>NC_139021.1:139342512-140012581 GCF_964662115.1 Mustela nivalis
GAATCAAAACGTGTTCACCAACTCCCCTGTCCCAAACTCAGCAAGCATGCTTTGTGCATGCACACACACGTGCGTGCTTGTACATACACACACACACGCACACACGTCTTTTTACCCCCCAGCTCCTGCCCCACCAGAGTCACTCCTGATAATGATTTTCCTCTGCAACCGTGCCCAGCGCACGAACCTGCCTCGGCACCGATTCCCCTGCCCCAGCCCGGCCACACCCTTCCTCCCTGGCAGTTCTGTTGGAAAGTCTTGCTTGGCCTCAGGGAGTGGACCACATGTGCACGTGGCTTTGTGGTTTCATAACTGAGCTTCCTTGGGAGTGAAGTAGAGCCTGAGCTTCTACTTGGAGCTGTGGGGTGACAGAAGGGTGGGAAGAGGGGATGAGAGGGAGGCCACTGGGGGGTGGGGAATAAGGGTCCTGGGGACCAGCCCCTGTGGGGTGTGTGCCGTATCCTCTATCGTGGGGAATGGGAGAGGCACAGGATGCCCTGAACCAAGGAAAAATCCTTCCAGGGGGCTGCTGAGCCCTTCTGCGGGGGAAGGGTGGGGCATCCAGGGGTGTACTCCTAGGGAGACCTCTTCCTTGCCTCTCCTTCTCTGGAGGCCCGGGAGCGAGCTCAGCAAGGCCCCTTCATGCTGCGCAGCCCCCATTCCGCGGTGGGCAGGGGCTGTGGCTGTCCTGGATCAGTCCCTGCTGGCTGAACCCTGTCACCCTGTCACCGGGCTCCAAGCTCTTACAGCCCCTGCTGCTGCCGCTGTCCCCCCTCCGCTCGGCCCTGGCCCTGCTCGGCCTACCTCCTTTCATGGCCCCAAAGGTCACAAACAACAGACTATGATGTGTCACAGAATTTTCCAGAACGTTGGGAAACTATGGGAAGCACAGCAGGAAGCAAGTGAAAACGGATGATTTGGCAGGTGGCAAGAGACGATCCCCCGGCTTCGCCTGAAGTGCAGCCTGGCGCTAGGGGCTGCCGTCCCCACGCCAAGAGAGCTTCTTTCCACCCTCCCTTGTCCCTGAGTCCCTGAAGCCCTGAGCCCTCCTTCTTCTTGAGCTTCTAGGGGTCAGCCCCGAGCTATTACAGAGAAGAGAGAAGGAGGGGGTTCTGGAAGCCCACTACCCGGGCGTTTTATCTCACCAAGTCTTTCCCCAGAAACATGAGCTGTAAATATGATCCCTGCTTTACAGGTGAGGGGCATGAGGCTGGGGGAGGTCAAAGGAATGGCCCCAAGGTCCAGATTTAGGAAATGGTGGCGTCCGCTCTCCTACACACTCACCCACCCATTCCTTCAAAAGATCGCAACAGCCCAGCTCAGAAGCAAGGGCTGCTGAGTCACCTCACAGCGGAGCCGGAGAAGCTGGGAATGCCGGAGCCTCCGAACGTGGCCGGCCGTGGCCTGCGCCCCACGTCTTTACCTTCCTGCCCAGCTGGCTCTGGCTGGCCGTGACATCTTGGGGAGCAGCGAGCCATGGGCACAGTAAGCTCGGGGAGTTTAACAAATGTTTATAAAACCTTTTCATACACAGTTAATGATCCTTATTAGGACCTGAAAAAGCAGTCACTCATGCCACATCCCAGCTTTAAGGAGCGTTTGATTATTACATGCCACTTGACAAATTAATGAGAGAAGCTGTGGCCCATTTGTCAGTGGGGCCAATGCCGGGGGGTGTTGGCGGAGAGGCCTTTGTCCTCGAGCCGACTGGGCCGGATTCCCTGCTCCACCTGCCGCCCACAGACACCCACCACTCTCCAGCCGCCAGCCCACCAGCTGCAGCCCCTGAAAAGGCCCACCTTGGGGCTCTGCCATGGCTCTAGTTCTCTACCCCCACAACCGACCCTGGCTGTCTCTTCCCTGAGGCACCCGGGAGAGGTCCGTTCACATCCTGCGGATCAGGGTTATGGACACAGATGCCTGCCTGTTCCCCAGCCCCAAATCTGGATCCTTAACCAGGTGCTCAGACCAGTATTTGGGACCCACCAGGGCTTGAGATAGGAGTCCCAGATGCCTGCGCATCACGCCTGGCTCGGCCCCAGGGGCTGAATGACCCTAGGCAAAGCTCTTCGTGTTTGCTTGGCATCCTCATTTGTAAAATGGGGATGTCCTATCTATCTTCAAGTGATGTTTGCAAATATGACATCATCCCACACGACCAAAGAGTGTTTTTTCATGACACTGCCAAGTTGGCCTTGCCATCTGAATGATGGAATCACAGCATTTAGAGCAGGAAGCCACCAAGGTCAGGGCAAAAAACAGCTGACAGAACTAGACAGAGGAGAGAGTTGTAGGAGACTGTGGGAGTACGAACTGCCCCCGAATAGGCTAATTTTATGTTATGTGAATTTTACTTCAATACAAAATGGTTAATTTTATGGTATGTGAATTTTACTTCAATATAAATAAAATAATAAAACAAAGTAAAATCAAGTTCCTTTCCATCTTAAATGCGACATGCTGACCAGCCTCTGAGCCTTTGCCCAGGCTGTTCTGTCTCTCTGCTCAGTTATTTCCTAATCACCTTTCAGGCATCTTGGAAATCATTTCCCCTAGAGGTCCTCTGCTGGCCCCCCGAGGACATGCCCCCTATTGCTCTGTCCCATACAGGAGGGGACATGATCACAGATTGTTTGGGGTCCACCTGTCCACACCTCACTAAGAGATGGGCTTTGGGGTGGGAGTTGGGGGGACAGGTCCCAGGTCCACAGCTGCGCCTCACTGGGTGCACAGTAAATTTCCTAGAGCCAGACTGGAAGATCTGACTCTCCCTTGGCCATGGTTTTAGAGGTAAAGCCAGTGTGGCTCCGAAGAGGGCCGGGCCCTGCCCCGGCCCTGCCCCAGGTCACACAGTTGCTTAGTTGGTGGAGGAGCTGAGACCATCCCTGGAAGGGGCCCCTTGCCATCCCCATCCCTGTCAGCATCTCCCCCTGGGCAGAAAGCACAGCCCGGATGCACGAGCCTCTCCTTCCCAGCCATTAGCTAATCTGGCCATAGCCGGCATGCCAAGACCTTCTGTCTGCCCTTCCTGTTTCCCCAGGGCACTGCTGTTTACGTTGTCAAGGGCTTATCGCAAACAGGCAGGCAAAGACCGTGTCCTAGGGAACCTTGTCCCCAGAAACTCCTACCAGCACAAGGTTTTGGCCATGGGGATCTTCAGCTTTCATGGACACCTGCTGGAAACTGCTCACACGCAAGGCCTCAGTTTCCCCACATCTAACATACCAGATGCACAGCTTACTGATGGAACATCACTGTCACATGACATGGCAAGGAGCCAGGCCTCGCAAGCTGACCACCTGAGTCTGACTCCCAGTTCCGCTTGTCACGGTGGGACCCCGAGCAGGTGATCTCACCAAGGTCTGCCTTGTTCCCTCTCTGTAAAATGGGCATGCCCCTAGTACTTGCTTTCTGGGGATGTCATACTTTTCAGGACTTGGAACCATGCCTGGAGCACTGTAAGCCTCCTGGATGTGAGCTGTGATTTGTGTAAGTCCTTCCCCTGCCTCCACGGGCTTACACCTGGTTTCCCTTCCCTTATAAAGTGGAAGATCGTACCTCTCACGGCATTCCCCATCGGGGGGCCGTCAGCCCCCGTCCAGCACTGGTCACAGGACAGACGAAGCACGTGGAGCACATGCAGGGAAGGCCCAGGTGTGGGCGAGACCTGGCTCTGGCACCCTTTAACCGCTTTGACCTTGGGCGCGCCATAAAAACGAAAAGGGGGCAGGCACAGTTTATAGAGAGAGAGCCTAAGACCCAGAGAAGGCTGAAGCTGCTTTCATGCACCCAGCTATACAGAGGTGACCTGCGGGGCATGGCCCTCTGCCCCGCCTCCTGGAAATACAGGCAGCACATTAATCCTACCGTCCCGACCCTCAGAAAGGGAGCAGTGAATGTGAGAGAGAGCCCGGCAGGTGAGCAGGACAAGGCACCTGCCAGTCACCAGATGCCACCCACTCTTCACTCCTCCTCCCCATCACCAAATCTACTCTCCTGCCTGTGACCCCTCCTCCCACCGGTCACCGAGTATCGAGGTCACAAACCTACACTTTCTCTGTCCTCATACCTCCCTTCTTCCCACAAGACCTATCAACTCTGCTTCAGACACATGCCCCAAAGCCACCTCTCTCCACCTCCACTGCCAGCAAGCAGGCCAAGCCGCAGCCATCTTGACCGGGATTGTACAAGAGCCCACTGGCTTACCTGTGGACCCCAGCTCTCAGGCTCCTGCCTCGAGCTCCTTTGAAAAGTAAGCAGATCCTAACTTCTCTGCTGAAACCCCTCCTAAGCCTCCTCATCTGTTTAGAATAAAGCACAAGCCCCTTCCCTCTCCCACACATGACCTGACAACTTTCTCCAGCCCTACCTCTCTCGCGGGCCTTGCCCCAGCCACACAGGCCAAGCCAAGATTTCTCCCTTCTATGCACTCTCCCCCAGCTTTCCCAGGGCTGTCCTCTTCGTATCATACAGATCTCAAGTTGGTGTCCCCTCTTCAGGGAGGCCATCCCCACCACCCCAGTAAGTACCCCATGAGCCCCGAAAACCCATTGACTCTTTAAGGATTCTGCACAGAGAAAGTTCACCATCTGACCTTTGTCTTACCCGTTTGCTTTGTATTCCAATGGCCATACCCACCAGGCAAGGTAGCAGGAACAAGTAGCTTTTTACAGCCCAGTCTCTGCTGTGCTGTTTCTTCTGCCACGAATGTTCTACTCCCTCTTCACCTGACGCTAAAACTTCTACTTAGCTTTCAACACTTCACTCCTATCGGCCCTGGATGAGCCTTCGCTGACGCTCTCCCTCAGCCTGTCACATCTCTCATTCTCCCTTTATGTTTCTGCAGACCCCTTCCTGCCTCCAGTCTGGGTCTTGATCTGTACTCTCTTTTAGTCTGTGACCCCTCAGGAGCTAGATCAGGATGCCATGACGGAGCTCAGCCCTTGGTGCCGCGTTGGCCTTTGGTAAAGTCTTGCTCACCACCCCATACAGTCAGCAAACCTAAGGAAATGGTGATGTACAAATGAGCTCCCCACCCTCCAGGAGCTTGCCTGCAACCCAAATGGAGAGACAAAGATGATCACATGACGAGCTAGTTGCCTTTATGGACAGAGACATAAAAAGTGCAATGCCATCATAAGAATAAGCAAAGATAAGTCATTATAAAATGAGAATCACAGAAGGACACCATTTATATAGCATTTTAAAACCTGAAAAACCAACCTATATATTGTTGATGAATACATAAATCCGTGGTAAAAAAAAAAAAAAATACATACAAACATGCATGAGAATGAGAAACACCATCTCTGGGAAGGGAAGAAAAGGGATAGGATTGTGGAGGTCTGCCTATGGGGCTTCCCCATATCCACAGTGTTTTGATTCTTGAAGAGAAAAATCTGAAGTACACATGGCATAATATTAAGATAAAGTCGGGTGGGTGGTCTGTGGTGGTTTGTTATAATATGCTAGTAGAGTCGGAGGGTTTAACAAATTCCAAGCTCATTTTATTTTTTTTTAAAGATTTTATTTATTTATTTGACAGACCAAGATCACAAGTAGGCAGAGAGGCAGGCAGGGAGAGAGGAAAGGAAGCAGGCTCCCCGTCAAGCAGAGAGCCCGATGCGGAGCTCGATCCCAGGACCCTGGGACTATGACCTGAGCCGAAGGCAGAGGCTTCAACCCACTGAGCCACCCAGGCACCCCCAAGCTCATTTTATATTAAATGCAGTGTGATTAAAGAAAAAGTATCTGATCTGTTGGATGAATGCCAGATGGATGGAGGGATGGATGGATGGGTGACGGCTGGGTGGGTGATGGCAGATGGATGAAGCCACGGATTCACGGAGGGTACATGAGTGATGATAGGTGGTTGGGGGGATGGGTGCAGACTGGGGTGGTGAGTAGCTAGGAGGGCAGAGCACGCATGGGTGATGGGTGGCTGGAAGGACGGGAGAACGGATGGACGGGTGTGTGGTGGGTAGTTGGAAATGAAAATGGATCGGTAGATTGAGGAATAGACTGGTTGGATGAATAGATCCCAGAAACGGGGCTAAAGGTTCTCAAAGATTACCCCGTTCATGCTACATTTATTGAGTGCTTGATCACATGTCAAGGCTCATGCTAGCCCCTGACCATGGTGCATACGGGATTCTGACAAGTCACCTCCCCTCAAGAACTCAAAGTGGGGGTCAAGATTCAGGTCACATGAGGAGACAGAATGTAGTGCCGCAGACACTGTGGTCAGGGATGTGTGTCCACTCTGCTGAAAGACCAAAGTGAAAGGGAGACCAACTGCCACAGGGTCTTTACACAGGAGAAGCAGACTTTCTGCTGTGTCCTTGAGGGATGCACTGTTCTCTTGGAGAAGAAAGGGAGCCTGGTGTTCCGGGCAGAGGGATACCTGAGCCCCATGGGGAAGAGTGGGACCACAGAGAGACAAGGAACCACTTGCAAAGGAAACATGGCAGAAGGGGAAGGAAGATAAAGGCAGCAGAGGAATTGAGTCCCACTGTGAAGGGTCTGGATTGTCCCACTGGGTGGTAACACTTCATCCATAGACCAGAAGTATCCTAATCTGGCCTATTGTCAGAATCATCTGATTGGACTGGAAAGGAGGTAAGCCCAGGAATCCACGCGGCTCAAAATCTGCCCTCCCCATCAGCCGGGTCCCTCTACTCCACCCCACTCTGGTTGGTGAAGGGTACCAGCAGGAAGTGGCTCAGCTGTGGCCTGGTCCTTAAGGTCAGGACCAGCAGAGGTGGCCCCCTCCACGGTCCCTGCATGTGATCATTTCACATTGGCTTTGACGGCCCTATCCTGGGGCCAGGCAAGGGAGGGAGATGGGGAGACCGTGTACGTGTCTGCACACTGACCCTGATGCAGCACGTTTTTATCTCACCAAAGAATTCTCCAGCAAGAATCTTTATTGCTCGGCACAGTCTCCCAGCTAACTAGGAGAGCATTTTTCTAATTACATTTCCCTTGAAATACACCCGGGTTTGAGTTAACACCTCTTCAGCCTGCCAAAACCTAAGTCATTTTAAAATTAGTTCTGGAGGTTTTGCAAAAACCCCACCGGGATGCAGCATTCCTTTCCCACCAAGCTGTGTGCTGAAAACTCTCCCCAGACGCCAAGAGCGATTTTCCTTGGAGACTGTGCGGAGAGAGCCCAGGGAAAGGCCCACATCCTGGCCAGCCAGAACCTCGTCTCACTCAGATCTGTTGAACAGCCCTCGCAGTGCTGCAGGATCGATAGAATCATAAATGCATTTTGCCCTAAGCAGTCTCTCTGATACTTTTAAAAAAACATACGGATGGGAGGGAAATGTGATCCATATGGTTTTGAATCATTAACACTTAAATCGTCAAAATAGAGAATTTTTTTTTTTCTTGGAGAAATTTCCTAGCCAAGGTGCCTTTAGCGGCTCTTTAATAAACTGTTTAAAATTCTGTTGTTCCCCCTAAAACACGCAAGTACACGCCAACACATGCAGCACACGTACACACCCCCCACTAACTCTGAGAGGGCATCATTGGGAAACACAGCCCATTAGACACCATCCGTCCCCAGGACGTGGTGGGTTAAGAGGTCCTGGAGGTAGCTTGTGAGCACTGGTGGTTCGATTACTCAAGCCAAAGAGTTCCATAGAGATCTGGAGCTCATCTGGACAAGCTCTTTCATGGTACAGAGGAGAAAGCTGAGGCCCAAAGCAGGCTCAGTCTCTGGAAGAGTTGGTAGAAGTCATGGAGGAGGACTTTGGGGGAGGAAAGTACGTGAGCAGAGTGCCTGCCCCCATCGCCCTGTGTGACTGCATGGTAGGGTATGAGGTAGGGACACGGACGGGCAGGGGATGGTGAGAGACGGTAGCACTTTGGGAGGTAGAGAGACCGGCCAGAGCACGTCCCATGGCTTCCCGCAGTCTAAATACAGCAGCCTCCTTCTCTAGGCTGTAGGCTGTAGGTTGTGGGAGAGGGGACGATCTCTACAGAACACAGGTCAGAGCCTATCACCTGGAGCCATGGAAGGGATGGCTTAGTGAGGTAAGGTGACCGGTGTAAAGGCCGATGCCAAAGCTCTTGAGAGAAAAGATAATGGAGTGGACTTGAGAGACAGGAGGAGGACACAAACCTGAAAGAGGTTTTGGAGAGAACCTTGGTCAGATTCGGGGAAAGGCACGGAACCAATGAAGAAGGGCGGGAGGATTTTACCAGTTTTCTGTGGCTGCTTTCACAGATCGCCACAAACTTACTGGCTCAGAATACACCAATTTACTCAAATTCGCAGTTTCGGAGGCCAGAAGTCCGAAGTGAGTCTGACAAGGCTAAAAGCTAGGGGTCAGCAGGGCTGTTCCTTCTGAAGGCTCCAGAGGCAAAGCCACCCCTTGCCTCCCCCAGCTTCGGGCGGCTGTCGGCAGTCTCCGGCCCGCGGTTGCATCACACATCTCATTTCCATTGTCACAACTGCTACCCACTTGGACCCTCTGGCTTCCTTCCTAGGAGGATCTTATGATTATAGCAGGCTCTCCTGGATAGTCTCCCCTTCTCAAAACCTTAAACTTAATCCCATCCGCAAAGACAGGAGGAGGTTGGTATCTCACAAACGAGGACGCTCAGCCTACACCAAGAATGAAACCCAGATTTCTGGCTTTGGCAACAAAGGGGAGCTTTCAACCAAGAATGGAGGAAATCAGTGGAGCAGATGATGAGCTTGATGTAGGACATGCTGATCCTAATTGAAAGCTTGGGAGACCTTCTAGGAAGGAGCTTCCCAGCAGACAGTGGATCCAGAAAGTGTGAACGATGCCCATGCAGGGCTAGTGCGGGGGATCAGAGTCTCACATACAGGACAGAGATCAAACAGGGATCCAGAGGGCCAGGACTCGGGTTTGGCCACTCATGGGTGACCTCAAAGCCATCAGAGCGGTGTGAGAACAAGTGGCTAGATTCGCAGAGCCTCAAAGTGTGGTGTCGCATGCATCCCTTGGAGAGGTGAGGCAGCTGGGGTGGGGCCTTGGGATCAGAGTCCGGGCTGGACTGGAGGCAGAGGGCAGGGACCCTGGGCCACAGGGGGGCTTGGGGCTGCAGAGGAAAGAGATGCGAATTGCTGGAGCCAGTGTGGGCGGGAAAAGATGAATTTGGTCCCTCCTCCTTTGCCAGAGTGAGAGAGGATAGAGAGCAGAGGGTGGCTACCAGGGACGAACGGGTTAAAGATGGAAAGAAAAGAAGCTGGTCCTGATATTGTGCAGAAGTGGGAGGTAAGATGGTCAGTGACAATGGGACCCAAAGGGGTCAGAGCTATTTGCGGGGCTGTGGGAGAGAAGATAGGTCCCCAGAGCGACTCCAAGCAGAACACAGGTCCTCTCCGGCTTCTGGTCTCCTGATGGCAGTCCCAGTTCTCACCCCTTTGTGCCTTCTAAGGTGTCAGGCTGAGGAAATAGAACTTCTCCTGGCCGGCTCAGAGGCCTCCTCTCTTCTGCCTTTCCTGCTTGGCTGTCCAGTGACAGCGACCTCAGGTTCAAAGCCAGCAGCGGAGTAGACATGAAGGAGAGGACAGGGGAGAAGGGCAGAAGCTGAGAGCAGCTCCCTCCTCTTTCCTCTTCAGGAACCTCAGCTCTGGACTCCCCCTTCATTTCCCAAACCAGACCTCAGCGCTCTGCTCAATGTTGGCCAACTGACTCCCCGTCTCCGGGCCTCCTGATGAAATGAGAGACTTGGAGGCAATGACCGCCAAGGGCCTTTCAGCCCTCCTGGCCTCTGAAGCACGGCCTTGGACATGGACGGGCTGAGTTGCCGCAGGGTGTCCCAGCCTCTCTGGAGACGGGCCCGGGCCTCTGTCATTGCGTAAACATGATGCAGGCCTGTTTGGTGCCGCATAGCTGTGGTTTTCTGCTTTCCCCAGCAGTAGCTGCAAGGCCACTGCGGATGAGAAGGCCCAGCAGGGTGGGAGAGGGTGGGGAGGAGGGCAGGCGAGAGTGCTCCTCTGTGCTGCCTCCCTGGCTGGGCTGGAAAGTTTGCAAAAGGGAAACAACACGCATGTAATAACCACTTTCCATCTCTCCTCACCAGTCCCGAAGAAAGTGAGAACCTCCTAGCCTTTTTTGTAGCAGCAAACACAGCCTCCAGGTTGTCCTGCCTCTGCTTTGGAGCAGACACGCTCACGTAACCCTCGTGAACTTGGACGTGGACAGGTCTTGGAGTGAAATAACAGTGCCCAGAGGGCGATATGTGGGTGAACGTGGAAGCCCTCCGTAGAAGGAACACTGGACCGTGCCAGGCTAGCTTGTTACTGGTGTGCGTTTCAACACGTCCAAACCCACACGGGGGGCTGGCACACAGTAGGCCCAGGTAATCCGGCATTTATGAAGCCAAGCAGAAGGCAATCTGGGAAGCGTACGGGATCACTCTCCAAGAGAAGAAATGACCACAGAGGGTGTGGCAGATGTGACTGGTGTCCCCACTCAGATGCCCTCGCCCAGACCCGTGTAGGCCACCCCCAATGCAGGGATGGGGTGTTGCTAACAGCACCCACCACAGAACCATGCTTGGCTGATGGGAACTATCTTACCAGAAGCCAGGAAATGTGCCCATCCCTCCAAGGGGCAGCCCTCCGCCCACGACTTAACAGATGCCAGAGTTTAAGCCCCAGCCACCTTGCTTCAAGTTGAGACAAATCTTTGGTGCAATCCACACTCCAGAGTTCCCCAGGAGATCAGGCTGAGTGAACGTCACATCTCTGCTTAGCTCCTCCCCGTCCCCTGCCTCCCTCCCCACCTTACTGGTTTCTCCTAAGAAGCCCAGACCCCCACGCCACCTGTACCAACAGAAATCGCTGTTTCAGCCTCTGTTTCTAGTAAGCCTGGCCAAAGACTGGGGACAGCTGTACAGATGAGACCCAGCTCAGAGAGCAGCCTCCCCTACCAGAGCCAAGGGGCTTGTCATGCTGCTAACCAGGCAGCAGGAAGGAGGAGAGGGCATCCAACAACTGGCATTTTGTGCGGTCAAGAGCTTATGGGTGCAGCTCTGCACCCCCAGGGGGGCTGGCGTGTAGTCACGGATAGGGCCAGAGCGCAGGTCAGCCGGTAGACCCTCCAGAGGCCACCTGGGGCTGCAGGAAACGAAGACCCACCGGGGTTCAAGAGCTGCTGGTCCGTTTGACCTGCTCCCCGGGGAACCAGCACAGACAGAAGACAAGGGTCTGCAGACAACCCAGACCAGAGCACCACGAGGCCAAGAAGCTGGGGTCTGGAGCAAGGCCAGAAGGGCGGAGCCGCTCCTGGCCAAGGACCTCACCAATACCACAAGGCCTTGCCCAGTGGCACCCGAGCTCCCCAGCTGAGCAAACACTGACAGCAAAGGCAAGCACAGTGTAAGAGTAACTGCACTGCCTGCGCCGTGCCAAAGGCCATTCTGGGCCATGCTCCTGCCAGCCCCTTGCCAGGGGCAAACTCAGTCCCCCACCGCTCCCAAAAGATACTATCCTCTCCACTTGAGATAAAACAGGGGCATGCCCATTTGTGTCATGCAGGTAGCAGGAAAAGGTTGACTTACAACACACAGAGGCGTACCCCTGTCCCACTCTGCTGTCAGGGATGGACGCAGCAGCCTGCAGCAGACGGTTTATTAAGGACACCGCCCTTAAGACAGCAGCCTTCGCGTCTCTGGCTCGCAGGCCCTCGCCCTCCCCAGGTACCCTTCACAGCCACTGCCCCTGCAGCCCAGAGTAGCCAAGCCAGCACCCAGCGTATGGCCACCTCCTGCCCCACTCCCTTGGGTCTCCAAAGCCGCCCGCCCCCTTGGGAGGGGCATTTGGCTTTAACCCATGTTTTCCTGGCCATGTGGAATCAACAGACCAGGCTTTGTATGGTCCTGTGCAAGAAGGGAGCACCAAGTCCCTCCCCTTCCATGGAAGCTCTGGGAGCCCCTGCACTAGCCACCAAGGACAGAACCTCAGTCTTCTCTTCTGTGAAATGGGGATGAGAGTTTGCTGGAGGTTAAGCTGGGTAACACAGAAGGGTAACTTCACAGGATCCCTTCAGTCTCACTCACATAAAGGTCTGCATTGGGCAAGAAGCTCCCCCTTCCTGTTGTGGCTTTGACCTCTACAGCCAGTGCAGTAGAGGGGAGAGCAGGATGGTGGAGGTTTGAATCAAATGAACTGCCCCAGCCAAAGGGGCATACCCAGGTTTTGGGGGCCCCAGACTTCTACAATTTAGGGGCTCTCTTTAAGGAATTGTATACAAAATTCTACATGTCAATTACCCCCAACTACCCTGCCCCCACTGTACACAGAAAGTACAAAAACAAATACCAATGGCCCCAGAGAGAGGGGCCAGAGCAAGTGAGAGCCCTGGAACACATACTCTGTTGGCTTCGGCACCTGCCCGGCCTGGAAGTGACGCACTCCGATGGCTCATAGTTCACTGGCCAGAACTAGTATCTGGGCCCCGTCCAGAGGCTGGGGAGCCCCTGGTTCCTTGTGAGTGCTGACCATCTCCAACAGCGGGCTGTGCTCACAGCATGGGTGGGGGAGGGCACAGGGTCAGAGAGTGGAGGTGGAAGCCATATGCAAATGTAGTGCTCCAGAATGATCTAGGTTTTTACCAATGTGTCTCCCAGGATGGCATAAGGGAGGCTGGGGCAGTGAAGCCCTGCCCTGTCCAGAGTCAAAGGTCAGGGCTTTAGTCCCAGAACTGTCTTTTCTCAATGGTGAGAACCTGAGTGATTCATTTAACCCCCTGGAGCCCCACTGGCCCCATTGCCAAGGTATGTAAACTGATCCCAACTTCCTAACATAGTCACTAAAGAGAAAATAAGATCGAGTGCCTAAAAATGATTTGCAAGAAGCCCAGTGCTGTGCAGAAGGGAGCCATGTTGTAATTCTTTTCAGCAGAGCAGCTCTGCCATGCTTTCTTATGGTCACCTGAAAGTCAGCATTCCTTGTCCCAAAATCTCAGCCCATGGGACCTTGGGGGCTGCCTCTGTGATGAAGGCAGAGGTGAAACCCCCCCAGTCTCTTCTCCGTGCAGTCCCGTCTGATCCCAGCTGTATCACCAGCCCTGGAGAGACAGGCCAGGGCAGGCAAAGGATTCCCAGCGGCTGCGTGAACTTGCTGGATTCTCCAGGAAGGTATTCTGGAATATTAGGGCTCAAGGGCTCTCTAGAGGCTAGCTTATCCATTTGTGGGCACTGGAAATGCCCAGCTCCTCCGGGGGGTCCCCAGTGAGCACTGGCAGGATGGTCAGGAAGGAGGAGCTCAGCCATTATGGGCAGTATCTCCGACCCCCACAGCACCCCAATAGGACTATTTTTAAATCTGCCAGCCCCCGGCAACCCTCTCACTCTGGGAATGTCATACCGCATCATAATAAACACATCAGGATGCATCGACATCTCTCTTCAAACATCATTTACGTGTAACTTCATAGGAGCAGAGGAAAGGAGTGGAATTTAACAAGTTGACATGATGTTAACGTTTTGCACATATTCAATTAAACATCGATGAATTTTGATTTTGCTGTCATTTTTGAAGTCGATAATATTTTTTCAGGTATCAGATATTCTGGAAAAGATGATCTGTAGACTTGAGTTGGCAGTGCCTTGTGGATACACCAGACCTTGGATACAACCCTTCCTGGCGTGGACAGCCTGGCTTTTCTGTTCTTTCAGAGGACCTAGTAGCCAAGTGGCTCACCCGTCTGCGTCAGCCCCAGCACAGACTGCCTGTGCCTCAGTCCTGCCCCACATGAGGAGCTGAGAGTCCAGCATGGGACTGAGTAACTATGGGGCCTGCCAGGTCCCATGGCCAGAGTCAAGAAGAGAGGAGATGAGTCGTGGGCTCTCTAGGGGCCTGTCCCCAGACACAGTGAGAATCGGGACTGAGCCAAGATCACAGACTTAGCCATGGCATGGACCCTGCCTCTCTGAGCCTCAGTTTCCCCATCTGCGAGTGAGCAGACAGCAAGCGACAAAGGGAGAGGGGAGCACTCTATAATCTCTCCCTTATTTTCCAGATTTATAGTTTCAGTTTTACAGTATGTTTATTCTGGCACTTTCTGCTGCAGGATATCAAGGTCAATATAATTAAGTGGGGTATTTTTTACACCTGAAACATCATCATTTTTGAAGGGCTTGTCGGTGTGTGTGTATGAATGCAGGTAACAATTTGTGCATTTGTGTGAGACCATGTGCGTGCATCCTGGAGAAGGTACATGCGGACATCGTGCTTCACACTCTGGGCACACATGCTGTATAAATGCACATGTATGTGCTCAGGTCATGTGGGCATCATGAGTATGCGTTTGTTCGTGTGTAAGCACATTTACGTGTGCAGCAGAGAGAAGGCCAGGCAGAGGGGAAGGCTTTCCTGGGTTTTGTGTATTGCTCTTTTACCATCCTGGTTCTTGATTTCCCAGAACTCCTCATTTCCTTCTGGAAGGTGTTCCCAGTGCAACCATCGGCTGCCTTCCCTTTACTCCCACATAGGGCATTGTTATCCTTAACCAAAAGCCAAGAACCAGGTGACTCTGCCATTAGGCACCCACACACGTGAGCTATGCTGTCTTCTTGACCCCCAGAAAAAACCTGCGTGGTCAGTATTATCATCCCCGTTGTTGCAGGTGAGCTGAGTCTGTCCCAGTGGCTAAATGACCTGTGAAAGGAGAGGATGTGGGTCCAGATCTTCCTGCTCCCCTTCCTAGTGACAGCATAAGGACAGGTGGAGTGACCTTTTTGAGCATGGTTCTTCTCTTGCACATCTAGGTCAGACTTCTTCCTGGGCGGTCTGGATCCTGGGTCAGGCAGGAGCCAAGGTCAGTGTGGAGTGCTGGGCAGAGGTGGTGGACAGTGGCCCCTGGCGATGGGCCCTGGTGGGGGCCCTTGGGGATGGCCCAGCCTCAGCATTGGGTAAGCCAGGCTGCCAAGTGCGAGGGACATGTCAGGTCTCGCCTCTGCCCGCTGCTTCCTGGGATCAGCGGCCTCCGTCATGGAGCCAGGGAGCCGTCTCCTCAGAGCAGCTGGGCAGGGCAGGGCAGGGCGGGGCAGGGAGGAGGAAGCTGCTTATGGGCAGGAAAAGTTTCAGGTGGCCCTGTGCCAGAGCACTTGGGGTCTCTGGCCCTGTCCCCAAGGCCCAAGCAGCAGCATCACTGGTTTCTCTAAGTCTGATACCTCCGCTGTGCCCACAGCCCAGATAACTTGCCAGGCATGTGCGTCACCTTGGGGCTCTTCACAGCAACCCTATAAGGTGGCTACTTTTATGTCTGTTTTGTGGATAAGAAAATGGAGCCCTCTGGAAATTGAGACACTGCCCCAAACACACAATGAATCCAGGCCAGCGGCAGGAGCCCCAAGTTCTCATTCCAGCGGAGTCCCAGAATCAGGTGGTTATTGAACATCTAGGGTATGTCAGGAAATCTGCCAGGTAAGATCTCATTTGTTTTTCTCAACAACCCAGAGAGGTAGAGAGCATCGCCTCCATTCTGGAGAAGAGTAGGCAGACTCAGAGGTTAATTTGCTTAGCTGAGGTCATGAAATTAGAAGGTAGCAGAGTTAAATCTGAACTCAGGCATGCCTGCCTCAGAAACACCTACTGTAGCCAGGATGATCTTCCCAAAACACACACCTGACCAGGCTTCACCTCTGCCTCCCCCTGCTCCCTGGTGCCTCGAGGACCATGGACAAAGTCTGAGAGCCTTAACCCGGCGTTCAAGGCCCTCCCCAGCCAGGCCCAAGCACTGCTGCTCCTCCTCCAGCACCACCCACCGCCCCACCCATAGCCACTGTGTTGTATTCCCTTGATCATGCTATATCTTTGCAGAGGCCCGACTTTGGCAAAGCCTGGTCCCTCTGCCAGAAATGTCCTTCACCCTCTTTGTGGCCTGTCACATTCTCATGCCATGTGGTGGAGTCAGGAAAGTGTCCTAGAGGAGGTGTCATTTGAACTGGAGTCGGTTAATCCTCTGGATTCATGAAACAAACTTTCACATTCATTACAGTGTGATATGGCTGAGGAGACATGGGTGTTTATTTGAATATCTGGTCCCTAAACTAGGAATGCTTTCAGGACAGAGATGGTGAATGGTTTATATCTGTATCCTAGCAACTAGCACAGGTCCTGTCCCAGTACAAGTTCTCACCCAGAGTTTGTGGGTGAATGGATGGACGGACGGATGGATGGATGGATGGAGAGATGGATGAAGGGAGGGCGGGATGGACGGATGGAGGGAAGGATGGATGGATGGAGACATGGATGGATGGACGGATGGATGGATGGATGGACGGATAGATAGACGGATGAATGGATGGATGGATGGATGGATGGATGGAGAGATGGATGAGGGGAGGGCGGGATGGACGGATGGAGGGAAGGATGGATGGATAGAGACATGGATGGAGACATGGATGGATGTGTGGATGGACGGATGGATGGACAGATGGATAGACGGATGGATGGATGGATGGATGGATGGATGGATGGATGGATGGATGGATGAATGGTTGGCTGGATGAAGGGAGGGCGGGATGGACAGATGGAGGGAAGGATAGATGGATGGAGACATGGATGGAGACATGGATGGATGGACAGATGGAAGGATGGATGGCTGTTTTGACTGGAAGATGAGCAAATTAGTGGAGGGATGGATGGAGCATGGAAGGATGGAAAGAAAAAGGAATTACTCATATCAACAAGCACAGAACTATTCAGCACTGACGGACTATATGGAGTGCTCTCCCTACTCATACCACAGTCGGCCAATGACTCAAGAAGCCTTCCTTGCTTGTATTCCTTGAAACGTTTTGTTCCAGGTTGAAAAGACCTGGCAGACCCCTCTGGGCAAAAAACCAGAGAAGTGTCTCAGATGGGGTGGGAAAAGGACCCCCACCCTTTTGGTTGAGCTCACATCCTGGAAACCTATGGCTACACTCTAGGGAGAGGCAGGGCCTGCCCCATCCCCTGAGATGAGCTAAGTGGGGAGTAGCCCGAGTTCCATCTTTCCATGAGCTAAGAACAGCCTGGCCCCTCGCAGCTCCAAATTCCACTGCCCAGGGTAAGTGGAACTGGGGCCTGAGCCTAACGTGGTTTCAATCCCCAAACCAAAGCCACGCTGGCCAGAGTAAGAGGGACCTTGGGGTCAGCATCCAGGAGTTGCAGAGGCAGGAAGAAATTGGCCCAACATCTGGAGATAGCTGGAGGCAGTCGGGCCACCGTCAGGGGGGTGGGTTCAGACAGCAACAGTTCTGAACATAGAGCCAAGGGCACGAGTCCTTTCCAGGCTGAAACACGGGCCTCTCCTGAGGAGGGGCAGTGGCACTGGCTCCTCTCTGTGTCCCACCCTACCCCTCAGTATCCCCACCCACCCCAGCAGCCTCACATCTGCAAGCAAGGCCCTGCCAAGTAAACAGCTGCAACCCACGCTCCAAAGCTCCCCAAACCCCAGCACTACCCACAGCGGCCAAAGCCACATCCCATCCATCCCCCCCTGCATGGGGCCCAAGGGAAGGGAAAGGCTCGTTAATCATAAGGAGACGGCTTCCGGGCAGCCTTGGAGACAGGCAGAGGAGACCAGAGCTGGGAGAGCTCCCCACAAGGCCCCAAGGGAGGTCAGGGCTCCCTACTCTGACCCAGTGCAGGATCCATCAGCCGGTGGCTTGCCTCCTGGTGTCCAGGGAATCCTTGGGAGCCAGCCAGCCACCCGGGTTGTGGCCTGGGAATTAGGAGAGACAGGCAGATGCCTCTGTTCATTGGGGCATTGGAGGAAGACACTGAGGGCAGAAGGTTGGAATCTTGATTCTCTGCCTGGCCTCTAGCCGGTCGTGTGACCTTGGGCAAGTTACTTTTTTCTCAGGGCCTCTGTTTCTGCAGACTAGGGACAGACCTCTGGCTCTACCTGCATGCGCATCCTAGACTTAGTCTTCACCCTGCAGGGAGGGCTCCTCCTGATGTCATGTTCTCCATCCCTAGAGCCACAGAAGAGTCAATGACGGCCCTTGGCCCCAACTGACTCACTGGCAAATGGGTGCTTTGGGGCCGTGATAGTGTTTTTAATCCCATGCATTTGAATGGCTTTGGATGGGACATGCCTCTTTCCCTCAGATGCGCCCATCACCAGCACCACCCATTGCCTGAAACCCACCCCTTCTCATGCTCACCTTGCTGTCCCCTCCCCCAACCCCCCCCCCCATGGGCTAGGTTGTGCTGTTGAAACATCCAACCCCCAGATCTCAGTAGCTTAAGGCAACAAAATCAGCTTCTCCTGGTACAGGTCAGACCCAGGTCTCAGTGTCATTCAAGCTGACAGAGGCTCCAGCCTGCCTTGTGTTTCCGTGGTCACTGAGACTAGGCAAGGAAAGTAGCCAGGATCCTCCTGCCATGACCCCTTCCTCTCATAAGTGGCACTCTTTGACTCTGCTCCATTGGCTGGAGCAAGTGACACAGCCTCCCTCCCCCTCAGAGTGGGATGAGGAAGGCAGTCCCACCACTGGCCCGGAAGGAGGAGGGAACCAGCTGGGATATTGGAGTTGCACTAATGACTGCCATACCCTGGAGGCAAAGATGAGCAGCTTCTGTCCACTGGGGGAAGGAAGCCCAGCCCACAGACTGCGTAAGCAGATCAGACCCAGCAGCTCCCAGCCCTCCTACAGACACCCTCAGAGCAGCCCCTGGGCCCAGCCCAGCACCAAGGCCTAGGACACTGGCAGGCAGAGGATGCTGGGTTCTCTGAGGACTCAGAGTCATGCTCCAGTTGGGACAGACGTCACAACATGTGACACTTTCTGCTGACGTCTGGCCGAGTGGCTGTGACAGCATGAGGTAGGGCCAGCACCCGTCTCAACAAGGCTTTCCCTGTTCCCCCCAGCAGTTTAGGCAGAGGAGAGGGCAGTCTAGGATGGGTTTTGAAAGAAACACAGATGTCTGTCTCATGGGCAACTCAGGGAACTGCAGGGGTAAAGACATGGAGAGGTCAGGGAAAGGGTTGTAGTTTGGAGGGGGGGCAGTCACAGTGGAGTGAGTGTCCGGGGAAGCAGGCTGGACTGAAGTAGAAAGGGCCTTGGATGGAGCAGCTGCCTTTAGAATGCATCCTGGGGACAATCTCATGAGCTCCTCGAGTAGAAGTTCTAAGCTTCAAAGAGAAAAGATGAAACTGTGGCAGCACTTGACTTTCCCGAGGGCTAACTTCATGCTGGGTGTATGCTCGAGAGATTGCATGGGTCATCTCATGGTTGAAGCCTCAGAGCAGCTCCGGGGGGTAGGGCTTCTCATTGCCCCATTTTACAGTGGGGAAACTGAGGCCTCTAGGGGTTGACAGCTGGTATACAGATGGAAAGTGGTGGGATACAGGTATACAGGTATACAGATGTATACACAAGGTATACAGAGGGAAAGTGGGGGAGCTAGGATTCAGATCTGGGTCTGTCTGATCTCCTAGGACCCTCACCAGGACCCAGGCACTAGATACGTCACAGATACCTCATTTTCCCCCCAGATCATGCATGGTATGCGTCACCATCCCTGTCTTAGAGATGAGAACACTGAAGCCAGAGAGGTCACCCAAGTGTAAAGTTGACCTTGGGACTGGGACCCAGGTATGCCAATCTCCAGATTGGGCTCGGGGCTTGGCAGTGACAGTCAACTACTGCAGGAGCAGGGTTCTTGGAGAAGCTACGGCAGAAAGCAGGATGCCCAGAGCAGTGGCAGGAGTGAGGACAGACATCTGACAGGACCTGGCCACTTACAGTGCTCAGATTAAGCCCCATCTCCTCATCCTCGTCCTGCCTATGGTGCCAAAGCCTATGGCCTCCTCTTTAAGCAGCTGAGCCCTCCGTATCCCACAGAGATGCCCCTCACTGTGATAATCAGATGCTTGTAGGCTATCAAAGCTGGGACCACCCAACCCCGGTTCTACCCATGTGAACTTAGGCGTCTTCTCTGAGACCATCAGGATACCCGGGGAAAGAGAGTCTGGAGATTTCCAGTGCCTCTTCCCCAAGGTCTTTGGCATCACTGGCTGACATTCCAGCCGACAGTGAGTGAGGCTGGGCTGAGCCAGATGGGGGGCCCAGCAGGAAGCAACAGGAGACAGACAGCCCAGGATAGCCAGCCAGGCAGTGCTGGGAGGCAAAGCAGGGGACACATGGGGGTTTCAGCACGAGTCAGTCATCTCTACAGACAAGGGAAGTGATTTTTCAAACAAATCTCTCCCAAGTATTTCCCATATACCAGGCAACACCCTGAACCCAGGGGCAACATCCCAGCCTCCTGCAAGTATCCAGGTACCACCATGTCTGCATCACTGGGGAGGATGCTGAGACTCAGAGGGGATAAGAGTCATGTTTAAGGGCATGTTAACATATTAACATGCTGGGACTAGAATCTAGATTTTCAAACTCCATACCACCACCACTTCCCTGAGGGTCAGGGTTAAAACCCTAGGGCGAGACAGGAACCAGGATGGAACCCCGCCATGAGGGACAGTCCTCACTCTTGGCTCTGGAATTAAAGGACAAGGCACGGGCTTTGATCCCCAGAGCAGGGCAGGTCAAATCTCCAAGAGCCACCCAGAAGGAGGCAGGACTCCTTAAATTCTTCATCCTGTAGTCAGCTCAGGGCACAAGGAGTGGCTGATCAGGGCTCACTTTCAAAAAGAACCTCCACTCTCCGGGAAGTTGACATGTGGCTTATACACTGCCTGTGACATGGGGTTTGTGCCCTCTGAGTATGTTCCACCGCCAGTCTTGGCTTTGAGAGAGATGCACCAGGGACAGGGTAGAGGGAGTTAGTGCCAAGGGCGAGGCTAGATAGTCACCGAAGCCCCTTCCCTCTTGTGCCCTCCCCCCTCGGCCTCCAGATGACTAAGCACAGCTCCCAGGTTGGAAACCATTACCTACTAAAGATAGAGGCTCCCAGCAAGTGCTCTCAATTCCTGGGTCCTCTTGGGCCCTCGCCCCCACTGCCAGGGCTGCTGCAGGCTTCCACTCTGATTTCCTCCCAAGAAGTTTGACTCAGCCTGTGACCTCGGGCAAACCCCCCCCCCCACCCCGCACCGGGCCTCAGCGTCCACATCCCTCGAATGGCTGAAGTCTCACTAAATGTGTCACTTTCTAACTGGCAAGGCCTCTTGGACCGCTGTCTTCCAGATGGGTGGAGGGAGGTGGGCAAGGCCAGCTGGGCCCCTGTCGGAGGCAGGGAATGGAGGAGCAGACCTCAGGCCCGCCCCAGTGCCCCTTTCATCAATGCCTGCTTTTGTCTTGAGCACTCGGCAAGCAGGTGAGTTCATTTTCCATTAAGGACAATTATCTCTTCATTTGCATATGCTAAATGTGACATTTAAGGGAGCAGTTCCTCCCCACCCCAAACAGGATGAAAGTCCTCTGACAGGCAGGCAACCCGCGGTTTGGGGCAGAGGTGTAATTGGCTCTTATTAAGGGAAGATGCAGGGAGATACAGGTTTTGAAATGCAAATGACAGCATCACTCCTTCCTCTGGGGCTGAATGGAGAATGATGAAGGCCAGGCTGGTGGCTTCCCTGCTCCTGTCTGTCCACATCTGGGCAGGACCAGCCTCCCTACCCACAGAATAAGAGAGAGCTAGACAGAGGGAGGAGTCTCCCCACTTCCTAGGTGGGGGGAAGTGGACAAGCCATCACCCCCCACTCCCAGCAGGCTCTCCCCCCGCCCCTGCCTTGGCCAGCCTGCTACTTCGGCGGCTCCTCCCTGCCCCATCAGAGTCAAACAGATTCAGCTGCTGCCGAAAGTGGGATCTGTTAGCGCTGAACCACCCCACCTCCCAAAACAGCTTTGTCTGGGGCTACTGTCAGCTCTCAGCCATGACAAGTAGGTCCTAAGGCAGGTGGTCCTAAATTCGCCACCCAGCATCAGGCCTCCGCCAGTCGCTCTGCTTGCGGTGTGCTTCCTCTCGCACCCACTGGCATACTCTCACTTCTCCCCACCAGCTCAAAGGGCCCCACCGCCAGGAATCCTGCCTCAGGGGCCCAGGCTGAACTAACGATGCCTCCCCCTGATCCAGAGTCTGGCCTCCTCCCGACGCTGAGAGCCCTTGGAAGCAGGTGTAACTCTGACTCACCCCTGTGTGCAAATATCTGCTCAGAGCTCGGTCCCCAAAAGAGCTCGTTTGGCGGACAGACGGATGCACTGTCCTCATAATAAAACGGAACACGGCCCTTGCCTTAATAATTACTTACAGTGCTTCCCATTTCACTGATGGGGATAAGCGAGGCTCAGGGGGATAGAGGCCCTACCCCCAACTCAGTGAGGGAGCAGCAAGGCCTAGAATACTGTTCCTGGACTCCCCCACTTGAGCTGGATTATCATCACTTGGTATCAGAGACTTCAAAAGCGACTGGAGGCTTCCATCTGGCTGCCTTATCATGTGGTGCCCACAGGCCCGGACGTCCTGGCTGCGTTCAGATCCAGCCACTGAGACTGACGCTTATCCTGAAGACATTACCAACCCCCTGCCTCTTGCTGATCACTGACTCCCAGGAGAAGCAGCACTTGCTCATAACCTTCCGTTGCCCCCAGTACCCAGAGCGGCTCTCTGCCTCGGACAGCCCGGTGGGAAGAGCAGAGAGAGACAGCACAGGAGACCCTGGACCCACCCTGACCCCTAAAATCCTGATACCATCCCCCAACCCCCCCTGAACCACACCCCCTGCCCCCTACACGGGTGTACCCCCTGCCACCTCAGGGCCTCCACAAGCCGACTCAGGGTTCAACTTTCATCAACTTGCGCGATGTGTGAAACCTCGGGGAACTTGGGAACTGGTCAGAGCCTCCGCTTTCCTTTCTGTTAAGTGGGGATGACAAGGCCTTTCCCACAGAGTTATTCTCCTATTAGTTAAGTTAGTCTGTGTGAAGGCCCTGAGCAGCCCGTAGCCACTCAGTAAGGCTCTGTTTCATTCCCTTCTCCCCTGCTTGATCTCCTTCCCCAGGCCCTAATGCAGGAGTGTGGAGGGCTGACACCAGGCCCAAGTGTCCCACTCCACTGACCCCAACACAGAGTCAACACAACACAAAGGAAGTCAGCAAAAACCATAGGCCTTTCCACTGCCCAGACATCTCCCAGAGATGTGCTCTGTAAAAAGCAGGTGTTTGGGATTCAAAACTCCCAATGCACACATTAGGACAGATCTAGATAACAGAACAGGCATCCCAGAGAAAATTCTGGGCCTGGTGTTGACGCCAAGCTCCCCGGTTGCCTGACAACCAGTGAGATCACAGAATGGAAGGGTCATACAACATTTCCCTCACTTGGCCACACATTCAAATTACCTGGGAGCTCTCACATCTTCCAGGACTCGGTCATAGCCCAGACCAATTAAATCCGAATGCCTGGGGGAAGGAGCCTCATAAGCATCAGGGTGCTTGAGGATCCCTGGGTGGTTCCAGCATGACTCAAACTTTGGGAACTACCAGGCCACAGGATAGGAGAGTATTGCAGGTGGCTGGCCAGGACCTGAGACGGTTCAAAGTGCTTGCTTATCTGTCGCCTCATCTGGCCATCCTCCGCCGGCTGAGGACTCACATCATTGTACCCATTGCACAGAGGAGAAAAGAAACGCCTAGGATGTGGCCACATCTCCTGAGACAGGCATTGCTGGGTCTGGCAAAAGCCCAGTCTCCTCCGGACCCTCGAAGCTGGACTCTTCCTACATTGGCACAGCTCCGGGGGGTCTGAGGGATAGTCACACAGAGACAAGACCCTGACTTCCAGGGCCTCCCCATTCTGGGGGACAGCTCCACCTTTCCTGGGAGGAGGTTCTGATGGTGGTGGGCAGAGTGCACAGGAGTGCCCCTGAGGCAGGCGGGGAGGGCTTTGCCTGCTGGATGCGGGCCAGCACGTTCGGCCAACTCATGACTTGGCCCCGAGTAGGCCCTGGCTCAAGCCCAGGGACTTCTCCCATCTGACTTCATCCTGTGGTGTGTGGGGGTCGGTTCCAGGATGGTGGGGCCCAGACATCGCCTCTTTATCTGAGTCTTTCCTGACACCCCTCTGATAACAAAGAAGGCAGCCTAACAAGGAGCGGAAGGTTTACTGGGGATTTCAGCTTCTTCCTGTAGGTCTGTATTGGAAACACGGTCGCTCACATAAAGGCCAGAGCACCATTGGCAGAGAAATCAGAGGGGCCCAGGGCAGCTCTGGGGCTGGCTTACCTCCCACCACCCTGGACCATCCTCAAAACCCATCAGCCACCGCGCACCCAGCCCACCCCCTCCCCAGGCCCATCCATTTCAGGGGACAGATGAAGGGGGGAGAAGACAAGGACATCAGCCAATTTGCATAGCACAGAACAGTATGGTGCCCTACAGCCACCGGGACGAGAGTTCAAATCCCAGCTCCGCTGTATCCTCTTCCTGAGTGACCTTGGACCAGGTGCTTCATCCCTGCCAGCCTCAGAGCTCTCACCTTTAAGGCAGTAGCACTAAGAATCCTCAGTGCCAAGGACCTGTGAGTCTGGGGTTAAATAGCCCCACGCCGGCTGCGGGCTCCCAGGCGTGTTATTTGCTTTCCCTTCACTTCAGCAAACCCCGCCTTTAAAGTGGGACTGATGGGGCCTATTCACAGAGGTGGGGGGAGGATTACAGCCATTAAATGGGGCTTAAAGAGCTCAGAACAGTGTCCGGCCTCCCCTGAACGTGCCCGGCACACAGTAGTTCTTCAAGAAACATCTGTTTCTTTCCTCCTTTCGCAGGTACCTTCAGGATGAGGCCGAGTGTGGTCAGCTCCCTTCCTCTGGCGCCCAGGGACTGACTCTGAGCCATCTCCTTCAAAAACTGGAAATGCTGCCCACTTGTTGTTCTCCCTTTTCATAAAGCAATCACAGAATAGAGACACTGACCTTGGGCAACCTTGTGTTGTGATGTTTTCTAAGAGGCGAAGCCCTATAAATCACTACGGGACAGCTTGGCACACACGGCCCACCCTACCCCCTCCCCCTGCCGCCATGCCCACCACCCTCCAGCAGCCAGGTCCTTTCCGAACAGGGATGGGTCACTGGGGCTCCGGTTTGGTTTGTTTTAATGTGGAAGATGTCCCTCTGGCCAGAGAGAGCGGTGAAGAGTGAAGAATCACGGAGACTTCCTTGCAAACCCAAGCAGCACTTATCAGGCACCAACTCTGTGCCGGGCGCCCATCTGGGCACAATGGCAGCATCTCCCCCGATCAGACCCCACCCTGAAGGGCATAGGTCCCAGCACTTACAGAGGGGGACCCGAGCATCAGAGACTTCAGCGACTGGCCATGGAGAAGCGGCATAAAGGGACTTCGAACCCGTGGCCTGTGACTCTGTCCTATTTCTGTCCTCATCATGTCACACTCTCCAAACACAGGCTAGAAGCTCCCTCACAGTTGTCAGGCTCAGCCAGCTGAGTGTGGTCCAGTGGAGTTGCTGGATTTCTGGTCAGAATGAGCACCACCGATGGGGCACCCAGGGGGCGCTGTCAGTTAAGCTTCTGACTCTCGATTTCGGCTCAGGTCGGTCGTGAAATGGAGCGCCATGTCCGGCTCCTGGCTGGCCGTGGAGTCTGCTTGGGATTCTCTCTCTCCCTCTCCCTCTGTCTCTCCCTCACCCATCCTCTCTCTTTAAAAAAAAAAAAAAAAAATGAAAGAGCACCGTGTCTAACCGTTTAAGCTGTCAGAGATGAACAGTGCTACCTTCGAGGGAGTGAGTTAGGGAACTGCCCCCAGGGGAATGCCAGCTGGCCTGAGAAGGGGTGCAGGGCAGTTTCCAAGATCCAGTAAAGACCAGACCAGAGTCCCTTCTTCCCTTCTGACTGAGGATCTACAGGCCCAGGAAGTTCGCTCATTCAGCAAATGTTCCTTGAGCTCCCCCTCAGCTCTGGCCCAGGCTTTGGGATGCAGGATAGATGAGTCAGGAAATGCTATTGCATCTTGGCGCTCACATTCTGGTTGGGGTAGTGGGGAATTCAGCAAAATGTGTAAGAGCTTTGAAGAAAGCAAATAATGTAATGGGATAGCGTGAGAGTGGGGTGGGTGGAATGGTCAGGGAAGACCACTTTGAAGACCAAAAAGGCCAAGGTGACACAGGACCCAGGTAAAGAAGAATACTAGACAGCAGATATACCCAGATACCACACACCCAAAGGCCAGGAGGGAGGACCGCCAAGGGAAGTCAGGGAGAAGAGAGAGTGTTGAGGTCATGGGTGGGTGGGGGGGTGAGCAGGAGGACATCACACAGGCCACACCCACTAGGTCTGGGGCATGGGTCCACGGTGGTGCCATGCTCTGAGCTTGCTTGTAAGTCTTCTGCCCGCCGTGCAGAGGAGGGAGCATGGGGGTGCAGAACGGACTCCTGAAGCCCAGTGAGGAGGCCAGATGAGTAGCAGACGGAAGATGAGAGTGTGGACAGGGACGGTGACAGTGGAGATGGCAAAACAGGAAGAGATGTGGGACCTATGTAGAATCAGCAGAACTGGTTGTCAGCAGCAGAGGAGAAGGACAGGGTCTGGAGTAATCCAGGGTGGTGGGAACCAGGGTCAGGGGGAAATCACAAGTCCGATTTAAGCAATGATGATTTTGGATGGGATACCCTCTGAGGGTCTGCACAGCCCTCCGGGGTTGGGACATGCCCTAACTGGGTCTAGGAGATGTGGGGGCCTAATGTCAGCCCCCCACAAGAGCTAGGGGAGGGCCCCTTTCATTCTAAACCCTCTCGGAGCATTTAGGTCCAGCCAGGACTCTCTTGGGAGGCAGGGCCTGCAATGGATTTATTCCAGGCTGATAATTGCCCAGAGGCTGAGCCTGGTAAGGGTACGTGTCCACTAGGACTGGAACTCCTGTCTCTACATGGCTGGCACCTTGGGCCAGTGGCTCCCCTCACCCAGGCAGCCGAAGCATGACTACTATTCTCAGATAAGGTGCAGAGGCCTGCCCGGTTTGATCCTAAGCCCTTCAAGGAGTCAGAAGGATAGGCTGCCCCCAGACCCTGGACAGGGAGGCTAAGGAAAAGACATGGGGACCACCACTCTCCACCGTCCAGCCCCCCTTCAATCAAGGAGGTGATACGCTCCCCCTCAGGACATCCACCTGACCCCTAGCCTCACAGGGAGGGTCAGCAGCACATGGCTAGCAGGAACCTGGAGAATATATCAGGCTGGTGGCATTCAGAGTCAGATGAGGGTTCAAATCCCAGCCCTGCCATTTACTTGGGTGTGACAACGGGAAAGCCTTGGTGCATTAATTTGTTAAGCATCACTTTCCTCATCCATGAAGGCGGGACTGTAATGATCCACCTCCTAAGTTGATTAAGAAGATTAAACATGTCTGGCTCCCTCCAACTTTCCCTTCGGTCACAGCATCCCAGAAGCAGGCTTCCTAGACTGGAGTGAGTTCCCTGCTAAGTTACCCCACCCTAGAGTTTGCCACATGGGGGGGGGGGGTAACGGACAGGTGACAGATGTATCTCTCTTTCTGCCCAGTGTGTTCACCATATCCCCAGAGCATGGCATCGTGTCAGGAATGATGCTCGGTAAGCTTTGAATGAATGGATGTACGGATGACTGGATGGATGGACAAATGGATAGAAAGAATGAGTGAGTGAATAAATGAATGGACAGATGAATGGATGAGTGGATGAATGTATGAATGAGTGAAGGAACAAATGGATGGATGAGTGAATGAGTGAATGAATGAACAGGAGAATGAAGGAAAGAGTGAATGAATGAGTGAGAAGCTGCCTCCTCAGGCCTAGTCAGCCTCCAACTCTCTAAGGAGACTTGTCACCCTAGAGACAGGGTGACAACTCTCAGGGACTTGTCACCCTGCACCAATCCTGCAAGGTTCCGGGGCTGGGCTGGGACTGGGCAAGAACCCCAACTTGGACCTGACATATACCTGATCACTTACCTCTCTGTGTAACTCCATGGTTGGCTGGGAAGCCAGCCTCCAGGGTCTGGGCTAAAAGGAACAGTCATAGCCGGGAAAGCCTCTCCAGCCCCATATATTTCCCCCCATCAGACCTGGGCACACAGGCAGCACTGAGTGGACAGAAGTCTGGGGCACTGGATTCCAGGCTGCCCATTGTACAAAGGGAAAACTTGAAGCCAGGGACGGCAGGGACTCCCTGAGATCACACGGGATCTCCTGGGCCCTAGGTGGTGCATGAGGGGAGAATTAGGACAGGAAGCTGTGGGGACCAGGCCTCCCCATGGCAGGCAGCTTGGGGCCTGAAAGGCTGCCCGGGCCAGAGAACCGCCTCCGAGCCTCCTCCAGCAGCCCCAGCTCTCACAGACGCCCTGCTGCCTTTCGGAAGCAGCCAACTCCAAGCAGGCAGATGGCCGGCAGGCCACTCGCCCAGCCCTCGGGCCCAGATGGCGGTCCCGGCACGACGTAGGACATCAGAGCAGCAGCAACAGGAAGGCCAATGCTCGCCAAGGCCGCCGGAGGCTCGTTGGAGAGGGAGGAGTGGCAGGTGCAACCGCAGGGCTGCCCTGCCCAGCCTCCCGGGGCCTGGCATGGCTCCGAGGCTGGGGGTGGGGGGGATGGAAGCACAGAGACGGGGGTAAGTCCAGCACTGTGCGCACTGCTCTTGCGCACGATTATTCGGGGTGGCAGCTCGCAGTGGGGCACAGGCCAGAATGCACAACTCCCCCCAGGGACAATCCCCACCCCTCTCTGCCTGCTTATCTTCATCCAAAGGAGCTAAGTCTTTCACGCTGCCCAGAAGCTGGAGAGCGCCCTTCAGTCCTTTGAGGCTCCAGTGGGATCTCTTGGGGTCACAGAGAATAACTGAGATAGCAATAACAATCGGCAACCTTTCTTGAGGGTTTACTATGCACTACATGCTATGCTAAGAACTTCACAAGTACAGACGCAGTCTCTGTAACAACTCTATGAGGCAAGGCTATCATTATCCCATTTTACAGATGAGAAAGCGGAGGCTCAGAGAGAAGTAATTTGCTCAAATTGCACAGCTAGGAAATGGCAAAGCCAGGATTCAAACCCAGGTGGCCCATGTCCAGAGCCCCTGTTCTTAAGTATCCCCAGTTCTAGCTGGGCCCTCACTGGTAAGTCCTATACAGCGCAGGGCAGGGGGGCAGAGGACACCCTATGTTTAATCCAAGGGCATGACTTGCCAGCTAACTAGGTGTCTGTTATAGGTGCTCACCCACTCTGACTGGAGTTCTCTGGGCAGGATCTTCCTGCAGAGGACGAGGATAAGCCCAGCTAGCCCCTAAGAGTCAAGGGGAATGTGCAGTTGAGGACAGGCCCTGGGTGTCCCTGGAGGAAGGCACAGGGGACCTTGGGAAACCAACACACACACTGATGCACACACGTACGCTGAATCCTTGCATGCTGGAATGCTTAAGAGCATCCACTCATAGACACACAGGTGGATGTGTGGCAGACACACAAAGACACAGACATACCCAGGCTGTTCTGGAGGGAAGTAGGACACCGTGATGACTGAATGACAAGTCTGCATGCCTGCAGACCATAAAAGGTGTGTCTTGTCCGGATGTCTGCTCCAGGAAAGCATGAAGCAGTTCCTTCCCCTCGCTAAGCCTCAGTTTCCCCACCAGTGCAAGGTAGGGGTTGTATAAGGTCACCTCCAAGGTCTTCGGCTCCATGCCACCTGGCCAGTCACCTGCGACTCTCTGTCCCCAGAGCCCGGCAGGGAGCTGTGACTCAGCAGCAAGGAGCAGCACAGGAGCCCCTCCCCCGCCCAACACACACAAAGGGCATCTTGTTACCATGGCCTGCCAGCAAAGCGAAGAGAGGGCTGGAGAGGTGAGAGGCCAGGGGCAGCTGGTGTGAGCAGGGCAGAAGCAAGGCTGGGGGAGGGCAGAGAGGGCTGCCCAGCCACGGCTGCTGGCTGACACCCAGAGGGATGAGGGGCTCCAAGTGGGCAGCCCCAAATGTGGGGCCTCTGGGTGAAGCTGGGCCTCCAGGCTTCTGCAGGGCACCCTCTTAATTTCCCTTTTTTAAATTTTTAAGTTACAGTCTGCATGAGCTTTGCTCTCCAAGCAGCAGCTGCAGACCTGGAATTTCCCAGCGACATGGGGGAAACCCACAACCCAGGGCTCCAACTCAGAGCCTGCTCGTCTCCGTTCTGCAGGGTCTGGGCTGTGAGCGTCCTTTGAGGAAGATCATGGCCAAGTTCTTTCCCTGTCTATAAAACAGGGTGCTGAGCTGAGGAGGGTGGGCTGTCACCCCACGCCTGGCAGGGTAGTGGTCACCTCACTAGGAAGCCCAAGCAGGAGAGGGCATCCTGGAGTCATAGCTGCTGCTACCAGCTCTGGGTGCCGTCCTGCTAGGAGCCCTGGGGCAAACCATGCACGTTATCGGGGCTCAGTTCCCCAGTTTGTAAAATGGCTGTAGTGAGATGCAAGAGAGAGTCCAATAGAATAGTCTTCCTGAAGTTGCTTGGTAATCATTTTTCTGTGTGTCCTATGTAGCAAGATACAGGATGAGTACGAGTGAGCAGGTCAGTCTGGAGTGCTGCATGCCTGTGTACGTGCGTGCTTGTGTAACACGTGCGAATGGAGAGGCAGATGTGTCCCCACCATGGGCACGTCCGTCCTTCAGGCCACGTCGGCCATGGCCCTGGCAGAGCAGGGCCCAGGGCAAAGGGTCTCCAGGACAGCTATCTTTGGTGCTTGGGGGCCCTCTGGACACTAGTGACAATGGGCACATTCCAGTGAGCCGTGTCCCTGCAGCGCAGACGGGCAGCTCCCGATACATCTCCCCTGAGCACTGGGTAGAGCTGGCTGTCAGCTGTCTGTCTGTCTTTCCCAGGCCACAGGACTGCCACTTTGCTCCACTGCCAAGGGGACATGTATTATAGCCACCCAAAGGCGCCCCCAGCAGATGCCCCCACACTATGGCACCATGAATATTACATTCTGATCTCTCATCTTCCCAAAACCTATGCCTCTCCGACTTCCCCCGAAAAAAGACTCTGCATCCTGCCAGGAAAATACATGTGATAGGCTACCACAAACTGTAAAGTGCTGTGTGAGCTGGCTATTCCACTGGATCCTCAGAAGACCACCCATCGTACAAGGCTCTTGTTCCCATTTGACAGATGGAGAAACCAAGGCCCTGTGGGGTGAACTAAAAGATCCAGAACTTACGTGATTTGACAAGGGGACGTGAGCACCAGGCTTGTAGCTTTAAGTGGCTTCAAGAGGCAGACGCGCTCCTCTGGAGAGGTATGGACAACGTCCCCAGGAACCCAAGCTGAGCGCATGGACACAGCGAGCACAGATGCCCTCTCTCAGCTGTGGGCTTCGGGGCAGCCAAGGCCCCACAGTCAGGCTGAGGAAACCAGCCGGCTGGTGGGCTTATCCCGGGAGGCCCTGGCACAAAGAATTTCTTCCAGGGCTATCAGGGACCAAACTTGCAGGTCAGACTCAGGGGCTAAGAGGACATAAAGCCCTCTGTGGGCAGGCACTTCTCTGGGGCAGGCAGGCTGGGAGGGCCGGCTGCAGAACTTTCTACCAGTAAAACTTCCCACAGGCAGCCTGAAACGAGAAGCGGTTATGTGGTCCCTGGGAGTCACGTACGATAAGAAGAGCTGCAATTTGGGGGTTCCTCCTACATATGGGTCACTTAAGACTTATTTACTTAGCAAATGTTATTTGTTCTGTACTTAGCAAATGGTCCCTGAGTGCCTTCAAAGAACCAGGACCTGGTGGGGTGCAAGGATTACAATTTAACTGGGGAGGCCAACCCCAATGGGGAAGCCAGTTTAATTGGGGAGGCCAAATCCCCTTGTGTGGGGAGGCCACACAAGAAGCAGCAGCCAAGGAGGGCTTCCTGGAGGCAACGACATTGAGCCCAAACCTTCTGAAGGATGACTAGGAGCTAGCCAGGCAAGGAAGAAAGGCAAAACCTTTTAGACAGAAAGAACCTGAAGCAGAAGAGAGTGGGCATGTTGGCATCTACGATTCCCACAATAACCTTATGAGGTAGGAACAGGGGTCTGTTTTATAATTAAGACAGAGACTCCAAGAGATTCAGGCACCACAGGCCCACTTATCCAGCAGGGGTGCATGACCCAGACACTGTACCAGAAGCCACCCATCTTCCATCCCCAAAGCCTGCACCTGAGCCCTGAAGCTAAAAAGCAAAGATTGTGGAGGAGGAGGCCAGGTCTGTTCATGCCTACAGCCCACGTGCGTGGAAGTGAGCGAGGTCCTTCCTTGCAGGGGAAGACCCAGGTGGGTTCTCTTGCCAGTGTGGGATGGGGACCCATGACAGGGCAAGGCATCTCCCCCCACAGCTTTGGAATTGCTCACAAGGTCCAACAAGACCTCATCCCAGGGTCATGGGCCCACATCCGCCCTTACAGCCTGCATAAACTGTGGTGGCCTCCACTTCTCACAGACACTGTTCCGAGGACCGCAGATCCTATGAGGTCAGCACAGGGGAGAGCCATGGCGTGCGGAGGACAGAGACCTTCTCCAAGCACGGCTTCCTGGAGGAAATGGCCCTGGAGTGGAGCCTTAAGAACCAAGAGGGCTTGAGAAGGGTCAAGTGGAGCAGAGCAGAGAACTCCAGCCCCGGGGAACGGAAAACGGAAGCATGGCGGTCATCCTTCAGAGACTTTGGGGATCCAGGAGCAGTGCGCAATGTCCAGAGTATGCAGTACCCCCAGAGCCCACCAGGGCCCCCACTCCGGAACTGCCCAAGGCCCTCTCTGTCCCAGACCCAGAACTCTACTGAGCCCACAGGGCACAGTTAGAAGATGTGGCCGGGGCGTCTGGGTGGCTCAGTGGGTTAAGCCTCTGCCTTCGGCTCAGGTCATGGTCTCAGGGTCCTGGGATCGAGCCCCGCATCGGGCTCTCTGCTCGTCAGGGAGCCTGCATCTCCCTCTCTCTCTGCTTGCCTCTCTGCCTACTTGTGATCTCTGTCCGTCAAACAAATAAATAAAATCTTTAAAAAAAAAAAAAAGATGTGGCCTTCAGCAACTTCTGGCTAGACATATCTCCAAAGGCAAGGGAAACAAAGGTAAAAATGAACTCTTGGGACTTCATCAAGATCAAAAGCTTTTGCACAGCAAAGGAAACAGTCAACAAAACCCAAAGATAACAGACAGAATGGGAGAAGATATTTGCAAGTGTCCTATCAGATAAAGGGCTAGCTTCCCAGATCTATGAAGAACTTATCAAACTCAACACCCAAAGAATAAATAATTCAATCAAGAAATGAGCAGAGAGGGACACCTGGGTGGCTGCCTTCGGCTCAGGTCATGATCCTTGCGTCCTGGGATTGAGTCCCACGTTGGGCTCCTGGCTCAGCAGGGAGCCTGCTTCTCCCTCTGCCTGCCTCTCTGTCTGCCTGTGCTCACTCTCTCTGACAAATAAATAAATAAAATCTTTAAAAAAAAAAAAAAAAAGAAAGAAAGGAAGAAAGAAAGAAATGGGCAGAGGATATGGGCAGTGGACTTCTTTGCAGAAATGTCTATTTCTGCAAAGAAGACATCCAAATGGCCAAGAGATACATGAAAAAGTACTTAACATCACTCAGTATTAGGGAAATACAAATCAAAACCACAGGGAGATACCACCTCACAGCAGTCAGAATGGCTAAAATTAACAAGTCAGGAAACAATAAATGTTGGCGAAATGGCGGAAAAGGGGGAATCCTCCTACACTGTTGGTGGGAATGCAAGCTGGTGCAGCCACTCTGGAAAACAGTATGGAGGTTCCTTAGAAAGTTGAAAATAGAGCTACCCAGCAATCACACTACTGGGTATTTACCCCAAAGATACAAATGTAGTGATCCAAAGGGGTACGTGCACCTGAATGTTCATAGCAACAATGTCCACTATAGCCAAACTATGGAAAGAACATAGATGTCCATCAACAGATGAACAGATAAATAAAATACAGTACACACACATACACACACAGAGGAATACTACTCAGCCACCAGAAAAATGAAATCTTGCCATTTGCAACAACATGGATGGAACTAGAGGATATTACGCTAGGTGAAATAAGTCAATCAGAGAAAGATAATTATCATATGATTTCACTCATATATGGAATTTAAAATACAAAACAGAGGATCATAGGGGAAGGGAGGGAAAAATAAAACGAGATGAGATCAGAGAGGGAGACAAACCATAAGAGACTCTTAATCACAGGAAACAAACTGAGGGTTGCTGGAAGGGAGGGGATGAGGGATGGGGTAACGGGGTGATGGACATTAAGGAGGGCGCGTGATGTGATGAGCACGGGGTGTTATACACAACTGATGACTCATTGAATTCTATCTCTGGAACTAATAATACAGTATTTGTTAATTAATTGAATTTATATTTTAAAAGAAGAAGATGCAGCCTTCCCTTGGGCTCCTGCAACTCTTCTCTGTGCAGGGAATGGTGCTGGGCTCAAGGATATGGTATGGACTGCCAGCCTCAATCCCGGGCCTCATGGAACCACTGGTACAGCAGAGAACACCGGTCTTAAGTGAGCAAGAGAGCATGACAAGCTTACAAAAGGAGTCATTCCTTCAGTCAGTCAGCCATTCCTTCAGTCAAGGGCTTTGCTCTGGAGATAGAATGGTGAATAAGCAGGCGGCATGGTGGGGACCATTCTCCCGGAGCTAAGAGTCTGCAGGGTTGAACCTACACCCGCCCCCCATCTCAGGGCCGGGCAACTGGGGCAGGAGGAAAGAGGGAAAACAAGCAAAGGGTCAGAGGAGCGGGCAAGGGGAGGCAGGGAGTCCTTGCCATTACGCTCTGCTGACTTCCAGCCTCAGGGCCTAGAGCCCCCGGAGCCAGGCCCAGCCCATGGCCAGGGTCTCTACTCAAAGCACGGCTGCAAGACATCTAGGTCATTCCTCAGACCCCCAACGGGAGCTGCGACAGACATCAGCATCCCTGGGCCTTCTCCTAATGACCACAGCTCTGTCAAATATATTGATGTTCCCGGAACGCAGATATCCACATTTAATTTCCATAAAAGCTTCTTTTGCTTACAAAGGGACCCTCCAAAGTTCCATGAGTTGCCTCTGCTTTAACTTGGGGAAGGATAAGAGGTTGTTCTAGCTGTCTGGGGAGGAGGACACTACAGGCTAGGTGAAACAGCAGGCTCCCCCATGGCCTTACCCTCGGACAGTCAAAGAAGCCTTTTGCCCACCTTCAGGGATCCCCAGCCAGACCTGTTGGCCCTTCTTTAGCCCCAGAATGCAGCTCTATTTGACGCCTCACTTCTGCCCCATTACCTCACACCCTGTGCTCCCTTCTTCATGTGGACTCTCCTGCAGGACTCCGAGCTCATTTGAGTCTGTCCCCACCACTGTCACTGTTTGTCAACTTCCCAACTCTCCCTTCTCATTAGCTAATAGTTCAGTCCAGCCCTACCTCCATGCCTAACTCAAGAGCATAAAATGCCAAATTAAGTCCACATCCCAGGTTTCTACTAATTCAAGAGGCCACACAAGACCCACCCAATATTAGACCTGTTCCTAAAACAGAAGTGGCTAATAACTGCCATCCCCCCAAGTCAGTCAATTCATTGGCATCTGCTCCCTGGAGGACTGTGTTGAGAAGCCATCTGAGGCTGTGTGTGGGCTCAGGGAAAGGGCGCCATGATGGATTAGTGATGTCTGCTGCGAGCACAGTGTGGGAAGACTGTGTCACCGGTCTGCCGCACCAGGCAAGATTCTTTAGCTATTTGAGGAGGTGCAAACATGGAAAGTGTCCATTCCCAGGTCCATGCCCTAGGCTGTGTGGGCCCTGGTTCTGTGCTCAGCCTTGGGCTGGACTCGGTGAGGAAAGCTAAGTGGAAGGAACGCTTTCTGTGAGGAAAGCCAAGAGGAAGGAAAAGTTCTACCCTTCGACCCAAGTTATTGACCGAGCCACTCACCAGCGGGGGACATTGAAAGCACTGGATGTAATTTCCTCATCTGTACAAGACAGGAGGACAAAGTGATCCTGAAGGTTCTGAGGTCCAAAGAAATGTAGCTTGCTGGGGAAGGAGAGGGGACATGGCCTCCTGAAAACATCCATGAAGCTTCAAGAAGTCACTGCATAACAACACAAGGTCTGGGTGGCTAGGCCCATGAAGAGTGAACCAGCAGTCAGAGCTACAGGTCAAAGAATCAGAGAGCAATTGAAAAAGAGAGAGAGAGAGAGAAGGGGGTGGGGCCATATGGGTCAGAAGATCAGGAATGGCCTCTAGGTCTAGTGAGAGGCGAACTGGGCTTTGAGGCAGGGTTAAAGTGATAGAGGTGAGGGAGGGGGCTGAGGGGAGTGACCCAGGGGCCAGGATTCAAGCTCTGGTCTCCTGACTTTCAGCCTGGGCTCCATCTTTCCTAATAGAGACTAAGGCTGACTTGGTCCAGGACCCCATTTGCTTCCCAAACTCCTCTCTCCACCCCACCCCCCCTGTAGAGGATAGAGACCACTCAGACTAAAAGAAGTCCCCATATACCCTCTTATTCTCCATCCCGGCACCCTGAAGGTTATGACTATTTGTAATTCTTTCTTTTATGTGTCTGTTCAATGAGTGTCCTCCATCTGTCCTGATGATCTGTGATTCCCATGAGGGTAAAGACGATGTCTTATTCATCTGTCTCCACATCCTAACAGAGCACAACAGAACTGGGGGCAAATCAGAGCTGTTCAAGGAAGACACTGCAGTGGGCAGGGATCACGAGCTCGAACACCCTCAGGGCCAAGCAGATAACAAAAAACTAAAATGGACAGGGGTAAGAATCCAGATAGTGCCCATCCAGCGCGTTCTTCATGTCATGCCCAGGACAGGCTGCTTTGTGGCACCTGAGGATGTGTTTATTTGACATATCTGCAAATTGTTTGCATGCTAACACATGTCCCCAAAGCAACCTGCACTTCTCCGTTTTGCTAGAACAAATGATACTCTGTCCTTTTTTATTTTCCTAATTTTGCTAGATTGTGAATACAAACACTTCCCTACTACATAGAAAAGCAACAGGCCTAGTGGGGTGATATATGGTGACCAAAGGTTGGCCTCTCTGCGCCGGGGCAGGAGTACTCAAGGTGAGTCCTGGGACCAGCAGCATCAGCAGCATTTGGGAACTTGTCAGAAAGGCAAATTCTCAGGCCCACTCTGGACCCACTGGAATGTCAACTCTGGATGGAGCCCAGCAATCTGTGTTTCAACAAGCAAGTGATTCTATGGAACACTCAAGTTTGAGACCCACTGCAGCAGGGAGCAGTGGGGTCTGTGGTGAACTGGAGGGCACATGCGTTGGCTCCAGTCCACAGATGCCACATAGGAATGTGAGCCCAGTGTGGCCAAATCTCCCAATTTTTCTAAGTTGGAAATGTACATTTTCACACGAAACGTCTTCATTTCTAAGTATTGGCTGTTATCTTAATCCCACATAGACCAAACAATTTGTCTACAAGTCAAGGCCAGCCGAGGCCAGCTGAGGCATAACCAGAGTATGACCTGATGGGTGGAGACTTCTCCCCACGGGGAAAGCCCTAGAAAGATGCAGTGGGTCCCTGCAGTTCTAACTCATGGGCCTGGCTCTGAGGGCTGGGCCCAGACTCCACACTACGCTGGGCCTCAGAGACCTCAAATTGCAAACAAGACCCACAGGGCCCAGCACCTCTCAGGGTCAGAGGATGAACAAGATTGGGCAGGCAGAATTCTAGGCCCTGCTGACTTAGGTCCGGAGCAGGGCTGAGGGTGGACAGAGTGAATTCTCCTTGTCTGACCCCTGTTCCAGGTCAAGCCCAGGGCTAAGGACACACAGGTACTTTCTCCTTATTATCTGCAACCACTCCAGGAGGGAGGGGTCATTATGCGTACTTTAAAGAAGAGGAAAGAAGTTCAGAGAAGTTAAGCGACTTGCCCTAGGTCACACAGAAAGTGAAGAAAGTCAGGCTATGAACAAACATTTACCTGCCTCCCCACTTATGTTGACCTAGTCTCCCAAACTGCCTACCCGCTGAAGAATGGGAAGGAGACCGGAAATGACCATGGTTGTCCTGCCGCTCCCAGACTCCACCTCCTTGGTCAGGACCACAACCAGTGTCACAATTTCAATGCCAGGAAACTGAATCCAGCAAGCGAACATTGGCAGTGGGACTGCAGAAGAGGGTGATGATGGGGAGAAGGGCAGCAGGCCCGTGTCCTGCTTCTGTTTCAGGGGAATCTTTCCCTGCCCACAAAGCTCCAACCTGGAGCTGGCCAGAACCTTAGGAGCTGGAGCTGGGCCAACTCATGGAGAAGGAGCAGGGCCAGAGTTGGCCCAGCTCCAGACCTGGCTGAGAAGCCAAGGCTGAGGGTCAGTCTTGGACCTCATGGAGCTGGTCCCTCTCCTGTACAAGAAGTCCCCAGAGTGTCTAAGCTGTCCCAGGCTCTCTCTCCAAACACAAGAGCTCATAAGGGCACCACCAGGCCAGGCCTAGAGCTGGGGTCACCCAGCCTGGTTCCCCGTCAGACTCCGCTCCTCTCTGCTCTCACCAGGCATGAGTCAGCGTTGTGAGCCTGCGTGTGGCCACAGCTGGCTGGACTCTAAGGCCAGCCAGGCCAGGCCCTGGAGGTCTGCTGGGGCCCTGGAGCCTCACTAATGGGGAGAGATGGCCCCGAATGACCCACAGGATCACACAAGGGAAAGGAAAAGGACCAAGTAAAGAACCAAGCGTAAAGCAAGATTCTCAAAAGCTTAAAGAGGCAGCAGCAAATTCAGAGTCAGAAAAATGGTCACACCCGGGGCATAGACGCACTCAGGCGCGCTCGCGCGCGCGCGCGCACACACACACACACACACGACCGGCCCCGACCCAGACACACATTCTCGTGTATCCAGCACTCCCAGACAGGCACCGCTGGCACACACATCCCATCTGCACGCGTGCTCCCAGCGGCCCGCGTCTGCTGCATCACGGAGGGCGAGCCGGCCCGGGGAAATCAACCCACATGGCAGATGCTCACAGGCCTCGCCAGTCTATGGCGTATGGCTTTTGTCAAGCCCAGGGAAATCAGACTCCCAGCCCCCGGCATGCATGTGCCCATAGGACCCGGGACTCCGGGTCAACGCCCGCTCCCGCTCCCGGGCCCCGCTGCCGGTGAGGGCTGCGGTCAAGGCCTGCGCGGCGATCGGGGTCCCGCGCACCCCACCCGCGCGGGGCGCCCAGACGGCCCGCGGCCCGCCCCAGCCAGCCGGGCTTCTGCGGCCCGCCGGGAGGTCGCGGAGCCGAGCGCGGCCAGGAAGTCAGCTCGGAGTGACAGCTCCCCCACGCTGTTTGTTTATTCATGACTCATTCGTCTCCACAGACGGGCTCTTCTTTCTTTCGGGAGGAGGGCAGAAAGGAGCGGGCGGGCGGGCGGCGCGCGGGAGGGGGACGGGAAGGGGGAGAGCCAGACGCCACAATAAACAATGAGGCAGCTGAGCGGGCCCGGGCGGGGGAGCCGCGCGGGCCGAGGGGCGCCCGGGGCAGGGGCGCCCCCCGATTGGCCGGCCCGGGCTCCCGCGCGCACGGTCCCCGCTGACCCGTTTCCCCTCTCCAATCCCCCCACCAGCCCTCTCACCCCGGCACCCCCGGCCCGGCCCGGCCCGGCCCGCCGCCACCTCCCGGCGACCGGGCTGCGGCTGCCGTAATTGGATCCGCGCCGCCTCCTCCCAGCTCCCCGCCCCCAATCGGGGAGCCGGATAAATGCCGGGTACCTTGGCAAAACAGTCGGATCCAAACCTATTATTTGGCTAATGGGCTTCCCCGGTGCGGCGCAGCCCCGCCCTGCAGGCCGCCCCTCCCCCACCCCGGGGACGGTCCCGCGCCCCCCACGCCCGCCGCCTCCCCACGCCCGCCCGCCGCAGGAGGGGCTCGGCCCGGCTCCGGATAACTGGAGGAAGCGCGGTTCCGAGGCTTCAAGGGCCTCATTGTTCTGCCTCGAGGGGCACATTGAAAATGCTCCAGGATTTGCTTCCTGTGAAAACAGCCTGGGAAGGAGGGGGCGATTCACGGTGGAAAGACATTATCCTCCTGGAAGCTGCCCAGATTACGCAGGGAGAAAAGGGTTGTTTTGATTGTTGCTGGCGCTTTCTTTCCTTCTTCCTTTTTCTTCCTTTCTTTCTTTTTCCTTTTCCCCCTCCCCTCCTTCGCTACCCTCCCCCAAGGGCCAAAGATGAATCTTTAGGGCTGTTGAGCAAGTTGGAAATGTGGGGCTGTTTTCTGCATAAATAAGACTGCTGAATGGCAGAGCCAGATATAAAGTCTGATTCAGAGAAATTCAAAAGAACGCAGGGGCGATGAGGTGGGCAAATCCAAGAAACTCATTTCCCCAGCATGCCCCTCTGAGTCACATCTTGCACCATGAGGGGAAAACACATCACGCCACAATATGTCACATGCCTGCAGCAAAGGCACAGGCCCTGTAGCAGTCGCACAGCTCCTCCTTCCCAGTCCGGGTCTGCACGGCCAGTCCCGGGCAGGCCCAAGGTCAGCTGGGAGTAGGGGTCAGCCCCACCTGGGGCCCTCTGAAACCCTGCTCTTCCCCCTCCTACCTGAATGACCTTGAACAACAATAGTGATAATAATAACAACGGGGACACACAGCACTGCCAGTGTGATCTCAGCCACTGTGCTGACACTTCTGTACCTCACACCCCTCATGGGGAAGTGGAGGGGATGGCCCTGGCCTTAGGAGGCTGGGCAAATGCGTCAAGAAAACCCTGGGCAGGTTCAGAACACTGCTGGGCCTTTTGCTACTGCCACTGTTTTCGTGTAAACCAGGGCCAAGTAAGGACAATCTTTCCTAAAGCACAGGTTTGTCTTGAGGGACAGAGACAGAGAGGTCATCCCTAGCACAGTGCCTGCCCTTCACAGATGACCTTGAGTATTTGTTTTCTTCTCTTTTCCTTGGATCACCCCTTCTCACCCAACCTGGAAGATTCTGCTTGGCTAAAAATTCTCGTACATACTGTTCATCAGGGAACCACGCACACGCCTCTTTCCATATCCTCACCCCGTGCCACCAGCCCATGTCAGACTGTGTGGGATCCACCACAGACCCAGAACACTGGCCCAACCTGGGCCTCCCCTGAGCGCCCTACTTTCCATTCCAGCCCACTCCCCCAGCTGCCTGCCCCATTTCACCTGCAGACTCCGGGTCCAACCAACAGACACCGTTCGGCCACTTTTTCTTTCTTTTTTTTTTTTTTTTTTTTTCCATAGCCTTGCAACCTTCTAGCATACTTTAAGATTTACCTCTTGTTGTATTGGCTGTTGTGTCTCTTCCCACTACCCTCAGCCATAATAACATAAGCTCCATGAGGGCAGGGATCATCGTTCTGTTCACGGATGTATCCCAAGTACAGAAAACAGTTCTTGCCTCCTCAAAAACCTCGATATACACTGGAGGAAGGAAAGAAGGGGCCTTGGCCCCGCGGTGCCCTCTCGTTGCGCTCTCTTCCCCTTTTCCCTTTCTGCCTTTGTTCACTAGGGAAACTCCTGCTCCTCCCACAGGCCCCAGCTCTCTGAAAGCTTGCACCCCCCCCCTTTTTTTTTTAAGATTTTTATTTATTTGACAGACTCCACCCCCCCTCTTGCCATACCTGCTCACCTAGCCTCAGATCATTCTGTCTCTCCTCCCCTCCCAAGGCCTGCCATCGGCCTGGTAGCCTTCAGCACCCATGTGGGACACCCAACGCCTGGACCCTGCAGAGCCTCAACTCTGCCTCTCCAGGGACCTTCTCCTGGATCAGAATCCATCTCTCTCCCTGCCCTTCCCCGACCGGGCTGTTGCTCAGCCTCTCTCTTCTTCTTCCTTTTTAATCCCAACATTGCTTCCTCTCTGACCACATTTCTCCAGCTGTTCCAATGGTTTGGTCATCTGAGTGACCCTCTCACCGGCACCCCTGATTCCGTTGTACACCACCCTCCCCTTCACCTTTCGGCCTAACTTCGCCTGGAGCCAACCCAACCATCATCTTTACTCTGTATATTCAGGCTGGCAAGGACCCAAGGCAGACCGATTTGAGACCATGTCATTGCGGGGTCTCCAGCCACGGCCCTGACAAAGCCTGAGAGTCCCCTGAGCTGCTTTGGCCAGCTTCCTGCTCCCCATTTCCCTCAGACCTTCACCACTCTCCTCAGGACCCCCAGTCCCTTCCGTCCACCTCCATTTCTAGAGACGCCTGACTTCATCGAAAACATTAAGGTCCTCTGTCTGTCTCTGTCCCGCCTCCAAACACAACCCTCTGTCGGCAATCAGAGGGAAAGAAGGTCCCTCTTCTGCCTGACAAGCCAGTCCACCAATGGTGTGCTGGGCCCACCCCCTCTAGAAGGTCCATCAGTGGCCCTGTCTCTCCCAGGCCCTGGAATCTTCCTCCCCATCAAGCCGGCTTTGCGGCAGTGCCTGCAGTTACCCACATGCTCGGTCTGGCAGCCATCCCTCCCCTGGCCAGCATGACATCACTAGGTCTACCTCTCTACCATCCTTAATCCCTTGCGGGGGCCCTCCCTCCCTCCACCCACCCCCTCAAGTCAGAGTCACGCTGGGGAGGGCTCCCTGCCTCTGTCTGTGAGGTCTCCCTGTGCCCTCCTGCTACCCCCTCAGCTCCCGCCATGGCCAAGACCACATGCCCATCATTTGCTAAATCTACTTTCTAGCTCAGTCCTCTCCCCTGACCTTCCATCTGGCCCCTGGGATCCTATGGGCACTTTCCCAGGTCACGGGCGCGTAAGACTCACCCTGTCTCAACCTGAGACCAGCCTTGATTTCGCCCTGCCCACTGAATTCCAGAGGAAGGGCAGGTTGCACCCCTGCCTGGCTTCTGACAAGGCCAGCCTTGACTCTGACGATCCCTCATCCAGCCTGCCTGATCCGTCACCCCGGTCCTGACAACTTGCCCTCCTAGATATTTCCCAACTCGGTCCTCTCCCCTCCATCCCCAGGACCACAGCCCAAGGTCAGACCCTCCTCCCCTCCCCCTGTGTTATTACAACAGGCTCCCGTACCTTCTGCCTCTGTTCCCTCTGAGTCAGCTCCCACACTACTTCCAGGGCCATATTTTACAACACAAATCCAAACAAGCCACTCTGCAGCTTAAGAACCCTGTAGATGAAGTCAGACTGCCGAGGATGACCCATCAGGCCCCAGACGTGGCCCCCCCACCGAGCCTTCCAGTATCTTCCCCCCCCTCTACCCACCCTTGGGTGTTAACACAGCAGAACTCAGCACTTTATCCAGCTTCATGGATTTTCACACTGGTGTGTCTGCTGACGGTACCCTGTCTCGTTTTCAGTCAGCTCTATTCTCTCTCATCTTTCAAGACTCATCTCAGGTGCCTCCTCTTCCGGGAAGCCTTCAGTGGCTTCCCCTCCTCCCATCTGACATTAGACACTCTGCTCTGGGGGGTAGGATTATTCTGTTAAAAATGCTTGTTCAGCTGGCCTTTCTCTCTGCAAATTATGAGTCTTTCTTGATACCTGTATTCTCAGCACCCAGAACCTATTAGGTGCTCACAGAGGTGACGTGGAAGTGAGAGAAGGAGGAACACAGCAAGGGTGCCCAACTAAGGTCCCCTCACCTTCTCAGGCTAAGGGTGGCTCCTCTCTCCATCCTCTGAAAATCTTGAAATGCTATATGGTCTTTCCTAGTTTAGCCAGACTTTTTAGGGGGAGACGGGTGAATTGGTGATACCACCACAGTTCTTGAAACATAAGTAATGTACAATTTTTGGCCAAATCTCAGCCAGGTCTTCTACCTGCTGGCTCCGCCCCGGCTTTCCCCACTTTGGCATCGCTTACTGATTGTCCCCTTCTTCCAGCCCATCCTTGGCTCCAGCAGCCCCCACCACGCTCCCTGGAACTCAGTGTAGTCCCTGTGCACAGGCAGAAAGCCCACCAGGATGCAGGCTGTCCTGGTTCTGCCAATGGCCCCCAATCTGGGCCTCAGTCCTCAGTTTCCCCTGTGCAGAGTGAAGGATAGAGCCAGAGGATCCCTTGGGCTGTGAAGCTCTACGTGTAGAATTTCTGGAAGCTGAGAATGACGGTGGGACCTGGAGGTCACTGGGGACCCATACGAAGTCTGCATCCCCATCCGTGGGGACCGCAAACACACACCATCTCTCTGCCCTCTTCTGTGTGGGTCTTCGCTTCACCTCCGGCCACAAGACATCCCTGCTCATTCGAAGTGAGAACAAGATCCAGCAAGGGAGTGGGGCTGTTTTGTTGCGGTCACTGAGCTTGAGGTTAATCCAGGAAAATCAAATAGAGACATGACTTGGCCCATCCAAGCTGGTCTGACCCCAGAGATGCAGGGCTATCCTTGCTGCGGTGGCGTTTGAGGGTTTTATGTTAAGGTCACAGAGCTCGACGTGGGCGTGCTCAGACCATGGGGTTGGGCCAGGTTCGGTGGAAGAAGAGAAGAAACTGATTGCCACCACGCAGTGGAGCGACCACACCCGTGCCCACCACGGTTGCTGTCCTCGGTTGGGGGGACTCGAGCCATTTGGGACAAGCTCGACAGAGGAGGCGGGATTTGAAGACAGGGCAAGGAGCAGACAGGGTCGCGGAGAGCCAAGCATACTTTCTACCATGTCACCCTCCTGCTAACAGCCATCCTTGGCTCCCCGCTGTCGAGTGGATAAAATCCAGACTCCTCAGGCTGGCATGCAAAGCACCCCCCACCCCGCCCCACGCTGACCCCAGGGTGACCCCTCTATTCCACCATCCCTGGGCTGCCTGCCTGCCCTGACGGGGCCTGGGGGTCAGTCTCCTGGACGGCGCCCCACTCCACAAACAGCTGCTCCCGCGCCCCACTGGCTTTGCACCTGCCCTTCCCACTGCCTGAGACACACTTCTCGGCCGTCCCCAGCCTCAACTTTATCTCATCTTCATGGAAAATTCCTTGTTGTTGTTTTAGATCCGCACCCAATGTCCCTTTTTTCACGGCGCCTACCCCAAGCCCCTCGCTGGAATCAAACAATCTGTCCCCGTGTTCTGCCGAGCGGCGCTGGATATTCAAAACAAACAAACACACAAAGCTGTGTTCCAGCAGAGACAAAGTCATCCCTGTCTACCGTGAAGGGTGTCCCCGTGCCGTCCCCATGCCATCCATCCCCACGCTGTCCCCGCAGCGCCATCACCTGATTCTCTCTGTCTGTGGAGTGGGAGGAGCCGAGTAACTCTGGCTGCTATTTAGCCTCAGGCACCTGAGGCTCAGAAACCTCCAGGGCTTTGTCCATGGTCCCCTGGTCACTGGCTAGCTGTGTCCCACACAAGGCTGACTCGAGATTCCAGGCACTGGACGGTAGCCTCCCAGTTCTGACTCAGTTCACCTGTCTTTCTACCACCATCCCTCAGTCCTCAAGGGCGGGCCCTTGCCCAGCTCCCACCGTGCCCTCTCGAGCACGGAGCTGGGTGTTCAACGCGTAGGTCTGATGGTTTCTCAGCAAAGGAGAGGACTCAGCAGTCCAGGAGCCACAGAGAGACAGGGTCCCCGCTGTGCTCCCTAGAGCCGTGTGTCCGGAATAAGTGAGAGAAAGGGCAGTGGGCAGGCTGGGGTAAGCAGGGCAAGGCCAGCCCAATGGTTCATCAGCATGCAGAGGCAAGGGGACATCCTTGGAAGGTGTGGAGAAAGGGATGCCTTGCAGGCCCCCTCACTAGAGCCCCAGGAAGGAGTCATCGCTGTAAGAGGGAATTCCCAGCTCAGACCAGAACCCACATGTCCCGCAGCTCCGCGGCAGCCCTAGGGGCCACCCTCCTGAGGAGAGGCTGGGGGGAAGGGACAGCCTCCAGAATGGTGATCCAAATGGGACTTTTTGCAGCCCAGGGCTGGAAAGGGCTTGGCTCTCTGGGAAGCTAGGAATGTCAGCTCCTCCCGGACCAGAGACAGAAAGAGTAGGGAGCACTTCCTGCAGTAACCCTGGCCCAGGAGTCCTGAGTCCTGCATCCCACTACCCACCTGGGGAGGGAGGAGCCCCTCTCCCTGCCGCCTGGGCCCAGTTCTGCTCCGGGGCCCTTTCCACACGCAGACAGACAGCTCCTCATCCTCAGCCCGTGTGTCAGCACTTGTGAAGACATGGAGAGGTCTGGATTTACCAAGATAGTCTCCGAGGATAGCCAATGGGCGGGGGAAGGAGATGTCTCTGAGGGGCCCATGGGGGCAGCTCCCCAGGTGCCCAGCCATGCACGGAGTTCTGAACACAAGGCATTCCTTCCCTGCTGCAGCGAAGTAGACGTGGTCTCCCTGCGCTCGCCTCCCCTGTCACCAGCACAGGTTACATGTAGATTGGGCTCCAGCGGGGGTCCTCGGTCCAGCTGCTGCCAAGACACCTGCCTAGAGAACATACCCCAGTTCCACGTGGGTCTGGCAGAGCTTCCCACAGCTGCTCCCTGGCTGGGCCTTCCGGACCCTGCTCATTTGACCCCAGAGTCCCTCCCTCCCCTATCTCTCAAGCCAACATCCTCCTGGATCACTACCTCCCGATACCTGCACAGACCTTTTCTCCGACTTGAATTAGGGCGGCCAGGTAAAATATAGGATGCTCGGTTAAATGTGAGTTTCAGATTTATGACGAACGAGTGTTTGGCATATGTCCCGCACTATACTTGGGATATACTTATACTAAAAATTTACTTACTATTTACCGAAATCTAACTGGGCGTCCTGTGTCTTTATCTGTTAGATCTGTCTTTATCTGTTAGATCCCTAACTTGGGCCCATCATCCCTCCATCCCCACCCCAGTGAGGGGTGCTCTTCTGCGCCTGAAGTGGGTGGGCCCTGCTGGCTTTGCCTCCCCGGGGCCGCCTCCTTTTATCCTATTTCGGGTTATCAGTTGTTATGTAACTAACTACTCCAAACCTTAGTGGCTTATAGTGTAACCTGTTTTATTACACCTTACGGTTTTGTGGGTCGGGGATCCTGGCAGGGCTACGCAGGGCGACTCTCCTAAGCCCACGTGGTACGGCTGGAGGTCCCTCCTGCAGCATTCAGCTGGCGGACGGGCCCATCTGAAGGTTCTCCTCAGGCTGTATTTACACACCTGGCACCTTTGCATGGATGGCTGGACGGGAGAGCTCAGCAAGGACTGTCCCCCAGAGTCACTGCCTGTTGGTCCTGACGATTTAAGGTCAGCGGACTTCTTCCATGGAAGCTTGAGGCTCCCACATAGAGTGTCCTGTGAGGCCCAGGGAAGCTGTGTGCAAGTCTTCTCATCACCCAGCTCCAGCCCCAAACATCTGCCACATTCTATTGGCCAAGGGACTCCCTCAGGCCAGCTCAGATTCAAAGGTCAAAAATGACACTGCACCTCTTGGCGGGAGAATTAGCAAAGAATGCACAGCCCTCTTAAATCGATCGCACATAGTCCCCTCTACCCCCTGCATGTGGCCCAAGCTCGCACCTGCCTCCCTTGTCTGCACCCTCTCTGGTGTCCTTCTGACCAGCCTCCCTGCCTCTGCCTTCTCGCCCATTCCCAGACTCAGCTACCATCATACTTCATTTTTCCAGGATGTCAGTCTGACCATGTCATTTTATTACCTAGGCACTTTCAGTGGGTTCCTGGTAGACTCTAAGCTCGACAAAGGTAAGCACCAAGTGCTATTTTTGACTTGGAAATGCCAGGCACCTAGCCCAGAGCCTGATACACAGTTAGGGCTCAGTCATTGTTGGTGAAACAAATACTTGAGCGAAGGAGCTATAGGAAAATGTCCAAACACCTGATTTTCATAAGTTTTTGCAAAAGTCCCCACCCATCTTGGCATCCCGCATGGAACCTATAGTGCTCTTCAACATCCTCCTTCCTTCGATGGCATCTCCGTCTGCTTTTCCCTTGGCGTATGGTTTTACCTACTTTGCAAACTCCTCTGCAATCCTCATCGCCTTACTCAAGCATCACCTCCTCTCCTAAGCTCTCCTGCCTCACTTTCCTTAGCTTTTCCCAGGTCAGTCAATAATGTGTCTGTCTCAAATATGAATTCCTTCTAGGTCTTAGCTCCTCAAACACAGGGCAGGAGTGAAGGGCTTCCTCTGGTGAAAGAGAGCCTACCACTGTATCAAGCAGGCTAACACACATTTATCAAAAGCAAACAAAACATCTCTCCCTTTCCTCTGCCTGTGCTGCATTCCCCCAAGGCAAAGAGTAAGCCTCGCCTCCCAGAGCAGAACTCTCTTGATCACCACTTCCTGCAAATGGGCACTGTGGGTTATCTGGCCCTGAATCCCCACTGCAGTGAACTAGCACTCATTTGACACTTACTGTGTACTATTCCTTTGACCATATTCCTGGGAACCTGCAGCAAGCCAGGCACTAGCTACTGGGGAATTCACAGTCTAGTGGGGAAGGGGGCAAGTAAATAAGGCAATGCAGAGCTTAGAGGGGCCCCCCAATCCCCATCTGTATTGGGGGAGGTTTCCAGAGAAATAAAGTCTAAATTGAGATCCAGAGGAAAGTAGGAGTTGGCAAGAGGGTTTCTGAAAGAGGGAACAGTGTGCTCGAAGGTCTGGAGGCAAGAAACCAGTTCAAGAAATAGTTTAAAGGTATTATGTTGGTGGGAACATAAAGCAGCGAGTCGGGGGGGCGTGTGGAAGGGAAGGTAGGAGAGGAAAGCAGAGGCCAGGTAATGAGGCTTTGCTCATCCAGTGAGACATCTGGGCTGTGGCAGAGAGGACGATAATGCTTTTAATAATAATAGAGCTAACCTCTGTTGACCAAGCACTGTGTTCTGGTTCGCTTAGCCAGTCAGCCCTCCTGACCATGCTTTCAGATGGGCACTGTGATGATCACTCATTTCTGGAAGAGGCAGCCGACACTTAAAGCTACTCTACACTTCACCTGGGGTCATATATCTGGTAAGAGACAGAGTGAGGGTTTCAGCCCAGGCTGCCTGATCCAAGAACCTTCACCCCTCCGCACACCGTTGTTACTGCTGGGGTATGCTCAGTGGCTGGGGAACGGTCCTATTGGCACATTCATGGCCTTTTGTCTGAGCAGGACACAGCACTACCATGTTCGAGGCAGAGAAGCCCCGAGACTCCTTGAGCTCTTACTAGGTGGCCTCAGTTTTCCCATCCATAAAATTAGAAGTCTAGACAACTTTCAAGCTACTGCCAAGATGGGGCCCTCTCCCGGTCTCCCTCGACTTCAACGTGCCAGTCCTCAGAGGCCTTGCTCAGATTTGCCCTTCCCTGGGCTCCCGTAGGACACCTGGCATAGCTCCAGGCCCCAGAAGAGCCTCCAGAATATTTGACCCAAGTCTGCTTCATCAGAACAAATTCAAAGAACCCAACCTCCATTTTGTATCAGGTGCCCCTAAGCAAGCAGATGTCCTTCACCCAAGAGCTCCCTGCTGGACCTCAGACAGGGGAAGAGAGACGGGGTCACCTGGGAAACACCACCTGCTGGCCCCCAGAACGGCTTGACAGCTTGTCACATCCGCTGTCTTGGGACCAGAGCCAGGTCACCTTACCTGGCCTACTCCAGGAGATGGCAAAAGTTCTGAGTCAGGGAGGGGCTGGCCCAGGCCACCACAGGTCAATGGCAAGTTGGGTCCGGATGTAGGCTGGGCCCCACCCCAGAAGCTAGCTGTCCGTGCCATCTCACGTCATTAGAATGCTGACTGAGAGGCTGACCACAGTCATCTGGTCATTGGGTCATCATCCAAGGCAGTGCCATTGTCAGCCCAGTCATTCAGAGAGAGGGAACGAGGAGCCCATGTGTCTCAGTGTCTACAAAGAGCTGCCAAGGGCTCCGAGCTGCCCTTGATGAAAGCAGGAAACATTGGCCATAGATCAAAGCCCTTCAAAACAGCAAGGGCAGAGGGAAGAACGGCATGGGGCCAGTTGGGTCTGGGTTCCAATCCTGCTGGGCATTTGTAGCTGGGATCTGGGGTAAGGGGTGTTTTTTCATATCAGAATGGGAATTATTTGCTTATTTTTGTAGTTCTGATAATGGCCCGGTGGTTATGAAAGAGAGTGTCCCTGTATCAGTCAGACATGTGTACTGATGGTACCATGCCCCATGTGAAGTCTGGGGTGGGCTTCATCCCAACACTGCTGGAACCCTAGTGCTTAGGCAGATCCTGGGGCTCTGGCCAAAAGGTGGATTCTGACTCTGTAAGTCAGAGGCTCAGGGTGAGGCCTGAGCTTCTGCATTTCTGATTAATTCCCAGGTGACTCCTGTGCTGCTGGTCTGTGGACCACGCTGGGAAGAACATAGGCTCCAGATTCTTCAACGAGAGCTTCAGCAGAGATCGGTCCCGATAAAGGAGTTTGTTATGCTGCCTCTACTGTTTTGGTATGTTGGTGGGGGGAGGCGGAGGGAGTGGGGAGTGACTGCTAATGGGCACAAGGTTTCTTTGGGGGATGAGGAAATGTCCTAAAATTAGATTATGGTGCTGCTTGCACAACTCTGCAAATAGACTAAAAACCACTGAACTGTACTCTTTAAAAGGATGAACTTTAAACAATAAAACTGTTAAAAAAAAAAAAAGAAAGAAAGAAAGAACAGTAGTTTCTTCATGGGTTCTTGCAAGGAAGAAATGAGTATATGTAAAATGCCTAATTCCCTGAGAAGATTCAATAAAATGAAATTCTCTGCCCCTAGAAGCTTTGGATTTTCGTGGATTGAAAATCTTTGAAGCAGGACCCACGTGTATCTAAAACTAAACCATCATGTCCTTAGAGTTCAATGCCAAAGAGCCGAGGGGTCTCAGAGAGACAGGTGTTGGGAGGCTCCAGGAAAATGCTGGGGAGGGACCAGAGGAATGGCTCACCTATTTTAAGCCTGGCTATTGTGTGCCTTGTACAAGGGATGGGTAGAACCCTGCCCCATGCCCAGGGCTGGAGTTCCTCTCTCCTGTCTTCCCTTTCATTCTAGTGATGGAATCCAACTGAAGCCAGGGTTTTAATGACCCCTCAGCCCAGGAAGCTCTTCTTGGAGCCTTCCATGCCCAGTACCAAGGTCACCTCCTCCAAGAAGCCTTCCTTGAACTTCCATATCCCTGGATTTGTCTCTCCTTTAAAGAAGGGACCATTCTCCCCAGCCTAAGCTAGTAGGTCACATGGGCTGGCTCTGAAGGATCCAGTGGGCACCTGGCAATTACAGAGCTCCTACAAGAGTCTGTTCTGTGCTAGGCATCTAGTGTGGGGCATACATCAGAGAACCATTCATTCACTCATTCATCCCTGGCTGAGTCTGCATCTCAAAGATCATCTCCTGTGCAGTTTGGTCATAGATTGATCACCTACACTGTGCCAACCTCCTTGACTTCTCACCCCGATGCTGAGGCAGGTGAGGTTGCAGAGGAACCTGCAACCTCAGGAACTCCGGCCACCCCATGTCATGGGTTCCTTGGAGACAGCCCAGTGCTGAAAACCAGAAAGTCTGAGTCCTCTTCGGCCAGAAGACCACAAGCAACACCATCCTGGCCTCAGTTTTTCCATCAGTGGAATGGGGATCAAAGCCATGCCTGCCGTCCTCCCCGCAAGGCTGTTGAGAAATTTGAAGGGTTCCATCCGGAAGCTCACCCAGCCACTAAGGAGCACATCCACCCTTTGGAAATACTCTCCCACCTATGAGGTCAAGAAACTGAGGGCAGAGAAATGGCCCTGGACTGGAAGGAAGGCAGCCCCACTTTCTTCCCATACAGAGACTCAGTTTCTCCTTTGCCTGAAGAGAATGACAAGGCCTCCCTCATGGTGCTTCTGGGAGGAGAGGAGCCTGCCAAGACCATTAGCATCAGAGCTCTCAGCCTGGAGAGGAGAAGAATGAGCAGGAGGTGGGGCATGAACCATGAACATGAACATGTCTGGGGAGCTGTGGACCCTGATGAAGCAGGTCAGTCGTCACTCTTTTTTTTTTTTTTTTAATTTTATTTTTTTTAAAGATTTTATTTATTTATTTGACAGAGAGAGAAATCACAAGCAGGCAGAGAGGCAGGCAGAGAGAGAGAAGAGGGAAGCAGGATCCCTGCTGAGCAGAGAGCCCGATGCGGGACTCGATCCCAGGACTCTGGGATCATGACCTGAGCCGAAGGCAGCGGCTTAACCCGCTGAGCCACCCAGGAGCCCCAGTCGTCACTCTTTCAGGCTCTTGAGAGCATGGACTCTGGCATTAGACTACCTGGGTTCGAGTCTCGACCGCCCCGCTTACTAGCTGTGGGACACATACTTCTCCTTGCTGGTGCCTCATCTATAAAATGAGGACAATAATAATAAGTCCCTCCTGGTTTGGTAAGAGGATATACTCAGTTAATGCTGATAGTTAAGAACAGGGCCTGTTGCTTACAAATGCTGTGCAAGTCGTAGCTGTTACTGCTCACTCCTCCATCAGGCACCTGCTGCGCCGGGTACAGGGAGCAGGGCCGGAGGGACCCCGCCCACACAGAGTCAGCAGTCCAGCAGGACAGACCAGACCAAGAACGCATGAACCAACAGACAATGACAGACTGTGATAGTGCCAGGAAAGAAACAAACAGAAGGTGGAGGAACTGTCAAGGAAGAGAAAGGAAATGTATTTTGTGGCAATCAGGGAGGGCCTCCCTGAGGAGGTATGAGAACCGAAGGACATGGAAGAGCTGGCTGTGAAAAGAACAAAAGAAAAGGGGGTCCAGGCCATGGGGACAGCGGGCAGAGAGCGGCACACCATGAAGGGAGGCTTGGCAGAGGGGCCAGGCTGCCCAGAAGCACAGGCCAGCTGGGCCCAGCTGCCGCCTGTCAGTCCTGCCCGTCCCCCACCTTGCCCCTTCTCACTCCGGGCTTTGTTCTCCAGACAACTCCAAACAAACAGGTCTGACCTTGGGCCTTGTGACCAGGGATTGGTCCTGGGAGGACAGGGCAGCCTAAGAGCCCAGGGCTCTCTGAGCCAAGCCAGGACAGAGAAGGGCTGAGCCAAGAGGGGAGGTTGGGGGCAGGGGCACACAGCAGTCCAGCTAGGCCAGATGCATCACTCAGTGCAGAGCCCAGGGAATTCTGAGCCGGTGCCACAGTCCGCACAGCAGCCTCTCAGCACGGGGAGGGAATCCCAAAAATCATCAGGCACCATGATCGACCATGGTGGGCCCCATGGGGCTATCCAGTCTCCCCCACACACCTCTAGGGATGAGCCCTCATGTGACCTTATCCTGAGCCTGGAATCTGTGTCCCCAGTTCTGCCCTCCAGGGCAAAAAGTTTCATGTCCTCCTCAGTCCGAGAGAGCTGTACCCGACGCCTTGCCAGAGGCTAAGTGGCCGGGCTCAGCCAGTGGCTCCCTCACGGATGGGCACCTGCTCCTTCACACAGACAGGAGGATATAGGCACAGGGAGCCCTCCTTTTTCTGCTATGCCCTATGCACCCCACGGCCCCGGGGCCCACCTTCTGCCTCAGGTGAAATCCTCCTTTCAAGAAAGAAGCATACCTTGTAGTGACAGAAACCACTGTATCTTGAAGATGCCAGTGGTAAATTCCCAGCTGTGATACTGGGCTCAGGTTTTACAAGATGTTACCACTGGGGGAAATTGCATAAAGGGGACACAGGATGGATGTCTGCGCTGTTTCTTAAAACTGCGTGTAAATTTACAATTACCTTAAAAGATTTAATTAAAAATAATATATAAGAGAAAGCAGCATGATAACACAAAGTATTACTGTAATCACTATGAATTCCTGGTTTTCTTCCTTGTCTTCCCTCTCTGCCTCTTCCTCCTCCCTCAGGCACACGGGCTTCCAAAGATGCAGTCAGACTCCTTAAGTGACTGAGGACCCACGGCCACAGATGCCCTTCGAGGGCAGCCCCCAGCATGGGGCAGCTCCAGGCACCACGTCCCCTTCAGCATCGGCCAGGCGATCCGCCATTCTCCTGGGTCATGGCAGAGAGAATCAAGCGTCTTCACTGTACAGAGGGGGCGACTGAGGCCCCGAGGGAAGGAAGGGCCGGAATGGCCTACCTGAGGTCAGGCACACACAGTGCACTTACCGGAGGGCCGTGCGTCTCTAAGCCCGCCTAACGCTAATGATCAAGACACGTGTTAGCATGGGGCAGGCCCTCAAGCCCTCAGACACGTTAACCCCGTCCTTCCTTTGGTCCCTCCTGCTGCCTGCCTTTCCCCTTCGCATCTTTTCTTCCCACTCAGTTCCTGAATCAGATTCCAGGGGCTAATGTTCCAGTTACCTAGTTCTGTGTAATAAACCACCCCAAAAAGTTAGTGGCTCAAATCAACAATGGTCACTTCATTGGCTCACCAATCTGCAGGAAAGGCAAGGCCTAGCTGGGAAGGCTCATCTCTGCTACACATAGCACCAGCTGAAGCCATTCACCTGGAACCTGGAGGCTCTGCTTCCCAGACGTCTCCCTTCCGTGGCTGGCCAGTCTGTGCTGCCGAGGACTGGCAGCGTCCCTTCCTCTCTATGCAGACCTGCACATGGACTCTCCCCCGGCTGCCTGGACTTCCTCACAGCATTGGTGGCTGGGCTCAAGGACCGAGTATCTCAGAGACGAGAAGTGAAAGCTGCTAGTTTCTAAAGACCTGGAAACTGGCCCAGCACTACTTCTGCCATATTTTACTGGTAGAAAACCTCCAGAGCAAGACTGAGCACTAGGGACGCAGATCCCATCTCTCAAGGGGAGGAATATCAAGACCATTTTAAAACCATCACAGCGTATAAAAGCATATATGAAAATCAATTGTATTTCTATATACTACCAATAAAGCATCTGAAAATAAAATTAAGAAAACTCATTCACAACAGCATCAAAAAGAAGAAAAGTATTAGGAACAAATTTAACAAGAGACATAAGAGAATTGTAACTAGGAAACTAGAAAATACTGTAAAAAGAAATTAAGCCTACAGAAATGGAGATCTGAGTAAATGTGTGTGAATTGGAAGAGTCAAAATTGTTAAGATGGCAAGTTTCCTCAAATTGCCATCAAAATCCCTATCAAGTCTCTATCAAAATCTCAGCAGGCTTTTTTTGTTGTAGAAATTGACAAGTTGATCTTAAAATTTATACAGAAACGAAAATAGAATAGCCAAAACAATTCTGCAGAACAACAGCAAAGTTGGAGGATTTGCACTACTAGATTTCAAATTTTACTATAAAGTTACAGTAACCAACACAGTGTCACATTAGTAGAAAGATAGACATACAGATCAATGCCACAAAACAGAGAATACAGAAATAAACCCACATATATACAATCAATTGATTCGCCACAAAATGCCAAGGCAATTCAATAAGAAAAAGATAGTCTTTTCAACAAATAATGACGGGACAATCGGATATCTGTGTGCAAAACAAAACAAAACAAAAGTTCAATTCTAACCTTACATCCTATACAAAATTCACTCAAAAGAGATCATAGATCTATATAAAAGCTAAAAACTATATAACTTCTAGGGAAACAAAATAGGAGATCTTTATGACTTCAGGTTAAGCAAAGATTTTTTCACTATGACACCAACACCTGATCCATAATAGAAAAAGAATAATAAACCAGATGCCACTAAAATTTAAAACTTTTGCATTTCCAAAGATGCTTAAGAGAATGAGAAGACAAGCCCCAGACTGGGAGAAAATGCTTGCCAATTAAGTATCTGGAAAAAGGATATGGGAAGAGATGGTGAGACTATAGGAAGAGATTTTATAACTCAATAATAAAACCAACAACCCAATTAAAAGAAAAAGATTGGAATAAACACTTAACCAAAGATCTACTAATGAATAATAGACCTATGAAAAGTAGCTCAGGGTCATTAGTCATCAGGGAAATGCTCATTAGAGACACCCCTACATATGCAGTCGGATGGCTCCCATAAAAAAAGGTAGGCAAAAACAAGTGTTGGGGAGGAAGTGGAGAAAGCCTCACATGCAGCTGGGGAGATGGTAAAATGGTATAGCCCCTTGGAAAGACAGTTGGGCAGTTTCCTTTTTTTTTTTTTAAGATTTATTTATTTGACACAGGGATATCATAAGTAGGCAGAGAGGCAGGCAGAGAGGGGGGGGGAAGCAGGCTCCCTGCTGAGAAGAGAGCCCAATGCAGGACTCCATCTCAGGATCCTGAGATCATGACCTGAGCCAAAGGCAGAGGCTTTAACCCACTGAGCCACCCAGGCGCCCCAGCAGTTGCGTAGTTTCTTAAAAAGTTAAGCACACACTTAGCGTAGGACTCGTAGGTGTCTACCCAGGAACAGTGAGGACCTCTATCTGCAGGGAAACTTCGACGCAAATACTCGTCGCAGTGTTGTGGGTCACTGCTCAAACTTGGATGCAGCCGTGATGTCCGTGATCGGGTGATGGGATAAATACAACGTGTGGCCGCCGGATGCGAGATGACAACCCAGCAGTGGAGAAAGGGATGGGACGACATGGCCATGCCTCAGACACGTGATGCTGTGTGACAGGAGCCAGACACAAAAGACGATTTGTTGCACGAGTCCCCTTGCACCGGATGCCTAGAAAAGGCAAAAGTACAGAGAAAGAAAGTGGATCGGCAGTTTCCCGGGCTGAGAGCTGGAGCAGGGATTGACACAAAACAAGCAAGAGGGAGCTTTCAGGAGCCATGAAGATGTTCTAAGCGTGGATTGTGGGGACAGCTGCTCACTGTATAAATTTACAAAAGCTCATCCTACTGAACACTTCCAGTGGGTGAATTATACCTCAATACAGCTGGTTCCTTTTAAAAATAAATAAATAAATAAAAGCCACAGCAAGGTGCAAGCGTATGCAAGGGGAAAGGGGACAGAGTGGGGAAGAAGGGACCCTGGGGTAAGACTGGCTATAGAGAGGGGGGGGTCACACGCAGAACCCAGGACACAGACCCTTCATCAACCTGACTCCTCGCTCGACCGGAACTCTGAGGGTCATGGACAAGTTAGATGCCTCTTTAGCAGGCTCCCTACAAGTCTGTAACTCACTTGGGGATATCCACTGTTATTCCCTCAGCTGTGCCGGGTGGCACTGGCCTTTCTTGCTGCCCGCTCGCTTACCTTTGTCACCGGGGCTGTGTGGCCCTCTTTCTCGCCCCTCTGAGAGCCTGAGAAAGTATGGTGGGCCCTGGAACACGTCTTTGAACCTCCCTGGGCACTGTGGTAACACAGCTCCCTGCCTCTCTCCTGGGGGTGTGGGTGGCCGTTAGGATCAGTGGGGAGAGAGGGAGAGATGAGGTCTGACAAACCAGCTGTCATGAAGTAAACATGGCGGAAAATTGAACCACCGAGCCAGGGGGCATCCTGGGACACAGGAGAGATACGTTGAAATGGCCAGTTTCCTTGCCTCAGATCCAGCCCGAACTCTATAGCCCCAAACCCTCAGCTCATAGAAGTCTCAGTGGGGTAGGAAGACCTCTGGAGACGCCATTCAACCTCTACCTTATTCAGGGTCTCTGCTAGCTCAGCCTAGAGGGTTGGTGCCCCAAACTGGGCCTGGACCACTGTAGCACCAGAGGCTTCACTGCGTTTCTAGACAGCCCTTGTCTCTCTGAACAACTCCAGATGTCCAAAAAGCACTTGTCACCCTTAAGCGAGACACAACATCTCCTGTGACCTCCTCTAGCAAGTTGGGGCTGGAAGCGCTGGAGTGTCTGACGTGGTCTGAAAACTCCAGTGCTAAGTGATGCCCAGCAAGTGTATTTGGAAAAAGTCCTCCAGGTTCATGCAATGCTCACACACAGAGATCAAGAAGCACTTTCTAGGGCAATGGGTCTCCTAGCATGGTCCTCCAGAGATGCGGCATCCATCGGCATCACAGAGAACTTATTAGAAATGCAGATGATGTCAGGCCCCGCCCCAGACGCACTGAATGGAAACTCTGATTCCTGGAACCCACATGCTGTGGTTTAACCAGCCTTCCAGATGGTTCTGATGCAGGTTAAAGTTTGAGAACCGATGTGCTTCTCAGATGCCCGATTTGAAAAAACAGATTTAACATGAGCCCAGGATGGGAGAGTTGAATGTCACCCACTGAGCCTCCCAGTTCCCCTCAGCAGCTTAATTTGAAAGCCACCAATCGTGATGCTTTAGGTGGGCTGGGAATTTCAGCTTCCCCACGAGAAAGATATTTTTGAGGAAACAAAAAACCCGACCTGAAGCTTTCCCTCCATAAGAAAGGTGGTGGCAGGTGATGACAGCCCATCAGTCAGTCCTAGGGTGACAAGCACGGTGACAAAACATCCAGGCAGTCCAGGCAGGCTAAGTGTTTGCCTCTACACCTGTCAGGCCGTGCCCTGCAAGCCAGCAATGCTCAGCGCCAGGCCACCAAGGCGGTGGGGGGTGGCAGGTAGCCATTGTTTCTGTCTGGCCTCCGGCAGGCACAGTGATGCCGACACTGGGGTCTGACAGCCTCTGGTGAACCTTTTTGTCTCACGGCCATGGCCAATGCCCACAACTGATGTGGATTGTGGGGCTGCCCCCCTCTTCTTGGCTGGCAATTAGCACTCACACCGCGGGCTGTCAAAAATTCTTGACGCTTGCAGGCAGTGAGGCTTGTAAGGTTGCCGGGTGGCCCACGTGGCTCATTGTGCCAGAGGCATGGGGTCCCCCACCCTCCAGGTCCTTTGATTGCTTTTGGGCGGAGAGGGCAGGTGGCCTATCTTGTCACTTCTCTCTTTTAAAGAAGGTGAACCGGAGCCTCTGGTGATACCTTCCTGTCTCTTTCCCATCTGGTGTTCCTGAATCCTACACAGAGTGACCGACGGGGCAGGCTCTGGCTGGGTTAAGGTTGAGCCAGCAAAAGGGAGTGGCTGTGAAGGGCAGGTGGCTTGGGAGTCTGTGGGCTTGGACCCTTGCAGCCTGGGAGAGGGGCTGGTCAGTCCTGGGCCATCTTTGGCCGTCAGAAAACTGAGGCAGTGGATAGGTTCAGAATTACCAAATACTGGCCACACCCATTAGCGGATCATAAAACGAATTTAATGCATCAAGACAGCATTTTTAAAACTGAGAAAAGATTGGAATGGAACCAAATGTAAGGAATGGAATGGAATAGAATAGAGTAGAATAGAATCTCAAACTTGCATTAAGGGTAAGTATTGTTTCCTACACATTTGTTCCAATTTCGTATGTATAACGTGTCTGTATACACTGGGATGCAATGTAAAAAGTTTTCTTCTGATGAACAAATACAGTTTGAAAGCTGCCACATTGGATGAGCCCCTAGCTTCTGGAACGGGGGCTGAGCAGGCCATCCTTTCCAGAGTGTGTTCGTGGGAGAGGAGCGAGAGGAGGCAAGAAGAGGGAGAGACCCAAATCATGGCTTCAGAGACCTTCCACAGTAAAGGAAATGGACAACAGAGGAGTCCCCATGAGACCCAAAGGGCCAGGCAGGATCTCTTCACTTTCTGTGGCTGCCCATGCTTGCCCACTGCGGGGCAGGGAGGGGGCCCTGAACACTCCTTAAAGTGTTTTCCAAATGGGACTACCGAAGAGGGAAGAAGGAGTCCTCATTGGCTGTTTTCTGAGTGCCAGCCCCCGGGATGGTTCCTCCCGAGCTCATTCAGCCTGCATGTGGGGGCTCCTTCCGGGGTCTGTGCGTTTGAAGGAGAATACGCACAAATGGTGTATACTTCTGTGATGTATACGCTGCAGTTCTTGCACACAGAACTTCCCAGGGCACTCCAGCAGAATCAGCGACCCGCACACAATGCACACACAAAAAATAAAAAATAAAAATAAAAATCTAACACTGTGCCTAAGAATTGCAGGGGCCTTTCAGCTAGGGCCATGCTGAAGAATGACCGTGAACTGACCACCCCTTGCATGCTGCAGTTTTTTACAAAGCTCTTTCTTGGGCCCCTGCATACACTCCTCCCTGTGAGACCAGCACCCTTATCCCCAGTTTACACATGAGGAAAGAGAAGCTTGGAGAACGTGCAGTAGCCCGGCCAAGTTCGTACAAGCAGCCAGCAGTCAAGCTGGGAGGCTGCCGGCCCTACCTGGGTCCATGGGTCTGGTGGTCTAGCCCCTCCTTCTCCCCCTCCCAGGACAGCCTGTGATCTGACAGCCTGTAAGGTCCCTCCCCTTTTCAGACTAAGGGCAGCTATTTTGGAAAATCCCTGCTGAGCTAAGTCAGGTTCGACAGGGTCCAAAAAAGGCTTTATATTTTTCTCTTTGCTATTAAACCATATTTTATTTAAAAGGCTGAAGTCCCACGAATCACCACTAAACCAGCCTGCCCCACGCTGGCTGGGTCTATATCCACCAGCGCTCCTCCCTGGATTGTGTCGGTGGCCCCGCCCCCCCTCCCCTCCCCCTGCTGCCCAGAGTGAGGATGTATTGAAGCTTATGACTATTATATTGTATCTGTCTTAAAAGCCAGCCCCTCTTTGCAGACGCAGACACTCCCCAGCTCACATTTATCAGTTTTATTCCTTTAATGATTCAAACTTGTGCTGTGATGGGCTCCTCGGAACGGAGGATTTTATGGATTTAACAGTTTTATTAATTTAAGAGGTTTCCACTGAGCGCCAGAATGGCTCAGTGTGACAAAGAAGGTATCATAAATGAATTGATTTGTCACGTATCAGAATGCGATCCAGCAGTGATTTCATTATTGGAGTTATTTTCCTCCAATTATCTGCAAACTTAAAATGCTAAAGAGCAGCCCCCTCGCCCCGACCCCCAGCAGCGGCCAGCCTGGATCATTTGAGCAGGAAATAAATGCAAATCGATGGCCTAAATTTGCCACCATGTGTGGAGGCCTCCCATGCCTCCCTCCTCCCTCCCACACTGCCACCCCGAGAAAACAAAGCCGTGGCATGTAGGGTGTCTTTGTGAGGCCTGTGGGTCCAGGCCACCTGCCACCCCACATGCTGGGTCCAGGGGACCAGTCTCATCCCCAGTGGATCCCAGGGCCTGGAGGGACCTTGGGATCCCGGTGCACGTGCGGTCTAAAGAAAAGCCAGCAGAACGGCATCTGGCCATACCTTCTCCTGTCTGTTCAGGCTTCTAGACTTGGGTAGGTAGTGTACACGGGAGAGTGAGCACTGGACAGGGAGCCTGTTCAGACAGGGTTCTAGTGGGGGCTGCATCCATGCCTCACTCTGCAGCCTAGGCGGTTCTAGACCCTAATAACTTTCCTTCTGTGTCCTAATGGGACTGCACGCTCTCATACAGGGGCTGCCACATGCTCCTTCCCCACGTAGAAGACGCTTATCCCACCCCCATCCCCCTCCCTCGGGTCTCCTCCTCCGGCCCAGCCTCATTACTCGCTCCTCCACCCTCAAGCCAGGGCCACACTCCCACAGACCCCGAGTTCCTGGCTCTGAACCCTTCCCCGCCTGCCTTACTCTGGCCCACTGCGTCCTCTCCTCAGAGTTGTGTCCTCCAGGACCTCTGTTTCCCCATCAGCAAGATGAGGGGTAAATGCAGCTTCCTTTCCCAGCCAGACCGAATTCCCCTGACTGCCAGGTCTCTGAGCCCTTCACCTGCGGCTGAATTTATTTGTTTATTTACTCTGCAAAGAGCCAGCACGTGTCAGCCCCCATTAGGGACCAGGGAAGGAAAGGGATTGAACTTGATGACATCTCACCCGGATGGGGAGATGTGACAGTGGCCCGGCCCAAAGACGGTGTGTCCAGTTCCTTCCCTGGGCCCTATAGAAATTCTGACAAGGCATGACCGGGAAAGCTCTGACTCCCCACTTCTCCATCCACCCTGGTGCTGCGCTTTTGGGGGCTTGGTCTCTCTCGGATCGATATGGGGCCATCTGGGCTTGCCATGAGATCAGACAGGAAGGGACAATAGGGTTCAAGGTGACAGTGTGGGGGGGTGAGAGGCTTAACCAAGCCAGAATTCTCATAGACAAACTGGCTCCCACCTACTTCCCCGGTGAGGAAGATCCAAGAAGACTTAACTCCAACCCGCTCAGGTCTAAGGGGAAGAGAGAGGAGCAAGAACCCCTGAAAGTGACACACCTACTTCCTTCTGGCATGATTTCATGGGTGAAGAAATAAAGGTCCAGCAAGATGAAGTGACCTGCCCAAGGTCATACAGCTGGCCCCAGCCCTCACCTGGAAGGGGGGCGACTCCGAAGCCCTCCAAAGAGGCCACCTCCCTGCCCCTCCCTGAGGTCCACTTAGCTCCCATCCCTGCAGCATCTACCCAGCGAAGCATCCAGAAGCAGGGAGAGAGGATTGGTGGGTTGCAGGTCAGGGGTGCAGGGCTTTGAGACCAGACCCAGCTCGGTCCCTCACTCGCTGTGTGCCCGTAAGTGGCTTGTCACCCTCTTTATCTGCCCCAGAGGCTGAGGCTATGAGGGATCTTGAGCCACTAAAGGGCAAAGTCATAGTAAACTGTGAAGTGCCATGCCCATGAGAGCCAGGGCACCTGTGGGGGCCAGCAGCCTGGACAGCCAGAGGAGATCTGAGAGCCTTCTTCCATGTCACCAGAGTGTGCCCCGGGAGCCTGCTTGCCTCCTCTCCTACCCTCCAAGTGCCCCAAGGAGACCAGGCCTTCCAGAGTCTTCATGAGGGCAGAGGGGAAGCCTCACGCCTGCTTGCTTGTTGGGGAGGCTGCCCTTCTCACGGCTTCAGCCTCTCTCCCAAGAGCCAAGAAGAAATCGGAGAGTGGCACCCCGAGGAGGAGGGGTCCTCAAAGGGCGTGAGATGGACATTCCTGAAGCATCACCAGCTGAGTCAGCAGCCCTGGCAGACGAGCAGAGACCCCAGAGCAGGTCAGACTGCCCAGTCTAGGAAAAAGGGGACCCGGTGCCCAGCGAGGGCCTGAAGGGACTCACCACAGTTTCCTGGGAAGCAGCTGAAGGTTTGGGGCCCAAAGCCTCCTGGCAGGGGGAGCCTAGGCACAGCGAAGGCAAAGGGTGCCCTCGGGCCACTAGGCAATGCTCAAGCCATGTGTACAAACCAGGTCTCCTGAAGCCCAGGCCAGAGATCCAGAATCCTGGCATCGTGAGGCTGAGGGTCCGTCCGCCACCCCTGCAGTGTCCCTCTTCCCTTATAAGAGTCCCTCCAAAGAAGCCAGCTGCCCAAGTGCATGATCTCCTCAAATGGCAGGGAGCTCACTGCTCCACAGGAAGCCAGTTTCCTTCAGCTCACTTAGAAAGATCTTTACCCACATACATCTGCATGGGAACCCACTTACTCTACACACACACACACACACACACACACACAGCCCTAGGCACATAAACACGTGCTCACACACAGGTGAGCTTACACCACACATGCACACACACCCACACCTAAATGCCCCACTTCTCACTTCTCCGCATGTGCACCCACATCGGATCACCCGCGCAGACCCTCGCCCTGCCTGCCCACCGTGGATCTGGGCCGCCCAAGGCCGCCTCAGGCCGTGGGCAGCGTCTGACGGATGAGCTGACGCTGCTGAAACACAGGGAAATGGCCAGGCTCAAGGTGAAGCGTGATCTCTCCCTTCTACCTCAAGCACTTCATTACCTCCCTGACCTCCGACGGCTAATAAAGGTGTCTACTCCACATGGCACTAAAATAGCCTCCTAATGTGCACCAGGACCATCTCCTAAAATTAATGCAATGACAAGTAATGAGGGTCTCCATTAGCTAATATCTGCATGTGGAAATTCTCATTTTCACCGAGCGGGCTAATGTCTCGGAAAGCCCCCCTTCGGGGAGTTTGCCTTCCCCAGCTCCAGATGCAGAGCAGGCTGGAAGGCACTGGAACATGTCACCAGGCTACCACAGACAAACAATGACCAGCCAGTCACTCCAGATAGCAGCAGTGACCAAGGACAACCAGCAACTGTCCCGAGGATGGCAGGACAGGCAGGAGGCCCCAAGGTGCCCCTGAGCTAACCTGGGTGAGAGAGTACAAATGTACCCTCAGTGAGTATTCCCAGGAGGTTGTAATTCACTTGGCCCAGGGGAAGTCTGTGAAGGCTTCTCGGAGGAGGTGGTAGTACCCCCTCCTTGTTCCTTTTGGTGTTTGCAAGAACAAGGATGGTAAACTGAAGAGGGATATGATGTGGGCCTCTATCTTTGCATTCCTTGGTGTTGGGACTCATTTCTGGGACTCCTTCTAAGATTTATGACTGCATGTGATTTACGATTTGGGACACAGCCAAGCCCATCACACCAGAGCCCTTTCCTCTCCACAATGCATACATACACAGAACTTGTCAAGTTCCGACTCTCACCAGCTCCTGCCAGACTTCCAATAAACAGTGCCTGAAACAGGCTGAAGTAGCAAGAGACATTCAGGTGACTCCCTTCTCCACCTTCTTCCTGATCTACAGCCTGAACAGTTTCCTTCCCCCCTGCATCTTCCTTCCCTTCCCTTTCCTTCCTTCCTTCCTTCCTTCCTTCCTTCCTTCCTTCCTCCCATACTCTTTCCCTTCCTTCCTGTCTCAATTCAGAAATCACCTCCTCCAGGAAGCCTTCCCTGGTTGAGGTGCTCCTGCTACATGCTCTCACAGCCCCTGAACTGCCCCCCATCAGAGTACCTCCCGTGTAAGTGTTTCCAGTCCAGCTACTTATCTGCCTCCTAACCAGACCATGAGCTGCTTGAGGGCAGGGGCCAAATCTGTCCTATCGTCTCCCACACCCACAATCACCAGGCATGTAATTTCATCTCCATTAATCTCTTTGATCTTCCAACTCTCTTAGGAGACAGAAAGATTATTACTAAAATTCCCATTTTATAGATGGGAAGCTGGAGGTCCTCAAAAGGGGAAGCAGCTGCCCAGCACCACACATTGATAGCGACTGACAACTGGAGGATGGAGACAGAAGTATCTTCACTGAGGCCAAGCCTGGTGCTCTCCTGGGGCCCCTGGAGTCTAAGGCTGGGTTTGAGACACACCACTGCACCTCCAACCACTGCATTAGCTCAGTTCTGTTTTCTGAAAAAATTCTACCTTTGGGTGCCTGGCTTCCCTGGCAAATGCAAATCCCCCCACACAGCCGTGCCTTTGCAAATGGTTTCCAAAAAACCATGCAGACCCCTTCTCCCCTTCTCACTCATCCATGAACCCATCCAGAGATCTCCTCGGGCTGCCGGAGGAATGAATCACGGTTCCTTTCTCTGCCCTGCAGGATGCTCTCTTGCTCCATGAGAGCCTGCCCCCACTAGCCATTCTGTCCCCTGTGTGGTCCTTCCAGTCAGTTTCTGCGTGTTCCAAACATGCGCTATCCCCCCGGCCACACGAGGGCCCTGTGCACGGTAACTTCCTCTCTGGGGCAAGCCAGGGATGCTTATCTGGGCCCTGCAAATTCAGCCCTGAAGCTCCCTTTCTGTGTGGATGCCAGCCCATTCACTGGCTGGTGGTATTTCTCAGAATGTCCACACTGCATGATTGGTCTCATGGCCCCATGGTTCTGCCTCCTCTCGGCTCTCCCAGGGCACAGGGGATAAAGGGTGTGAGGGGCACTTCAAAGAAAGTCCTTAGCTGCTGCTGTCCTGGAGCACCTTTCTTGTGTGGTCTGTGGCATGGACTCGCAATTATCCTTTAGCCTCCAACCTAGTTGTCACCTCCTCCAGGAAGTCTTCTCTGATTACCAACATGGCTTCCAGTGAGAGGATTTTTCTAATTCAGTGATATAACTCAGGATTTGTATCCAGGGATGGTCAGGCACAGAAGGCTCCAGTAGACATGCTCAGGGATCTGGAATCAACCTGAGGTCCTTGGCATTCAGGGAGGAATTGTAAGCAAGGAAGGATTGGCTCGATTGTGCCTCAGGAGGATCCTTCAGTCTGAATGATGGAGAAGCAGTCAGAGGGAAGAGCCACTGGGTAGAAGAGAAGCATCTGAGAGACAGTGACAGTGACTAGGCGGGTCAGAGGTATGCAAACAGATAGGGGCAATGGAGCAGGAAGGAAGTGAGCAGAAACAGGGTATTCCCAGTAGCTGATAGTGGAGGGGGCTCGGGTGACAAGAAGAGTGCAAATGGGTCCCCAGGATCTTTTCTGGGGGACTCGGGTTGGGGGCAGGGCATGGCTAAGCTGGCAGGCTGGGGCAAGGTGAGAATGCCCCAGGAAGGCTGTGAAAGTCACGTGTAAACCACAAGGTCCTGCTCCAGTGGTGTCCTCCTGGCATTTTATTAAAGATTTCCACTGTGTGCAAAGTTGAGCCAGGAATTCCCAGATCAGCTGGCAGGACCGCTGTGCCCACCCCTCTGCTGACCTCCCTAATCCTGATCGAGTCCTGGTTTCTCTCTGCCTCCTCCAGGAAGGAGCCTGACCACCCAGGACCTTTTCTCCTGCCACCCACCAAACCCGTCTGGGGCCAGAGTTGCACCAGGCCTCTCTCATTCACGTGCTCCCTTGGCACAGACCAGCTCTTGTTGGCGACACACCCCCATGTCTCCCACCTAGACTGGAGGGGGCCCAGCTCAGGTCTCTGAGAAGAGGCCAGGGCTGTGTCGAGAGGCGGAGTAATACAGTGGCTAAGAAGGAAGCTCGAGGGGCGCCTGGGTGGCTCAGTTGGTTGAGCGACTGCCTTCGGCTCAGGTCGTGATCCCGGACTTCCAGGATCGAGTCCCGCATCGGGCTCCCAGATCTTTGGGGAATCTGCTTCTCCCTCTGATCTTCTCTTCTCTCATTCTCTCTCTCACTCATTCTCTCTCAAATAAATAAATAAATTTAAAAAAAAAAAAAAAAGAAGAAGGAGGAAGCTCGGGGCTCACCGTGGAGACTTGTAAGTAGCCCTGTGACTTACTAACAGATGCCATGAGTGATTTGCTTCCTCTGTCCATGCCTCAGCTTCCTCTGCTTCGAGAAGGGGGTCGTAACAAGAGTAGCTACCCCACTGGTGGGTTTGTGGATCCAGTGAGTGGCTACAGGAAGCCTCTCAGCCTGTTACCAGGCCTGGAACAGGTGTTCGGGGAATTAGGGGAAAAGCCAGTCACTAAGGCCCACATTTAAGGCATAATTCGGACGCACGTTTGAAAGAAGGAATGTCAAAGAATAATGGGCACATGTAAAAACCTCACATTTGGCACCTCCAAGTGACAAAATGCAACCTAATTGTCATAAACCATGGTGGCAGCTGCGTTGGGTGCACAAGCTGACCTCACCCAAGATCCCGGCTTTTAAGCCCTATCTCACTGGGCACACTCAGCCGTGTGGGTGAAATCGCACACCTTCTCTCCCCCCAGGCCCAGCAGGAGCCTCTGCTATGCCAACACTCCCATGCTCAGACCTCAAGGGAGCCAAAGCTGCTTCCGCACGGCCAGCGTGGGCCACCCCCGCTGCCCGCTCACTGAGTGCCCTGCTCCAGTCTGAGCAGTGGCCTTGCCTTCCCAGCCGCCCAGTGACAGTGAAGAATGACAGGCTCTCCGTTCAAGGGTGCACTCCGGTGATTAGCACAGGAGAGTGATGTCTGCGGCACTGAGCCACGGATCCAGCCTGCCTGGTGGGCGCTCTGCGGTGGGCAGGACGGCAGCAGCAGACACACGCAACGCTTGACACATCCCCGTGTGCCGGGTGGACAGGCAGGAGCAGAATGAAACCAGAAGGCAGGGAGATGGGCCGGATGTCCTGACCAGGGGCTGAGTGGACACACCCGGCCCTGGGAGAGGAAGCTCCGGTGGCCTTGGTCATAAAGGGGATCAGTAGGCTGTGCGCCTGCTGAGGTCACAGGGAGTGGAATGGCCTTGGCCAGCCCTGCTTCCTGGAGAGAAGTTGTCCTCGGAGTCTTCAGTTTGCTGAGGTTCAATTCGCCCCTAAGCTATGTTGGGGCAGGAGGAGGCCAGCGGAGATTTTTTAATTACGAGCACTGCAAGAGAAGGTTCGGGAACCCAAAAAGGCCTGAAACTGACCCTTGTCCATGGGGGGGGAATGAGGAGCTAGGGAGGACATGCCTTGGCTCTGGACTCAGAGCTGAGGTTATGTGACGTCCTTAGGCAAGTCCCTTCCCCTGGCCAAGACTGCTTCCCCCTCTGTCACGCGGGAGTGACAAGGCCATTATGAAGTGCCTGTTGTGTGCCAGGCCCCTTGTTCCCTGTCTTACGGTGTTAACTCATTTAATCCGAGCTGTAATCCTAGGTGGTGGCTACGACTCTTACAATCGGCCTTTCACAGCCCAGAGAATCCAGTAACTTTCCCCAGGTCCCCCAGGGCATCGCGTGCCAGGAGTCAAGCACAGGCAGCCAGCTCGCATCCCAGCCCTCAGCCACTCCGCTTTTCTGCCTCTCGTCATGCTGGACGCGGCCGCCGCTCAGGGATTGGACGGGTACACTACTAAGGACAAACGGCAGATTCATGTGCTGGTCCAGGAGCAAGAATGTTCCATACATTAGCTCATTGAATCCTCACAGTAAACCCAGGGGGCAGGTGGTCTCATCATCTCCATTTACAGGTGAGGAGAGTGGGAAACAGGGAGGTTGGGTTACCTGCCTCAGTCACCAAGCTTATGAGTGCGGACAGTCTGGCTCTGGTCCTGTTCTCCTTGCAAAGCAAGGGCATGAAGGGGCCCCAGCCAGTGCTTGGTGCCCACGCAGGGCTAAGGGAGACCATCTCTACCCCGGGGCAGCCCTTCTCCCCAAAAGAAAGTCGCATACGGTGAACGCCAAGGAAGGCTCCCCGCCATGCCCACAGTGAGGGAGGGCTTGGGGATGTGCCCTAGGACCCCAGATCTCCCAGGACTCCTGGCCTGCATGTGGAGCTAGACAGACTCAGAAATGCCTCTGATTCAGGGAAGATGGAGGGAAAGCTGGGACGAGGCCCCCAGCATTCGGGGACTTCGCAGCAGAGGTGGACAAACCCGCCCATAGGAGGTGGGCGGGTGGCGGCTTGTCAGAAAGGCAGAGCTCACTGCGGGCGGGCGACGGGGCCGAGGGAGAGCTAGGAGGTGAGTGGTGAGGCTAAGGGGGCAGACAGATGGCCAGGACTCTCAGAATCTGCCATTCCAAAAAGTCCCGCAAGCCCTGGCCAGGAACGGGGGTCACAGGGAGCAGCCAGCAGGTGGACAGCTTTGGAGAGGGACATGAAGGAACGGGCAGCCTGTGACACGCCACCCCAGCCTGAGGCTCAGGCAGCCCTGTGGCTGCGCAAGCAGGAACTCTGGGCCTCACTCCCATGGGGTCCCACCCTCCTCCCAGTAGCTTTTGCTCCCATCCTCCAGCTGCCCGGGACCCCACCCCTTAAATCATTACCCCAGATCATTAAGCTGGAAGTCCGTAATGCTGACACTCCCTCCTAGAGCATTTATCTGGAAAGTCATAAAATCACACCACAGACTGTAATTAACGATTAGAGATGCTTATCCCTCAGCCAGCTCTGGCCTGTGGGAGGCTGCCACAGGGACAGAGGCCAGCTTCCCTTCCCTGAACGGAGGCGGGTGGCTGCCACTGCCAGGTTCCTGCCATCAGAGATGCACCAACACGGGAAGTAAAGGCCATGCCCCTCCCTGGGGTCCCTGGTAGCTCACCAAGCCACCTTCCCAGCTCCTGTCCCCTGCCACCTGACCATTCCTCCCGCCCTTTGTATGAGCTGTGCCTCTTACCAAGAACACCACCCTGTCCACCCCTCAAGGATCAGCCACCTCCGAGAAGCCCTCCCTGACTCTTCCGGGTATAGAGAGGCTTCCCCTCAGACCCTCAGGACTCCCACCTCCTCAGACCTCCACCTGGTTATGAGGACGTGTCAGCATGTGTCCTGTGTCTTGATCATACAGACAGACTGGATACTCTCAGAGAATACAAACTCACTTGTCTCCAGTCCTCTGTCCCTCCCCTCCCCCACACCTAGCACAGGACAGTGCACCCAGCAGTTCCTCAGAAATGAACCACGATGCCAGAGTGTTCGAGCAGCAAGAGGACATGCCCACAATGGAGAAACAGCACTCTGCATGCGTGTTTATGCGCAGCTCTGAGGAGTAGGCCCTGTCTCCTTCTCAAAGGGGCGTGTGACCCAGACAAGTCCAAGGACCAAGTCAACTTGGAGAACAGAGGCCTCGACTGGAAGTTAGGAGCCATCTCAGGATCTGGGCGCACTTTGGGTAGCAGTGCCAGGACCCGGACCCAAGTCCTTAGGCACCTAGGTCTCGCTCCCCCGAAGGTGTGATGCACCACCCCCCACCAAGTCACCCGGAGAAGGCTGGACAGGATCCTGGGCCCCATGGTGTGGGCTGGCTCAACCACAACGCTCTTTGTGACCCCAGGCATGTCTCTGACCTCCTGGGCATCATGGTGAAGCTGATGAGCGGGTAAAAGTCTGCCGTCATAGGCAAGCTCGGAGTGAAGCAGCCATTAAAGTAGCATTCATGCTGGGTCCTTCTGGGTCTGGGTTGGGAGAGGGTTCTGGGGCCCCAGTTGGCCCTCTCATTCCTCCTTGGACATGGGCACTGACCCTTCTCTTCCTGGCTACCTGGTTGGCTGCCTGCAGGCTGTGGCTGCCCATGGCATTCTCAGGGAGGAGCCTTGAGGACCCCTGCCCCCTCCCCTCTTCCCGCCCAGTGATGGCATTCACCCACCCAGTGCTTCTGGCCGCTGAGCCAGCTCTGAGTGCCATCCAGTTTGGGTTCATCTATTCCAAGCAGCCAACCCCTGCCCGCCCACCTACGGCAGAGAGCCTCCGCTCTGATCTGTGAGGCCAACGTGTTAGGTCATCTAGTCCAGCCTTGCCCAGAGGCTCGCCCCGAGATGCTCAGTGTGGACAAAAAGGGCCCAGGACTCGGAATAGCTACGCAGCAAAAGCTGGTCTTGGAGATGCAGAGCCCACCTGGGCATGTTAAAGGCTCAGACAGGGTTTCAGGAGAAAACAAAATGAGGTTCTTAACCACCCTCTGTATGGGCGTATGTGTTTGCATGTATGTTCTGTGAGCATGGAGACAGATGTGTGAAGACACAGCCCAGGCGGGAGCGTGGCCGTCTATGGTGAGGTGGGAGTTACAGAAGGCGCTCGCCACTAACGTTGGCTTTATAAGACTCTACGCTCCTCACTGGTCACAGTGAGGACACGTTTCTTTTGAAGCTAAATCAATTATTTAAATAAAGAAGCATTAGGAAATAAAAAGTGTTGAACTTTGTTTAACCCAGTGTTTCCCAAAGGTATTTGATGATGAATTGTTCCTTGTAATGTCTAGAAACATCCACTGGAACTGGGGATGTGCCCAAAATGTATTTTGGAGGAGGATAAACTTGTCTAGTTTTTAACAAAGCAAGCCATGGTCCCTTCTGACTCTGAGAACCAGAAGGAGGCAGGGGCTTGCCGAATCCAGATACCTTACCAATATCGGGGCTGGACTGGAGCCCACAGACCTCTCAACCCCATCCCGGACCCTGCTGCTATGCCCTGTTCCCTCTCACACTTGGGGTGAGCAACAGGCAGGACATTAAAGGGGGACAGCAGTGACATGACAAACATCTGGCAGAGGGACAGTGACAGGGCCACAGAGGAACAGGACAGAGCCTGTGTTAGAGTTGGCAGGGTTACAAGCCCTTCTGGAAAGGACAACTGAAAATCAGGTGGCGCTGGGCAGCCCCTGACATCTTGCAGTCAAGGACTGTTCCAGCCGCTCCAAGCTCCATGGCCGGGCCAGTGGTTTAATCCCTCTGGGCAGGAGACAGATGTCTCATGCGATGACCTCTAAGGTCACTTGAGCCTGAAATTCTAGGTTTCTGGCCTTCACCATGATCCCGGCAGGGACGGTCCTGTAGTTTACCCCCGCCACTTTATAGGCAATATAAGTGAAACTCAGCAAGGGTAACTGACTTCTTCAAGGTCAACAGAGAACAAGCGGGAGTGCTCTGCTTCATGGCCTGAGGAACTGTGGCTTGTGTTCTGAGCCAGCCCTGAAGTCACACTGCCTAGGGTTCAAATACTGGCTCAACCTGTTGCTGGCTGTACAATTTGGACCAGCCCTTGGAGCCTCAGTTTACTCTCGTGAACTTGGAAATGCTACCTCACTAGATACAAGGCAGATTCCAACAGCATCCAGATTCAGCCCGGGGCCCAGCACACTCAGCTCTTCGGAAGCACAGACCATTACTGGTACTCTCGTTCTGTGAATGACTCCATGGTTAGGAGAGAATGGAGCGGTAGGATTGATTGATCTCAGGGCGTACTTATGTGGGGTCTGGAAACCTGTGGCCCATATGGGTCCCAGAACTGTCTCCCACATACTGAGTCAAATCCTCAGTCAGCAGCCGGTTTGTTGCCCATTGGAGGCTCCGTATAGAGCTTCAGTTTCCCCATCTAAAACAAGAGAGCTTGGACTGGATGACCTCTGGGAACCCCCAGATCTATCATCAGGATGAAATAGAGCCTCCAAAAGATACTCTTTTCCTACCATGGGCTGGAGGAGTTGGTTCTCCAGCAGCATGCAATCCTCTTCTGGGATATGGATGTGGAGGGGCATACGGAAGAGAAAGGGGGACAGGGCAAGGACAGGAGTAAAGAGAACATGAGTGGGGCACTTCTTGTATACTGGTCATGGTTCTAGAAGCTTTCCACAGATTAACTATTCGAGTCCTCAGAACAAGCCGATGAAGTCAGAACCAGTCAACCCATTTTACAGATAAGAAAACTGGCATCCAAAAAGATTAAATAATATGCTCACGGTCACAAGGTTGGTGAAGCAGGAATTAAACCCAGACCTCCCAGACCTTCACACTCAGAAGATGTGAAGCTGTTCTACAGCCGAGACACGTTTTCAGGAAGGGAGGTGGGAAGCCCACTGGGGACCGATGTCTCCCTCCATTTGGGACCTGCTCAGTTTTGGGGTCATTGTGCCCAAGGCAGAGAACACAGAGGGTCCCGCCTTCCTCAGATCACCACAAAGGAGATGCCTGCTGCCTGAAGGTACCACTGGGTTTGAACTGTTCTGTGGCCTCTGGGCCAGGGAGCCACCCCGGTCACCCTGGTCCCCTGCCGGTCACCCCAGCCCCGCCAGCCCCCCGACTGCCACTCACTCTGAGGCAGTTTTCTCCCAGACGCCACGTGCAGAATGTTTGTCAGTTCCTGACACTAATATTATTTAAGGCCCAAAGTCTAATGTAAGACTTCCTTTTAGCAAGATTGTCTCATTTAATAAAGCTCCCTGTCTCTGTTCCCCCAAGGTAATCACGTTGATGGTAACGCATTCCCCGTGCCATGATTTGATCTGGGAATAGAATTATCACACAGCCTTGCTTTGTTGTCAGATTTGTATTTTTTATTTTTTTTTCCCCTGGAATAAATAAACGAGAGAGCCAGCCAGGTGAAAGGCAGTGCTCTGCTCACCTGGGACCCTCCGTCACTGGCCTCCTTACGGGTTCACTCCTCACCCCCTGGAGTCACGCATTGGCTTCTCCATCGATCTGATCAATGAGCATTTCCCCAGTGTCAGTACCCTCGGCTGTACCCAGGCTCTGAGCTGGGAGTGGGGGGCACTGAAACAGAAAATCCCTGCCCAAGGAGCGGACAGTTAGTGCAATGGCCCGCACACCTCAGCTTCCTAGGAGTGCTCCCCACCCCGAGGTAGCACCAAGGGGCAGTCAGATAAAATGGGGGCGCTCACTCCCGTGGAGGCCTTGCTGAGAAAGAAGGCCTGGCTCGTCGCCCCTGCGTTGTGTCCGTGGCCTCAGGCAGGCCACTTGCCTCCTTCTGAGCCTCTATACTTCTGGGCCGGAAGATCAGATGAGCACAGGAGCTTGGAGTCAGACAGAGTCCGGTTCAAATCCCAGCACGGCCTCTTCCTGATTGCGGCTTGGTGCCCTCATCTGAGACACACACTGCTTAACCAGGTGCTGTGGGCCAGGCTGGGCTGCATGGCCCTGGGATGGAAGGCCCTCCCGAAACTCCATGCACCCCAGGAAGGAGGAAAATTAAGTGAGATGATGTCAGCTGAGTGCCTGGCTTGCGGCAAACACTCAGGACACCGTTGCTGTCAGCATTGCTGTCCTCGTCTTCAACATCATCATCATTGATACTACTCAAGGGAGAAATAAAAGCTGTTTTAAAGTTAGGGGCCTGGATTAGTGGGTGTGACTGAGGACAAGTCCCTTCAGTCCTCCTGTCTTGGTGCGCAGCTGTGAAGAAGTATTATTCCCAAGCCCAATGACCCAGCGTGCACAAGCACATTGGGGGACCTGTCCCTTACCCCTCTGTGCCATCTCTCACTGAGCTAGGTGTCCAAGGGAAGATCGAGCCCTGGTTAGTCCTCGGGAGTCCTCCAGCTTGTGAATGCCACAAACAAGGACATACCAGGCTAAGAGCTGATCCAGTGGGCAAAGAAGGGGTACAGGGTAATGGGATCTGGGGTTCAGCCTGCCCCATTACAAGGATGAGCTCCTAGACATCACAGGACATGAAGCCAGGAGTTCTGGGTTCAAATCCTGCCTCCTCCAGACACTCTCCGTGGGAGGCACTCTGAGCCTCAGGTTCCTTTTATGACGTATGATGGATGATGGATGATGGTATGAATGCGTGATGTGTATCAGTGTTCACGGGCAGGATGTGGTCGCCCAAGACGGTCACTGAAGAGAGTCTAATAAAGGGACTTTTAGAAATACGGGCAGGGTTAAAGGAAATCAGATGGGCCGGGGTTCACAACAGTGGGTGCTGCTACCACCCTTTGGGCTAAACACAGAAGAGGAAGAGACCCCCGCAGGGTGAGAGTAGCCATGGAGGAGAGGACAGGCCCTCCAGAGCTGTGGAGTGGAGGGGAGGAGCATAGGCCATGGGCCGGCAGGGAGGAGGCCACAGAATGTGGGCGGCCTGAACCAGGGAGAGGAAAAGGGAATGAATGAATGACTCTCATCTCTTGCTGGGCCATCCGCTGGCCTTCCCCTGGCCTTTTCCCTGGGGCTGCTTCTGTATCTCCCCCATCCCAACACACCCTTCTCCCTGTGTGACTTCAACCCTCCCTGCATCTGGGCACAGGTGTGATGACATCAGAGTGACCCTGCATGGCATCCATTGGGCCATAAGGACATGCGGTTTCCACCTTGCTGTTTCTGGGGCACACACACCTTGAAGCCGGCCACTATGGCTGGAGGAAGGGCGAGCAGCCACACCAGGAGGCCATGCCCAGGCATTTGGGGGACTGCACACCTGAGGTCCCAGCCCAGGGGCCACACAGATGATGAGCGAGGCTCTGGGGGCGTCCATGCCCCCGCCTTCCAGGCTTCCAGCATGAGGTTCCCTGACCCCGGGAAGCGGAGACAAGCTGCCCCTGCTGGTACTTTCGGAATTCCTGACCCACGGCATCAAGAAGCACAGGAAAACTGTAGGGGGTTTAGGCCACCACGTTCGGGGCAGTCAGTTATACAAACTGCTTGCTTCGTTCCATAAGGGCCACCCTACACCCCCACCCCGGGGGGTGGGGGCAAGAGCAGGGCGAGGAGGGGAAGAAAAGAAATATGAGGAGAAAACAGGGAAAATCTGGCGGTGGAGATGGCACAAAAAGGATGTGGGTTTTAGGACCCGTGGCCTGCTGGGCGCTCCATCCAGCCTAGCAGAATCTGAGATTCCATTCTCACATAGAAGATCAGTCCCAGTAAAGGACACTACCGCTCCAGCTACCTAAATCGCTTGTTTGCATCTCCCACCGGTCTTGCCTGTGTCCCAGGCTGACCCAGGACAGCACACACTGCGGGACAAGCAGCACACACCCTCTTGGCTTGTCATACGCTCAGCTTCTGAGCCAGCCCGGCCCCCTGCCTCATCACCGGGGCACACCCGCATAGACTCAGCTCTGCACCCTCTGGCCTGGCTGGGGAAAGAGGGGGATGGCAGAGAGGCCTGGTGGGACTGGCCTTCTCATGCTGCCCTCCGCATGCCCAGGCACGTACTTACCCTTTGCCCTCCTCTCACCCGGCATCCCCTCCCCACCACACGTCCAAATCTACCACCATCATGACATCTTCAAAGTAACCCACTGCTTTGGGCTGCATGTTTGCGCCCGACTGACATTCGTATGTCGGAGCTCTTATGCCCAGTGTGATAGTATTTGGAGGTAAGGCCTTTGAAAGGTAATTTTAGGTCATGAGGGTGAAACCCTGATGAGGGGGTCAGGGCCCTGATAAGAAGCACAGAGACATGATCCATCTCACCTCCAAGGGAACACACAGCAAAAAGGCAACGGTCTGTGAGCCAAAGACCAGATCCGCAGCAAGCTGACCCTAGACTCACAACCTCCAGAATGTGAGACACAAATGTTTGCTGTTTAAGGCCCCAGGCCTGTGGTCTTTGTTTAGTTGCCCAGGCCAACTAAGACACCCACCAACTCCACCATCCGCCCCCTTCCCAGGACCCCGTCCAAAAATACACCTTGTTATAATTTTCCTGGACATGCCCACAGGAGACCTTGAGGGCAGCATCTGAGTAAGAGAACTGGCGTGGACAAGATTTTTGTCTCCCCAGAAATCTAGAAGGGTCTGCACTAAATCCCACACGTGCCTTCTGCTGACAGCCTTTGCTGGGCTCAATGCCAGGCGCTAGAAACCCATCAGCGATGTCACAAAGCCTTCCTGGCTTCCCTGAGCACCCACGGCATCTCACGCATGCTCCCCGCTGCCCCAGCCCAGAGCTCTGTAACTCAGCTTCTCGAACCATGCCTGCCACAGGAGCAGGGCCCACATCTTCCCATCATTCCTGACTAAACAACAACCACGCTTAGCATTGCAGTCACTGTTGATAAAAACAGCTCACTTCCTCACTGGATATTCCCGACGACATATGAGGAGTGTGCCTGCGTTGTTTCCCTTCCACTCGTGCAACAAGCTCAGAGAACAGATGTGACTTGTCCGAGGTCACCGAGACAGTGAGACCAGAGCTGGGACTCAGAGCCAGCTCTGGTGGACTCCGAGGCCGGTGCTCTCTGCTCCTCCCCATCCACCTCCCCATAATGATTTATCACCTTCCAGCTCCCACACTAAACACGGGGCTGAGCACAGAGCAGGCCCTCGATAAATATTTGTGGAACTGAACAAAACCTTAACAAATTCTTGTTGCGTGAAACAACTTCTGATACCGAATAGAAACCAAACCGCCTCAGTGATTTCCAATTCAAACATCACCATCCGCTGCAGGCATTCTGATGCACTGAGGTCTTTTGTTTTTTGGAGGGGTTTTGTTTCCTTCAGCAGTGAAAGCTGGCGGTGAGGAGGTACACAGAGTGCCCTGGGGAACAACTATGGCATGGCAATTCGGACGGGAGGTGGAGAAGCATTCTAGAACAAAGGGGTCCTGGTTCTCACAGCACCGCCGAGAGGGAGGGGGGGCAAGGACTCAGGGTCCCACTGAACAGGTGACAAGCCTTAGGCCTCCAGAACCAAGGGACATGCTTGAGCTCACTCAGAGAGGGAGGACCCACACCAACCATCCAGATGCTGAGGGCAAGGTAGGTACAATTCCCCAGCTCCCACCACTTCCAAAGCGACTGGCTCTGAACTCCATGGCCTCATAGGAAGGATAGAGGGCATGGTGCTAGGAAAAACATGTGGCAGACTCCCTTGATCAAAGGACCAAGCTCTGGGTTCTGGCAGAAAGCAAAAAAAACACATAGGCCTTGTCATCCCTGCTCACCTCCTCCCGCAGGCAGATAATCAGAGCACATGGACTGAGTCTCCCAGAGCCACGCAGCTTTGCAGAAGGAAGAGAGGAAAACTGGCAGCCCATATGCCCTCTTGGCAATTGATGACTCGGGCTGGGCCTGGGGTTTTCTGAGGCCCTCAGAGGGCATCCTCTAGGAGTGACTGGAGACCCATTCATGGTAATCTCCTTCGGGAAGTCAGACCCCATCTCTGGGGTGGAAGGCGGTGTGGTAGAGTGTACCCAGTTCCAGAAAGCCCTCTGATCCTTTGAGTTCCTGCATGACCTTGGATAAATTACATCTTTCTGAACCTCAGTTCCCCATTCGTCAAACTGGGTTCCTTCTACCTTCCAGTGCTATCTCTGGGAGTACATACCTATTGCCAGAGATAAAATGGTGATACTTAATAGTATACTTGCTTTATGACTAACTCCCCAGCCCCTGGTCCTGACTCAAGCTGCCCAGGGCCTGTTCTCAGAGCCTGGAGGTCAGTTGCCCTGGCCTGGGACAGCAAAAGGCCAGCCTGGATGACCAAGTGTGGTTGCCCATGGCAACTGAATCAGACTGCATCCAAGGGACAAGGTCAAGCCTTAGCTAAGAAGGGAAGCAAGCCAGTTTCTCAGGAGCAGCATTAAGCATCAACACAGAAGGGAGATAAGGCAGGGGGTCAGGAATAACAGATAGGAGGCTGGTCAGGAAGCTGGCACCAGGGCACTGGAGCCAACAGATCAGGAAGAAGACTGTAAATGAGATCCAGGAAATGGCCACTCAGTGCAAGGCCTGGCAGGCCACAGAACATGGACCAGGCCACCAGGGGTCTGGGTGGCCAGGGACTAGAGGGAGACAGGCCTATGTGGTCACAAGAAGACCCAGCACTGCATTTTCAGCTGGTCATTGAATCCTGGGTCAGCCTGGGAATATTGTGCCCAGAAATTCTGTGTGTCTGCATTTAATTATATCTCATCTTGCTCTTAGGAAAAGAATTCAAAGCATACATAAACCCATAAGGAATTTGTAAGAATAATTAAAATACTTCTCTAAAACATAAATTGGAAATTGATAAGAAAGAAGCAAAACAGAGGAAAGGACATTAAACAAGGCTAGTTCAAAATGAGGATGACAAAGTCCTAAATGTTATTTCCAAGGATTAAAATTATAGCTCTGAGCTGCCTGGTAGCAAGTGCAAAAGGGGAAACCTAGTCAGTTACACAATGTCCATGAAATAAAAAGAAATCTATAAAACCTAATACTTAAAAAACTCATAACTGTCTCTAGCTGTAGAGCAGGGATTTTTCCTAATGGTCTTCATTATAAAAGTCAGAATTGACACAAAGATAAATCTCGTGGCAATGTGTTCTGGGGAGTGAAATCATACAAACAGACAGTTCAATAAGGGCAGTCCTGCAGGAACCAAAATAATGTGCCATGGAAATCATCCTGGCCTGGCCTGGCTTAAGGCCCAGACAGATAAGGCTGGACTATTTTAAGCAAGTAGCATTATTGCCATGACTGTTAATAGCATTGTTGTTAATTAATTTATTTATCTAAAATTTATTGTGCTCCTAATTAGTGCCAGCTTTGTATGGGCCATTGGAGAAGCAGTGGTGAGTAGGACAGACATGAACCTCAGCCTCCTAGGGCTTAAGGTCTTGGAGGGGAAGCTGTCATGAAACAGGTAGCAGCAGACCACCATGTAACAAGGGTCTGACAGGGAGCACAAGGGGAAGACCAAGGAGAGGCCTGGTGCTACAAATCAGGGAAGACTGCCCGGAGGAAGTGAGGCCTGAAGGGGGCCTATGTGGGACAAGCCAACCAGGGAAAGACTAACAGCAGAAGTAGCTGGGGCTGGACCACCCAAAGTCGGCATGCTAAAAAAGCTTTCACAACCCAGAGCTGCCACTGGAAAGGGCTTGAAAAGGGACTTCAGAGTCTAGGCCTGGGTGGGTTGGGTTTTTCATCCAGCCACACAGTCAGGACCCACTTCAGACAAAACCACGAGTAGGGCAAACTGGGAGCAGATCCCCCAGAGCCCTCTCTGGGTCTTTTCAACTCGTGGGTTGTGCTCCCCGCCTCCTTCTCATGGCTCAGCCCAGCTGCCGCAGGCTCAGGGCTATGTGCCCTCCTTAAGTTGATCACAATCAGGGTGGACTTGGCTTGGGCAGTGGGGGGGGTGGGCAGCAGCAAGGAGTCCTGCAGCCAAGCCAAGCCCACCTACGAAAACCAAGTGGGTCATTTCAGAGCTGAAAGGGTCCATCGACTCTAGCTAGCCCCACTGCCTTACCTTATAAACAGGAAAACAGAGACTCAGAAAGTTTGTAAAGGGACTTATCCAAAGACACCCAGACTGTGACTCTAGAAGTCCAGACTCCAGAAGTCCAGGGATAGGAAACCACAGAAATAAGGAGGAGACTTGAGTTGGCCAGGAGCACTAGGGAAGGAGCAGAGAGGAAAGATCTAGAAGAGGCTCACCTGAATAGGAGAAAGAGTCCACATTTCGGGCCATGCGGCCTGGAGTTGCGGTTTTCTCATCGCTTCAGTAAGGTGGATCTGCGCTATGGGGTTATGGGGGGGCAAGAGCATCTTGTAAACTGTAAAGCTCTGTGCACAGGAGTGTGACACAAGAGGCCAAGGAGAGGATGAGTCCACAGATCATAATAATGGACTCTGAGTGCGAGACAGCACTCTGAAAGTAACCCTCGGTTGGAGGTGTTGTCATCTCTGTTGCCCAGACTGAAGAAACTGAGTCCAGCAAACTGTCCAAGACCTCAGAGTGAAGAAGTGGTAGGCACGGATCATGCACAGGAGGCCTTGAGGCAGACACAGATTGGAGGAGCTCATCTCTGAGAAGGGAGCGGGCAGAGGAAGCAGAGCAGATCCCATTCCCAGGAGACTCTGGGCTCCCCAGTCTCGCACCCGCACCCTTCCCTTGGAGCCATGCCTGGCATGGAGAGCATGCACCCGGCCCACTACCCAGGCACTGTGGGGGAGAGATGCTCGAGGCGGGGCCCCTGAGATGACCACGTGGTGTGTCCTGGCCTGTCTACCGCAGCACAGCAAATCACCTCATGGCTTAGTGACATAAAACAGCCTTACCTGGCTTCCAGTTTCTGTGGGCCCAGGGTTCAGACAGAGCATATCAGGGATGGTTTGTCCCTGCTCCACAATATCTGGAGCCTCTGCTAGGAACCCTCCAACAGCTGGGAGGTCAGATGGCGGGGCTCAGCACAGACCAGAGTCCAGACGTGGCCTCCCCACGTGGCACTGGCTTCCTCACAACATGGTGGCCCAGGCTAGCGGTTCTTCTTGCCTCCTACATGGTGCTTCAGGGATCCAAGTGCTAGTATTCCAGCCAACAAAAAGGAAGTTGCCTGGTCTTTACTGACTTAGCATCACTTCTGACATTCTCTGTGGGTGAAGTGGTCACAACCCTGTCCAGATTAAAGGATTGGGAACACTCCATTTCTCAACAGGAAGAGTGTTAAAGTCTTTGAAACCACCACAATTGTCACGGTGACCCAGCAGTCTTTAGGGGAACACAGTGGGGACCCAGCCTCCATGACAGCTTCACAGAGGCCGAAGGAAGTCATGGTCAGTCAGGGCAGATGCAGGACCCAGTGAGGGCCACAGAGGCCTCCTCCAACTGTGCCCTTGACCTCTTGCACCCCACCTTTGACCCAGACTGTCCCCTAGAATGATCAAGTGGTTGAGCCAGGCACTTGCAAAAGCAGGACTTCCATTGTCATCTCTGCTGTGGCAGGATGACCTTGAGTGAGTCGTACGACATCTCTGGGGCTCTGGGCTCCTCTCCTGCATGACAGTGGATGTTTCCTCTCTTCCAGAAGAAAGAACATATGGGAAACGCCGACACCCAGTAGGCTCCTAGAATACTGGTTTCCTTCCAGGGAGAATGGGGTGGGGCGGGGGTGCCACATGCGAGGAGAGGATCTAAGGGCCTGACTCACTGGGTTCTCTCCCAGGGACTTAACCAAAGCAGCATGTCTGCACTTGAAGCTGCACCGGGCACCTCTTGGGCCTGTGGCTCCTGGCTCTAATTACAGCTTTCTGGACATGTTTCCTGTTTGGGAGCTGGCAGGGTACCCTCAGAGGAGCCACAGATAATGAGCAGCTGGCTGTAGGCCTCCATCCGTGAGGGCACTGACCCGGGAGCAGGCCCAAGCAGGCCCACCTAGGCAGGCAGAAGGCCCTCAAAGCCACCTGGTCTCTTTCTCTCTCTCACACATGCGTGCATGCACACACACACACACACACACACAACACATGGAACCACCACCATGGCCACAGGATTTCCCAGTCTCCGCTTGTATAGCTCCAGCAACAGGAACCTCATTACCTCACAGACAGCATGCTCACCCCCAGATAGGACAGGAGGTTAGAAGCAAGTCCCAAATCAGGTTGAAGCCAGCCCTTCAACTAGCATCAATCCTCAGGCCCATAGAGAACAAAGCAATAAAGGACAGAAGAAAGAGGGGAACAGTCTCTGGGGGCAGGAGGAACCAGGTTCAAATCCTGACTCTACCATTTTCAGGTTCTACAAGCTGGCTCAAGTCCCTGTACCTCCTTGAGCCTCAGTTTCTCATCTGTGAAATGGGAATACTCCTACACTCCCCCTCTAGATTAGGGTGGCTTCTCAAGGCTTAGAGGCCAGAGATGCGCTCAGACTAAAGCAAGTGACTCCCTGCAGAACCAGTAGCATGCCTGGAGAACCAAGGAGGCAGAAGACCATCTCCTCAGCCACATGCAGAGCCTCATGGCACGCTAGAGAGGACTAGTAGGGGGCAAACATTCCCATTTCTGCTAGTGCAGCTGAATGGCTACTGACTGAAGAATGAGAGGACGGACCGTTGGGTGGATGGATGGACAACTGAACAGTTTAAACAAGTTTTGAAACAAAAACACTAATTTGAAGAGATATTTGGCCCATGAACCTCAGTGCACTCAGCCTCATTTACTGTAGCCAAGACATGGAAACAACCTAAGTGTCCCTCATTGGATGGACTATTACTCAACTATAAAAAAGAATGAGATCTTTCCATTTGCAGCGACGTGGACAGACCCAGAAGGTAGTATACTAAGTGAAATAAATCAAAGACAAATGCTGTATGATCTCACTTAAATATGGAATCTAAAAAAACAAAACCAAGCTCACAGATACAAAGAACAAACCAGTGGTTGCCAGTGTGGTAGGGGAGGGTGAGGAGGATTAAAAGGTACAAGCTTCCAGCTGTAAAGTAAAGAAGTCCTAGAGGTGTCATATACAGTGCAGTGACTATAGCTAATAATACCGTATTGACATTTAGAAGTTGCTTAGAGAGTAGATCTTAAAAGTTGTCATCACAAGAAAAAAAAAGACTAAAAAATCTGTGATTGTGTATGGTGACAGATGGTACCTAGGCTTATCCTGGTGATCATTTTGTAATATATACAAATATTGAATCATTATGTTGTACCCCTAAAACTAATAGAACACTGTATGTCAGTGATACCTCAATAACAAAAGACAGAAATAAACAAGGCTCAAGGTCTAGCCAGGAAACGCCCATTCCCTTTTAATAACAGCCCTACTGGATGTCATATTTTGGCTAAGAAATTGTATAAGCAGTGATTTCTAAAATTTATGAGCATTGGGAGAGGGCTCGTAGAATGCAGATTCCTGGGGGCCGCCAATAGAGATTTTGACACTGCTGGCCTCGGTGGCAGTGCGGGGTCGGGGGGGGGGGGCGGTGCCTGGAGTCTGCGTTTCTAACCAGCTCTAGGTCGCTGTTGCTGCTGCTCCACTGGCCACACGTTGAGAAGCTCTGGAACCAAGCAGAGCAGCTGACTTACAACACCTATCAGAAAATAGGCCCGTGGCCAAGATGCAGTCATCTGGCCCTGGGGGCTTTGGCAGGCAGGAGAAGGAAGGGGCCCCTCCCAGCCCTGGGATGCCAGGGGAGACATGACCAACCCCACCTCTCGCCTCCCACCTCCTTAAATCTCCTTTCCCGACTCCCACTCTGGGCTCTCTTACGACCTGTGATGGCTTCATTAGGACCAGAAGATCACACCTCCCTGTAGAGATTCAACAGGCACAGAAACCCCAATAAATAGATGAGGTGCTCAGAGGCCACATAGACCCCACGACAGGCCTTTCTGCAGGAGGGGGAAGCCCTGGAAAGAAGGGACTCTAGCCTCCTGGCCTCCCAGACACGCACACACGCACACACACGCATGCCTGCACACACATGCACGTATATACACGTGGGGTAGGGAGGCTTCCTCCCCAGACCCCCTCCTCACTGAGGATCCCGTGGGCTGATGGCCGCCAAGGCAGAGCTCAGGACTCAGCTCAGGCACTAACTGGCTGCGTGGCCTTAAACAAGGCCCTTTCCTTCTCTGGGTATGAGTTCCTCTGCCTGAGGTGATTGGACTTGGCCTTGTCTAAGGAGAGAACTGGTATTACCTGAGCCACCGATGTGTTCGCTTATTAATTCTTTCGTTCAACAGATGTTTATTGAGCAATTCCTGCAAACCCGGATCTGAGCTATGGCACCGAACAAAAGAGGAATGAAGCTCATGTCTCGCGGAGCTGGACCGATTCTTTGTACCAGATGTTCCATTCCTCCCTGTGGCTTCGCTCCAGGCGGCTTGGGAATGGGAGCTGGCCGTCCTTATCCCCTGCCTTACAGACGTGGAAACTAAGGCACAGAGTAGGCGGCAGAGCTGGAGTGCAGACAGTCAGGGGATCCATAAACCATCATGCAGCCCTGAGACCTCTGCCCTACACCCTCTAGCTCTCTGCTGGGGTGGGGGTCGTACCCTCCCCGGGACGCATCACCACCACCCTCTGAAGTCCACCACCCCAGAGGGAAGTGGAAAATCCTAAGGCCATGGGAGATGACTGTTCCCACCCAGCCCCAGATCTGGGGATTTGGGGCTGGGCCGAAGCTTGTACAACTGCCCCCACCCCCAGCCTGGGAGAGCCATTCCTGGCCAGAGGGGCTTCGACCTCTTAGGAACAGTAGGTACCCTGAATCCTCTGGTGTTCTAGAAACACTGGCGGGTCCTTTTCAGTGCCCCCTCCCCCCCATCCCACTCACCATTCACCCCAGAGGCCCATCCGTGACTCACAAGGCAGAGCACGCGCACACGGCGGGCACTAACACAGCACGGCCTCAGGAAAAGGAGGCAAGTTCTGCTTCTGTGCCCTTACCCGCAGTTTTGCAATCCAGAAAGTAGAAGCAGGCTATTTCAACTTCCAACACACAGGAAGCTTAGCGTCGCTATGGAAAATAAACTTTATTCTGAGTTACCATGCAGGGTGCGAGCGAGCACCGTGATCTTTTGAGTGCTTGGGGCCCTAAAGGTCTCAGCCGGCCTTGGCCCCGTGCCCCGCCTTCCCACTTTGAAGATGTGCCCGGTTGTTTCCCACGGCCTGGAAGATTCTCTCTCTCCCCTCTGCCTCTCTAAATACGCCCATCTGTTGTGGTTCCATTCACCTCCTGTGTCCTCAGGAAGCTACCGGAAGCCCCACTGGCTTTCCCAGGTTCCATGGATCCAGCTCCGTCTCCAAGAACCACTGGGCTCTTGAACCTGGTGTCCTGCCTTCGGCCAACTGCTGGGATCATATAGCATCTGTCAGGCTGATGGGGGAGTCCGGCTGACAGCAGTCCCTGCAAGGCCCACATCAGGGACAATCTGAGACACCCGTTCTTCCTGAGGCTCTGCAAAGTTAGAAGGCTTTGTTTGCCCTATATGCTCTCTTTCTTTGGCAAACAAATGTACAGAGAAGTTTTCCAGAGGCATCAACAAATTAAATCCAAAACCAGACATGAGAACCCAGCTGTCTTCTCTTAGGTGAGTCATTAAAGAGATCTGCAAAAATGTGAAGTGATTTTTTTTCTTTCATTTTAGAAAAATAGTTATTTTTCATGAAAATGTATTATGTTCATATGCCGTGGTTTGTTCTCATTCTTCAAGAATATTTTATGATTTCTCGGCTTTAATTTCTAATATGGTAAGTATCAGTAGGTATAACCACATAAACAAAAGCCCTTTCAAGTCTCCAATAATTTTTAATAGTGTAATAGGGCCCCGAGGCCAAGTTTGAGAACTGCAGGTTGAAGAGAAATGACCCCTTCCCCGCAGCTGAACAGACAAGGGGTGGGGTCTGACCATCAGGGAGCAGAGCCAAAGGCAGATGGAGGCAGGGGACGGGACGGGGGACGGGACAGGGGCCGAGAGAGGACCGGGGCCGCAGACCCTGAATTGGAAAGTAGGAAGAAAATGGGGCAGGGGAGAGCCAGAAAGGGAATCCAGAGAGAATCTGAGAGGAGAGTCAGTGGGATGGCAGCCGCGTCTATGAAGAGCAGGGGCTACGGTCCAGAATGGCTATGCAGAGGGGAAGAAGAGAACTCGGGTGTTTACCTGGAACCAAAAGTAAGAAGCACAGAGATAAGAAGGAAACCCACTGGGGGGAGGCTGAGCTGCAGCTCCCGGGACTTCTGGATGCTGGGTAGAGGCAGGGAGGGCTCCTGCTCCCAGCCCTCACAGCACATCCCACAGTCCTGCCCTGCCTGTGGCGCAAGGGCTGGCTCCCCCAGGTGCCTGCAAGGTTCCCCTTCTCACTCAGCCCTCCCTTACTTAAGGTCAGCTGAGTACCTCTGGTCTCTGCCGTCCTCCGAGCTCAACCAAAATAGCCGAGTTCTGTTACAGCTCCGGGACCCTGAGGATCCCCTGGCTGTCAACATGGAGACGCAGCCAGCTCACGGAGCAGGGGAGGGCTCCAGGGAGCCGATGACAGAACATATGCAGAGGGCCTGGCACGTGCTAGACACTCAACAGGTGCAGCTAATATTAGTCTGCTAGCTCCTGCCTCGACGGCCACCGTTATTATTAGTGGTTGTATTAATATCCCAGCAGGAAATGGTCTTCAAGGTCACAGAGCTCCCAGTGTGACTGAGGGACACACAAGAAAGTCAGGAACAGTCAGAGGCGGACCCAGAGTCAGAACCCACGTCGGGGTCCCGGGGAGATGGTAAGCTCCCTGGGGGCCAGAGGCCCGCCAGCCCCGTGCATACTCACATCACCACCCCTTCCCTCTCTCAACAGTTACTTTTGGGACACGTCTCGTGGACCAGGCGCTATGCCAGCTGTTGTCTGCCCACAGCAGGGCTTGGCCCCAAATTGGTTCAATCAATGTTTGTGGATCGATCTTTGTCCTCTCCCATCTGGCTGGCCACCGAGAATCTAGGGCAGGCGCGGAGCCCCATGAGCCATCTCCCCGATCACCCATCACAAAAACACAGCTGTTCCCCTGAGCAGCTCTTGTACCTGCCACCCACCCAGGGGGCCCTGCCTCCTCATTCCCTTAGCCAGGGAGGAAACAAGACTCAGAGAGGTTTAGTGCCTGTCTCAAGACACATAGCCACAACTGGGAAGGCCAGTGCTGGGAACACAGGCCTCTCAATACAGGTTCTGGACTCCAGAGCGTGACTGGAGATGGCCACAGAGGGCCCGGGCAAATAAACCTGGGCCAGGACATGCCTGAGAGTAGGGAACAGAGAGCATCGTCTTAGGAGTCTTTGCGGGAGTGGGGAGGGTGTGGAAGGGGAATGTCTGCTGGTGCGGCAGCCCAGAAACTGAGCTCCGACAACAGTCACTTCTCCCTCCCTCTGTTCCACCGAGCAACTCCAAACGCAATTTCACGTTCAGGTAGTAGGCATCTGTGCCCACGGAAGCCTGTCTGTCCCAGCTAGATGCGAGGTTCCCTGAAGGCAAGCCCACTGTGCCTTGCTCACGGTCACACCGAGGGCCAGCAGGAGCTGGGCACGGTAGCTCTGCTGAGCATAGGCCTGCAGAGCCTGAAGTGATGGGGAACCAGAGCCCTGTACCCAGAAGAGTCCCCGCTCCTGCTCCACCCTGGTTTCCAGGTTCGCTTTGGCTGTTGTGACCCAATGGACAGAGGGGAGCAGAAAGGAGAGCCTGGAGTGGATGACCACCCTACAGCTGAAGTATTAGCAAGACCCAGGCAGGGGGGTTCAGGGCCCCACCCCGAAGCCGTCGCTCTGCTGGCAGCTGAGGCTGAGCTCCCGGGTGCAGGGACACCCCACCCCCGGACACCCTGCCATGGGGCCAAGGCCAAAAGGCTGATCTTTGGCCCCCAACTTGAGTCTGTAGCTGATCTGGGCCAGCTTGGCAGAGAGCGGGATCTTGGGGCAGAACTTCCTCTCGAGGCCATAGGAAGGAGCGCTGCTGCTGGGGCCCAGCCTGGTGAGCTCGTGGGAGAAAGGACGCGGGGCCAGCACCATCCAGGGACAGCTCCTCTTGCAGATCCCTGAACAGGCTACACAGGGAAGAAAGTGCCCTTGGGGCGGGGGTGGGGTGTAGAGAGCTGCCCTTGGTCAGCACCCAGGAGGCCTGAGTCGTGGTCCAGAGATGCCTCTGGCTCCCTGGGTGTCCTCAGCCAAGGTGGTAACCCACCGTGTCTGAAGTCCCTGAGGGGGCTCTGTCATCAGATGACGTGTGCCCCCCCCAACACCTGCATACACACGTGCACACACATACACAGCCACTTGTGCCCAGCATGGGCTCCAAAAAGCGCCCCTGGCCTGCCGCGGAGGGGATGGCGAAGCAGCCTAGGCAGCAGGCCCACAGCAGGGCCCCAAACAAAGGCGGTGGATTGGGGGGGGGGGGTTGGCAGCGTGAGGAATGGGGGAGGGCGGCTCAGACTGGGGAGGGATGTGGCTCCGAGCCTAACAGGCCACCAGCAGCCGCAGCATCTGCTTTTTCTCACCTCTAAAGGGAATCGATTTGTCTCTGACTGATTTCCCTGACGTCTAGTTTTCTTCTCCGCCCGGCTGTCAGCCCAGCCACTGTGCGGGGGAAGCGGGGGAAGAGCCCTGGCCGCCTGCCTGCCTGCCTCCCCCCACCTGCCCCCCCACCTGCCCAGAAAGCCTCTCCCCGCCTCACACCACCACCCCCCGCACTCTCACACCACACGCCACACTCACACTCACATGCCCAACAAAGAAACCCACACCCACACCACAGCCAGCCTCCCGGACACCCACACTCCCACCCGGACAGGCGGACCTGCCACACACAATCCAAACGCTCCCACCCAGACTGACACAAACACACACGCCCCCACCCAGACGAGGCACACACAGCCACACACACATTCCCAGGCACCCCCAGGGCACTACCCACAACCTATACAAATAGTCTCACACACACCCCCACACACATACATATGGCATTGCCACAGTCAGACACCAAAATGGACATCTACGCACACACCCAGAGCTACTCCCAGACAGCAGAGACCCACGCACACACCCTCATACACCCCCCATTTCCATGGCCACGCAGCCTACATCACCACACACACACACACACTCACACTCTCTGACACCCACCAACGCTCCCACGCCCCACACGGACACGCCACAGTCACATTCCCCGACACCCATAGGCACACACATCCCCACACACCCACACGCACCCACACACCATACCCACACTCACACCACTGTCCCCTGCCTCGGCCCCACCACCCTGCCAAGCCTCCCTGGACCGGGACTCCTCAGGGTTTCTGGAACCCTGGGTTCACTGATGTCGCCCTCATGCTGCTACCACTGGCACTTGGCAATGACTGGGCAGGGGAAAAGCTTGGGTAGGGGAGGCAGGAGGCGGCCAGGAGCAGGCTGAGGGCGGGGCTGGCAAACCTCGGGGCAGCCCAGGGATGAGGAGCTGGATCCCGGCAGAGTGTGAGTGATCCGGAGTAGGGGGCTGTCAGGGGTGGGGTGGGGGTAAAACCCTCAAGGTTACCAGAATCAGCCCGGGTTTTCCTGATCACAAGCACGCCAGCGGGGGCTTCCCGGCAACATAGGCCCCTGGCTGATCAATGACCCTGCTGGCGGGAACCACAACAATAAAGATACAAACTGACGTTTTCCCAAAACATCTTCACTGCCATGAAAGCATTTGACTGCATCTTGCAAAACCCACTGGGGCTGACATTATTCTTTTCTCCTGGGTGAGGACACTGAGGTCTAGATCAGGAAAGGGACTCCCCCAGGGTCCCACACGCTTCGTGAATTTAGACTTCTGACTCAAATCCAGGTCTCCTGATTGTGGAGCCAAAAATTCAGACCAAGCCAACCAAATCCAGAAAACAAGCCACCTGTCCTCAGAAACCCCATAAGGCCAGTCTGTCGCGGCACCACTTTCCAACTTGGAGAACCCAGAAGGAGCCCCAGCAGGCATGGGCCCCAGCAGGACGTGCATGTGGAGGATATGTGTGTACACACGTGTGCGTATGGAAGGTATGTGAAGGTGTGTGTGATTGTCAAGGCATGTGATTGTCAAGAGGTAAGCAGGGCATGTGGGAGCGTGTGGAAGCTCTCTGAGCAGATGTTAGGAGAGGGTGTGTCTGTGTCTAGTAGGACGTGTGTGGCTGTTGGGTGTGGGAAGTCAGGGGGGCAGGGGGAACTTGCTATGGGAAGACCCAGGCATGGCTTGGGTTCACATACATGAGAGGTGTAGGAGGGCCTCGTGAGCCTGTGGGGCTGTGTGTATGCATGAGAAAGGCGATGGGTGTGCCCATAGATTTACACTCAGGATGAAAGTGTGGATGTGCACACCCGTTGTGCTGTGTGCCCACCATGGTGTCCATCCAGACCGCGGCTGGCCTCCACTCGTGCCCCCTGTGTGTGTCCTGGTCCCCTGCCCCTCCCCTGGGCTTTATATGGCCAGGAAGTTCTGTTCTCAGTGCACACAGCAGATAATTGATTAATAGAACTGGTTCTTGCTTCTTCAAGGTCTGGCCAGAGATAAGCAGGGGCGGGAGTATGAGCAAAGAGTGGGTGCTGAGGATTCAGGAACCACGGACACCTCCGTTCCCAGCACAAGCCTCCTCCCTCTGCTCTCAGTGATCCACCCACTCACCATGGTAGCCCACATAGTTCAAAGCTACCCTAGAGGGAAGGAGGGAGCCCAACTGCCCTGGGTCCTGGCACAGAAGCAAAGCCAAGGGATGCTTGCTGATCGAGCTAACTCCCAACTGAACATTCATTCGTTCAGGCATCCCTCGTTCCAACACCTGGCCTAGGGCCTCCTGGGTACTAGGCTGGGGTAACTCCTGGGGCTGTAGAAGCCGATCAGACATACACCCTGCCTTGGGACCATCATGGTCTCTACAGCCTCTGAGGGCCCACTCCAGGACAACTAGGCAGATAGGAAGACAGTCCCATCAACCCCAAAGGCTTGGTCACATAAGAAGAAGCCACAGAGATCAGGCGAACAGTTATTTTGGGCCAGGGGGGTCTCTGGCTGACGTCAGCAGGGAAGGCATACTTGAGAACGGATAAGCGTGGCATGCCTGGGGACGGCACTGATAGGAATGCCACCACCCACCACTCAGTTCCTGTTACGTACTCGACACTGCACTGCCAAGCACTTGAGAGTGACAGTCACTCCGCCTGGTCCAAAGCCCTGGTAGGTAAGTACGCCTATTATCTAAGTGAAGGACGTCATCATCCGGGTGACTTGAGACAAATGAGGGAGGTGCCAGATGGACTTTAGAAAGATCCAGCCCCTACCCTAGCATATGCAAGAGAAATATGTCACCATTGTCAACGGAGAGCACACAGGCTCTTGCTAGGCTCCTTCTAGGGCACCACAAAATTCTCTCAGACCAGATCCCCGGGATGGCTGGGGCTTTCAGGGATGAGGGCAAGAGGACCGAATTGCTGATGGGCATGGGGGGCAGGTGCCTACTCTTAACTCGGGTAAAACAGGGCAAACTCAAGGACCTTGAAGTCGGGGCAAGGGTCCAGAGCCTCTAGAGTCCAGCCACGACTGGGCTCCACAGTCCTCCCTTCAAAGAGCAGCAAGGAGCAGCTGGCCCCTGGGCAAGGTGCTGCCTCCATGACCATGACCATGGCCTCTCTCCACATGGCCCACTCCAGACCGATGAGCTGGAAAACTACCAAAGGCCAGGGCCAGAGGGGCCTCATCTTACCAAAGGAGAAACCGAAGCCAGTGAGAGCACACAGCAGACTGGTTTCTGGTCGCACAGCTGGTCTGCAACAGGGCTGGGGTTTGAGTTCAAGTCTAATGCTTGGCTATTCTATTCTATTCTATTATAATAATGTTTTATTATATAGAGTGTGGGGCTCAAGCCAGTCAATGAGGGATGTCATTGAATTTTCCTCCCCTCTTTCTTCCACCTCTTTTCCTGCTGCCTCTTCCTCCTTCTTTTTCTTCTTCCTTGTACCATCTCTTGCTTAAGTGAAAAGTGGTTCCAGATCAGAAAAATCAGAAGCCTTGCTCCCCGTGTGTGGTAGCCAGAACACTACCCCACATCTTAGTCCCCAGAAGCGAGGAGAATATGAGGTTATCCAGAGTGGGGAGTGAAGGCCACAGATGGAACTGAGGTTGTGAGTCAGCTAACCTGGAGAACGGGGGATGCTGCGGGCCGCTGCAGGTGGGCCTGATGGGGTCCCGAGCGAGGAAGGGCGCGCATAATGGAAGCGGGAGGCAGAAGAGAGAGGCGGGGCAGTGGCAGCCAGAGGGGGACCCAGCAGGTCATTACTGGCTTTGCAGTCAAATGCTCTACCACTGAGCTATACCCCCTATTACTGGCTTTGAAGAGGGAGGAAAGGGGCTGTGAGTCCAGGAAAGCAGGCGACCTCTAGAAGCTGGAAAAGCAAAGAATTGGATTCTCCCCTAGAATCTCCAAAGGGAATGCAGTCCCTCTAACACATGAATGCTAGCCCAGTGAGACCCATTTTGGGAATTCTGACCTCCATAACAATAAGATAATAGATCTGGGTCACTAGCCATGACTCTTGTGGTCATTTGTTACAGCAGCAATAGGAACTAATCCACTGTTCCATACCCCCTCCAGGTGCGTTCCTTTGGTGACAGGGAACTCTCTTCAGTCTCAGTCAGCTCTCACCATTACTAAACCCCCCCTCATGGGATCCAAACTCTTCCCCTGGGATGGCTTTCCAATGTGCCAGCTCAGTCCCCCTGGGCCCCCCAAAACAAGCCACTCTCTGCCTTTCTGACGTCTGAAGGTAGTGATGGTGGGATGAATCCTCCTCTGTTCTTTCCTTCTCTTTGCCCAGCATTCCTGAATTCTGCTCTGCTGACCCCACCAGAAAGTCCTCTCAGTGGAATCTTATTCCCTGCTCCTAGCTTTCTTCTGGATTCTAGGGCTCACTCTTGCCCAGGCCAAAGTTCTCAGGAGCATAGACTCAGCCTGCCTACCAAGGAGGCACTGAGGTAAGGTGGAGGTCGTGGTCTCTGCTGACTGTTTGCCTTGGGCAAACCCATACCTTCTCTGGATCTCTGGTGTCCCATCTTCCCAGTGGGATGAAACCCCACGAGCTCCACGGAGGGTCTTGGGGTGAGGGGGGTCTTACCTGCCGTTGGTTCCTTTGCCAACAGGTTCCTTTACCTGCCTTCTCTCCATGTTGCTTGTCATTAATAGGGGAGGAGAGGAGCAAGGAAGGGAGGGGAAGAGAAGGGAAGGAGAGGAAAGGGGAGGGGAAGGGAAGGGGAAGGAGAGAGGACAGGAGAGGAAAAGAAGGAGAAGGGAGACATACATCCCTACAGAATTGGTATTCGAATGTTTTATTATCTGCTCTGGCTCGGGTAGCACCTTAGTTAATGGTGTGTCAGATGATGGTACAAATTTATAGCTGAAGGTTTACATCACAGACAGCTGGAATGAATGACAATAAATTAATTTAAAGTGCTACCAAAGTGTTCCCCAAAGTATATGTGCTTATGAGCTCTGGGCTAATAATTTATAAATGCATGCCTTTTATAATCCCGGTCTTAAGGCTTGAAAGCAGCTAGTTAAAAAGCAGTCACATGACATAAATTACTTTTATTAATATCACAAGTGCATGATTAGGGTGGCGGAAATGGTGGTCACCCGCCCATGGTTTCAGCAGCCAAGACCCCTTCCTTCCTTCCTCCTTGGCCTCTCATTCTGAGGGGTTCGGACTTCACAGTCCCAGCCTTCATCCCTTCCTCAACCCCCTCTAGCTTGCCAGGGCCTGAGCTGATGCCCCCAATCCCTCATCCCCTCTCCTGGGTTGCAAAGACCTCCATGTCCATTATGGGTTCCCTCTTCCAAGGAGTTGTGACATCTACATGTTCCTCAGATAGAAGAGCAAATATCTTTTATGTGCAGACAATCACCCCATTCACACAGACTCAGAGACAGAGTTCACTGAGCTCCTGGGGCTTCACCCATAAGGTGGACATCACAACACTGACTGCAACTGACCTCCTAGAGCCATTGAGAGAATTGGTAAAGGCCACAGGTTAGCCTCAACAATACATATCACTCTTGAGAGGCTCCCTCCACTACCTAGCCCACAAAGAAAAGGGAAAGTCCGAAGTGAGTGATGTAAGCCAAAACTTGGTAGTTGGTTGACCTAGTCTGACCTTCTTGACAAAGTGTAAGATGACCCTACCCTCCTAGACATCCATCCCAAGCCCTCTTTTCTCTAAAGCCAATCCCACAATATATGCCATGGGTCCCAAGCCCTACTATTTTCTGGATGGATTCATCAATTTTCTTTTATACACTCACCTCCTATATTACATGAAAGATTGTCCAGATTCTTAGCAGCTCTTCTCATCGAGAGATGGAGTCTCTTGCTCTACCCCTTCAGCTGGGAATGGCCTGTCACTTGCTTGACCTATAGAATGTGGCGGGAGTGAAACCAGGTCCCTTCCAAGACTGGATCTTAACATATGGGCAGCTTCTGGTTTGGAGCACTTGCAATACTCTTTCTTGAAATCCAGCTGCTCTACTGTGAAAAGCCCAGTCAGGGTGGGAAGGCCACCTGGAGAAGAATCGAGATGTTCCAGTTGGCAGCCCTAGCCAATGGCCAGCACCAGCTGCTGACCGTGTGAGTGAGCCATCTTGGTGTTCTAGTCAAACCTACAGGTGACCACAGCCCCAGGTAAGCCAGTTGAGCCAGGCCAGTCCAAGAATTGTGAGAGGCTATAGCGGGTTGTGGTTTTAGGGCATTAGGTTTATGGTGGTTTGTTGCTCAGCAATAGATAACCAGACACACCTCTCTATTGCTGCCTCATCTCAGTACTTAATGTACAAAAGCTTCACTCATCTAAAATCCTCCCCTGATCCCACGTGCCTCACCATCCCCACCCAGGCCCCCCACGCACGACCGAGCTTCAGGACAGAGAAGAGCATCTAAACTGAATCCCCTTTCACCAGCTCCTCACCAGCCAGTGCTCTGCCCTTTGCTGCCCGCCTTCCTCCAAGGGGGACACCTCTAAAGTCAACAGGGGATGGCTGTGCTTGGCCCTGCAGTGGGGTTGGCTTGAGCCCTGAGCGGCATGCCTCCCCTTTCGTTACCCTCTCCATGGGCTCCTCAGCACGCTGCTTGGTCTGCACCTTCTTCTCCACGACATTTCCTTCCATGTCACTTGTACCGCTCGTACCCTCCTCTTCAAGTCCTGGTGTACCAAGGGTCTCTGTCTTGGGCCCTCAGCCCTCCATGCTCTTTGCTAATTCACTCTCTCCTCCATAACCGTATCTTATGACTCCATGTGTCCAGCCCAGACTCTCTCCACAGGCCCGAATACCCCACTGCCAGCTGGATTTCCCAGATGTGCAGATGCTCTTACTCAGCAAATCCCACATTGGTGCATCATCTCCCTACTACTGCCCACTCCTGCCTCATTCCTCTTCTAGGCATAGACACTACCATCTGGTCAGTTGCCCAGGTCCTAAATCTGGGATCTAGACTTATTTCATTCTACTGCCTCCCCGCATGAAATCAGTCAACAGATCCTGGCAAGTCTGTCTCTAAGTCAGTCTCTTCTTCCCATTACCCTCATCCAGGTCACTGCCATCCCTTCCCTGGGACACTTACCACACTACCACCCAATTCTTTCTCTTCTCTACAGTAGAACTATAGATCATAATGATATCACTCTGCAAATAGAAAGCCAAACCCATCGATGGGACTTACGGACCCTCCTCACCTGTCCTAGGACCACCTCCTCAGCCCCAAATCCAACCAGTCCCCATATTTACACTGGGCTCCTTCCTCTGAAATGTGGGGGGCTCACACAGGGGACTTCACACTGCTGTTCCTCTACCAAGCACACCCTTCCCTCCTCCATCGTCTGGCAAATATGCTCCTACAGCCCTTGACTCCCTGCTCAACAGGCAATCTCCGTCTCCCTCTCCCTCTGCCTCTCCCCACCTCTTCTTCTCTCTTTCAAATAAATAAATAAATAAAATCTTTTTAAAAATAAAGTTCTTGGCATCATTTCTGTCACATTCTATTCATTTGAAGCAAGTTGCTATAGCCAGCCCATATTGAAGGGGAAGGGAATAGAATCCGTATTTTCACGGGAAGAGGACATGATTTAAACTCATCATAGGTACTATCATTGGACCGCCAGGAAATGCTATGTCCACCAGGCCCAGCGACTACATGCACTCACATTCACAGTGTCTACAGGCAGTGGAGCACCACGGACACCTGGATGGCCCAAAGACAGCTTTTTTCATTGTAAGATCATTATTATAATAACATTAAAAGAGTATTTTGGAAAAAAGGAAAATCACTCCTAATTGCTACTTATTCTCTGAGTGACCCTAAGTCATTTACCCTCTGTGCATCAGTTTCCTGATCTGTACAATAGGCATAATTATAGTCCCTACCACATAGTGTTATTGTGAAGATTAAATGAGATCATTGTGTCAAGTGCTTAGAGAAACACGGCATATGGCAATTCCTAATAACACATAGTTTTTCATGCTGGCTAGAGGAGTAAACGAAATGATCTATGGAAAGAGCTTATAGCAGCTCCTGCCTGGCACATGAAAATAAATCAGTTACATGTTATTGCTATTATAGTTATCATCATAATTAGCCATAACCTCCTCAAGACTTCCAGGATAACGTACAAATTCCTAGGCTGCCATTCAAGGTCCTTTGCAAATACATCCCTGCCCATTCCCCTGCTCACCTATAACTTTCCCTACATACACACCACAGATACCATCCCTGCACCTGCTCCAAGCTCACAGCTTCCCCCTATGCAGCCCCTTCTCCTAAGATGTCCTCCTCTACACCTCTTCCTGGTGAACTTCCACTCACCATGAACATTGGCTTGGGAGTCCGTGATGTCCACTTCTAGCCATAACAGAGTAGCCGGTAATCCAATGAGCCTTACCACCATTTAAAAAAAAAAAAAAAAAGGAAAGAACAGGAAAATTGAACAAACTAAGAAACACCTATTTTCACATAGAAGCACAGGTCAGTAACTCCTGAGAGAAGGGAAACTGAAAATGTAAGCTTCGTGATTATCTTGCTTTTCTAGCTGGAAATATGTTCCAGATCACTGAACAAAGAAAGAGAATCCAAGAGGAGCACAGCGTCTCATTGAGCTGATGAGTCAGAGATTGGAGCACAGGAGCAGGAAGGCCTTGGCTGCTGGAAGTTGTGGGCAAAGTACCAGAGAGGAGGGAGCTAAGTGGAGAAAGCTCTACAAATCTGCATAGTCTTACAATGAATTATAAGCTGTGTGTGTCTAGGGTGAAACTTGATAGGGCCAGGCAAAGACCAACTATCAGAGAAAAGATTACTACCAGGGAGCTGTGAGTTTCACAACTAGCAGAGTTCGTACAGATCTGGGAGACTTTGAGTTCCAACCAGTCAGAGCAGAGCGGCTTTATTGATTGACTTAACAAAGCTTGAAAATGAGCCTCAAAAGGAGCAACTTGATCTGCAAGTAAACTAATTGCCCGTCAAAACCATATCTTTATTACTCTTTGATGTAGATCACAAACTCCAAATACTCTGCAAGGAAAGATCACGATGTTCAGAGTCAAAACAAAAACTACTAGACATTTAAAGAAAGCAGGAAAACATAACCTACAACAAGGAGGAAAAAAATTCAATAGAAACAGAGCTAGAAGCAGAAATACTGGAATTAGCAAACTAAGACATTAACATAGTTATTATTAAAATACTCGAGCGTTTAAAATATATATAATGAAAATACAAATGGAAATACACACATACAGAAGGAAACAACAGAACTTCGGGAACTGAAAAACATGATCTGTGAAAGGAAAATTTCACAGGAATGAATTAATAGCAGATAAGACATGACAGGTGAAATGACCCACAAAGTTGAAGATAGGGCAACCAAAATCACAAGGGAAATTAAAAAATATTTTGAACTGAAAGAAAAGATATAAACACAATATATCAACATTTGCTTTATGCAGACAAAAGGTGCTCAAAGGACATGTATAGCTTTAAATGCTTATATTAGATACAATGATACTTTGAAAACATTTGTGCAGAGAAGCCTTAACCGAGTCAGCTTAAGACTGCTCTCCTTAGGAGCACCTGGGGGGCTTAGTGGGTTAAAGCTTCTGCCTTCAGCTCAGGTCATGATCCCAGTGTCCTGGGATCAAGCCCCACATCAGGCTCTCTGCTCGGTGGGGAGCCTGCTTCCTCCTCTGTCTCTCTCTCTCTGCCTGCCTCTCTGTCTACTTGTGATCTCTGTCAAATAAATAAATAAAATATTTTTAAAAAAAGACTGCTCTCCTTAGAAAAGGGCCTGTTTATAAGGTGGACCTCCATCTGGCATCTGGGAACTTACATTTCAGGGGAGTTTTCATCATTCCTTGATAGAAGGGGCTTGCTGATCAGCTGTATGAGTCAATAATATAGTTTATGCTGAGCACTACTTTCTTTCTGGTGTTCTGGAACATTAGTATGTGCCAGGCAAAAAGTGTCTATGTGGTGCACCCCCAACACCTGGTACACAACATTTCACACGTGTTGTCACAACTCATTGTCATAACCTGCATAACTCAAGAGTTTTAGAAGCTTGTGCCTGGTTGTCTTCAAATGTCACATCATCTGCCTTTTCCCTTTGCAGTTATGCTTTGTATCTTTTGTTATAATAAATCTTAGCAAGGAATATCACTTATATGTTGAGACCTGTAATTTCTCCTAGAAAATCATTGAAACCGAGGATGGTCTTGGGGAGCCCCATCACATCATTGATCACCTAAGGAAGTTTTTACAAAGAAGACTAAATTTAAACCAAAGTAAATAGAAAGAAGGAAATAATACAGAGCAAAAGTCAATGAGCTAGATAACAGACATACACTAAAGAAACTCAATGAAACCAATAGCTTATGTTTTTGAAAAAATTAATAAAAATCAGTGAGACTCTAGCTTGAAGATTAAGAAAAAAGAAATAAAACATAAGTTATCAATATCAGGAATTGAAGTGGGTTCATCACTACAGATCTTACAGATGTTAAAAAGATAAAAGAATATTATGAGCAACTTTAAGATTATAACTTTGGTGACTTAAATGAGGAAATTCCTTAAAAAACACAAATTACCAAAACTGACACAAGAAGCAGAAAGCAAATAGTCCCATAACTATCACAGAAATTTAATTCATAAAACCTTCCCACCAAGGAAATTCTAAGCCTCATGGCTTCATAGAGAATTGTATCAAACATTTAAATAAGAAATAATACAAATCATAAACTCTTTCAAAATAAGAGGATGGAATGCTTTCCAACTTTTTCATAAGCTTGCATTACTAAGATATCAACACCAAACAAAACTATCACAAGAAAACTACAAACCAGGGCACCTGGGTGGCTCAGTGGGTTAAGCCTCTGCCTTCGGCTGAGGTCATGATCTCAGGGTCCTGGAATAAAGCCCCGTGTCAGGCTCTCTGCTCAGCGGAGAGCCTGTTTCCCCCTCTCTTTCTCTGCCTGCCTCTCTGCCTACTTGTGATCTTTGTCTGTCAAATAAATAAATAAAATCTTTTTTAAAAAAGAAAACTACAAACCAATGAAAAATTAGAGTTCACTTTTTTAAAAAAATTAAAAATGACAGGCTGATTCTAAAATGTATAGGAAAATGAAAAAGACCTATAATACCAAAACAATTTTGAAAATGGACAAATTTGGAGAACTTACACTGCTTGATATCAAGACTTACATACAGTTACAGTGGTTGGCAGAGTGTGGTATTGGTATAAGGAAAAACAAATAGATCAATAGAACAGAATAAAATTTCAAAATATGTCCACACACCTGTAATCAATTAATTCATTTTTCACAAAAGTGACACAGTTATTTAGTAGACAAATGATTGTGTTTATAAATAAATAAACAAGCAAAAGTGCTAAAATAAATGGGTATCAGACATCTAGTTTCCAGACTAACAGGTAAGGAGATTGGAAGCCATCACTCCCATCCTCCTAACAAGAAAAAAGCTAAACAAACTAAAAAGCAACTACTCTTCTTAGATCTATCAGCATGGAGTTCATGGAATAAACCACTGCCTCAAAAATTGGAGAGCCAGGCAGAGATACAAAGAACCACATCTTCCTGAAAGCAAAATATCTGTGGAAATCAGGACCAAGTTCTTTGTATGTAGTTCATCAAGTCTGTATTCCAACAGAAATAATTACAAGGCATACTAAAAGGCAAAAACAAACAAACAAAATCAAATTTGAAGAGGCAGAGTAAGCATCAGAACCAGACTCAGATATGGCAGGAATATTGAAATTATCACACCAGGAATTTATAACAACCATGATTAATATAATAAGAGCTCTAAAGTAAAAAGTAGAAACATGCAATAGCCAATGGGTAATATAAGCAGAGATATGAAAATTCCAAGAAAGAATAAAAAGGAAATACTAGAAATCAAAAACATTGTAACAGAAATGAAGACTGTCTCTGATGGGCTCATTAATAGATTGGACACAGCTAAGGAGAAAATCTCTAATCTTGAGGATATCTCAAGAGAAATCTCCAAAACCTCCAAAACTCCAAAAGAAAAAAGACTGGAAAAAAGAACAAAGTATTTAAGAACCACAGGACAACTACAAAAAGAGTAATATAAAAAAAATACAAAATATACAAAAGTGATGTATAAAAGTAATATACAAGAAGTGCAATGGGAGTACAAGAAGGGAAGGAAGGAAGAAAGGAAGGAAGGAAGGAAGGAAGGAAGGAAGGAAATATTTAAAGTGGTAATAACTGAAATTTTCAAAAAAATTAATGGCACCAAACCACATATTCCAGAAAGCCCAGAGCAAGGAAGAAAAATACCAAACACACGCAAACACACACACACACACACACACACACACACCGGGAAGTACCCAAAACCAAAGATAAAGAAAAAAAATCTTTAAAAAACCTGCAGTTGGGGAGAAGGGACCCACACTTGTCTACAGAGGAGTAAGAATAAGTCTTCAAAACCATTCAAGCAAGAAGACAATGGGGTGAAATATTTAAAGTATTGAGATGGGGGTAAAAATCACCAATCCAGAGTTCTGTTTCCTGCCAAATTATCCTTCAAAAGCAAGGGAGACAGACTTTCTCAGATAAATAAAAATTTAGGAAACTTGTTGCCAAAAGACCTGCCTTGCAAGGAATATTAAAAGAAGTTCTTCAGAGAGAAGTCAAATTATACAGATCAGAAACTCAGATCTATATAAAGGAAAAGCATTAGAAAAGAAATAAGTGAAGGTAAAATGTAAACTCTAATTCTTCTCATTCTTAATTGGTTTAACAAATGACAGTTTGTTCAACATGATAGCAACAATGTAATTAATGATTATAGCTTATGAATAGGTAAAATCAATAACAGCAATGCTATAAAGCAACAGGAAGGATGAATTAGGCATACTTTGTTATTATAAGGTCCTTGAACTACCTGTGAAGCAGTGTAGCATTATTTGGAAATGGAGTCAGATCCATTATAAATGTATACTGCAAACTCTAGGGCAACCACTAAAAAGGGTTAAAAAAAAAAGGAAGTATGATTGATAGGCTGAGAAAGGAGACAAAACAAAATCACATCAAATATTGTCTAAACAGTGGGAAAAGAGTGGAAGACAAAACCAGGAACAAAGACCAAAGGAATTAACAAAAAACAGTACAAATATGGTGAATGAAACAACTCCACCTCATACCATTTACAAAAATAAACTCAACAATGGACCATACACTAAAATTATAAAATATCCAGAAGGATACTTATAAGAAAATCTTTGTAACCCTGTTAGCAAGCAAATATGCCTTCGACGAGTCATAAAAATCACTAACATGCAAGCATGTTAAATCAATAACTTGACCTTTGCCCTCCAAAAGATAACCATTAAGAAAGTGAAAAGGTAAGCCATTGACTATGGGAAAATATTTCCAGTACGTATATCTGACAAAGAAACTTGCATCCAGAATTTATATGAGGCATTCTTACAGTTCAAGAATAAGACAAACAACACAATAAAACTGGGCAAAAGATTCCAATAGATGCTTTAACAAGGAAGTTACAAGTACTTAAAAAGATGCCCAGCATTGTCAACATTGTTAGTCATTATGTAAATGCAATTTGAAACAGATGCCACTACATGCTCACTAAAATTGCTAAAAGCAAAAAAACTGACAATGCCAAATGTTGGCGAGGATATAGAACATGTAGAATTTTCATGCACTACTGGGGGCTAAAATGGTGCAAACACTTTGGAAAAGAGCTTCTCACAAAGTAACACATACCATACCTTAACCCAACAGTTCGATGGCTAAACACTGACTCAACACAAATGAAAACGTGTTCACCCTGATTTGTACATGAGTGTTCATAGCAGCTACAGTCATAAAATTCCAGATACATATTTGCTAGTGAGTGGAAGAACAGCCTGTGGTATATCCACTCACTGAAATACCACTCAGCAGTAAAAAGGTCAAAACTACCCAGATATGACGCAGTGTGGACAGAGCTACTCAAAAGAGCACATTCTGTTGAATTCCATTTATAAGAAGTTCTAGAACACACAGAATTAATCTATAACAATAGAAATCAAGTCAATGGTTCTCTGTGCAGGCGTAGGGAGAGGGATTGCCAAGAAGAAGTAGGTAGATGTTTTGAGGAGTGATGGAAATGTACTTTACCTTGAGCATGGCAATGTTTATACCCCTGTCCATATCTTGCAAAACTCATTGAACTATCCTGTTAAAATGTGTGTATTGTGTAAATTGTTGCTTGATAAAATTAACTTTTCTAGCAAGAGAGTGATCAGAAGGAGAAAAAGAATGTACTTTGGGGAAGAGGGAAGGATGGAGCCTGGAAGCTGCAAGGGACCCTCTGGAGAGTCTTGGCACTGTTCCAAGCCCCTCTTGTGGGTCCCTGGTGCTGCCTTTTGCTCCTGCCTTAGCAGAGGGAGCCCACAGAGAGGGCAGGTCTAGGACCACAGGCCTTGAAGACTTGGTCCTTTGGTGTTTTTTTCTTTCAGTTCGCTTTGGTGCTTATTTATTGAGCACCTACTGTATACCATCTCCTATGGTGCCAGGAGATTTAGTCACATTAATCTCTTAAAGACTTTGCAGTTGGACTCCCTGCATTTCAACCCTGGCTCAGGACTGAGTAGCTGGGTGATACTGACCATGTTCCCCCAACTTGCCTCTGTTTCCTTCTTTGCAAAGCAGAGATCCTCATTGCACAGTCTCCTGGCAGTTTTTCTGTAAGGATGAAATGAGGTGGTTCTTGTAAAGCACTTGGCTGAGTGAACTGCAATGTTATGGTAGTTGCTGTGTCTGCATATTTGCATGCGTCCTGCCCAGCTCCAGGACTCCAGGCAGACCGCCAGGCTGCGAACCCTGTCTTCACTTCTCCCTGGCTGCGGGGCCTGAGGGTGGTTTATTCGGCCCGTCTGTGCCTCCATTTGCCATGAGGTGGGCATGATACTGAGCTTCCCTTACAAGACATTTGAGAATTAAATGAACTAATAGAAGAAGCAAAGCACTTGGCTCAGTGCCTGGTACATCGTAAGTGCTTAAGAAATGCTGACTCTTATTCCTCTTGGTATGAGCATTGCATTTGAGTAAGGAACACTGTAGCCCAGAGATGCTGGGCCAGTTGGTCAAGGTCACACAGCAAGTCAGCCAGGACGAGTCACTCCATGTCTCCTGGACCATGTGAGAGCATGTCTAGCAAGAAGGCTGACTGAGAGTCTTCTTTCTTCCTACCACAGCATGAGACCTCCTAGGCCTCCCTCCCCAAACACGAAGGAGCCTGAGGAAGGCTCAGGGCACCAAGAGCCGGGGCTGACTTCTGTGGCCCTCCAAAGTAGAGCTCAGACTCCTACCTATGGGGGAAGCCAAGATGGAACACGTGCTCCCAGAGGCCAGGATACTGACCCCTTCAGCCCACAGACAAAGGGTGTCACCCTATCCTTCCAGGCTCAGACCATGTGCTATGTTCTCCATGAAGCCATTCCTGAGTGCCTCCCAAGACCCCCAGGCCAGGAGGGATCACAAAGAGATATTGTATGAAAGAGTAAAAATAAGACATTCCGCTTTACTCTCAGCTCAGATTCAAGACTCACAGCACTGTGAGGAGGAGTCCGTGGGAGGAAGAGTTCGTGCTTCAGGAAGAGTCTGACATGGGACAAAGCCCTAGAAGTCTTCAGCGAGTGTTATTTTCCTTAAAAGTCAGAGGGAAACTGAGGGGTTCAGGCTTGAGAATGCACAGCTGATAAGTGGAAGAGCTGACCTTTCTCATTTCTCCATACCTGCCAACCTCCTAATAGCCCTGTTAACTGCAGGATGGGGAAACCAAAGCCCAGAGAGGGCAAGTGACAATCCAAGGTCACCCAGTCACTGACAGAACCCAGAACCCAGACTTGACCCCGGGTCTCCTGACACCAAACTTGAACCCAACTTGACCCCACACACTCCGTCTTGGACTGAGCCGATAGACATCACTCCACAAACCCAGACCTCATGGGGATGAACAGCTCACAGCAGGTCTAGGTAGGGCTGGGGCTATGTCAGCTGCCCCTTCGGGGATCAAGACACAGCTTCAAAAGGTCAAGGGCAGGCTCTGCAGCTGAGCGGGGCTATTGCACGTTGGTGAGGAGAACCAGAACCTGGAGGTTCTAAGTTAAGAAGGGGGGATGATGGACGGACTATGGGCAGCTTGGGCCAAGCAAACACCAGGTTGATGTCTGCTAGTACCGAGTAGGAGTCCTCCCTTACTTCCTAGCTATGCCATTTGCCCAAGAGGGGCTCTCTGACAGTCAAGGAAGCATGAAAAGTGTGAAAAGTTTACAGAGATTCTTGTCCCTGGCCTGCTCATTCCAAGAAAGATGTCCTTGGACAATCACAACCTCTGTGATTGTCTCAGTCTCTTCATCTGTTCAGTGGAGCTAAGAGTACTATAATGGGGGCATGAGGCTATACCAACATGGATAGCTGCAGGAAGTATACCTTCTAGATTTTTCTTTTGAGAAACTAAATTCTGATCATCCCACCTCCACCATCAACAGGATGTCACCATCAGCCCCAGGAAGGGAGAAGCTCACCACACCCAGGACTAGGTCAGGGCCTTGCAGTCTGTCTGGGCACTGGGGAGGCCCTTGTGCTCTAAGAAGGCCTTCCAGTCCCCGGCCTCTTTTTCCTTTGATCCCTGCAACCCCATGAGCCAGGCACTGCAGGTGATGAAGGAAAGGCCCAGAGTGGGCAAGAGCCATGGAGAATGTCACACCATGAAGCAGGGTGTCCAGGGCATCCACTGAGCACGCCCTCCCTGAGAGGTGGGTGCGTTCCCAGGGCGTCTGGTTGCCAGCCTTACAGGTGATGTGGGTCCTAATGAGAGTTAAAATTAGAACTAATTGGAGAAGTATTTTTATTACAGGAATGAGCATGTGGGCAGTAAAGAAATCCAGCATGGCAGGAACAGGCACGGGGCTGGTGTGAGATAGTGTCCTTCCTCTCGCATAAGAGACTCCATGCTGGCCAGGAATTAAGGGCAGTGGGGGTGGCAGGGGAGGGCTGCCTTGGAGGCTGGCAGAGAAAGACGTTTGCTATTGACCAAGGTCCAGAAAATCAGCCTCTGAATACAAGCAAGGAAGCCTGGGTGCTTGGGTCTTGGTTTCCCTCTCTGGGAAATGGGTATGATGGCCAATGTGAGACTTAAACAGTTTTGTCCCACTAGTAAAGAACTTTTGTGAGCACGAAATGGCTATAGTCTGAAAGCCTGTGTCCCCCCAAAGTCCTAGGTTGAATCTTGACCCCAAGGTGATGGTGTTAGGAGTTAAGGAGATCACGAGGGACACCCCAGGTGTCCTCCTACTCCTTCCACCTTGTGAGAACTTAGAGAGAAAATGGCTAGCAATGAACAAGGAAGCAGGCCCTCACCAGACACAGAATCTGCAGGTACCTTGATCTTGGTCTCACAGCCCCCAGAGTGGTGAGAAATAAATGTTAAAGCCACCTAATTTGTGGTATTCTGTTAGAGCAGCCTGAACAGGCTGAGATTCTCCCCATCTGACAAATTTCAGGACAAGGGGCAGAGTAAAGTTTCCTCTAGTGTCCTGGCTTCCTCTGCTATGTGCAGCTGTGGCTTATCCCCAGCCCAGCCCAGCCCAGGTGGCGGAAGATGGTTCATCTTTGAGATAGCCCGTGACACTTGCAGAGAGACACACGTCAGGGGAATTATTTGCCTTACAAAAAAAGATGTTTCCTTCACAAGAGACTCCCCCAACTCCCCACTGAGCTCCCTGGCCTTCTGAGCTTCCCTGCCTTGACCTGGATGTGGGAGAGGCTGGAGGTGCCGTGAGGAAAGTACAAACAGGCTGTACCAGCTACCACCCTGCTCCGGGGGTGGGGTGGGGGGGTGCCGAATTTCTTCACCCCTAAGTAAGGGTTTGGAGAGAGTTGTCTCAAGGGCTGGGGTGGTGTCTGGAGGCTTGAAGCAAGAGGTAGGAAACCCAGTGCATGGAGTTTAGGAAGAAATGGGAAGCACGGTTCCCATATGGGCCTGGATTACCAAGAGAACACTGGGAAGAGGAGGAGCCCCAGCTCCCACCGGGCTGTTGGAATGGCTGGGGTTCAGATCCCCCTTTAGATGCCCCTTTTCTCCTCCCATGGGGCATGACAGCTGAACCTGGGAGAAGGCCAAGGGCAAGGAACCTGTCCCTGGCAAGAGACTGGTGCCTGGCCAGGTGGGACAGTCTCCATGATTCTTGGAAGGGAGAAGGGAGTCACCTTATTTTTCTGAAAAAGAGGTCAAAACCACATCAATACCTCTCAGCCTCCACTTCTCCCTTGTAGTACTCCTCAACTCTGCTGCCACCATCATCCTTCCAGAACATAGTCTTGATCATGGCGTTCCCTTGCTCACCCACCTTCAGGAGCTCCCTATCATCCCAGCCATTTTCCCCAGATTGGCAACTGAAACTTTCTGAGGTCTTTGTTAAGCACACAAAATCCTCAGTTCCTTGCCTGATAGCTTTCAGAGTCCATCAGGCTCTCTCAGGGACCCCTCCAACTTTCTCATTTGATCGCTAAGCCATCTGGTACTCAGAGAGGCTAAGTGACTTGCCAGAGGTCACACAGCAGGAGGACTTGAAATTCGAATCCAGCTCTGGTGACTTGGATAGAGTTCATATACTCTCCTCAGAGGGGACATAAGCCTAGAGCAGAAGTTTCAGAAGGCTGTGCCCTCTTGGCTGAGGAGAGCCTGGGTCCTGCGTGGGTGTAGAAAATGTCAGGTAAGGAAGGAGGGGGTTGAGGGTGAAGACTGAGGGCCGCACAAGCTGAGGGCAGAGCCCAGACTACCAGTCCAGAGGCCCCAGGCCCTAGCTGCCTTCGCCAAGCCTCAGCGGCCTGCTGTGGGAAATGGACAAGTCCCTTGATCTCTCAGGTGCCTGTGGGAGTGAACAGAGAGAGGGTGCTGCCCAGCCCGGAGCCCACACCCCTTGCCTTTTGCACAGGATCCAAAGGCTCAGGGCTGTGGTTACAACCCTTGCCAGCCCCAAATCCACCGCAATCCCCCCAGGTGCACCCCCCAGTGGGGCTTGGCAGGCCCAGCAAACAACCCTTCACCTCCTCATCAAATGGAAACTTTTTTAAAGCAACAGAAACCAACCTCCGGGTGCTGCCCTACCGAGTGTGCCAGTGACGGTGACGGGGAAGGAGATCTGCTACAGAGGAAAGGGCTCAGGGTGGGGGTGGAGGCCAGGCAGAGGCGGTGCCAGGAGGGGAGAAACGGAGATCTGATAAGGGGGTTCTGCTCATCTGGGCCCAGCGTGAGCGGGGGAGGCACCGGGCCCGACTCAGGACCTGCAATTGCTGAGTGGGGGAGTGGGGACAGCGGGCAGGGTTTTGCGGTGCCCACCCCCCTCCCCCGCGCTGCCAGGCCCTCAGACCACAGGGTTCCAAGGCTCAGCAAGCTTCCCCCACCCCCACCCCCCACCGTTGGCTGTTTCCTGGGGTGTCGCCCTCTTCTGGGCTCTGCCTCCCACCTCAAGTTGCTCTCAGAGAGGCAGCGGGTCTGGGCATGGGAACCAGCCAGAGGCTCCAAGGTCAGTTCTTCTCTGTGTCTAGCTCCACAGCCAACTCACCAGTGACCTTGACCCGACTCTGCCCCAGTAGGCCCGTGTCCCCCTTCCCCAAAGAGAGGTGCTGTCTGCGGTAATAGCATGAGGATGCGGGACTGGCCTGGGAATTGGGAGGCTCCTGGGTGTGTGCCTGCTATGCAGCCTGGAGTGAGAGGCTTTAGCTAGGGGTGACCGAGACTGTTGAGCTTAGCACTGAAAGTCAGCAGCCCAGGAAACTCCACAGTCCTCGGGAAACCACCGGTCACACTTTACCGCTCAAGAGTGGGGTTTCCTCTGCTGAGACTCTAGAGGTCATTACCAGCTCCCTGCACGGTGTTTTCTGTGACTGTGAAGTGACCTGGCCTCTTGAACAGATTCACAGCCCACCAGGAGAGAGTGGATATGCACCTGTCGCTGGGAGGCTGGGCCACCCCCAGGCCAGGCAGCCTGAGTGAGCAGGTAGGTCTCAGGAACCCACAGGGGGAGCAGGTACAGGGAGATGGGGTGTGGCCTGGGCCTCACAGGAGAAGGCACACTGGGGAGGGGGTCATGGCTTCGCCCACCCCGGCGAGGGAGGGGGAGCAGACCACGAAGAAAGCTGAGTACCAGGGCCTGTACTGAGTGCTCAGCCTCATGGAGGAGCCACACTGGCCCTCAGGGGCTCCACAGTTGAATTTTTAAATCTACCACCTTTGCTCTCTGAATTCCCCTGGTGGCATCTCCTGCTGAGTGACTGGCTTCTGAAGAAATACATAAAAAATACAACTGCAACAGGCAATAAATGTTTGTCTGTTTGTTTGTTTTTTAAGTAAAGATGGGCTTTACACAGAAATTAAAAGCCCCCAGGGGGCTCTCAAAGTGGACGCCTCTACACGCCCCATGCTTCCCTGACTCCCTATACAGCTGGCCCCAGCAGAAGCAGACCACCCCAGAGAGACTAAAAGGAGGTTGAGCAGACGCCCACCGTCCCCACCCACACTCCGGGGCCACAGGGCAGCTCTGCGGGGCACAGCCACCTGCCGAACGCCAGCCCCTCAGAGCATCTCACCAGCAGCTGTAGGGGTAGCCTGGGTTGCCACCCCTTCCTAGTTTCTTGGGCCCAAGAGACTTCACACTTCCTAGCTGGGTAGCCCTACACAATTTACCGACCCACTCCGAGCCTCAGTTACCTGAACTGCAAAAGGAGGGCACTGAGGCAAGGGCAGGCAGAAAGAAGAGGAGGCCCCACTCTCACCGGCTGGGCTCCAAGCTCTAGCCCAGTCTCATCCAGAAGCGTCCACTGGGAGGAGGAGAGGGACCACAGGGGGAGAAGGAAGGAGAATTTGAGGAAAATGCTGCTAATGTTATGTGGCCACCTCAGCTGGCCTGTGGCCTTGAAGAAGGCCAAGGCTGGACCTGCCCTTCCTCTCACCCCTGGCACCTGCTAGGCCAAGTCACATGACCTGTCCCCCCACCACACACACACACACACACACACACACACACACACGTTGTATGCGTTAGATACCCTTGTACTTGCCTGTTCACTGTCCTATATTCTCAGGGCTTCTATCCAGAACATGTTGGCGCTCCCACTTCTTAATCAGTCGCTGACACTTGGATAGAAGTGACTTGCCCAGTCCTACTGCGCAAAGCAGAGCAAGGATTGCAATCAGAGCTGACAAGAGCTCTGGCTTCTTACCATTGTGTGCAAAGATCTCACAGCCAGTGCCCCCGGGCAGGAAAGGGGTATTTGCAAGGCACTAAGGTTTCTGAGGAGGGGAGTAGCTTGATTGGGTGGGCCATTCGAAGTTGGACTAAGGGCCCTGAGCCTGGGCACTGCAAGACCAGTACAGTGGCTGTGATGCAGGGGGGGGGGGGGGTGGATTGCACAGGGTACCAGCAATGCTAGGAGATTGGACCACAACCCCTCTCAGCCTCTGGGGGCCTCAGAGGTGAAAGAGGAAGCCTGGAGGAGGAGGAGTGGGGATGGGGAGGACACGTAGAGCGTGTTCCCAAGCATTACATACTCAGCAAGCCAGGCGGCGGGCTTAGTGGGGTCGTCAGCTCAACTCCCAGATGGCAGCCGCCGGGGGTGGGGGTGGCAGGGTGGAGGGGCGCTGTGGCTCCCCCAGTGCAACTTGGCCAGTCGGAGCGAGCCCCCTGAGCCCACCGCAAGGGCCGGGCCAGCTCCTGCACCCACTGTTTTTCCAAGCTGATTCCCCATGCCAGATTGATGAACAACGTAATAAAGGGGGCAATCACATTATTCCTGAATGCATTTTAATAAAAATCAAATAAAAGCAATTACGTGAATTTTCAAGAGGATCACCTCTCCTCCTTTCCCCGAGGTAGGAAACAGAATGAATTCAGGAAATCATTAAAATCAGAAACCCGAGCCGCGCGCCACCGCTGTGTTGGCGGCGGCCACACAAAGGCAGCGGGGGAGGCTGGCCCCCAGCACCCGTGCCCGTGCCTCTTTTTCGCTCTTTGAGTGGAAATTCCACCTATGGGTGAAGAAGGGTAATTAAGGGCCAAGAGAGATGCTTTGAATCCAGGCTGCCTTTGCCCCTTCATTGCGGACTTCCCGGCTTCAAAGGGGCCTCGGACGGCCCGCGTGAGAGCTCTCCCACCTGGCAGCTGCGGAGGCCTGCAGAGAGCGGGCGCAGGGCTCAGAGTGGTCCCCAAACAATCATGGCTCTTTCTTCTGTGGGGGGACATGCAGCTCTCAGCCAAGCTCGAGGCCAGAATGCCGGGTCTGGGTGCAGAAAGACAGGGTCCCATCAAGGGGTGATGGGTACCTATTCCCCACACCTGCATCTTCAAAATGGACACAAACTTCATGATTTGCAAGGCCCTTCTCACCAGATTGGTCATTCTAGCCGCATGTGCCCCTCCGACGGGTGTGTTCTCTAGGGGCTGAGGATGCTGAGGTGGGAGGGGCCCCTGTTACACCCAAGGTCACCCTGCAGGTAAAACAGAGGCTGGGGCTGGAGTTCGGCTTTCCCCGGGCTGTGAGGCAGGCCGAGGTCCTGTGGTTTGGGTGCTCTGGGGATAATACAGGTTTGCCTTGCATGACACTCACAAGAACAAGCCCCAACCACCCCCTCTGACGTTTTCTAGGCCCGGGCCTGGCCCACTGTCCCCAAACATTGTAAAGTGAGTGCGTTCATCTTCTCAGTACAAGTTCAGGACCGAGCTTCAACAGAAGGAAGCGACCTACCCACAACCCCACAGCCAGAGGTGAGGAATCCTGGATTCACCCTGGGCCATCAAAGTCCAGAGCCAAGGATTCTGACTGCCACGCCCCAGTGCTACCCTTATCACCGGAAAGAGACCTTTTCTCAGGGCCTCCAGGATGCATCTGGGTGCTGGGGAAGCCAAGACAGCGATCGTCCCTTTCCCTGCCCTCCCCATTCACAGTGGCTAACCCATGTCACTCTCTCACGCCCTACAGTCGTCTCCCTCAGCACCAGAGTCTTGATTCTCAGATAGAGGGCAGACAGGAAAGCTGGCAGCCGTAGGGCCCTTTCGAGGGCAGCCTGAGTTAGAGGAGCAAACCGGAACCAGGAGGCCGAAGACTAGCAGTGGACAGCTTCCACTGCCTCTCTGGGAACGCATGCATGTGTGCACACGTGCATTTGTGCATATGTGCCTAGATACTTACGTGTGTGTATGTGGGGGCAAGGGGTGACCGGCCCCCCACTTTGAGGCTGTCCCACCCCGTCCCATCCCAGTCAGCTGCGAGCGCCCCCAGTCCCTGCTGCTGCTAACAGCTATGGCGCCCTCCTACAGGATGCTCAGGGAATGACACCCCCAAGTGCAGTTGCCAGGAGGATTCTGGGTGGCTCCTCCCTGTGCCAGGGCTCCCTTGGAAGCAGGGGTTTCTGGCAGGCCTCTGGGTAGCATCTGGACCAAGAATTGGGTACTGGCATGAGGGCTTCTAGTCTCAGCCTCCCACCTCCCCTGCTGTCCCTCTCTATTCTCTGGGGCCCTCAGAGGCCTCAACTGGGAAGTGGAGGTGGCACCTGGCTTTTAGGGCGAGTGCAAGGGAGAGCACAGAAGGGGACAGGAAGGTGGTTGTATGAATCCTCTGTCAGTCTTGTGCCCCCACTGCACCGCCAACCCCACTGGTCTGACCCACAGCATGTCCTCCCCATGCCTGTGCTGTGATATTCAGAAGAGAACAGGCTTGTCCTAGAGGGGGCTGAAGGCAGGAAAAGGAAGGGCCCCTGCATTTTCTGCGGGGCCTGTGGACGTGGAGCCCTGGGAGTGTAGACACATGTGCAAGCACTTGTAGGCATGTGCACTCCTCTGTCCACACCCACTGACCTGCACATGGGTCGCGCACACACCCATCAATGGAACAAATGATAAACAGAAGCCCCTAGCCCTGGGCAGTCTCCTCTGGGCCTTGCCTCCAAATCCTCCATCCAGACAGGCCTCAGAGCAAACCTGGTGGGACGTTTGAGGTCCCAGAACATGGAGTGCCACAGGGAGGTCCTAGTGCAATCACCTTCACCCTGATTTTGTCTTGGTCACTCTAGAAGCACCTGTCCCTGTGTGACAGTCCACTGTGCCTGGAATCTAGGGAGGAAGGCTGCTCTTGGCAGCTACTAGAACATCTGCTCTAGAATAAGACCTGACGGGAGGGTACCCAAGGACTCAGACAAGGCAGAGGAGGGCACACCCAACTCTGTTGGGAGGGTCACAGGATGAGGTTCACCAAGAAGGCCTCCCAAAAAATGACACCTTGGAGCTGAACCTACGAACTGGTTTTCCCAAGCAGACTAGATGGAAACGCATTCCCGGGGAAGGGAACAGCTCATGCAAAGTCATGGTGGTATGCCTTGTTCGGGGGATACCCAGCTGCCTGGACCCTGCAGCCCCACTCTGGCTGCACCACGAAGAAATGTCCTTTCAGAAGAAATGTTCTTTCCTCTCTGGGGAAGGCAGAGTAGAGCCCCACATTGCAAATACCCTCCAAGCATTATAATGGGTGCAGATGGCAGACCCTGATGGGGAGGGGGGTGTGGGGGTGCAAGTTACTCTTCAAAGCTCTCCCGTGCCTTTAAAGGCGGCACGTCTCCTGGGAATGCAGCCTGTGATTCACTGTCTCAAAAGTGGTTAGCCCAGGATAGCACACGTGTGCTCCAACCATTTGTTCCAAAGAGGAAGGGAGTCGTGACTGAGTTGCAGGTCGTGGGTCCCTCTGGGACATGTCTGTAAATGCTCCAGTTCTTTAGGATGATGGTCATGAGTGTTCACTGTAATGAGTTTCATAGCTTACAGTCTTTCATATGTATGAAATTGAAATAGAGCATAATAAAAGTTTTAATTGTATTTTTGTGCAAGTTTACAGGGCTGTTCTGAAGCTGGGTTGGCTGAGATGCCTCTGTGTGATTACCTGAGTTTGGCATCCTCGCAGGGGCCCCCATACTCGGGGCGGGGGTGGGCAGCATGGGGTCTGGACTCTGGTCCCAACTCCACTGGGTCCACAGAAGTTTCCAGACATTTCCAGAATAAGATCAGGTGGAGCTAGGAAGGTAGGGCATGGATGCCCAGCCAACTTCCTGTATGGGACTGGACACGTCCCTTCCGCTCTCTGGGTCTCAGTGTCCCTTCTGCACAGTGAGGAACTACAGGTGACCTGTGTCCTGGCTTTGAACCCAGACTCTGCTGACATGGGACAGTGACATGGAGCATTCCCTTACCTTTAAAGGGGGACGCCACAGAGCTGCTCTGAGGGCTGGATGGTACGAGGCTCTTTAAGGCACAGTTCCTGGCAGGTAGTGAATCCTCCATATGTTGTGGTTTTCTAAAAACTCACCGGAACAAACAAAAACCCCTAAAGCAAACGGGGCCAGATTGGAGGTTGGGAGAGCTATGCTCCAGGTCTGGACCCCACCACTCACTGGCCTGAAGCTTCTGGAGTCCTTTCATCCCTGGGCCTCACTCTGCTCCCATGTAAAATGGGAACCAAGGGCCTCTTGGAGAGGAGAGAGGATGAGAAAGTTTTTGCAAAAGGGAGTGTGCTGTAAAGGCCAGGGTCAGTAACCAGAGCTCTAATCCCCAAGACCCCCTCCCTGGGAGAAAAATCTCAACCTGCTGCCTGGGGGGCTATGCCTGGGGGCCTCACCCAGGGCAGCCCTAATCTCAGGCAGACCCAGAGCCTGCTCCTGCTCCGAGTTAGGGGCCTGGGCTGGATCAAAGGCAGAGAGAATTAGCATCACAGAGAGCCCGGGGGAGGGGAGGCCAGGATTAATTTATCTCTTCTTCCTGCTGCTCCTTCAGCAGCCCCTGGGGTTGGGGGAAGGGTAACCGTCCACCCCCAAGCCCCTACCACACCGCTGAGGCGCAGTTCCTATAGAGAGGGGCAGAGCGGGGCAAAGATTTGGAAGGGACCTGCACAGTGCACACATTCTGGAGCCATGGGCTTGAAGAGACAAGAATGAAGATCCCTGGGCCACAGGGCCATCCACAGAGACTGCAGGCCAGGGGGATGTGATGTGAGTTCACAGATCCCACTGGGTCATTTGGGGGACACAGGAGCGTATGTGCCTCTGTGTGTGTGTGTGTGTGTGTGTGTGCCGGAGAAGATCTAAGAGTGTGTGAAGGACACTCCCATGTGTATTTGTCAGGAAATGCTGCCACTGGGTGCCTGGGCTTGTGTGTGTGTGTGTATGTGTGTGTATGTATGTGTGTGTGTGCATGTGCGTGTATGTGTGTGTGTCTGCGGCAGGGTGGTCACGGGGCCTGTTCCCGTGCATGTGACTCAGTGACGGCGAGACTCATGCCGGACTGTCTCTGTGCGTCTGCACGACCGCAGTGTCCAGTGTGCGGGCATTCGGGCACACGTGTGGCCAGAGGGGCTGCTTGGGAACTGGGCAATGAGCAGGGACCCCACACAGGGAAACAGCCAGAGAGGTGCAGACTTGCACCTTGCAGTCCCTGCTGCAGGGCTCCGTGGGCTCCCCGCAACCCTCAGGCTTCGTCCCTTCCTCCATGCAACCGCAGTGGGACCACCAGGCTTAACCTGTCCCTGCCTGTCTCCTCGCCTGAGATGGATGTCATCAGTGTGGTTATGAGGATTAAATTAGTTAATATTATGGAAACATTTAAAACAGCCCTTGCCACACAATGAATGCTCTCAAAGCATTCATTAGTACAATTAGCGCTACCTGGAAGGGCCTAGTGGGCCCGAGGCGGGCCGGCCGCAGGAGCAGGGTCACCGCACAGCCTGCCAGGCGCTGTCCTGGCAGAAGCTTTGGAGGGAGTTTGGTTTTAAGCCAGCAGAACTGGGCAGCCTTTGGCAATGCCGGGAAAATGGAGCATGTGGTGTGGGAAGAATCACGAGGCACAACCTGAGCCAACTTGGAGGGCTTGGTGCTCTCTGGCCATGCACGTGCTCCTCCTCCCATCCACCCCTTCTGGCCTCTCTTGCCCCTCCTCCGTGGACCTCCCACCCACTTCCTACCACAGGAGTGTCAGGCATGGCCCCACCACCAGCCCTGTTTCCTTTTTCAACTGGCTCCCCAGGTCCATTTTTCATGCTCATTCTGCAGATGGTGAAACTAGGGCTCTGAGAAACTGAGGGATATAACCAGGAGGCGGAGCTTGTTCAGGAACCCAGGACTCTGAGTATTCAGAGTAGCTTATAAAGCAGCAAGATGCCAATCTGGCCCATAGGGCAACCCAAGTGGCTCTCAGCTCTTTGGAGTCTCTCCTGGCTTTCAGAGCCCCTGCAATAGTTCCCTTAGCTTTTTCTGAATCACAGACTGAACGACTAATACACCCTTCCCCATAGTGACCTTATCTGCTCTACCTACCCACCAGAACACAGGAGAAGGTCTAGACTGACACTTAAATGCATCCCTAATATACCTCTTCCACCTCTGCACTTTTGCTCTTACTGTTCTGCCTTGCCCCTGCCGACCCAGATCCTCCCTGGTAAGGCCCACTGCAAAAGCCACCTCTTCCATGAAGCCTTCTCTGACTGCCTGACTGCCTAATCCATTAGTGGCCTCTCAGTCCCCTGCCCCTAGGGAGCTAGAGACAATCCTCTTCAGCACTAACCACTTAACCTGCTCAGAAGTCCTGGAGGACAGACCAGGAGCTTCTCTGTCCACCCTGACCCCACAGGATAGGACAAGAATGTCAACAGGCCAGGGTACCCTGTGGACAGCCCTCCTGTTCCACAGCTCTTTAAGCCCTTCTAAGCCCTTCTACCATGGCCATTTAATACAATGTTCCAGAGCTAAGGCCCTGGAGCCAATTTTCCTAGATCCAAATCTCAGCTTTCCCACTCACTGTGTGACCTTGGGCTTGTTAGCTAACCTTTCTGTGCTTCACACTGCTCGTCTATCAGTGGGAGGAATAGTTCTGATGCCACAAGGTTGTTGTGAGAATGAAATGAGTTAGCACATAGAAGTTCTTAGAACAATAGCCCACACGTAGTCACACTGCTGTATTTACCATTGTTAATATTTATACTGCTGTCATAACCAGAGGACACACAGAAGCACCAGACACAATCTCTGTCCCCTAGAGATGGGAGTCCCAGACAGGAACAGGAAAAGGGAGTTCCATTTCTTATCCCACTTAACAGTCAGACCACCTTGGAAGGAGTGATGGCCAGCCCCACTTTACAGATAGAGAAGTTGAGCTTTCAGAAGGTGGTAGGAGGTTCCCTAGGGCTCACAGCTGTAAGTGGCAAGGCTGGGATTCAGCACCAGGTCGCGGGGCTCCAAAGTCCACACTCTTTCGGCAAGCCCGCTGCCTCTCAGTCTGGCAGAGAGATAAGCCGAGTACACAGATAGCTGTAATCCAAGGTAGAAAGTGATAAGTGGCAAACAGGGGCTGAGAAAGGCTGTAGGAGGGCGGGCGCCTGCCTGCCCCGGGAGGGGAAGCGGTGGCAGGCAGGGCGGGCTTTTGAGAGCAGATGACATCGGAGCATAGCCTCCAAGGTGGGCAGGCCGAGCGGGAAGACTTTCAGGCTGGAGAGGCCGGTGTGAGCAAAGACACGGGTGACCAGGGCTGTAGCATCTCGCAGGTGCCTGGTGGGTCACAGAGGCCCAACAAATATTTGTGAAAGGGAGGGAGGACGGAGAGACAGGGAGGAAGGGTGAGTATACCCTGACCCCACTTGGCCCAGGAACTTCCCCTGTCACGAAGAGATAGAAGTCAATTCCTCCTATTCCCTGAAGGGCTTCATGGAGGTCCCGGGGCCCCTTGTCCTATGACACCCTGGAGAAGTATCAGAAGTATCCCGTACCAGGAAGAACTTCCCAAGGCGTAAAGCTGGACAGGGCTCCTCTGTGGGGCAGGCCAGTGGTGTGCTGGAGCCGGCTGGGACTGGCTCACATGGCTGAAGGCTAGATTTTCTGGAACTGTGGGAGCTGGGTGTTGTGAAGTCAGCAGCTTGACCTTGGCCGCAGGGGGAGTATTCATACAATGGAAATCAGCAAACGCTATCTATCAGGTCTTCCCCACTTTGGAGAGCCAGATGTTAAACACTTACCAGCACATCACTGCGCAGTGTCTGCCAGGTGAGGAAGCAAGCTCCCCATTCCCAGAAGGATGCAAGCAGAGGCAGTTGCCTCCTGAGAAGAATGAGACCTAGGGGTTCTCGCTTCGATGACCTCAGAAGCCCCTTTCGGGCTCTGAGAGCTGATGAAAAGTCAGGTTTGAGAAAAAATTAATCAGAGTAATTATTCATGCTAGGAAATCATTAACCACTTGACTCAGAGGCTGGGAGGAGGGCAGAAACCTGAGGAAATGCGTAAGGTGCCACACGTTTGCAGATTTCACAGGTAGAAAGTCTTGTCCGGCATTGCACAGGGAGTTGGGGCAACACTAGGACCAGAACCTGTGTCTCCAGCCTCCTAGCCAGGGCTCGCTCCGGGGCACATGCGCTGGGCTGGTGGGCATGGGGACATCTTCCTGCATAGTCCGTTTGCTGTCTCTCCTCCAATAGAATATAAGCTCTGTGACAGAGACCCTATCTGTCTTATTCACTGTCGGATTCCCAGTGCCTAGTTTTGTGCCTGGCACATTGCAGAGTCAATAAATGTTTGTGAGATGAATCAGTGTGTCTGGGATCCCGTCCTCTGACAGCCATCCTCTGAGACCATTACCACTCTGGTCCCAACACCTGCTTAGTGACATGAAATCAGAAGACTGTTGTTCAAATACCAGTTCTGCCCCTTCCTGTATGACTCTGGCCAAACCATTGGGCCCCTTGAACCCTCAGTTTATTTCTCTACAAAGTGAGTTGTGCGATCTCCGCCTGCCTCGTGGCACTCAGGTAAGACATAAAGTGCTTTTTACAAACTCTGAGTGCTGCACCCAGAGGAGGAAAGGGGAGGCTAGGGAAGCCAGCTTTGAGGGCCAGGCCAAGTCCCAGGGCTCCCAGTGGACATGGGATAGTGGCCAGGTGGCTGCTCTCTTTGGGCTGATTCTTGGGGTAATCGGGGTCAGATAGGCCCTTTGGAGAAGAGAGGTGGGGGATGTTGCCAAACGGAACTCAAGGTTCTAAAGGGGCAGGGAGGGGAGGTTGAAATGAAGGCAGCAAAGGAGAGTTTGGGGAATCCTCTTCCTCCAAAGACCAAGTCTCTTGAAGCAAAGGCAGCGGGCAAACCAGGAACTTTAGAAAGCACTTCTGTGCCTGCAGAGCTCTTTGTTGCCACCTACCCTGCCCCTCCCAACCCCCAAACCTTCCCTGCTGCAAATTGCCTTAACGGGTGAGCTTGGACTGGCACTTGCCAAGTCGGGTGGGGGTTGGATGGAAAATCCTGGTATGTTCTGAAATCAAACCAGTGTTCCAAATGATTCCGTGGAGAAAGGATTTCTGCCACTCTCCTAGACAGGCATCCGAAGACACCCCCCCCACCTTGGTAGAGTGGGGGACACGGAAGGGGTCCAGCTCATTCTGGGTTGTGGAAGATGAGGAAGGAAAGTCGGGGGTGGCGGTGCTCCAGAGCCCTCCCAAGTGGCATCTGATTTTTGCAAAGGGGGTGAGGGCAGTGGGAGACTCAGAGCTGGGGCCAGGGAGGCAGGTGGAGAGGGTGCCCATGGAGGGGACGAAACGTCAGCCTGGGCCCCCGGGGGGAAAGCAAAATAGAAAGGCCCTGTGTCAGCAGCCAGGCCCCTGGCGGCCAGGCTCTCGGCTCCATTCTGTTCAGCGGGATTCTAGTTGGCACCAGCTGCAGTCAGGAACAATGCCTGGATTTCTTTCTTTCTTCTTCTTTTTAAAAAAAATTTTAATAGAGGGGAGAGAAGAACTAGAGCCACTCATTGAACAGCTCAGCATCATGAAGGCGTCTGGGACCGTGTGTCCTTGAAAAACAGCACAGACTCAGGGAGCCCCCCACAGCTGGCTGCAAGGTGCAAGAAGGCACATCATTCTGGGAGCCGGGGGTCCAGCCTACTGCTGCCTCACGCTTGCTGGGGGACTGGGGCACGTCCATGCTTCACTCTGGTCGTTTCCCCAGCAGAGCCTGCCTTCCAGATGCCATTCAATACCAACTCCCCTCTTTCCCCAGACTTTTAGAGTGCTATTTGCTGGGGACGGTCCTTTCTGATAGCCTGTGAGCTCCCAGAGGACCGGGCCAGGCTCGTCCTTAGGCGCCCCTTGCCTCTCCCCCTGTCCTTGACCGCCTATCAGTCACTCAGGCACTATGCTGGGTGATGGGATAGAGCAGTGAGCCGGCTTCTGGCCTGCAGTCTCAGCCTGGGAGGAGATGGGTGCACATCAAAATAATCTCCCAGCCTAGTGAGGTGTCATGCTGGACAGACGAAACTCCCTGTGCCTCAGGTTCCTTACCTCCAAAATTGGAGACATTACTACCACTAATAAAAATCAGCTCTTGTGAAGACGAGAGGAGTCTGTGGGCATGAGACCCTCGATGTCTGCCACAGAGTAGGAAATTTAATACGTAATCATTATGGTGATAATTATGATGGGGGAGGCAAGGGCAGCAGCACATGGGGGCTGAGACCAGGTAGACGGCACATCTGCCGGAGGTATGGGGCAGGCCTCTGAGCATGTGGCTGTGGATGTGGCCTTAAAGTTCGGCAGAGGTGTGTCCCAGGAGGCAGGAAGAACATGAGGAGCCAGGAGTGTGTACAGAATGCTGGCAATTCTAAAAGCCACCCAGCATGGCTACACGCATGGGGCAGGGCAAGGGGGTAGGAGACCTGAGGCCAGAGGACTGCTGTCCAGGTGAGGAGGGGAGACACGGAAGCTCTGGGATCTTCTCCTACCCCCTCCAGTGCCAAAGAGGAGGGACCCTTCCCTCAGGATGCTGGAGCTGCCAGCATAGAGGGAGGAGGCTTCATTCTCCTCTGCTGCTTGCTCTAGGCCCCCCAGGATTGCTGGACCTCCTAGCTCCCAGGTGGCTCTCTGGCAGCGCTGGAGCAGAGAAGAGAACCCTGTGTCGGAACACCTGGTTCTTGTTCCCGCTCTGACACTTCCCAGCTGTGTGGCCATGGGAAAGCCACCACCTCCTTTCAGGCTCAGTTTCATCACTAGAAAAGGGGCCATTGCAGGCTCAGAAGACGGGTGGTACCTTGTGAAGCAAGGTGTTAAGGTCATGACCGACTGGACGATCCTCTCTGTGTACACATGTTTTCCTTTCCCTACACAGCTAAAGGAGACACTCTGAGGGCATTCCCCAAAGCAGGGCCCCCCTAAACCCTGAAGTACACTATAGCTCAAGAGTAAGGGTTCAATCAGAGCCAGAACATTGGACATCCCATGTCCCATACTCTCCTACTTGACAGATGGGGAAACAGGAGGACGGAGAGAGTCTGTGAGGCGCTCATGACACACTGCAAGTTGGACAGTGGCGGGCTGGGAGCAAAGGTGTCCCAGCTCTCAAAGCAGTCTCTCCATTGATTCTCCTGGGCCTCCCATCAGAAGAAGGGAGTGGTGGCTGAGCTGGGTCTGGAACCATGGGGCAGAGAGCCATGATGGGAACTGAGAAGATGGCATACATACCTGTTGGAAAGATCTGGAGAGCCAAGGCCAGGCGGCTGGACAGGTGCAGCCTCAGAGAATGGAGTGGGCAACCTGACTGTCATAGGGAGAGGAGGCATCCCAGGGGTCCCTGCTATGATGAGGGGCACACCTACTCTCTGCTGGGCCCAACCACCCACCTCTAGAAACACAGTTGCCTCAGAGCTGGGCAAGGACCAGGTGCCTCCTGGATCCACCAGTGAAGACTGAATCTACTCCTCATGACCCCACTACCATGGGAGGGGACCCGATCATCCCCTGGCAGATGAGTCCTTCCCCCATCCACCCCAGAGGGCGCAGAAAGTCACCTTGTCTGTACCATGGCCTGGTGATGAATGAAGGCAAGTCCTCATTCTCAACCCTGAGGTCCAGCCCCACCCATGGAATAACTGTGAGACTTTAAGCAGGCCACTTAACCTCTCTGAGCCTTTGTCCTCAGTGGAGAATTATACCTTCTGGCTTATGCAGAGGATGGAATGAGAAATGCCTGGGAAACAGGAAGCTCTCGACAAGGTGACATTTCTCCGGCCCTTTTAGTCCTTAGGCTCCCTTTCGGGGAGACAAGGGTGAATCCTGGAGACAGAGAAGGCAGTCCTGGCACCCCCACATGTGCTGGTTCCCTGCTGCCCAGCCCACTGAGGGCCTCCAGCTCAGGAGGCCATAGTCACTATACCCTGTACGGGTTCTCTGCTCTCCCCAGGACATAGAGCCTCTTCCCACTGCCTTCCTCCTGGCCTCCTGGACCTCCTGGCTCTCCGCTCCCCAGGCCTAGGCCTAAGTCATGGACTTCTTTCCCGCTCATGGTTCCTGGAAGGCAAGGCAATTAATAAAATGTAAGTCTACTCTGAAGATAGGTGGGGCAGGACCCTGCACTGGCACACACAGGTTTGCCCCGTGCACTGAGCTGCCTCCAGAGCCATGTGATTTCTCGGCCCTGCGTTGGCTGAGTGATATCTGTCTTCTCAGTGGCTGGGAAGTGAAAGCACTTTTCCCTCTGCCTCACCCCCAGCTTTCTAGGCACACAGAAGCCAGGGTCAGGAGGGTGGAGGCTCAGGACACATAATCCCCAAAGAGGCCCGGCCACTGCCATGAGACCTGACCCTTGGTTTAAAGAAGCCCAGAGAGGGCTAGCAACTTGTCTGGGACCACACAGAGAGTCTATGGATGAGGAGGCAGAACTGGGCTAAGATGTCAACAGGATACATTGTTAATGAGAGCCTGAGTTTGAATCCTGATTGACCAAGGGACTCCAAGTGTAGTTTGCTCTGAAGGGGAGATGGTAATAGAGCATCTAACTCGAGGCAGTATGAGAATTCAATACGCTCATGCTAAGAGGCCCTTACCATAGTACCCAGCACACAGTAGGTACTAAATAAGTCATAACTTCTTCCAAGACTCCACAGGGATCCAGTCAGCCTTGTTATTTCTCTGAAGGATGAATAGAGACAGCAAAGGCCTGAGTCCCAAGGACTGGAGGCCAGGATCCCTGGGATGCCTGGGCAGACCCAGAGCCCAGGTAAGGTATCTCAGACTTGCTGCCATCTTATCATGCTTGCCCAGCTAGGAAGAGCTGAAGTTACCCTTGGCTCAAGTCTTCTTTGTATCCTGGGCTTGGCTCCTCTGCTCTCTGCAGTAGCATGCTAATTTTCAGATGTAAGTTAGTGGGCGGGGGGATTTTCTGGACAAGAGTTTTGAACACAAGTGATCATCCCCAAGGCTGTCTCCATTCCCCATTTCCTGGAGGTGGGGAACCCTTTTCACTTGGTGAGGAATTTGGACAGAAATGATGAAAGGAGAGCATCCTGACCCATCCTGACCCATCTAGGTCTTGGCTGAGGCTGGATTCTTGCCCTCCAGGCTCTTAAACCCGGAATCTCCACATCCTGAGGTTTTGGACCTGGGGTGGTGTGGGGGGCTGGGAGCTTTCTGGCTATTGCGATGCTATAGATTTCCCAGAGGGAGCAGTTGTGGCTCCAGCCACCACTCAGCCAGCTGAATTACACCTTCCAGCCCTAGGTCAGGCTTTTAGGGGGTTCTGGAGCTACCCCCATGTCCTGACTTAGGGTCCTGGGCCACCCAGAGGCTGAGGGGGAGGGGCTCAGGAATGTACTCCCACAGGAATGTACTGTACCATGCTCCTCTGGTGTCCTGAGAGGTCTGGAAGGTTCTCATCCCATCCACCTTCCCCAGGGGTACACTATCTGCCACCTGTGCAGAAACGGCAGCTTGGTAACAGTCCATGTGACAGGTCTAAAGACTGAGGCCCCGGAAAGGAAAGGAGCGCCTTCCCGTGCACCTACTGGCCTCCGGGCGGCAGAATTTCCCCTGGGAGTATCAAGCAGGTCCCTGGCATCCCCTCCCAGGCCCCTGTGGACCTCAGCTGCCGCCCTCTAAGCCCTCAGGAATCCAAGCTGAGTTCACGGGCTGTCAGACTAGCGAAGCCTTGAGAATGAATTCCGGGCTGGCAAATTCATTTTGCTTCCTTTCCCTCGGTGGTGGAAGGAGTGATCTAGCCGGCCCTGAAGGAGTTCAAGCCGAGGTCAGAGATGCCCACTGAAGGATGTTTTTAAATAGGGTGAGGGGGGAGTGTACTCTGGCCTGCTCCTCACGCTGGCCCAGGGTCGGCGCTGATCACTGCCCAGGAGGCCTGGACGATCCTCGAGTCTGCGTGGCACGTCCGCGCTCCCAGGCGGGCCTCGTCAATCAGGCAATGGCCCTCGCCTGTCCTGGACATCTTCCGCTAGTCTCAGTTCCCGCGGGAGACCCCCGCCCGTGCTGCCTCCGGGTACCCGCCCCCGGCGGTGTCATTGTTCTCTGACGTCACGCCGCGGCCCCGCCCCTCGACCCTCACCACCCCCCACCCCCCCACCTCCGGCTCCTGGCGCCGGAGACCCTCGCAGCCTGCAAAGCTCAGGCAATGCAGGGCTCCCCCCGCGGCCCTGCCCGGGCTGCGCCCCCTTGCGCTCTCCCCAACTTGCCTTTGTTATTCCAGCTCCCTTCCTCGCCTCGCCTCCGACACCGCGGCAGGCTGCAAAACACGGAGCGCGGAGCCACCGCCACACCTGGAATCCGAAGCGGGCGCCGGCCAAAGCCTCCCCCGCCTGTGCAGGGAGGAGAGTGCTTGCGTGCGCGCGAGTGTGTGTGTCCAACCCGCGCCGCGCGGGCGCCGATTATGATTTGGGACTGAGGGTTGCCGCAAATCACAAGCGGTGATGGGGGGTGGTTCTGGGTGTGAAAGAGGGAGTGGGAGGAGGATATGGGTTTGTGTGTGTACGTGAGCTTAAGGATTTCATGCACGGGGGAATGTTTCTTTTTTTTTGGAGTGTATTTGGTTGTACGGCGATGTGTGTGTCTGCGTGCAGTTGCGTATGTGTATGTGTAAATGCGGTGGCTATGGCCGTGTGCACGGGTACATTTGTGAGGGAAAGTGTACGTATGTGCGTGTTTGTGTGTGCGCACGTGTGGAAGTGTGTTTGTAAAACTGAGTGTGGGCGCGACTGTGTGTGCTGTTTGTGTAGGAGTTTCCGTGTGAGTGGCAGTGGACGTCAGCCAAGGTGGGTGCGCACTTAAATGCTCTCGTGGGTGGCTCCGCAAGGGGAACCCCGCGAGTGGGTGCACCCCGCAGCACCTTGTGAGTGCCATCCCTCTCCGTGGCCCTTGGGGCAGTGCGCAGTCCGGAACGTAGAACTGGGCCTGGGTCCCGGCGCCCCCATCCCACCCACGTGCACTGGGCCTTGGGCGCACTCGACGGTCCTCGGGGACCCGCCGGCCTCTGGATCGCGCATGGTGCCAGGGTCAGACCTTGCGTCCGGGTCCATCCCGGTTGTCGGGGACACCGCGCTCCAACCTCCCCCAACGTCACCCTTGGTGGTGACGGTGTTTGTGGTGTGTTGGGGGGGTTCCTCTACTCTCCCCACCAGTCAGTCCCTGGGCTTTCGGAACAACCCCAAAAGTCACCTCCAGGGGAACGCTTGGGCAATCCTTGCTAGCAACTAGATTACCCCCAAATAGGTTACCTGACAGCGTTCACAGCCCCAAGTGTACGCTAGTCCCGGGCGCGCGAACCAAGGGGGTACCGTGGGTGCCGGGTGGTTTTCCCCCCTCCCCAATGTGGTCCCTTCCCAGGCTCAGCATTTCTCTCCTACTCTAAACTTGCAGGAGCGGGGAGGTGGGGGCGGGAAGGGAGAAGTGGAAGAAGGGGGAGAGAAAAGGGAGGTGAGTGACGGGGTTGGGAGGGTGACGCGCGAAGCTCTTCCGAGCCACAGAGGGGGGAAAGCTTGGAGAGGGCCGGGACTAAGGAGCGGGGAAGAAAAAGCAAAAGAAGGGACAGGAAAGGCGAGGGAGAGAAAGAGGCGAAAAGGAACGAGGTAGAGTGAACGGCGAGAGCGCTGAGAGAGCGCGAGCCGAACGGAGCCGAGCGCTGGCGGCGGCGGCGGCGGCGGTGCCGCGTAGCTCCGTTCCGTCCGTGGTTCCGTACCTGCTTTTGCGGGCGGCCGGCGGCGCGGGGCCCTTTGGAAATAGAATAGCCAATGTAATCTGACACTTCAACTTGCTCGGCTCCGGGCGAGTTGATTCACTTACTCACCCCCTAACGCCGAGTTCCTTTTCACTGTCTGTGGACATTAAAAAAGCGAGCGGCGGCGGGCGCCCGGGAGAGCAGGCGACCGGGCGGCGGGCGGGCGAGCAGCGACCCGGCGGCGGAGCAAGCGAGCAGCGCCGGCGCAAGGCGGTGACCCCAGCCCCGGTCGGCGCGGAGCAGGAGCCGAAGCGGAGCCGTTCTCGGCGCCCTCGTAGCGCTCCTCCCGGCCCGAGCCGGGCCTGCCCGGCAGCGGCCGCGGCGGCAGCGGCGCGTCCTCCAGCGGCGGCAGCGGCGCTCGCAGCGCGGGGTAAGTTTGGGTCCAGACCCGGGCGCCCACTTGCCCCGGGCCTTCCTCTCGCTCCCCGCGGACTCTTGGGGTGCGAGCGTGGGGCGCTGGGCGCTGAGGGCTTATCCCTTGAAGGGTCTGCCGGGGCCAGGCAAGCCGGGCGAGCGGCCGGCGGCCGAGCTCCACTGCGCTCCCCTCGGCGGCCCGGGGACGAGGCCCAGGCGACCGGCGAACGCCCGGCTGCGCGGAGCCGGCTTGGGCTGCGCGCGGGGGCCGAGGATCTTCGGGTGTGCGGGGCGTGAGTAAGGTTGTGCGCGCGCGGACCCTGTGCCCGCCTCCTGCCGGTGCGCCTCCAGCCCTCGTTCTGAACGCCCGGGCAGGAGCGGGATTCGGGCAGGGAGGGAAGGACCCGGGTAGGACCACCTCGGTCTCCTTCACCACCTTCGGGGAGACGCGAAGTTGTGCGCCTGTGTGTAGGAGAATCGCCGGAGACGGCGCTGGATTTCGGGGTGGCAAGGGGTAGCGGTGCTAAGTTGTGCATCTGAATTTCCAGGCAAAACACACACTTTTGTAAATGGGAGGTGGAGGCGCGGTTAAGTTGTTCGTGTGTGAATTGCCCGGGGAGACGCGGCGCACGGTACTAGCGGGGAACGCGAAGGGGTGTGTGTTTGGGGCTTCCCGTAGGTCCTGAGAAGCCCGAGGGGCCTTAAGGCCGTCGCCCGGACGGGGCTGCCCCGGCCAGAAGGGGAGCCCAGAGGGAAGATGTGCGTGTGTGTGCGCGCGCGCGTTGCAAATACGAAAGTAATTTCTCCGTGTTCTTTCTTCCTCTCAGTCTCCGGCGGCGGCGGCGGCTGCCCCGGGGGAGTGGGAGGCCGGCCGGGGCGGAGGTTGGGGGGCCGGGCCGGGGCCGGAGCTGGGGTGGGGGGGCGGGCTCTGGAAGCTTGTTTCACATTCCTGGCGTCTGGGCTGGGGAGAGAACAGTGGGGAGCGCGGCCTCGGCGTCTGGGGCGCGGGCAGCGGGCGCGCGTCGCCCCCTCGCCGGGGACATCTGTCCAGGAAGCCAGGCGGGCGGGGAGAGGGCGCGGTGCGGAGGGCAGGCTCCCCGCCCCGGAGCAGCGGGGGCGCGGGCGAGGGGCGGCCGCCTTCCCGGCCATTGTGCGCCAGCAGATTTTCACGGGAGACTGCCCCGGAGCCGCCGGAGAAGGCCGAGAGTCAGCCTCAGCCCTGGGTTTAAAAGACACTCCAGGAATGTAAACAACCCGGGCAGGAGGGCGGGCTGGCGGGAGCGGGCCAGGGCAGCTGGCCCGGGCCCCCCACCCCTCCCTGGGGGACAGCCCGACAGCGGGGCCGCCCAGCCCTTACCCCTCTACCTGCCGCAAACTTTTTCTTCCTCTGCTTTCCCCTCCCACCTGGCCCCTCTAGCTGGGCACAGAGCGAGGGCCTCTCCTGAGGCTGGGGCACTGAGCGACTGACACCCTGCGCCTGACCCTGGAGGCCCGGCCCCTCCTTGGGTGTCCCGAGTTCAGGCTGCTCCTGCTCCGGAGCCGCGGGCTGCTTCCTTGGATAGTGCCAGAGTAACTGGGGCTCTGAGAGCTGCCTGCCTGCCTGCCTGCCTCTCTCTCTCTTCCTCCCTCCCTCCCTCCCGCTGCTCCTTCCCCACTCTCCCCCTTCTCCTCTCCCCTGACTGCTTTTCCAATGCCTTGACATGAGGGAGGAAGATTTAACTTGGCAGCCCAAACAAATGTTCTCTCAGAGGTCCCCCAAGAAGCTGGCGGCCGGGCTGGCAGGGTGAGGGCACTGCTCGGCCAGTCTTTTCCTCCTCCCGGCTCTGCCGTGGCCGTTTGGAGCCCCCTGGGTGGACAGCCCCTGGCATGGGAAGAGTAGAGCCCAACCCTGCAGATTTAAAAGGGCAGTGAGAAGCTGACTGTGGAAGCCCTGGGCTCGGAGCTGGGCAGAAGCCGCAGGGAGCTGCCTCCTGGTGCCAAGGGTTTTCTGGAGGATTTTCTTGAGCAACAGTTTGTCTCCCTGCTGCAACCCGGGAACAGAGCCTGGTAGACCAGAGGGTTAACCGGCGCTGTCTCCTCCTCTCCTGTGGGTGTGAGGACAGGCTGGTTACACAGGGCAGGGCAGGAGGCCAGAGGCTGTTCCCAGAGGTGCCTGCATTTGCTTATTATTGTTTTTCTGAAGGTAGAGATAAAGAGGCAGGCGCTGTGGTTGGACAATGGGCAGCTTGGCTGGCGTTGAATTCGGACTTGACTTCGCTGGTGTTGGTATGCTCCCGAGAGTTTAAAAGTTGTTTGCAAGATATCAGGGAAGTTTAGACCAGGGGGCGAGCACCTAGCTTTTTCTGTCCTGGCTGCTTTTTGAGGAGATCCAGAGCAGAAGTTGGGGTGGGGTGGTGGTTGGGGTGGGGGGGGGAATTCCTGGCCCCTTGCTTCCCCACTGCCTGGCCCCGGTGGTGTGGTTTGTGAATGCCCCAAGCCTTGTGCTGACCTTTTTCTCATCAAGTTGAGGATGTTGAAACACCAGCATCAGACAAAAGACACATTGAAAGCCCTATCTGCCACAGAGCACGTGTGACTTTGGGGCCAAGGGAATGCATCTGGAGGGAGATGGTGTTTTCTTCTAAGTTTTATGATTTCGGTTGGGTTTTGTTTTTCCCAAAAGGACAGAAGCATCTCCTTGTCCCAAGTCACGAGGTTATGAAACGCTGTTTTCACATGTAAATCTAAAAACCTTAGACTTTGGAGAGTTGGTGGCAGGGACTGGAGCTGAGGGGGTGGGGGCTGGGGGGGCGCTCAGAAGTAGGGAGTTTTCAAGAGTTTTAAATCGTTTTTGGATTGGGGTTTTGAGGCATTTGGGATATGGCTCACAGAGAAGAGTTGGGAACGAGAAATTGCCTGACTTCTGGGAAGCTTTGATAACTAACCCTGTCTTTGCAAAGAAGGGATGTCTGGCTTCTTGGTTGGGGACAGTATGTCCCTTTTTCCTCCTAAGGAAAGAAGAGAGGAGGATCCTCGTTCCTTTCACGGCCAGAGACTGAGGGGTTTAACCACAGAACCACAGGTTCTCTCTCTCTCTCTCTCTCTCTCTCTCACACACACACACACACACACACTCCCCTCACAACAGTAACACAACACTCTTTTCGTACCTGGCCCCCAGAGGTGTGCCCCCATATAGGACAGGTGCCCGCTGGCGACTCATCCTGGAAAATCGCCTAGGGAAGGCTCCCTCTGAGAAGAGCTGCACTCTTCACTTTTTCCCCTGATTGACAGAGATGGGGGGTAGATAAGGAAGGAAGGCACTCTGAGGCCTACCGTGTCCTGAGAATCGTGTCTCAAGAGTACCCATGTGTGACGCCACGGATACGGAGTTCTCAGGCCCTGGCTAGTGTCCAAACAAGCAGCCATGACCCTCACCTCAGGGTGAAGCATCGCAGTAAGAAATTTGGGCACCAACAAGTTAATTTCCGGAAGCTTCTCTGGGCACTCTGTCATGGAACCAGGAAGCGAGGCCTGCCAGGTTGTGACTGGGTCCCATACGTTTTCATTCATAACTTTGCTCCCGAGGGCTTCTGCAGGGCTCCTATCACAGCCTCATCTTTATGAGGTTCCTCGGGTTTTGTGTGGACAACAAAGGCCAGGCTGCAGTAATTACTCCGGACCCCGCTGCAGCCTTGCCTGGTGACTGCTCTGACCTCTCAGCAGGACACAGTGGCCTCTGTCCACGCCCTCTGAGGGGAAGCTCTTTGTCCCTAGGGCCTCTGACAAAGTGAGGGGAGGGAGGCAGGGCTTGCCTAGGCTGTAAACTCTAGGGGTGATTTTGAGGTTGGGCCTTGTCCTCAGGGAGGATCAAGAGAGGCTGAGTAAATCAGTCCCACACGCAGGCTCTGGTAAGACTCCAGGAAACCCTTCGTTGATTTTGGGGTTTTCCCAGTGCTTGAGGAGATGGTGGAGGAGTGTCAAGAGGCTGGCTCCCTTAGGCCAGTGGATTCACCCTGCTGGGACTCAGCCTCCTAATCTTTAAAATGGGTCCAAAGGCAGAACAACCCTGATCCCACTCGGCTGTGGGGATGAGACAGATGTGAGTAGTGGAGCCCTTGGCCCGTGTCCTCTGAAGGCCTGGTGGGCTCTAGGTGCAGAATGGAGCACAAAGGTGTTTCCTTAGGGGAGTTAGTAGCATTTTCCAAGAAGCTGCTTCCCCAAGCCTACTTCCTTGGCAGCTTATATCCAGTTTTGGCTTGCATGCCCCCTGTCACAGGGTGCTCACCACTCCAAGCAGCTTCTGCCTTCAGTGGACAGCTCTGTCAGTGTGCTCTATTGCATGGCATGCTTTCTGGAAATCATCTCTTCCTGACCCTCACTCTGGGCTTGAGGTGTTGGCGGGTCCACCAGATCACAGACTCATCCTTTCTTGAACGATCACAGATTGAAGACTAGTGCTCAAGCAGATCCTACTAACGGCTACTTTCAACTGTTATTGGAAAGGAGCTGCCGGGAGTGAGAAAGGGTCCGACTGAGGGACTCAGTTTGATCTGTCAGTGTATAGGCCTGGTCTGCCTCCTGATACTTTTCTCTCCTTGGATTGCGTATGAGGAGAAGGAAGGAGCTAAGTGATGGGAGTGGGGTCAGGTTAGGGGCCCAGCGTTGGTGCCACAGATAATTCCTAAGAGTCCACTGTTGTGAGGATCATGGCCTGTGAGACACCCAGAATGTGTAAGACAGTTCCTGTTCCTTAGGAGCTCGCAGCCAGTAAGGGCAGGAAGATCAGTCCAAATAAATAATTAACCACTATGAGCTGGCTCCCTGCCATGGGGCGCATGACAGGAATAACCACGGGCCCTTGCCTTTGTGTATGGCACTTGGAGGATTTAGAAGCACTCTCCAAATTTACAGCACTCCAGCAACAACAGTGGAAGCTAGCTGCGATTTGGAATTACCCCCACTTAACAGACAAGAAAATCAAGTTTCAGAGAGGTAAGATGACCTGTAGCTCAGCCAGGACTCAGCCCCAGGCCCCAGAGATAGGACACTGCAGCCACCCTCCCAGTCCACCAAGCACGGGTGCAGAAGTCGGTGTGGACCCCGCGGGATGGAGACCTGGGCACTGAGGTTAAGGGGGGAAGAGCCAGAAACAGGAAGGGTCCCACATGGGCTTACCTGTACCTGCCCCCCGCCCCTTGCAGCCATGCCCCTTTCTTTTGGCAAAGTGTCTTAAAGTCGAGCTTGCTCTGAGCCCCAGATGCTGCTGTGACTGCTAGGGCACATGTGTCTGTGCGTGGGTCTCCAACCCCCTCCCTGACCCTAGAGCAGGAAGAGGAGATGTTTCCAGGCCCCAGGTCTTTGTGCGGCCCAAGGCTCTTCCTTGGACTGTGATGGTTTCTATAGATACAGGCATTGACTCAGCCTGCCCCTCCTCTGGCTGAGTCAGTCCTCGGGCTACGTGGGGTGGCCGCCCTGTGGGCGCTCTTGGGTCCCTCCTACCCCCAGATGCAGCCCTCCTGCTGCCCATGTCCCTGTGCCTGGTGCTTGGAGCTCAGCTGAGGACCACAACAGGACAAGGCCGTCGCTGGAGGGGTACAAAGCAGGATGCAGCCTCGCAGGCTGAGCTTGTACCTCCCCAGGAAGCCTGGCCCAGCCTGGCACACCTGCACAGGTAATGACTGCAGCCCAGGAGGGCCCTGGGGCCCGCGTGTCAGGCCCAGCTGCCGGGGTTACTGCAGGATCATGCTGGGGGAGGCCGGGGTGTCTGAGCTAATTAGATTTCTTAGATTTCAATGCTCCCCTAATCCTGTTAGCCCGGCTGTAATTGTAACCACTTGAAGGTTTCAGCCGTGGCAGGCTGTTGAGGACAGACGGTGTGGGGACTCCGCTCTGCCCCAGCCCCAGTCTTAGACAGCCATCTGGGGACGTGGGACTCCTTTTCCAGTTCTCTAGGGTGGGGGCCTGAGTGGTGGTAGGTGTTGCACTTTTCTATAGAGCCTTGGTACCGCGAACTGTAAGAGCAGGCATGGCCCTTAGGATCATCCGACTTCAACCCTTCACTGTATAGAGGGGGTCACAGAATTCTGCAGGGGGCAAGGAGTGGCCCCGGCCCTTAGTGGCTGGTAGGGGCAGGGTGTCTGGGTCTTGCAGACCCAGATCTTTGTCCCTGGAGACTTCAGGGCAGGTCTAGAATTGTACAGGACTTGTGAACCCTACAGAGAAGTCTACCCCAAAGATTGGGGCTAGGGGTGCTTCATTTGTCCCAAAGCCTGCTCCCTAGTTGGCATTACCACCCCCCCATACATACATATGTATGGATCTATATGCCCTCACACACATGATGTCACCTGTGCTGGCCCAGGTTGCTGCTGAGGACTCAGGCCCATCTCTCCTAGGGCTCTCAGACATTGGGGGCTTTTTCTCTTCCTCCCCTGTCCCAGATTCTTGATCTCCTAGAGGGTCCAAGTCAATGCGGATGAGTGCTTTGCCAGAAAATGGCACAGCTATTCTGATGGGGTGTGTGTGTGTGTGTGTGTGTGTATTAGAAGACAGTTTCTTTGTACTTTCAAAGGCTCTCCCAAAATTATTCTTTTGGTGTCTGGTTTAAATGAAACTTGCACCCTTTCCCTATGCTCTCTCCTGCCCTACTGCCATCCGCATTTCCCAAAACTTCAGTCATCCACTCAGAGGTTGGTGCTTACGGGAGAAGGGGTGGGGTGGCTGTGATACCTTCAAAACCCCTGTTGGGGAAGTTCCCACCAAGCAGTCCCATCCTGTCCTCCACGTGGCCCTAGAGCAGCAGGGAGAGGGGTTCAAAACCTCCTTCCACTCTGGACGCTCCCTGACTCCGAGCACATAGTACAGAGCTGAGGGGCGGTAGGGCTCACCTGGTCTGACCCTTCCTTTCCTAACCCAGGAAACCCAGGTCTGGGAAGAAAGAATCATCCGTATCTAAGGGCAGCAGTGAATTAGTGACACAGCCAGGCCTGGAACCCTGTCTGTCCAGCCCATTAGCTCATTAAACATTTATTGAGCATCTACTGTTGGCCGGGCACAGCCCCGTTAGCCACGCTTTGGAGCTCATGGGTAAATGCGCTTCCATCTTTCACTGGGAAGGACCAGACGAGCCTGGGGAGGATGGGGTACATTTCTGAGCTCTCGGGGTGAGGAATAAGCATGGGGCTTTTCAGAAGTACTCCCTGATCCTACACATCTGGGAGGGGACAGGCATTAGCACTCCATCTAGCAATGTGTTTCTTAAAAGGTAATTGTGGGTTAGTTGCATTGTAGATTGGAGGGAAGTAAAATAAAAACCCTCTTGGAGGATATAAAGTTTCTTATCTGCCCAAAGCCTGCTTAGTACGAGAAGATGGGTGGCTTCCTTTGCCTGTCCCCTACCTCCCCCCAGACATCCTAGTGCTGACTTTTGTCCTTCAAGGGCTAATGGCCCACAGCCTTTTCCTGCTAACATTTCCTCTGCGTATGGAGAAGCAGGCAAGGAGCCCCCTTGGCCAGCCCTGGGAATCACATGCATCAGGCCCAGGTGAGAGCAAATGAGGAAGAGCCAGCAGGCTTAGGACAAGGGAGAAGATGCTGAGGGCCTGGACCTCACCCTGTCCACAGGCCCTTACCTAAACCCCCACCCTGCCCCCTGATAGACCAAAGCTGGGAAACCTGGCCCTTGGCCATGACCAGCCAGCCCTGTGGCTGAGGGACAGATGGGGCAGGGAGTCCTCTGGGAAGGGTTCAGAATCCCTCACTTGGCATTTGCAAGTGGGGAGGACTTTCCAGCCTTCTCATCTGGCAGTTGAAGAGACCCAAAGCCCAGAGAGGTAGAGGGACCGGCTACAGGTCCCACAGCAACTTGGCTCCCCTGCACCAGGGAGGCTGAGTTGTCTGTGGGTGGGTAGAGGTGGAATTTTCTATTGCTATCATGTTTTGGTGCTCCTGCTGTTGTTTACATCTTTAAAACAACTTCCCAGCGTCTACCAGAAACATCCAACAGCCAGTACTTCTCAGGCTACTACTTTGTTTGAGGCTCTGCTTAGACTGCCTGGCGTTCATTTCTCAGCTCCACTCTTCCTGGTCCTGTGACTTGGGGCAGGTTCTGTTAAACTTCTCCAACTCCCGTCTCCATGTCTGCAACACACACTTCTTCATGGTTTAAAAAGTTTCATTTCACCTTCCCCCAGGCTGTGAAAATGGAGCTCCTACAGCACCTGACACATAGTAAATGCTCAAGAAACAGGTCCTCAAACTTACACAGGAGACTCAGGTCAGGTGGGTTGCTCAAGGTCCCCTGGTACCTCAGGGCCAAGCATAGCTGGACCTGGCATCCAGACTTCCTGACCCTCAGCCTCCTTCTGCCATTCTCTACAGTCTCCCCTCTGTAGCAGCAAGGGCCAGCAGGTGATCTCTAGGAGGCCCTCCGTAACATTTAATCAAGTTCCTTTCAATTCACCCTACCAGGGAGGTCTGTTCCCCTTGCCAGCATGTTCCAAGGTGGAGATTTACATCTGGGTTCCTACCTGCAAACCTCTCTTTCTTCCCCTGTAAGGCGAAGCCAAAAGGAGGATACCACTTCCTTCCTGGGCTCTTCCCACATGGAGAAAAGGAGAGCATGAAAGACTGGGCCTTGTCAACCACGTAATGGGTTGTGGGACCTCAGGCCAATGACCGACCCTTCTGGGCCTTAGTTTCCTCACCTGAAAATCGAGAGTTGAGACCACATCAGGGTTTCCCAGAGTGGGTTGTCAGGAACCACAGTCCGCCAGAGGAAGGACAGCAGAGCACAGCCTCCTTCTCCCTGGGGACCCTGCCAGCCCTTTGCCTCACTCAGTGGTGCCCAAAAGAGGAGACCCTCCTCCCACCTTCCTTTTTTATGCAAATAGCTGTTGAAGATACCCCCTGTGGTCCCTTCCTGCTCTGGCATTGATGACTTGGTCCCCTGGTTGGTTTCCCTGTCCAAGAACCACCTTCCCAGAGGGGCTGTGCACAGTGGGGAAGTCGAGGGCAGCTTTCCCATGGACAGAGTCCCCTGTCCCCTGCCCCTGCTGCCTCTGCTGAGCGCCGCCCGCCCCTCCCGCCAGCTTTCTTGGCAGTGCCCTCTGACTTCTACCCCTTAAACCCACAGTCTTCTGTCTCACTCTCTGGCCTCCTCTTCTTTTATTGTTACGAGACCACAAATCTGTCTGGGGCTGGGCAGTCCCAAAAGCCAGGCCAGCTTGGCAGAGGGGTGGGACCTCTGCCATGTCCCTAGAGATGAGCCTGGAAGACAGAGCAGCTATCAGAGCAGGAAGAGCCTCGTGCTCACCCTGCCAGGGCCACACACCCCTGCCCCCACATGCATACTTTTGCAAGTCCAAGTTTGTCCGGAGAGATGATCCACAGCTTTATTCCTATTCTTTAATCAGTTTGGACACCCGAGAGCAGTGTAAGAACCATGACCTTCATCCAGGGGTCTAAAATCGCCCTAGCCCCTGAGTGGAACAGGACTGCTGTGCCGTCTTGCCCCACCTCCTGCCCGCAGACTCTTCTGTTGCGACTCACTGGAATCACCACGCTCGCCATGGAGGCATCTGTGTTCACAACTCCTGCTTCTGATCCAGCCTGACATCGTCCTGGGGAGGGCATCAAGGCCAAGGGAGGACAAGGGACCTGACTAAGGTCACTATCAGTGGCAGTCCCCTAGGACACAGGACCTGGTATGGGGGCTGGGGGGTGAGGAGGGGGCCCAAAGGATGGCCTCCTGTGCTGGCTGAGTGCACTGCTGGAACCGTCTGGTCTTGTCCTCTGCAGGTGCTCCAGAGATGTGTACCAGAGCTTCCGCAGTCATGGTCCCCAGCGAGCTAGGGACTAAGTGAAGGGAGGAAGTCCCCACCCGCTACATCTTCTAGGAAGGCTGGGCAGGTCTGGTTTAGGGCTTATGTCCTCTGGCTTGGGAGAGCAGTCCCCCACACTGCTATCTGCACTGCCTGTTTATCCTGCTCTCTTGGGTTCATATTTCCTCTTCTAGGGCTGTGGGGCTCACTGGTATTTACATACAGAGGAGCACTGTCTACACTCAGGATGCCTGGCTGGTATGAATTCTTCGTGAACCCTTCTGCTGTTAGCAGCAAGAGGCAGCCTGAGGCCCTGGGGAGGGATCTGAGCTGGGGGAGCTCCCATGCTGGCAAGCCCACCGTGGATGACTGCCTCGCTGGCTCATAGCCCTCGTGTTCTTGACTTTCTGGGGTCCTCAGGAGTGGGCTCTGTAACTGCCGTGAGCACGTCGGGGGCCAGGGTGAGGGGAGGCCTCCTTGGCCTTCCACCTCTGTACCCGGTTTGCTCAGTGCCCCCTGAGCTCCAGGACCCCTGAGTGCTTCTGATCCCGAAAGAAAAAAGGACACCTCAGGTGTGATATTTTGCCTGGTGTCTGGCCATGGGGCCATGGCTGCAAAGGGAACTTCCCCGAAGCTGTGAGTTCAGTATGGGTTGATTTTCTGCAGAAGGGCGGCGTTCTGATCCTGCCAACGTAGCTTGGGTTGAGGCCGGCAGTTTAACTCGAGCTTCAGCTTCAGGGCTGATCCCTCCAGGGGCAGTGGAGCCGCTTTGGGGTGTGGAATCTTTGAGGGTCCCAGAGTTCTCCGAGCGTCCTACCTGATGGCTGGCTCCCCTTCCAGCCAGCTCCCCGGAGGCAGCCAGGTCGTGTGATCACCTCCTCCGCCTGTCCCGACAGGGCTCCTGATGCCAATGTTCCTGGTACTCGGGGACCTTTAATTCTCAAGACTGCAGGGAGCTCGGCAGCCACCTCCTCTGATGCCTGTTACCCAGATGACTTGTGCCCCCTTCACGACATCCCCACAGAGTACCTTCTGGTGTCGACTTGCATGCCTCTGGGGACAGGCTGCTTCTCCCCTCCCAGCAGCTCCCTTCACCTAGAAAGCTCCATGTAGGGAGCTCACCTAGGCTGCTTCCTCCCAGGACCTAGCGCTCCTCTTGGGACGATGCAGCATGTGGTGAATATGGTTCTTGTGAGCCCCCTTCCATACTGTGCATCAGAGATTATTCCTCTCCAGGCTGAGTGCAAGGCTAGAGTGGGCAAAGTGGGCTTCCTGGAAGAGGTAGCCTTCTATTCCCTGGGCCGCCTCCTTATTTCTGTCTCTGTTCAAGAGCCTGGGCTGCTTTGAGATCTCACAGCTTGACCTGGAAATGGTCTAACCCAGGTCATGAGACACGGAAGTAGGCTGGGGAGGTCCCAACCATGGCTCCATGGGGTCTGAGGGAAAGAAGGTGGCCTGGTGTCAGCTCTTCAAGCAGGGTCAGACATGCCACATGGTTTGAGAAAGGTGTCTGTCTGCCTAGCCTCTCCCAGCAGATGGGGACTGGGAGGGTAGCCAGGGGTTGGGGGGGGGTCGGCTATGAGTAGTGCCCCCTCCCCTTTCAGCTTCTCCCTTCTTCTAACTGAGCCCCTGTCTGCCCAGCTCTGCTTCTGCTTCTTACAGGGAACATTCTGCTTACATGTCCTCTGGCCCCAGAGACCTGGGGTGTCTGTGGAGGGCGTTGGATTTGGACTCACAATGTCGGGCACTGCCTCCTTCCAACAGTCTCTCGGGGGTGTGGGGGGCTGTCGATCTCCCCCAAGGGCTGTCGCAAGAGTCCAAGGGGAGGGCCAGCACTCTGCGTGCTGTACTGTGTCACCGCGTCAGGGAGCGTGATGTTTTATTACCACGTGTGGTGGTGATAATGTCAGCCCAGAAAGGCCTTGGACATCATCCAGGCCAACCCTCTCATTTAGCCACCGAGTCTGACCCCAGAGGGGACAGAGGGCTCCCCAAGGTCACAGGGCAAGTTCATGGCAGAGCTGAAGCAAAAACCCAAGCGTCCTGCCCATCCGCTAGTGTCTGGTCTCCCTCCACCCTTGTCACTTGACAGAAACTTTTTGCTAGGGAGACACGGGGTGGAGGTCCCTTTGTGGCTGTGACAGTGGCATCTCGCTCGTCTGGGACTTACCATCTTCATCTCACAAAAGCTCCTGGACCTTATGCCTCTGGCTGTGGCCACCAGAACCGCTGGCCCTGGGGGAAGGCAGTGTTCCCTGGGGTCTCCATGAGGCAGCTGGCTCCCCCAGCTTGCCCCCACATCCCTGGCGCAACTGCCCTGTGAGGGGGCACTCCTCTTTTCTTCCTGGCCTAGACAGGGCTGCCTGCACCCTGCCTGCTGTCACCTTGGGTGGAAATAGAGTCTCCAGAAGCCCTCCTGAGACCCCTCACCTAGGTATCTGACCCAGCTGGCTGCAAGATGTGACCCCATCTGGGACCACAGCTTGAATTTGTGGCCCTAGTTTCAACCTGGTGTGACCCCTCCCATGACTCTGAAGACCTAAAAATGACCAGACTGTTGGAACAGGAGGGACCTGGGCAACCAACTTAGTTCATCCTCTTCTCGTCCCCATTTCTCAGATTTAGGGAACTGAAGCCCCGAGAGGGAAGGAAGCTAGCCGCACAACCACCAAGATACTGGCTCTTTCTCCGCTGTCAGCCTGGGCTCTTCTATCTCTTGCCTCCCTGATTCCTGAGGCTGCCCAGGCCCGGAGTGTATGGACTAGGGACACTGGTAATGAATAGCGACTGCAGGTCCATCTCTGCAGGGCTCTTCCAGACCCTCAGGCCAGGCCCTGCTTCCCTGTCAGATCTGGGGAGCCAGTGCACTGGAGGGCAGCACAAGTTTCCTGCCTGTGGGTCCTTGTGCCAGTCTGAGGACAAGGTTTCCTGGCTCTTCTGGAGCCCCCAGTGTTCTGAGCAGAGTCTGGGAGTCTTCTGTATCTCCCCTTGCCTAGCTCCCCAAGAAAGATTAGTTATTCATTCACCAAGTTTGTTGAACACCTACTACATGCCAGGCACCATTCCAGGCCCTCGGGATACAGTGGTGAACTTGACGGAGGCCTTGCTTACATTGTAACAGGCGAGACAGACAGTAAGTCAACAACTTCATGTATGATGTCATTGTGAGCTATAATGAGTGTTTTGAAGAAAAACAAATTAGGATAAGGTGTTATGAAGAGATGGATGTAGATCAGTCTTCTTTAGATGGAGTGATCAGGGAAGGGTTCTCTGAAGAGGTTACATTTGAGCAGATACCTCAAGGAGTGAAGGAAGAGAACCCCGTAAGCATATAGGAGAAGGGCATTCCAGACAGAGGGAATAGCATGTGCAAAGGCCCTGTGGCGGGAATGTGTTTGACATGCTCTAAGAAAGTCAGAGAGGCCAATGTAACTAAATGGAGTGGGAGAGGGAGGAAGAGAGGAGAGGAAGTTAGCAAGATGGTCAGAGAGTGGTGGCAGATGGCCTTTTGGAGCAGGAGAAAGGCTTCTGACTTCATGCTCAGTAATTCAGGAGCCACTGGAGGATTTTAATTGAAGGACTGAGACTATCCGATGTGCCAGCAGGTCCTTCTGGCCAGTGAGCTGAATATAGACTATAAGGGACAAGGGAAGCAATGAGGAGACCAGCTGGGTGGCTTTTAGTGAAGCAGGCAAGGATGCCGGTGGCTTAGACCAGAGTGTTCAGTGGAGGTAGTGAGACAAGGTCAGATCCTGGATGTAATTGGAAGGTTGACCAAGGTCATGCCCAGAAGCCGGTGGGGAATGCTTGCCACCCCTACAAAGCAGACTGAGGGGCTGCACCTGGAGAGCTGGCCACAGTCTCCAAGTCCCGTGGGTCTGAGTGGTGGTCTTTTATGCTGCCACTGCTCGTAGAGCCGTGAGCGGAGCCGTAAGCGACTGCCTTAGGGCATCGGTTTAATAATAGGGGCATGATGAGGAATTCCAGGCACCCTCGTGGCACTTGTCATTTTGCCATTCATCCACGAGTCTGCCACCTTTTCCATCCCTCTCCTCCACTTCTGCATCCTCTCCTCTGCACGCTGCTGGCTTTCTGACATGCCATCATCCTCAAGCCCTGGGGCCTGGGCCTGTGTCCATTCTTCCACCCCCATAATTCTATCTGGCGAACTCCTGTGTATCCCTAAGAGCCCAGCTCAGAAGCTATTGCCTCTGAATTCCCTTCCTCGACACTCTTGGACTCTGGGGATTTCTTCCTCCACTGAAAACCCTCCCTCCTGTACTCCATTGCCTGGGATCAACCGCCGCTGGGGCTGGGGCTGTGCCTTCCTTCACACCCCCTCTTTCCGCTTTGTGTCCTCACAGCCTGGCCCGGGGCCGGCACAGAGGAGGGAACAAAAACATTTCAGAATATTCTTGGAGCAGTAGCTAGTTACTATGGAAACAAGGAAGTGTTGCAACTTCCCTAACTTTTGAGGTTGGGGTCACAGAGGCCAGCTCTGTTTTGACCCCATGGGATCAATCCAGGATGACCATTCTGGGGTTCTTAATGGATTCAGAGTCACCTTAGGTAGGTAGGTCCCTTCCCATCCCTGGGCCTCAGTTGACCCATCAGTAGCATGGGAGCCTGGGGGTTGCTTGGCTCTCTAAGGCCATTTCAAACATCCCCTATTTCTGTGCCCCCATTCCTGCCATGTAATGACAGGCAGGCCCTTTGTTCTGTTCAGGCCTCAGTTTCCTGATTTCATTCCTCTCTGTCCTCTAAGAAGTTACCTGCCTGAGTCAGATACCTCCAGAAGCCCAGAGTTTTAGCAATCAAGAACTAACCTGGGATTGTTAGGACCTGCAGAGGCACCAGGACGGAAGTCTGGCTTCCAGAGCAGCAACATGGGAAGCAGGAAGGTGGGTTGTAGGGAGAAGTCAGGCCAGCTCACTCTGGTCTGAACCTGCACCGGCCCCTGGTCTCCTTCCCTCACCTTGAAGGTGGCCAGAGCCAGTGTTTGGCAGATGGGCCTTACCTCTGCTGGAGGCCATGCACTCAGCCTTCTGGTGTCAGCAAAGGGTTAGGGCCGGCAGTCCCGGGGAGAGGGGAGGGCCAGAGGCCACCAGCAGTGGTGGGGTGGAGTGGGTAGGCAGTCCCTTCTGGCCAGGTGTCTTTTCCCTCCACTTCATTGCTCAGCTTGGTAGCAACCCCTTCCCACCCCCCCCCCACCCCCTGGCTTTTTCAGAGTGGCTTGGCCTTCCCCATCAGGCTCCAAATGGGAGTGATCTGGGGTAAGAGGGCCTCTGGGCTCTCTGGGCCTACTTGCTCATCTGGAAAGTGGGTGCGGAGTCCTCATCTCCCAGGGCTGCCAGAAGGGGAGACTGAAGAAGACAGTCTGTGCCCAATGAAAATACTTGTTAGGGTTGCCAGCTGGAGGCAGGAATAGGCCTCCGCCGGACGGATGCCCGTGCAAACGACTTCTTCAGAAAATGAAAGCCGGAGCCTTTTCAGCATGGGAATCTGGAGTTGTGTCGCAGAAGTACCCCTGCCTCTGTGTCTGAGCTGCTCCCAATTGTCAGGAACCATTAGAGTGGGCTTCCCTGGCCATCCGCCTACCCGGCGTGTCTGCTGTTAGGCTGAATAACACCCCCAGGGCAGTATTGGGGCCTGGAGCGGGGCTGTGACCAGGGTCAGAAGACCCATTTCCCATCTCACCCATGGATCAGCTTCCTGACCTGGTCAAGGCCCTGGCTCTTTGCTCTTTTCCACATCTGTGCATGGAGGCCCCTTTTAGCTGGTATTCCTTTTGAAAACCTGTTTGAGCATTTTTACCTTCAAGATGAGCAAGGCTCCCCTACACCAGCCCCCCGCCCCCAAGATCAAAGTGTTTATCTCACCTCTACTCAAAAAGTTCTCACTTTTCTTAAACGGGACTGCCGTCTGCCCACATGACTTTGGACTTCACCGTGTGGATGGTGGTATAATGAGTCACCTAGCCCCTCCTCGCCAGCAATCCTGTTTGTCCTTGCTTCCTCCTTGGGGGGGGGGGTGGTTTCAGGTTGTCTCCCTCTGCACTCCCCCAGTCCTCTGCATTCTCCCCCACTGGACTGTCCCCTCTGTGAGGGTACCAACTGGTTCTTATTCCTATATCCCCAGAGGGCCTGGAGCAGAGAAGGTGTTCAGTAATGCTTAGGTGAATGATGGAATGGAAATCCTGATCCATTCAGATAGTTCCAGTTTTCTCAGCACGCCGGTTTTACTCTCCTATGTTCACTTGCTGGAATTTTGCTCAGTGTAAAGGATCTTTTTTCTTTTCTTTTTTTTTTTTTTTTTCCAATTAATTTTTTAGTAAGCTCTAAAGCCAGAACTGGTTTTCTATACTTTTTGGCCAATCCCCATCTTTCATAAACTGGGACTGTCTGTCTCATGTTTTTGCATTTCCTTTATCTGCCTCGTTTGAACAGTTTCTTTTTCTTTTTGGGACTACATGTAGATAGTAAATAATTCTACCTCTCATTTTATTGAGATTTCTCATGCCAAAAAGGCCGGGAGGGTTCGTAAGCACTCAGTTGGGGTGGTTCTTTGCTTTGCTGTGTTTTTTCCTTTGTGTATTGGATTATATCTGCTTTTTCTGCCTGGTCCCTGGGCCTCTGACACCCCATCTTCCCAGGCCTTGCTTGGTGGCATCTGCTGGGTCTACCATGTGTGGTAATGCCCATTGCACATAATCCACACATTATACATTTATTAAACCAATTTCTGGTGGATGGTGGTAAAGTATTTTGAGGAAGAGGAGCCTTGTTCTCGTTCTCATCATGCCACTGTGAGGATGAGAAGTAGGACTGCCATTGGCCTGCTGCCCTGGCTGAAACTTGGACTCTCCCTTGGTTCCTCCCCAGGACTACAACCTATGACACTGGGTTTCCATGTCCCCACCTCCCTGCCCTGAGCCTGGCCTGTGGGAGTACCTCGGAAAGAGCTGAAGCCTCCAAACTGCACCTTCCAGATGTTTCTGAAGCTGCCCATCCTCTCCACCCCCCATGCAACTGTCTTCTCCTTCAGGTGTCTACCTCCAGCCTCCCCTACTTGGCCCCAAGTGTGACCTTAATACAAGGCACCTACAACCTTGTTACCTTCTCTGCCCTACCTAAAACTCCTTCATGACACCCTACCACCCACAACCTGGCCCTCAAGGCCCTATGTTCCCTGGCCCCAGCTGAATTTTCACTTATATGTGTTTTACTGATTCTGTACTCTGCCTGTCTGCCTGGCGAACTCCTAGGCATCCTGTAAAACCTGGTGCAAGCCTTGGCTAGCCCTTGTACACCTGCCAGATCAAGTGGGCTGGGCCCTCACCTTTGCCCTAGTTCCTCTGGCACTGTTTTTTGACCACTGTTGTAGTCCTCACGTGGCATGACTGTAGCTGCCGGCAGGGTACCCCAGCCATAGGTGGGCTGTGGCTCCCCTATACCGAGCACCACACGTGACATCTAGCAGACATTCCATAATATTTGGTGAATAAATGAGTAACCAAATGATGGCTCCACTTTACATAGAATTGGTAGGTTTCATGGCTTGGGGGAGAAAAAAAATATGCGTATGTATGTGTATGTATATGCGTGTGTGTGTGTGTGTGTGTGTATTTATATATATTTGCAGTCTAGGCAGTACCTTAGAAGTGACTTGCACACTTTCTTGAGAAAGAATTGATTAATCTCAGCCCTGGTGTCACAGCTGGCCGGTGTACATGGTCTGAACCCTGGACCCTTCTTTTGCCCTCCCTTTCTCCAGTTAGAGCCAGATGGGTGGTTCAGCTGGGCCAGGCTCCCAGGAGTATCTCCTAGCCCTGATGGTCTTACTCAGAGCTGCCAGGGTCTGAGGCCACCTGGGTGTCAACTGTGCCCGCACCACTGCCCTAGTCAGCTCTGCTTCCTGGGAGAAATGGTTCAGCAGCAACAGGCTGGCCAGGCCGCAGCACCTCTTGGGCAAGACTCCCTGGGCAGGGCCAGGGGCTGGAACCTTCCATGCACGGCCTACGCACCAGGCAAGTCTGCGGGCAAATGGGCTCCAGCTTACCCTGGTGCTGGGGCAGGCGGGAGGGACACACTTCTGTTGGGTAAACACGGGTGTTCAGGCCTGCCTAGACTCATCCCTGTGCCATATCGGTTAGAGGCACGGGACAGCTTTTGGCAGAGCTGGGAGTTGCCGGGTGTTCGGCCAAGGGTGACAGAGAAGGACACTTGGGAGTCTCCACAGACCTTGCCTGGGACTCGGCCCTTCTGGGCTTTGTCAGAAGCAGAGCCGAGGTGGTATGGGGGGAAGTATGGGGGGTCTTCAGGCGGGCCTGACTGCTGGCCCTCCCAGTGTTGAGTTTTTTCTCCACCTCCCCTGGGACCTGGGGAGGGTGGGCCTCAGGATGGTGAATTTGCTAAGCTAGGACTGAAATCCGAGCTTCTAGGTAGATGTACCCCGCAGATGCATTTCATTCCACGCTTACCTGAGGTGAAGCTCATGTCCTTGGGAAACCCCACATGCATCAGGCACAACTCTTTGGAGTCTTGAAGTTGCCACGACAGTCCTCTGAAGTGGCTGATGTTATCCCCATTTTAACCAGGAGGACTCTGGAGCTCAGAAGAGTCAAGTTGTGTTAGGCCCTGCAGCTACTAAGGGGAATCTGCTCTCTCCCTACAATTGGCCCCTTTTCAATTTTCCTTTTTAAATCCATGCCTCTTGGTACAGATGAGTAACCCTATGGGCATGGTTGCCAGCCCCTGCCTCTGACTGGAGAGCCTGGCAGGTGCCTGGGCCGGTGCCTCACAGGGGAGGTGGACGGGTGGCCATAAAACGCTGAGAAGCTGGCAGAGTTCATGGCCACCAAGGAGAGCACCTCTGTTGTCCATGGCTGGAACCCCAACGCATTGGACCATTCTCCCCCCACGTAGCTGGAGCCAAATCCTGCTTCACTGGAGGCAAATGTGACTTTGGTGCTTGTGTAAACACAGATCGAGGACTGCACCGTTGACAGAGAAAGTAAGATGCCCTTCCCTCCCACTGCCACCCCATGAACCCGGCACCATGGGCAGGAGCGTTGCCTACTTTCCTTTCTCGGAGTTGAACTTGGCTGAAGCTATTTTCTGTCTTCGGATTTCCTCTTGGCTAGTTGTCGCCCAGTGCTGTTAGAGTCCCTGCCTCCTTCTAAGGGAAGCAGCGGACCCCCTTCCTGGGCCCCGAAACCTCGTGCAGTGTTGAATTAGACAGAAGTCAGGTGGACATGGGAGGGACTGGGCCCTCTGGGGCCTTGCGGGGGGCAGCTGCATGCCCCCTGAAGGGGAGCCCCTGCAGGGCGTGTTGGCTAGCGTGTCTCCATCTGGAAATGAGGATAACCCCCTGGCTTTGGAGGGCTGCCAGCATCACCTCTGCAGGCTACACCTGGAACAGGGAGCCAACCAGCCTTTTTCAGGACAGGGGCCAGACCTGCCCTCTCCTTTGTCCCTCTCCCACCTTCATCGTCCCAAGGCCACCTGCTCCCTTTGTACCCATACACGCGTGTCCACATGTGTGCGCAAGAGCTTCTGGTTTGGGGAAGGGAGGGACGCTTGCAGAGAGACAGGGTGAGCTGGAGTGTAATTTTATTTCTGTGGTTCTCTTTTCAAGCTGTCACGGTGAATCTATTTTACTTGTCACTTTGTAAATCATTATGCAGGATTAAGCCTTTTACCAGCTTTTAAGGCGCCTGCAGCCATCGACAACCCATCTCTTCCCCACCGTGCCTTCCGAATGTCCCTCGCTGCTCATGTCCCTCGCTGCTCATGTCCCTCGCTGCTCAGGGCTCTGGACCGACAGTGGCTCCTTTAAGGGTGCTCCTGGAATGAACGTGGGAGCCTAGGGGATTGCATGCCTGTCTTCATGTTTAGCTGGCCCATTTTCCTGATGGGAAAACAAAACTCGGGAGGGGCAGGTTGCAGGGGGAAGAAAGGGTCTGATGGTCACGGTCAGGCAGGGTACCGCAGCAGCAGGGTTTGTCCTTCATTGCCCCAGGGGGCAGGGCCGCCTCTTCTCCTCAGTAGTAAGACTGCTTAGGACCCACAGGGAGCTCCAGCTTGGAAGACTTTGAAGGGTGGCAGGGACAGGGTGGGCTGACCACATGTGCTTGGAGCCCGAGGAGGACCCCCTGTCTGCTCTCGGGGTTCCGGGGCCAGGCACACAAGCTGGGGTGACGGGGAGCTGGAGATGTAGTCAGAGGTCCCCACACTGGCGTGCAGGATCCTGTTTACTGATTTCTCTAGAATGCCTTGCCCTCCTCAGTAGGCTCCAGGATGCCAGAACAATGAAAGCATTCCCAAGGCTCACTAGGCCAGGCACCCGCAGTGAGCAGTGCTGCGTTTCCCATCGCCGGCCCATCTGGGGACGCCTACAGAACAAATCAGGAAGCAAAAAGGCACCCCCTTGCAAGGTTGACACACATTTGGGGAGCTGAGGCTCGTGGGGTGCCTACTGTGAGAGGGACAGGGATGTGTGTGGGGCCAGGCGACCCAAGAGCCCTGCCAGATGAGGCTCAGGCTTGTTGCTCACTGCCTTTTCCATCATGATAGATGAGCCTTCCCTCCAGGCCACGGGATTCCTTCTTGTCGCTTGGGGCCCAGGGCTTCCCCCTGCCTGTCCACTGGTTAGAGGCCCCAGCCTGGGAGACCAACATTCACCCAACCTGCTTCTCTCATGCCTCTCCCAAACCTCCTTTGTCTTGAAACTTGACAGATTCATCACTGGCTTGGAATTTCAGGCCAGCAGGAGAGCTGCTGGAGCAGCCCGTTAGGGCAGGGCCCTTGCTTGGCCTGGCAAGGACTCCTGATGGAGAACAGGAACCCTCTTACAGCCTCCAGATGCTGGGTCATCCCCCACACTCCCGCCATATGCTGGGTGGCAAGTGCCTGCTTAATTTCCTGTCTTTAGATGAGCTCCTTCTAGAAGGCCAGACCCTGTCTGTTATAGCCCCTGGCAATGGGTAGGGGGGGCGCATGGGGCACAGGCTAGGGCAATAGTTCTTAAAAGGATGGCCCAACAAAAATCCCAAGACCATCACTTTAAGGAGTTTCACAGTCGAACAGGAACGATACATCCTGAAGTATTAGAGAGATGGACTAAGAAGTTGCATGGAGAGCTTGGAACAAGTGAGAGATGAGAATGGTTTAGAGTGGTCAGGGAAGGCCTCCTGGAAGAGGAGACATTTAAAGGTGACTGTTGAAGCTAGAGAGACTTTAGCCAGAACAAAGCAGGAAGGAGGGGAAGGAAAGACACTTTCGGGAGGCAGAAAGTTGGGACCAAAGGAAGGGAGGTATACATACCGGGGGTCTGGGGGAGCTCAGCCAGTGCTCCCTAGCTTCAGGGGAGTAACTGAGGCCAAGTGTCCAGGGATAGCTGGGACCCCAGAGAGAAGGCTGGGTGAGGAGGGGACATTTATCCTAGAGGCAGGTGGCAGGGAGGCTTGAGCAGGGAAGGGGAGGGACCAGAGCAGTGTTTTGGGAGATGAGTCAGAAGGCAGGGAGCTGCCCAGCTTGGAGGGAGAGGCGGAAGCCTTGCTCGTGTCACAGGTGAGTGAAGTCCCTCGGGGGCACTTCAGGACCAACTGACCTGTGCCGGGTGGGAGGTTGTGAAGGTGGGCGGAGGCGCTGGCCACTCCTCCAGAGGGGCTCCTGCAGGGCTGAGGAGGAGGTAGAAAATGCAGGGGCTTCTGAAGGCCCAGCAACAGTTTGGCCTGACACCACCCTTACTACGTGACATGGTCCTCAGCCTCTGTCCTCAACCTGCCAAATGGGGAGATGTAACAACCTCTTCCCCTACCTTCCTGCCTGGCTGCTGAGAAGAGGGAAAGAGGCACAGTTAGGGGAAGGCTTTTGTGTGCTGACATCCTCGGCGGGGTTTCATCCCATTCTAGAAAATTCGTGGCCGCGTGACACGGCCATCGCATGGCTGCTGGCCTCCCTTATTCTCTGGCCTGGAGGCAGCCTGTGCGTCTAGGGTTTGTTCTCAACAAGGCATGTGTCTTTGGACCAGTCACTTCCCTCCTGCAGGCCTCAGCTTTGCCCTCTATAACTGCATCCCTCTGTCCTGGTAATCCCTGCACCCCCCCCCCCCCCCGGGGTGCTGAGAGTGGCAGTAAATGCATGCCCCAGGGCCTTGGGAGGTCCCTGCTCAGAGATCGAGGCTGGGGCGTCCTATCATGGGCAGGGCCTGGCAAGCCTGGTTGTGACGATAGCACCTGACGCCTCCTCAGAAGCTTCAGAACTTCCACTAAGAGAGTCCAGTGCAGTGTCTCAGTCTCTGGAGACTTCTAGGTCTGTTTTGTGTGTCCTTGCACTTCCCGCCCACACCCTGGAGTCCCCCTTAGGAGTCTAGCCCCAGCAAGCACTCCTAGAATCCCGCTATTCCCCAGCAAGCCTTGTACAAGGCATGTGCCTTTAAGTGATGCTCATGGCTGTTCAGAAATCCCAACGCCAGCTGGCAGAGGGGCGGTCAGGTAGCTTGCTTTTCTGGAAGATGGGTGAATTTTTTTTTAGAACATTTTGTTTTTCTGATCATCAAAGCTGTTTGCCTATGATGCAGGCAGTCAAGGGACTGAGTAACCAGCCAGTAGGAGAAAGGCTCCTGGGGACTCAGTGTCCATAGGGGAAACTGAGGCCCAGAGCATAAAAGGGACCATCCTGAAGCCACCCAGCAAGAGTGACTGGGTGGCCGGTCCAGTAATAATAACGTGACCATTATTTTCTTATTCTTCACCATGATCACTGTGTTCCAGAGACTTACTAGGGTCTCAGCACTGCGCCGGGTGGTGTCCATGTTTTATCTCATTCAATCTGCCAAAGAACCTTACGAGGGAGGGCCTATTTTTATCCCCATTTAACACACATGCACCATTGGAGTGGTGTTCAGAGAGATTAAGGCCACTAGAATGTGTCAGAGGCACAAGTCTCAGAGTCTAGAACCTTCCTTCCCACTGCTCTCACTGACCCCTTCACATGCCCGGGATGCCTCTTCAGGGCCCATCCCCAGGTCCGTCCCCACAAAGCAGCACGATGCCATCTTCCTCTTTCTAGGAGGTGTGGGGTGCAGAGGACTTTCTGTATTGGGCAGATAAAAGAGCCCGTTTGGGATGATTTTTATCAGCTTGAGCAAGCTGGTTTGACTTACAGGAAGAAGCCAGTTTGCATTTTGGGAAAGAGATGAGTGTAAAGGCCACGGCAAGCCTTGGATGGATTTATAAATAAACAGTCGACCGGAGGCATTGTATGTCCCTGGCCGTACGATGCTAGGCTCCTGTTGACTCCACAGACCCACTTGGCGTCACAGCTGCCCTTCCGACAGAAAGGGCCTAATGGAGTAAGAGCATGCAAGGAACTCGTCCTCTGGCCTGGCTCCCCAGGCACGGGGCATCGGAGGCTGCGGGTGCCTCCACTCTCCCCACAGCTCGGGGCCAGGTGCCAGGAGTCAGGATGGCGGGATGGCCGTGGATAGCAGGATGCAAACGCTCACTCTGCCCCCAGTAGTGCTTCTCCTTTCTGGAGACTTCCATTCCTTGGCCTTGAAATGAGTAGGGTTTACTTCCCAGGTGACATTGAGAATTAAGTGAAGTAGGGTCGACTCCTGTCCAGTCGTCTCTGCCCTCCTGCCATGGGATAACTGGGTGATTTGGGGCAAGTCCGCAGCCTCTCTGGACTGTGCTCTCCTCCTCAGAAGGCGATGAGGGGGATGCTGGTCAGCCTAGGATATTCGGGCTCGAGGGGGCTTCTCCGGCCCCACAGGGTCCAGGAACTCCTGGGCTGGCCAGACTTACAGCCCACAGCCTCCCCGTGCAGGAACTTTGGATTCCCTGTCAGCGATGAGGGTTGATGATGGAGTTGTGAAGAGGAGGTGTGCTAAGGTATATGCTTAGTGCTTAGCACGGAGCAGGCCTGTGGGAAACGCTAATAAATAAATTATATCTGGAATCCCTATTTCAGGAAAAAAATCTGTCTTCAAATCAGAATACTCTCTGTTCAGTCCAATAGTCTGATTTAATTCCAGATAATCCCATATACCAATAATAGCCATAATGTCAGTAGTTAGAAGACCACCCCTATCTGTTCGCCTTGTGAACTCCCAGAACTTTCCAGTGACCCTTGCTTAAGGCAGCCCCGCTCAGACAGACTGAACCAGCCTGGTTGTTCAGCCTCTCGGGCCTCCAGCTTGCCTCTCTGCCCAGATAAGGATCATCGGTCCTTATCTGACTGCTCTGAGGGCAGACCTGCCACTTCCCCGGCTTTCTGATCACGCCTGTCTGTTGCCCTGGGCCTGGAACGTACCTAATACATGCCACCGTGTGCACAAGGATGCTTGGCACCTGTTTGCCCAGGGACGTCCCCTGGATCCCTGCACCCCCACTGGGATGCCCAGTTATTCTGCAGCGCACAGCGGGTCTTTCCGTCGGAGTCTCGTCTTTGTTGTTCCAAGCCCTTAGGGGATCCGTGTCTTGTGGCCACCTGGGTCCTTGTACCTCAGTCCTCATGGCCAGAAGGCTGGCAGACTTTAGCACTAAAAGCACCCCAGGTGTACACTGTCCATGGCCACCGAGGGAGATGTCCACTCCTCTTGTGGAACCTGATACCTCCTGAGGTCCCTGTGAGACTGGACAGGGGTGGGGGGCACAGGTTTCCTACCATCATTTTGTAGGGAGACCACTGGGCAGACCTTGGTGCCATTAGTTACGTGCTCTGCCTACGTGGTGAGGTCGGTTCCTGGCCTGACCTCAAGCCCTCCGGTTCCCACTTGCCCTGCTGCCTCTGAGGGGTCCTGAAGGACACTGAAGGGGAGGAGGGGCTGGATGAGGAGGGCTAGGTGATGAGGGCTGATGCACAGATGTTTGCCCCAGAAGCTAGAAGGGAGGTGTTTCGTAGGATTTCTGGCATGGAGCTTGGGGTGGGACGAGGAGCATCAGCCCTCTAAGAACCAGCCATCTTTTCGAGAACTTCTTGATTCAACATGCAGCCTTCAGGGACTGCTGGAATCTGGTTTCTCAGATGCTCACTCCCCACATGGGTGAGGGGGCCCGCAGAGGGAAGTGGCCCACTGGGCTCCGGGGCTGTCACGGTGACCAGACAAGGTCCATGTCTGCAGGAAGCCAAAGGAGGGAAACAGGGCAACCAACACCCCCTTTATAAATTATGGTAAGCACTGAGAAAGAAAGAAGGGGGCTGCTGTGTGGAGAAGGGGGAGGGGTGGGTGTGGGGGCCCTTGAGGCAGGAGGGCCTTTCTGAGAAGAGCCATGAGATGATGGGGAACGCGGGCAGGGGGAACATCCCATTCAGAGGCAGGCCCGAGACTGGAAGGTGCTTGTCATGTTCCAGAAACTTCACAAGGAGTCTCATGTGGCTGGGGCCAAGTGGCCTGAGACAAGGTGGGCCCCACACACATCTTCCACCTCATCTTGGGTCTCCCACTGGCCTCCAGACCAGCCAGCGGAGCTGCCAGGTCTGCTGTGGGCCTAGGCCCAGGTATGGACACGGGAGTGGATCTGCTTGTGGGATCCACATGGGGCCAGTTCCCTGCCCCAGGCAAGGAGCACATGACAAGATGACTTCAATGGTTATTTCTGCCTCCCCCATCAGCCACCTCCATGTTTGCAGCAAGAATGGAAGGCCTGCTCTGAGCTCTTGCTCTGTCCCCTGGCTCGACTCTCCTTTGGGGACACCACATTTGCCACTCTTTGCCACCTGGCATTTCAGTGACCCTCCTGTTATTGAGGAGGGTGGAGGACGGTCACCAAGGGTCCTGGAACGAGCTCAGGTTCTCCCACCGGAGTTGGCCCTGGTCCCGAGACCTTTATTTACTTTGGTCCTTTCTTAAAACCTCTGGTAGCAAAGCTGCCTGGAATGAAAGTGAAGAACTCAAGATAATAATAAAATCAATTGGACTGTTTCCCCAGTAATTCTAGAGACTGATGCATCATTAATGTTGGTAATACAGTGCCTGTCAGATCACAAACTTCTCAATAAATGTGCAGCTGGCAAGCTCTGATAGAAATTGGAGGCAAGCAGAGAATGAGATTTGGGGCCTTTGATATATGGGGTGTCAGCGGTGCGGTGAAGTTTTTATCAATTTCTGTCACTTTGGGCTTTTGTGTTCACTACCTATGTGGTCTTCAAGGCACCTCTCGTGGGCTGCCTGGATACTAACTGTCCCTCCCCCATAGTAGGAGGAAGAAGAGCTCCTGGAGGGGCCTCATGACCCAAGAGCTTCTCAGGCATCGTGAGTCCCTGAGATGGGCACAATCGGAGGCTTTTGGACCTGATCCCATATGTCACTCAGCCACCCCATGAGCATTTATTGGGATCCTGCCGCCTCCAGAATACCACTGGGTCCTGCCTTCGGGGGCTCCAGGGGCTTTGTGGGAAGCCTTGGGCTTGGGAAGGGAGAATGGGTGAGTGGTGAATGGGTGAGTGGTCATTTCGATCTAAGGGTCAGGGTTAGAGGGAAAGTGGAAGGAGTGAGTGTCTGAGCTGGTGTGGTAGGTCAGAGTGGAGTGCCTGTTCCATAGGGAGCACACGGGGGACCAGAAGCACCATGGAGTTGATGGGGAGCAAGGAAGGAGTTGGACAGGTGAAGCACCCAGGGTGGGGGAGAGAAGGTAGAAGCATCTCAGAATCAGCCTCACATGGTGCTTAGTGCATGTGCCCCTGAAGCCAGAGCGCTGGCGCTGAACCCTAGCTCCCCCGCTGAACCCTAGCTCCCCCGCTTCCAGCTGGGCTGCCTCAGGAAAGTAACTCGACCACTCTGTGCCTCAGTCTCTTCATGTGTAAAATAGGGGTATAGCAGCAGAGCCACCTGCCTCGGCAGGGTTCTGTGAGCATCAGTGAATTAATTAATAGTCCAGGGCTCAGAGCAGGCCTAGGTGTGCCGGGAGCCCTTGACCAGTACTGGCATCACTTTTGCACGGCTCTCTGAGTTGACTCCGGGAACCTGACAGCCAGACATGTGAGCTTTGGGGAGGTGAGGTAGGATATTCACACGGAGCTGGGATGGGAGCCCAGCTGCCATGGAGGCTGGCACAGGAGGTTGGTCACAGGGGTCAGGTGCCAGAGGGAGGAGGTACCATGGGGTAGGGCCAGGACCTGTCCGAGGACTGGACCTGTGAGGTCACCATCATGGTCGGCGAGGTTAATCAGCAAGTGGGCAGTGGGTGGGTGTACGCTTTTGTAGGCTTTTGTCACTTGTTGGTGCCTCTGGCAGGGAGTGGAGGCGTTCTGAGACTCAGGCTTGAGTGTGGAGCTTTGGAATTGGCTCCACCTGGCAGGTGAGCCAAATGGGGACCATTCTGTTAGCGAGCCCCAGCCAGGGGTTAGATGCTTCCCATTGCACCCTGCCAGCGAGCAGGCTCTGAAAGCCAGGAAGGCCTGCAGCCTCCTTGACACCCACCCGAGGGCTGCAGCCTTGGAACCCAGAGCCTAGAGGGCTCCCTGGTGGTGGGAAGGGCTTGAGTAAGGGGTGGGTGCAGTCATGACTGCCTCTGACCTGCTGGGACCTAAGTGCAGGGCCTGGGAGTTGGGTGTGCCAGAGCTGGGTAGCCAGTGCTCCTGGCAGTACCCTGAGCACAGGAGCCCTGACCCTACTGGACAGGGATCCCTCCCCAGTCTGCCTATAATGGGTCCCTCCCTCTCCTGGCTTTGCAGATACCTAGGATTTACTTACTGGTTTTGCATCTGTGTTCACTTTGAAAGGAAGGCCAGGTTGCAAGGCCCCCTGGGGCCTCAGGAAAGAGGAAGCAATCTTGTTAGTCTGGGGTGTGGGAAAGGCAGGGGCCCTGCACTGCTCCTTGAGCCAGGAGAGGTGGCATTGGGGCCCAGCTCCACCCCAGGGAATCTGCACGTCTTGGGGTCCCTGTGACCCGTACAGGTCCTCCTGGTACTGACACTGGTGCTTGTTCTGGGCTGGGGAAGATGGCTGATCTGGCACTATGCAGGTGACTTGCCTGGGAAGAATCACTCTCCATACACCCCTCCCCCTACCCGCCTACCCGGTGGCTGGGCTTGGAGGAAGTGTCCCCTTCCGCCCAGAGAGAGCTCAGGCCCCGGTGGGAGTGGGGCCTGGGTGAGGAGCTGAGAGGCTGCAAGGTACAGTAGCTGCAGGTGCATTTGAAGGACAGGGGGCTCTCTTTACTACCTAGAGGGCCGGGCCCAGAGGCCTGGGAGCCCGGGTGCTGGCTCTTCCTACCTTGCACGGCTCCCACCACTACTGCAGACATGACCTAAACCAATCCTCAGCCCCTCTGAACACCACTTTGCTTATCTACAAAATGGGAGTCCTTGATTGGGGGTAGGTGGGCCATGCCCTATGATGCCCGAAACAGGTCTGCTGAGTTTCATCCCCGTACCAGGCTCTGGGTGACAGGAGCTCAGAGCCTCACTGTAGAATAGGACGGGCCAGCATTCCTACAACAGTGGGATCTAGCGGCTGTGATCCTAGACGAGCTGAGTGGAACAGCTTAGGTCAGACTGCTGGGAAAGGGTATTCAGGGAGGGCTTTCCACAGGAGGTGACCTTTGAGCTGGACCCAAAAGATGAGTCAGGCAGTGCTGAGCAGAAAAGGCCTGGTGGGGTCATCAGGCCTGGGTGGGTGGGAGCCAAGGAGCTCCATGAGGGACCCAATCACGTCCTTGGAGGACCTTAAATGCCATCAATGCCTTAAGTTTTATTCTCGAGGCAGGGTCATCAAGAAAGGATTTGGCGGGGAGGAGTGACCTAGCCAGATCTGATTTATAGAACAATCACTGTGATGGCAGCTTGGAAGATGTTGTCACAGGAACTTTGAGAGTCCCACTACCATCCAGGATGGAAGGCACCCGCCCAGCGCTGGCAGGGACCCGGCCACGCGAGCAGGGGTGCAGCGCTGCTGCACAGAGCAGGTGTGGGCACTGGGTGCTGTGGTATGTGAGGGGCTTGTCCTTGGCTTGTGCACACAGAATCCGTGGGTGCTCGTGCCGTGGTGTAGACGCCAGCCACACGCCAGTGTATAGGGGTGGGTACATGTCAGAGGCTGCTGGACTGCTGTGGGTCTGATGAGCAGGAGAGACGCTGGGCCTCTGAGAGCACAGGAGCCTCTGAAGGCCAAGGGTAGAGCTGATGGCAGATTGAAGACTCTCGAAGGGATACGTGGAGGTGTCGTGGGGGTGGACTTGGAGAGGAGACAGGACGGAGCTCTTACCTCGAGAGTTAACTCAGCAAACGGTTACGGAGTGCCCTTCCTGTGCCAGCTTTGTGGGTGACAGGGGCAAGGTCCTTGCTCTGCAGGAACTCCTGACTATCTAACGGAGGGGGGCACGTGACACTGGCAGTATGCCGAGCTCACTCTGCTGGCGAAGGAGGCAACTAAGTCAGTGCTCTGGGATGACTGGAGGGTTCTCGGGCGGAGAAGCAGGGGAAGGGCATCAGAGGCAGCGGGACAGCCCCTGCAATGTCTCTGAGGACCAGAGGGATTCATGAAAGAGCTACAACCATTCAAGTCAGGCCAGAAGGCAAGGACTTTGTTCCCATCTAGGGGCAACAATTCAGCCAGGCGTCCTGTCAGAGAAGAAAGGTCAGGGGCTGCCAGATCCTAAGAGGCCTCAGGTCCTACACCTAGTGGGTGCTTGGGGGTATAGTGGAGGACAGTGCTTGCCCGTCACTGCCTGCCCGAGGAGGGTGAACGAGCAGGACGCGGATCCTCCGACAGCCTGCGTGTTTCTTCTTGGCGTGGCCTCATTCATAGGAATTGTGAGGTCAGAGAAGAGCCTGTTTGTCCAGAGGGAGAGGCTGCCTCTAGGCAGGCAACTGGCACCTCCCCACTCTGGTGTTAAAGTCCATCTGGGTGAACCAGGGCAGGAAGGGAGGGAGGAGGGGAATAGGTGATGACTGTTCTGGCGAGTGTACCCGGTCATCCTTCACAAGACAGCCATGGGGCCCCAGGGGCCAGTCCTGATTTCCACTGACCCCCTGCCACCAGCACACCTGCAAAGGAGGCACCGCCGTGCCCCATGCTCTGGCAAGGAGATGCGAGGAACAAGGTGTCCGTTACCGCACCGAGCAGTGACTGAGGACCAGAGAGGGGAAGTGGCCAGCTCCAGCTCACACAGCGAGTTGGACCCACCCGTTCCCAGCTTTTGTGGCACCAAGGCCCCCAAAGCTTTGCAATAAACTGGCTGGGCCCCCACAAGGCTCAGGTTCTGTCCACCTTCTCTGTACCCCTGGCTTTAGCTGTGTCCCTAATGCCCAGGAGGAGGAGCAGTAAGCTCCCTCCTGACAAGCTGTCAGCTCCTGCTGCTTTCCTTATCTCCCTCCTCCTAAAACAACCCGAGGAAGCAAACCCAAAAATTCCCGGTCCTCGCCTGCATCAGACCTGGTACCTCCCAGCCCAAGTGGACTATGTGTCGCGGGTAATGCGAACACAGCGAGGTCCTGAACCCCTCCTGACAGGGAGGCAGAAATCCCAGCTCTGGGAGTGTGTAAACACAGTTATTTTTAGCCCTCAGAGGGCTGTGGGCATAGCAGCATGACCCGCATTTGGCTCAGCCCCCTCCTCCTGCCCCACCAGGGAGAAGAGGGCTCCTTTCTCCCCTCTCCCCGCCGTCAGCCTCAGGGCTGGGTCAGTGGATTCCAGGACCCACTAAGAGAAGGAGCAGGGTGGGGGATCTCAGCGAGGCTGCCCACGGCGGGGAGCTGAGGCCAAGCCCAGCTCACCAGGGGCAGGATGTGGTTTTTAGAGAGGCGACATTTCAAGTTGCAAGAGAAATATTGGAGCCACACAATTTCATGCTTTTTCCATGGGCTCTTATTCTCTAATCTTCGTTACTGTCCTCCGTCTGGGCATCAGGAGGCCTGGTCCCAAGGGAACATGCTGCCACTTCCACCACGGAGTGCTCGCGGGTGCATGGGACACCTCTTGGTATCTCGTTGGGGCCCTCACCAGTGAAGTGAGGTTATTCCCAACCCAGCTGTGGGGCTGAGGGCTGAACCGACGAGATCATGGGTGCTCACTCGCTTGGTCCTTCCACAAACACTCGCTGAGATCGGGTTGGTGCCAGTGCTATTCTTGCTGCTAACTATAAAGCAGGGAGCCAGCCTGGCAAGGTGCTGACCCTCCTGGGACAAACGTCATTGGTGGGGTGTAGCGGGGAGACACAAGAGACAATTAACAAATAAGTACATCCATCAGCAGCTGTCAGCTTGCAGTGCGTACAGTACAGGAATAATGCAGAGTGATGTGTTGTGGAGTGACTGGGGTGGGCGAGGGGCATGTATTTCAGACAAGGGCTATCAGGAAAGCCCCCTGAGAAACTTCAATAAAACTGAACTCACTATACTGGTGGGAGGGGGTGGTGAGCGGGAACAGCAAGTGCAAAGGCCCTGGGGCAGGAAGACCAGTAGGGCTGGAGAACAGTAATGGTGCAGGAGCAGGCAGTGCACTTGGTGAGATGGGCAGGGGCCAGAAGCACAGGGTGTGTGGGTCATGGGGATGCCTTGGGAAGGGCTATACACAGGAAAAGGTTTGCTTCATGCCTGCAAGGAGGAGCAGGCCAGTGAAGGGCTGTTGCCCTTGTCCAGGTAAAGGAGCTGGCGAGAGAAAGACAGGTTAGAAACCAGGGAGGTTGGACGGTGCAAGTGGCAGATGGCTTGGCTGAGAGGGAGCTCCTTGATTTCTGCATTTGATGCCTGGACTGTTGGGGGGTGTAGGAGAGGGCAGTTGATCCAGAAGGGACCAGCAGAGGGTGGAGGAGGAACAGGATCTGGGGAACAGGCTAGTGTGCATTTGCTATACCTGTCAATGTTCAGGTCCAGAGGGTTTCTCAGGGAGCAGTTGCCTGGGGAGTGCCAGGCCCCAGTCTGGCACGGATCTCCTCCCAGGGGCTCTCTGCCAGCTTCCAGCCAGGCTGTGTGGGCGGTTGCTCCCTCCAGGCCTGGCCTGGGGTTTTGTCCCAGTGCGTGATAGATGAAGGCCTTCCGGTCCCCCGACTTGGAAGTGGGCGTGGGCGTGGGTGGGGGTGGGCAGTGCCTGCATCCTTGGGGCACAGGATTTGAAGGCTCTGCCCAAAAAAAGGACCAGAAGGCGCCCTGTTGGGGGGTGACTGGAGCACCATTTGCCGTCAGCTGGACCTAAAGCCTGGGTGCCCCCTACCAATCCTTCTTCTCAGCTAGACTGACTTATTTTGAAGGAGCCTGTGAGTCCCCCTGTGTCTGAGCTAGGATGCTCAGACATCCTAGGACAAAGGGAGTTACCAGCACATTTGGGACTTTTCTTCAAGTGAGCTGTACACCCACCGTGGAGCTTAAACTCACGACCCCGAGCCAGCCAGGCACCCCAACTCATGAGATTTTTAACAGCAAACCTAGTTTGCCTTCATTTGTCATCAGCCAGCTTTGTGACCCTGAATGTGTCCCCTCGCCTCTCTGGGCCTTGGAATTCCCACCTGACACTAGGATGGAGCGAAATGTCCTCAGGGTCCCACAGCTTGGGATGCTGCATTTTAGTTACAGAAGATCAGTATTGAGGGTCACAATGTGGGTAAAGACGGGGTTGTGGAGATGCCTTGCAGGGCCCTGGGGTGCCGATGGGTATGGCATAGAAGCCACCTGAAGGATGGTCACAGGAGATCAGTCGGAAATGGCAGGCTTCCTGGAGAAGGTCAAAAGGACCAGCTTACCATACAAGCAGTTGTGTCCTTGGGAAAATCACTAGGACTTTTGAAGCCTCAGTGTTGCCATCTGCAAAATGGGGTCCTAAACATCACTGACATCAGAGGGGTGAGTAACTGCGGAGGTAATGTGAGGAGAGTGACATCAGGAGCTCAGTTTGTAGCTCATGAAATGTCTGGTCTCTGGAGGTTGCCTCCTCCTTGTCCCTCTTCAGTTGACAGCAGGAATCCGAATTTCACGGGAGGGGCTCTTCTGCTGTTGGGGCTTCCTCTGAGAGCCACAATCCTGGGCCTGGGCGTCCTGCCAAACCTAACTCTGGAGGCAGTGAACCTCGCTGTGGCCTTGGGGACTGGCCCATTGGCCTTGGCTTTCGAGCATCAGCATAGGTATCGCTAGGAGAGACGCTTTGGGGCTCCAGCCAGAGGCGGTAATGAGCCCTGAACTCACGCCAGTTGCATTTTGTTTTATTTCTCAAAGAAGGGACGGGCTTTGATCTCCTATCAGCATCGATGTGGTTGCTCTCGTGTGTGTGCGCGCATGCATGTGTGCGCGCGTGCATGTGTGCACGCGCACATGTGCGTGTGTGTGTGTGTGTGTGTGTGTTGACTGCTCTGGGTTTTGGAGCTGTGGTGGAAAGTGCGGAAAATAGCAGATGCTGTATCCATTTGCCTCCAAACTGTCTTGAAACGCTATAAATATTTTCTAAAAAGACTAGCTTCCCAAGCCCAATGTGTTAGTTATCTCCTCCCCGAGAAACTGATTCCCGAAAATTAAGACAAATAACCTCTTAAATCACAGTTGTTAACCTCAGGTGTAAAAACCGTTACCACGCCAGCCGCGGGTCAGAGTGACTCCCTCTGCCTAAGTGACTCCAAGTGGCATCCAGAGGGTTGTGGCTGTAAAAGGGGAGGAGCCTTGTGCTCCGTCAGGGGGCCGGAGTCCAAGCCTGGCTTGGCCGCTTACTGCTGTGTGACCTCAGCCCCACAGGCTCTCCTCTCTGAGTCTCTGGTTCCCTCATTGGGGTGACAGACACCTGCCACCTGCCTCCTCTCAGAGGCGGCAAGTGTCACTGCTCTGTCTTTGTGCTCCGCAAGGCACCCAAAGGTGACTGTCGGGGGTTCTTCGTGCAAGCCACTCTGCCCCCCGCCCCACCCTGCCCCCTCCAGTCACCTGGCTGATTCAAGGACAGCCTCCAGGACCTGGGATGCTTTTCAACAGAGAGAGGCAGGGGCCTTGGAGCCTCCAGCAGGCCGCCAGCGCAGTAATGCCAGGGCCCACTCTCCTTGTGTTGACTCTTCCGTTCAACTTCTATTTGTGGCGAGGGAGGCTGATTGTGTATTTAAGGTAGTCGTGTAAAGTTAAAAAAAAAATAAGTAAATGTCGTTTAGCAAAAACTGAGTTGGTTTTGAGAACAGTATTAAGGGACGCCTGTGGGGCTCCGTCGGGGAAGCGTCTGCCTTCAGCTCAGGTCATGATCCTGGGGTCCTGAGATGGAGTCCCATGTCAGGCTCTTTGCTCAGCGGGGAGCCTGCTTCTGCCTCTGCCTCTGCCTGCCGCTCCCCCCTGCTTGTGCTCTCTCTCTCTCTGACAAATGCATAAATAAAACCTTAAGGAAATGAAAAGGAACACTACTAAACAAATGGCAGTCTAGATGGCAGGAGGAATTGACAAAAACCAGGTAGGCGGCTGGGACACATGGGGCCAGTGCACTGTTGATGTCCTTGTCTTCATAGCCTCCTGTCAACCTCCTTTGCCTTCTCTCTCCTCATAGGGGAGTGGACAGGGACAGGCGATGAGAAGAACACTCAGGCAAACTGTCTTCTGCCCACTCGACACTCCCAGGTGACCTCTATGCTTCATCGCAGAGGGGCTAAAGGGGTCCCTCTCCCAGGGTACAGGCCTTCCTGGCAGAGGGTAGCAGAGACCCCCACCAGCAGGTGTGTCAAATGCCACCTGGGAGGGACAGCCCGGAGTGTCGTTTCCAGAAGCAATTCTAAGGTCGCATCTGTCTCTGAAGGAGAGCGCGGATCGATGGTTCGTGGCTGCTGTGGTATGGGAAGGGGGCTTGGTGACATGCCTGCCCTCCTGTCACTCAGGAGCCCCTCCAGGCCCGTGGCCGGACGCTGTTCATTCCACATCGCCATCACCAGGCGTGGTAGTTAGCCAGCGGCGGAGCCAGAAACTCCCGCTGGGATATAGCAGGTGCTCCGTGGGTAGCCAGCAGGCAGGGGCGTCCCCCCATCACACTGCAGGCCAGGAGGGTCCATACCCAGCCCTGCGTTCATGAAGCCCACATGCTGATCGGCACGTGCCGTGGCTGGCCTCGGGCTGCGTACGGGGTAGGCACCCACTAAGTGTGTTGACAGACCCGAGAACAGTCAGTGTGCTACCAGAGCTTCAGACCCATTATCTGTTGTTCTTGGGGTCCCCAACAGAGCAGGCATGTGGGCTTCTGGCTTGGAAATCCTGGCTGCCGTGTGTACACACGTTATGATCAGGCTCTGTTGTCTTCTGGTTGCTCTCTCTACCACTGCCTTCGTATCGCGTCAGTAGGTGAGGCAGCCCCATATGTCCCCATTTTACAGATGAGGACATTGAGGCCTAGAGTTGGCAAATTACTTGCTTGAGGCTACTAAGCTAGTTAATGTAGAGACCTGGCCTGATTCACCATGGCACTCATCTCTGGCCATTTCACCTTCCACTCACAAAGAAAGCTCAGAAGACTTTATGCATCCTGATGTTTAAACTAACTTCCTTCCTTCCTTTCCTCCTTCCTTTGTTCATTTGGAATCTTTGTAGTCTAGTGGCTAGGAGCTCTGGAGCCAAATATTTAGCCTACGTTGCATTTCAACCACTTCTTGGCCATGTGACCTTTGGCAAGTCCCTCAATCTTTCTGTACCTCAGTTCCCTCATCTATAAATGGGCATAAATACCACATAGGGTTGTTGTGACCAGTAACAGGTTAACAGTGCGTGGCTCAGGGTGAGGGTTCTCAAGGGCCAGCTGGTGAGTGCAGGGCAGGGCTCCCTCTCCCAGGCCATGCCCTGATCATGGGCACTGAGGAATTGTAGAGGTAGGCCGTGAGGAGGATCTCGTGGTTGGGTAAATGTGAGATGAGAGGCAGATAGGTACACCGAGAAAGCATTTTGGGTGGACGGGCAAGGTCCAGGATGCACTGGACTCCATGGGGTGGTGGGACTAGGGACAGTAGGCATCAGTCCCCATGCATGAGGGGCTACTGAGAAAGGCTTGCCCATCAGAGGGAGGCTATCACTTGTGGATGGCAGGGAGAGCCTGCCAGGCAGGGGGACCTAGGTGTCCGGGGCACAGAGGCATGGAATGGGAGGCCCCTGGGTCTGGTCCTAGAGTGCTGGCTCAGTGGGGTGGGAGGGGTGTTGGGGGGGTGGCTGGCCTGACCCTGGCAGATCACCGTGTCCAGAAGTTCTTTGGACAAAGCATATCCCCATCCCTTACTCCCTTGCTTACTCCTGCAGTTGAGGCCTCTGGGCTCTACTCTACGGCGGGGCCTGGGGCATGTGAAAGAGAAGTGGAAAGGCCTAGTTGGTTTGTTCCAGTGGTAGGCAGAGAAAATCCTGCCCAAGAGCCTTGGCGTGGGGTAACTGCCTCTCCCTCCTCAGCTGATGAGCCAGCTCACGGCCGTCTGTCTGTCTGCCTGCCTGCTTGCCTGTCTCCTCTCTGCATCTGTCTGTGCCCTGCAGTACAAACAGTCCCTCCCCAACACACGGCCAGCACTGATCCACTCGCACGCCTGGTACTGCCACCCCGGCCCACCCAGAGACCCATTTATTCTGCTGCAGGGGCGTGGGCCCGTTTTAATCATCCTCGCTCTGCCACAAGATACAGATGGTTGTATTATTAATAGTCATAATTAATCAGCCTCCACGGAGGATCTTTTCCCCTGGGCGTCAGATCCTCAGGACGAGCAGCCCCACGAGGGCCCGTTCCAGTCTCTGCTTTATAGACAGGGAATGTGAGGCCGGGAGGAGGAGGTGGCTCACGGCAGGGCCAGGGGACAGCAGCCTCGTCGGCGCTCCTGCCCAGCACACCTAGGTCACTGGGGGGAAGCCTTCAGGGCTGGGGGTGGGAGAGCAGCCCTCAGCCTGGGGGGGTGAAGTAAGAGGTCCCTGGCAGAGAGCAGAGGAAGAACGGTAGAACGCGAGCCAAGGCAGATGGAGGCAGGGCCTCGCGGGCTAGCAGGAGAGAGGTCTGGGGGCGAAGGTGAGGAGCCGGCCTTGAGTGGAGGGGGAGCCAACGCCAGCCCCCCCGCCCCCGCACCCGGACGGTGGACCTGGGCCTGCTGCTGGCTGCTTCCCCCGCTAAGCTCTGTGTCCCACGGACAGTGATTTAATGCTTGCGGCAGGCGGCTTCCTGATTTATGGGCTTGTTCTGGACAGGCCTGACTCTGTGAGCACAGCGGCAGTAAGGGGCTTCTCGCACAGTCCTGCGGATGGCCGCCTGCCCACCTGCTCCCCTCGCACACTCTCCTGTCTTCCTCAGAGTGACAGCATCCACACCCGCACGGTCACATGTGCATAGACACACGGCGACCAGCAGGGCTGGCCGAGACACCTGGTCCTCATTGTTAGGCTCATCCTGAGACTCGGCCACGGTGACCCAGAGCCTTGGGCTCATGCTCGGGGTACTCCATTCCATGGAAGGAGTCTGGGAGGGGGGATACAGCACCCCTGAGTCTCGGCCTCTCCCCACTGTGTTCCCCAGCCCACGTGTACCCTGTGCCAGGCCTTGGGGACAGCCCTGTGTCATGGGAGAAGCCCAGTCAGGAGTCAGGCAGATCAGGTCACACACTTAGGCTCTGCCACCAGTGCATGGCTGCAACCTCGGCCTATCCCGTCCTCGGCGTCCTCCTGTCCCTAAAGCGGTTTCAACAACAGCCACCTCGTGGGGTCAGCATGAGGATTCGAGGAGTAGAAAAGCTGCTGGCTAAATCAGAGCCCTTCCCCATCAAGCTCCGCCTTCCCAGTCTGTGACGTGGTCCGTAGTAACTATTGCTGGCCCTCTCCTGGAGCTCTTTTGAGAGTCAGATGAGAAGAGGGCCCTTTGAAGGGTGGGGGTGGCCAGGGCACTGGTTCCAGCCCTGTGCATGCTGGGCGAGGGGCTCTGGGCACGTGGGGTGGGACCGGTGCAGGGGCCTGGGCCTCTGTCCTACTCCCCAGCTGCCACAGTGGGGCCCTGCGGCTTCGGCACAGACTTTCTCTTCCTTGGGATCTCTAGGCAGCGTGCGCTCCTCGTCTCTGAAGCGGGCGTGGTGACAGCATGTACTGCAGTGCGTAGGAGGACCCATGAGACATGTGTGTTGAGCTTGACACACAGCAACCACTCGAGTTGCCAGTGTCCGTCGGTGGTGTCGCCGGCCTGACGGCATACGGGTGGATGCGGGGTTCGTAAGTACAGATGAAGGCCTAGCGAATGACCTACTGACATCACACTGCAACGGTTCCCATGTTTCCAGACATCACATCCGTTCGTCCCCACCCAAGAGTCCAGGCCCTTCTTCAGGGCAGCTTAGAGGAGGGGTGGCGGACTCACACCCTGGCCAGCACAATGGTGCCCCGTGGTCTGTGTGGATCTCGGCTGACTCCCAGGGGTCAGCTGCCCAGCCCCACACGGCCACTTGGCTCCCCAGGAGGCCAGCACTCGCCTCTGTTCTTGCTTCGACTGCACGTCCACTGACCAGAGGAGGCTGACCTCCTGCAAAGAAGGCTGAGAGGCGGTCCTGATGTCTCACCTGAGCTAGGTAGGGCCTGCAGACCCCACGGCCAGCCCACGAACTTTCTTCTGCTGGCTGCAGCCTGAGCCCATCACAGCTCCTGTAATGCGTGGACTCCTGGGTCTGTGCCCTGCTCCCATGTCAGCTTCTGGGGTCCAGAAGACATGCAGAGTCCCCATCTTGGCAAGGACTTTGCTGAAGAAACGAGCCCCTGACACTCAGCCCAGGGCTGTGGGGGCTCAGAGGTTATACGGGCCAAGATGGGCCCAGAGAGGCAGGGAAGAAAGGAGGCAGGACAGGCTACGGCCAGGCCTTGAAGGACGGGGATTTGTGCACTAGAAGGGATGGCCTTCTAGAAAGATCAAAGTGTGTGGGCAAAGATTTGGAGTCATTCCTAGGGAAAGGCATGCCCTCTCCCATAAGACATCTGGACTTCTCTGGCCCAGATGGTCTCGGCTCTCAGTGACCAGTGGCTGTGGGATGCAGCAGATGGCCAGTGAGGGGCGGGGCCACCCCAGGCTGGAGCCAAGCAAAGCCAAGTGGCCCACACAGGCCAGAGCCCAAGACTTTGGCACCAGCCACTCAGAGCTCTCGACTCGAGAGTTAATGATTCATTTGTGGCCAATTTCTGCTGGCCATTGCCTGGAAATTCCCAAGCCTGCCCCTTCCCTTGGCTCTGCGAGCTCCAAGAGTACAGTCTCATTTATACTTGGCTGAGAACATCTCACCGACTATCCAGGGAATGGCTTTTAAAATGAAAGCAGGAGTGATGCAGGTTAGGCATGAGGAAGAACTAATTGTGGGCGGTAGACCAGGGGCTGGAATGGTTGGCTTGTATGTAAAGTAACGTTAGAGTCCCCTCTCTGACCCCATGTGCTCAGTGCTGATGGAAGGAGCCCTGTTTGTGTTCGTGGTGTCCCCCGTTTAGTTCAGAGCAGGTGGGAATGGAATCCAATTGAATGTAATGTGGAAAATGTTGTAGCAGTTACAAGGGGGAAGTAGAGCTTGACCAGAGCAGGACTTGGCTGAGTAGAGAAAGCAATAACACATGCAAAGGCCCTGGGGCATGAAAGTCCAAGGGAAGTTGTTAGAGGAGGCTGAGTAGTTGTGGTGTGACTGGAGTGTGGCTGGAGGGTATGAGAGATGTCTAGAAGTATGGACTCAACTCGTAGGTGAAGGGCTTCAAGGACTTGGGAATTTGGGAGGCACTGGCAGGGGCCAGTCAGGACTGGTACCTGAGCAGGGACAGGTATGTTCAGTTTGGGTTTTTGGCTCATTTGTGCATTCGTGTCTTGATTCTGTTGGCCAACAAACCTTTCGTGGTAGCCTGCTCTGTGCAGGCTTAGGCCCAAGCCCTGCGTGGGCCCCTGCACTTGGCTGAAGGTGGGCTAGAGGGAGGGGGTTATATGTAGCAATCCAGGGGAGGGCTGCTGAGAGCATGAGCACAGGTCAGTGTAGAGGCAGGGAGATGGCCGATGGCCTTTTCAGACCCAGCCGGCCCCTGTGTTCCTTGCAGACTGGACAGACAGCCCGGACATTACCCCTGTCTGGTATGATCACGTGGTCTTACTGATTCCAGATGTGTGATCTGGTCACTTGCAGATGACTAGACTGAGGCCCAGGGAGGGGAGGGTGAGTGCCCGAGCCCAGACACAGCTCAGGGGCCCCCTCTCCCTGTCCTGGCTGGTTGCACACATATCCCCCCACCTCCCCACCTCCCCAAAGTATTTCTCCAAATCAGACAAAAGAGAGCAGCCTAATCTTCCAGGTTGAAATATCCGGGGGCTCGGGGAGGAGGCTTCCTTTCTATCTTCAACTTTGCAAATTTAATTTCTTCCGATTATTTCTTGACAGTCCCAGGCGTTGGTGGTAAACAACCGTTCTCCCCAGAATGTTTCCCTGTGACAGCAGCTTTCTCTGGCGAGGGTGCTATCAACACTTGGCAGGGCCTCCTCCCGGCTCCTGAGAAGTGAGAGCTTCTGAAAAGCATTCAAGAATGTGGCTCTCCCAGTGCGCTGGGCTGGCAGGGGCTGGGACAGGCATGGGCCTTGCCTCTTTGTTCCCCACGGCTGCCCATAGCCCAGCCTGCCCTCAGAGCCTCAAATGCCCCTGGTTGTGGATGGTCCCCAAGCGGAGAGGTGGGGCAGTATCAGGTATCCGCTGGCTCCCGAGGCCCTGGTGCCCGGGTCCTTGGCACAGCTCAGCGACCACAGGGAGCTCATCTCCAAAGGGTAACTCTGCCAGGCCTATCTGTGGCCAGGAGACCGGCAGTGTCCCGGCCCTATGTCCTCCGTGGCCTGCGTCATGCTGGCTTAGGTGTCCTGAGTCAGAGCCAGGAAATGGATCTGTGTACCGGGTTAGAGGTGCCATCGTCCTGGGTGGCTGGGGTGAACCCCAACCTCCTGCCTGTCCATGCTACGGTGGGCCTGGCCTGGGTTTGAACAGTGCCTGGAGGAGAGGCTGAGATAGACAGCCAAGCCTCTAACCCCACACGGTTAGTAACTGCCCCTGGAAACGCGTGAGCCTGTGGGTGGAGCAGAGCACCCAGACATGGGCTGCAGTGTGTTTACCCACGCTGGACCACTCTCCTGGAAGGCCCTCTTGGGCTTGTCCTCTGGACAGGAATTTACCCAAGAATTATTCTCCGGTGAATCCTTTCCCTGCAGCCCCTCCTGTAAGGGACGCTGCCCTCTTTTCCTTAGAGTGGGCCTCCGGATCTCCACCAGGGCCCCATCATTAGGTCCTGTGGTCACCTTTCCCTGCAGCAGGCTCCCCCGGTTACCTGTGTGAGTGCTTTGAGCTTATCTCTGCTCCTTGCATGCCTGACACATACTAGATGCTCAGGAAGAGCCTGCTGGATTTGATGAAGGGGGTCCTCAAGGCAGTGTCGGGGTGTTCCTTTGTTAACGATGTGGTAGAGAGGAGAGGAGAGAGTTTGTCGATGGAGAGGCTGAACTCCCTAGGCCAGGTGCCCCACCCCCCGCCCTGCCCTGCACAGCCGGGGCCCGGGGGATTGCTGGGGTGCTGCAAGGGACCCCTCCCCACCTCTCTGCAGCCCAGCGCCTTCCTTGCTGGCAGGAGCCAGCTCCCTGGGTTGGCCGTGTGATCACTCTCCAGAAAACACCCCAGTGGAAACTGCATGAATGATTGATAAGAGCTGAGAGCTGTTTAATTTTTTCCCCCTGTTTAATGGCTATCAATAATTTAATACGCTCTCTGTATGTTTTTAAGAAATAGCACCCATTTTGCCCGTCTCCGGTTTAGCGGGCTAAATGATTTAAGTGTTGGGAACAGGCTCTGAGGACGGAGGCTGAGCAAGTCAGAGGGATCTGGAGGCTGGGGGTGGGGGGAGACAGATTCAGAGCCAGCCAGCGGCCCGTGGCCCGGGTGTGTGTGCATGAGCGTGTGTGTGTGTGTGTGTGTGTGTGTGAAGGTGGGAGGGATGGAGGACCGAGGGGGCGGGTGAAAGCCAGCGCCTCTCTGCTAAGAGCAAGATAATTGCTTTTCCGGGTCTCACTGAGCAGCAGCTGAACAGCTGTCCGCTCGTCGCTGCCCCCCCCACCCCAGTGTCGAGCTTTTCTGGATGACTCTGGGGGGGTCACGGGGGCTCGGAAGGAGCTTCAGCTAGTACTACTGGGGGCTGAGAACAAACCCCCCCCCCCAACACGTCTTTGCCCCCTTCTAAAGGTTTTAAGTCATTTTTATTTTAACGATGCAGTGACTCCCTGGCCAGCCTTGTTTTCCAGACGGGGTAGGGCTGATGTTGGAGCAGGGAATTCAGGGCTCACAGGGACCAGGAAGGTCATCTGCCAGTGTTCCCCCAAACTTCCCAGATGCAAAGGATCCCCTGGGAGGACTTGTTAAAAATTTAAATTTCTGGGCTGTTTTCCAGACCCACAGCCTTCCCTTCTCTAGGGAGAGGCCTAGAACATGTGGGTTTACCAGGTAGCCCAGGTAAGTTCTTATCGGCAGAGGAGTTCAGGAAATGTCGACTCCAGCTCCGGCTTCGGTGCTCACAGCACACATAGCACCACATGGCTGCTCCCCCTGCTTGCACACCTCCGGGGACAGGGTACTCACCACTCTGGGAGACAGCACATGCACTTAGGGAAAGTATGCTCAGTCCAGAGATCCCTCTGACATTAGGCTTGTCCCACTCAGGCTATCCTAATGTATGTGGAGTTAACTTCCGCTAAGGACAGACTACCTCTCCTAGGACCTCTCCCTTTCTGGCGGTCCACTGGTTTATCTATGCCTCTCTGTTGGGCAAGGAGCTTCCTTTCCTAGAAAAGCACTCTGGGTACCAGAGAAAATGTCCCAGGGATAGCCCAGGCATAGGGGTGGGGAGGGAGTGGGCAGACACCATCCCTGGCACAATGGGGACCTGGGGGGAGGCAGAAGGGGACCTGGGCTTCAGAACTGCCTTGGCCTGTCACGGTCCAGTGCTCCCGTGGGAGAGAAATATATGACTCACCAGAGACTGTGGACTAAGCCAGATCTCCGGGATGACAATGAGGGATCTGAGACCAGAAGAAACTGCCCCAGGGTCATACGGCCATTAAGAACGGAGCTGGGACTGCAAAGATAGGACAGGGGGGCCCAGCGAGGGGCATCAAAGATGAAGCCCTGGTGCTGGGGGTCCACTGAGACCCCGGTTACCGCTGGGCTGGGAGGCAGGACAGGGCAGGGCTCCTCCTCCTCACTAGGCGCTCGCTGGTGGAGACAACTCAGTACATCCAAGGATTTGTAGTAGAGCCGAGGCCCCATCTGTCTGGCATCACAGCTCTTCCTTCGCTTTGCCTGGTCTTTTGCCTTGTTCCTACCGAGAGGCCGCAGTAACTGCATGTCAGCCTTGCTCTTTTCTTTTCATCGTTAGAGGGAAGGAATGGTACACATTTCACAGGTGTCATTGTGCACTGCAAAACAGGGTGCCCATTAAGCCCTCCTCCGTTGCATAGATGCTCATGGTACCCTCAAGTTCAGCCCCACCCTCGATGTATGTGGGAGAAGCCTGGGTCCTGACAGGTGCTGGCATACAGTCCCCCAGTGCCCCTTCACCGAAACCTGCTCTGGTCTTTACAGCATCACTCGGGGCCGTGGGGTGGGGGGTGGTTATGGGTCTTGACCCCAGAGGAAGAGGAGGAAGGGTGCCGCTGAACCCTGACAGGGCTCTTGCTTGCAGAGCTCTGAGAGCTGGCAAGACCACAAAAGACTAATCCGTGCTCAGGAAGGCCCAGCCCTGGAGCGAGAACTGCGTGAGTCTAGATACCTGGGCAAAGCCTGGGGCAGTCAGGGAAGGCATCCAGGAGGAGGTGCCACCTGCCCTAGGGCTTGAATCATGGAAGGAAGAAGAAAGGCATTCCAGGTACAGAGGTGTGAGGCAGCACTGTGAATGTGTGCAGGGAAAGTGAGATGAAGACAGCTGGGCTGGAGAGGTGGGCAAACCAGGGTGGGCTGGACCTGGAATGGCTGGGTGGAGCACCACAGAAGGCTGGATTGTTCCAGCTTCCGTTGAAGGACTACATCCACGCAGAAAAGTGTGCATATCCAAGTGTAGCTTGACAAATTATCACGAAATGAACACAGTCATGTAAACACCATGCAGATCAAGAACATTCCAGATGCCCCAGAACCCCCTATGTGCTCCCTCCCTGTCCCTGCTTCCCCTCCAGGACAGTGACTTCTGATTTCCAACAGCATGCTGCCAACAATACAAACACCCCAAAACTTCATGCTTCAAACAAACGACCACCGTTTGTTATGTCTCCTGGTTCTGGGGTTTGCCTGGACCATCCCTCTGGTGATTTCCCTTGGGCTCATGTGACTGTAATCACCCGAAGGGCCGACTGGACCAGAAGGCTGGTGGTGATGGGCTCAGTCACATCTGGCGGTCGGCACTGGCTGTTGGTTGAGTGGCCTCAGGTGTCCCCCATCCTCCAGTAGGGGAGACTGGCTTCTGACGGGGGCCAAGGTCATAAACAGCATGCCCCGAAGGCCTAGTCTCTGTAAGCCAGAGAATGTTCCTTTCAGGAAGTCCTATTGGTCAAAACAGGTCTCAAGTCCAGCCCAGGTCCAGGGCATCGAGAACAGACTCCCCCCCCCGCCTTGATGGGAGTCACCACAGCGAAGAATCTGTCACCCTGTTTAGTCGACCACAAGCACAGAGTAGTCTGCCTGGTTTTGACCTTTCTGTAAATGGGGCCCTTAAGCATGTTCTGTATTGCATCTGGCTTCTTTGGGTTGTCAAGTTTGTGAGATTTCTCTCTATCCTTGGATCCAGTTGCGGATCCTTTGTCCTCATTGCCGTGGTTTTTATTCCACTGTGTGGGTCACCAGGTGTCCATCCTATGACTGATGGCCTTTTGGGAGGCTTTTGGCGGGGGGTTGGGCCATTACAAATAGCACTGCTCTGAACATTCTAGTACATGTCCTCGGGTGCCCCACACACGCGTATCTCTAGAGGTGGAGTTGCCCTGGTGCGATAAGCCACTTGGAAGGATGGGAGACACTTCCAAACTAGTTTCTAAGGCAGTGGTCGGTGCATGCCCTTCCAGCTGTGTTTGGGAAGGCTGCAAAGGCTTTGCAGCGGGGAGCAATGTGTTTACGGGGCTTTTCGGAAGTCCTCCTGGCTGAAGATCTCTGACCCTGAGGCTCCCTGTAGTGTCCCTGATGGACCCACCTCGAGCCACAGGCCTCCAGGCTAGGGGAGATAGAGCCATCAGACCAGCTGGCCTCCCGGACCCCGAAGACTCGAGGAAGCTGCGTGCCTGCAGCGCTGACCCATGAGGACCCTGGAGCCGGAGGGGCTGCCATGATGGCCTCCATCCGTGACAACTCGGGGCAGTGGGTCAAGCAGTCCCCAAGGAGATTGGGGTCTACCTCTGGCTTTGCCTCTCTTACCATGAGCCCCTGGGAGGAAACCATTTCCCTAGCAGGGCTTTGCTTTCCACATTTGGGAATCAACAGAGAAGAGTATCAACCTCACCAAGTCTCTCTCTTGCCTCTCCCCAGCCCCAAGGCTATATTCTGGAATGTAACAGGGAGGGGCATCAGGAGGCCCTTGGAGAGCTCATTGGGCTTCCCCAATTAAAGACACGTCAAGGGCACCTGGGTGGTTCAGTCAGTTAAGCGTCTGCCTTCAGCTCAGGTCATGATCCCGGTATCCTGGGATCAAGCCGCACATCCATCAGACCTCCTGCTCAGTGAGGAGCTTACTTCTCCCTCTGACCCTCCCCCTGCTCACTCTCTCTCACTCTCTTAAATAAATAAATTTTTAAAAAAATAAACAAGTACATAAATCTCCAAGATGCGTCAGTTGGCCAGTTTTCTTCATCTTATTCACTAAACACCTTCACTGCCCCGTCCATCAGTCACTCGTTTGTTTGTCCAACCATCCCTCCAGAAGTCACTGGCCTTTCTAGTCTCCGAGGAGAGGGATAAACTTGACTCTGTTCCTGTGGTCCAGAAGCTCCATGCAGGGAGGAGACTGGCCTCCAGAAAGCTGGAGAAGACACGGTCGACCAGACCCCAGGCCCCTGGAAGGAGAACAAGGGAAGGCCGGGCCGGTCCTGGAGGGCTCAGTGGAGGCACTTGAGCAATGTCTTGAAGGCCAATGGGGCCCAGAAAGACAGAGCAGTGGGAGACAGGGCTCGGAGCAGAGCACCAGACGTGACCCGCGGCCCTGAGGAGTATGTGTGTGCCTGTGAGCTGCTGCTGTTAGAGCCAGGGCCTGGGCCAGGCCTCTAATACCAAGTTTAGAAGACAAGCTCTGGCTGGGGAGGTGGGAGACAGTGTCCAGTTTCTGGAATGGCTCCACTTCGAGGGAGTCAGCTCAGCCTTCCAGGACATGGCCAGAGGAGCCTGGGCAGGCAGAGCTAGGAGGTCAGTGGGGCAGATGGGGGCCACCTGCATGGTTGGCTTGGCGCTCACTGTGCTCTCTGGTCTGTCCCGCAGGACTTGCTGTGCTGTGTTTGGCCAAGTTGGACCGCAGGGGCCGTCGCCTTCTTCCCACCTTGGCGTCCTTTTCCTAACGCTCTTAGCAGCCTTGAGTCCTGGTCGTCTGCAGAGGCCTCAGCAGGTAAGCAGGACAGACTGGCCCCCGGTGCTGTGCCTCTTGTGCTATGGGACTGGGGAGCTGAAGAACGAGGGGACAGGGCTTGTTTCTCAGTTTTCACTTCTTTCTTGGCTGCCTCCTCTCAGAGGGAGCCAGAGAGTGGAAGGGGTTGCATCCTGGCCTGGAACTGGGATATTAGGTTTTGCATTGTTGCCAGGGCCCATGTGGGCTTAGACAGACCTACCTGTCTCTCTCCAGCCCTCCCATCTGTACTGAGAATAATAATGGTGGACACGCTGACCCTGTCTCTGTGTGCCAGGCACCACACTAAGTGCTGTGTCGTTATTAACTCTTTCCATCTGCACACCAACCTGTGAGGCAGGTGCTGGAATCAGGTCCACTATAAAGGCAAGAAGACTGAGGCTTGTGGTTGGGAAGGAACTTGCCCAAGGTCACATACCTGGCTAAGCCCCCGTGGGTACCCCTTTGGGTCTGTGTGGCTCCAGTACCCATCCCTAATCCCTGGACCGTTCTGCCCCTGGCTGTGCCCACCTCTGCTAGCCTCTTCCTGGGGGCAGGAACTGAGGCAGTCATGGGGTTTTCAGAAGTGCCGGTCCTAATCCAACTCACGGCAAAGGGAGGGGACTCCCACAAGGTGACAGTGGCTGCAGTGACCTGGGGTCACGCCTCATTTGTGGATGTGGTGTGACATGAATCAGGCCTGGCCTCTGCGGTCCCCAAAGTGGTACCTAGGGCCCCTTCTAGAGGAAGAACATGCTGGCTAGATAAGGTTCTCTCTCCCTCTGCCTCCCTAGTTTAGTTTTCCTAGCCTGTATTAGGCACTTACTGTATGCTAGGCCTGGTGTCTGGCCTAGAGGGGAAAGGGGCTCATCTCATTCAGGGAGATCACAACAGATGTTATACAAGCCCCATACCAGTGCAGTGGACAGTGCTAAGAGGTTGGGGGTGAGCATTCCAGAGGAGGTAACCCCAAAGTGAGTAGTGTTGTAAGGAAGACAGGAGCAGGGGACGGGTAGGAGGGCCTGGCAGGAAGGGGGATGAGGTTGGCAAGGGGATGGGAAGACTGTAAAAGCCACAAGTACCAGGATGGAGAGCTGGATCCCAAAGGCAGTAGGGAGCCGTGGAGGGTTCAAAGTGAGATAGGGGCCTAATGAAGGTGGCTGCATTGGAGAGGCTATCAGAAGGGCCCTGCTGTAAGCAGGGAGACTAACAGGACTGTCCCAAGGGCACAGTAAGAGGTCAGATGCCTCAGGTAGAGCCAGAACAATGGGCACAGAGCAGGAGTGAAAACGTAAGACACCAAGGCAGGGAAGTTGGCAGGGGTGCAGTTGGCCAGGGGTGGGGGTGAGGCATGAGGGTGGGAAAGCTGCCATGATGCAGGGTGCGGGGTAATGATGGAGCTCTGCATGAGTATGGGGACTCTGGAGTCTAGGAAGTGTTCTTGGAGGCAGTGGGCCAAGTTGTGGTCCAGTGTTGTTTCTGAGAGGGCCAAGATTTTTGTGAGAAGGAAAATGATTTGGGTGGTGTGGTGGTTAAAAATGGGCATGATGTTCTCAGCTATAAATACTCATATACATATAAGTTCCAGAAGATTCTCCCCACCCACAGTCAAACCTGTATCCATGAATAGCTAGGCACACACGCTTATGCACACAGACACGCAAAGCTGTCCATGTGTGCCGAGGGTATACAGATGTGCATGCACACCCGTGTGCAAATGGGCACGCATGCACAAATGCGCGCGCTGATACCCGGAGGAACGCTCCCTCACACACGCATGTACACAGACATGGCTCACGCACACCGTAAACATACACATGTGCACACAGACTTGCACGCACGTACACACCCATAGACGCCTTCACAAACTCCCATGGTGAAGTTCCACAGCCGCTGGGCACAGTTCCTCCGAGTGCACATGGTCCCCCACAAGCACGGGGAGGCGCTCCTGTGCGTGCACAAAGGGGCTCTGTTCCAGGGAAAAGGAGTCGTTCGGGGTTCAGTAGATTCTTGGCTGTCAGAGCTTCCATGGCACAGGGAGTTGCAGGGTCTGTGTGGTGTGGAGGGTTAGTCTATGTGTGGGGAAGAGGTTCGGGCAGGAGATAGGAGAGGAGGATCAATCTGCCAGCTTGCTTTAGAGACCCAAAGCAACCGAGCACAGAGCTCAGCTCTTGCAAAGTCGCAGACAGGTGGAAGTTTTCACCTGCCCTTCGCTGGCCCTGCCCAGCTCCCCAACCCATGTTTGTCAGAATCCACTAGAATCAGGACTGGCTATGTCATGTGTGGGGCTCATGGAAAGACAAAAATAAGAGTCTCATTATTCACAAATGATTATGGGTTTGGTGGCCACAGAGCATCATGGGTCCTTCTAAGCATGGGGCCCTGTGCAGTTGCCCAGGGAGCCCACTCTGCCTGTATGAAGTGGAGTGATTGCAGGATTAAGTGCCAAGAACTGAGTTTGTGTGCAGTCTCCACCAGTAACTTACCAGCCCAGAGACCTTGGGCGAGTCCCTCATTGCCTCTAGGAGTCTTGTCGGCCAAGGGGAGAGATGTGCCCCTCCTCCCCCAGTGCCAGCATCCGTCTTGTCCCCAGCAGCCTGGGACAGTGGCTTCAGCTAGAGTGAGATTTAGATCCCCTCTGTCAGGCAGTGGTGTCAAGGAGGCCCTGACCTTTGACAGCCTGGTTTGTCTGTGCTTTGCCAAACCCACCAAGGGCAGAGGTGGCTGGGAGCGTCTGCTCTGTGTTTTATTTGCAGAGTCTTCTGCCTTATTGTCTTTTGCCTACCCACCTCTGCTTGGCAGACTCGCTGTAGCTCAGATGCCATGGAGCCTTTTCTGACCCCTGCCTCTCCCTCCTGACCTTTGCCCTGGGACCCTTCCAGGAGCTACCATGACCCCTTGCCCTGAGACTTCTCTACCACGTGCAGAGCTCGTTCACACCCCAACCCATCACTGAACAAGCCCTTGAGAGGTCCCCTCTTATGTGTCAGACGGGAAACAGAGGCTCAGAGGTACAGCCCACACCCTGGCACCTGGGTGAGGGCAGGCCCGTAGCAGCCAGTGGTGCGGGCAGTGACAGCAGAAGGAGGCCCCTGGGCTCTGCTCTGGGCCAGCTTCCCATGTCAGCATTCTGGAAGACTGGCTTTTCCCCCTGGGAAAGAGCTCCAGCCTCTAGCCCAGTAGAGACCCCAGAGGTGTGTGGGGTGCCGAAGAGGGCCTGGTGGAGCTGGAGGGCTGGCCAGCTGGAAGAGACAAAACCCTAGCCCTGCTCCTCCCTGTGGTGACTTGGCCCCGTTCCCGCAGCCAGGAGGCCTGCAGCCAGATGTGTGTGGTTCCGAAGCATCAGGCGCAGAGGTGAGAAGGCCCCAGCTGGTCTGGACCATAACGGCCTACAGAGGCTGGACACAGAGAGAGGGTCTCTCGTCGGGGGCATGACCGCGGGCCCGTGTAGCCGGCAGCTTGTGAACAGCACTGTGAACAGCTTTGGCCAGTACCTGCAGAAGGTCCTGACCTGATCAAAGGTACAGACTGTGGGCCGAGGCTTCGGGGTTTTCCAGCTCTGCCACTCCTCTTCGTGATGCCAGATTAGTGGCTTGACCTCTCTGTGTCTTATTTCCTCGTCATTAAAATCAGGATACTGGTAGGACCTAACTCACTGTGTTGTGAGGAATTCGGTCAACTAAGCCATGAGAATCTCGGCTGCTGTGTCTAGAATGTGGTTCGCACCCCACCGCGTGTGGGTGGATGGTGGGCAGGCAGCTGGAGGACAGCGGTAGAGCAGACCTGAGCACTGTGGGCACACGGAGGTGGCGGAGTGGAGGGGTGACATGGCTGGTGTCATTTAAGAAAGGACGTAGGGAGACAGCAGCGTTGGGGCTGGGCTGGATTCGAGTTTCATGAGATAATCACAGTTGTTGATCCCAGCTCTGTGGGCAGAGACATGGGGTGACAGCCACACTCCCTGGCCAGCCCCTCTGGCCCCTGGTTTGTAACTTTGGGTTGCCAGCATGCACACCATCAGCTGTCAGTCAGCAGACTTCCCGGGTTATATGGAGCAAGGCGGCCTTGGGGCTGGCTGCAAAGACCTTGACAGCAGGCCCGGCCGTGGCATTCCCCGGGGCCCCATGGGGCGTGCCTGTCCATCTTCGGCACCAGCTGAGAATGCACACCCCGTTCTCCTTGCCTGGAATTTGTTGCCCGCGGCCCAGGCCCCTCCACTGCCAGCCTGGGAAGCCTGCCCTGAGCCCACATCCCTGAACCCAGCTGGAACTGGAGATCGTCTACAGCCCCCTGATCATTCCTGCCCCAGGTAGACGACTCTCGGTCAGGAGAGCAGGGCTGCTGCCCTGGCAGGTCCTCCAAGCAGGACTTTGTTCAAACCTCAACCCTGCCACATACCTGCTGTGTGACCTTGAACAAGTGGCTGCCCTTCTCTGGACAGTTCTTTATGGGTACATAAAATCAGAAAGCTGGCACCCGTTGGGGGTCACAGCCTGCAGTGGTCTTCGGGGCTTTGACAGCCCAGTGAGGCTGAGATTATCTTCTAATACAGATAAGGAAACTCAAAGCACAGAGAGGTTAGCAAGCATCCCCAGGATCACAGAGCTGTTGGTAGAGCTGGGATTCAGCCCAGTTTTATTTGACACCATAATATGTGTTTTCTCCACTACAGCAAACTGTGATGGGTACTTGGGTACTCCCGGGTGATCCATTCACTCTGCCAGCCACAGCCTGCGGAACGTTTACCAGGCTCTGGTCCCGTGCTAGGCACTGGCGTCCAAAACTGAATCTGCATCTGAGAAGCTGAGTGAGCCCAGCCCTGGGCTTGGAAGTCCCAGGGTCTCCAGTGTAGGACCTGCTAGCAGGGGGCCCTCAGCAAGTGAAGGCTGAAGCAGCTGGGAGGAGCAGCTCTTCCTGGATGCTAGAGGAGGCAGCCTGGGGGACTGCCTTGAGGAGGAGGCTGGATCCCTATGCAGAATGGGAGAATAGGGTCTTTCTAGGGTCTCTGTACAACTTGGAAAGACTCGCCCTGTGGGGTGTTCAGTTGAAGAGGAAGATTCATTGAGCCACAACTGGAAGTAGGTGCTAAGGGAGCCCCTGGGGTTCTCAAAGGCTGGGCTAGTTTGACCTTGATCCTGTAGAGAGTGGGGAGCCAAAAGGGCTGTCCAGTAGCAGTAGCAATTCTGAAGGCCAGGAAGGGAGGGTGGGCTTTGGCCCCCTAGGCTCCCAGCTCCACCCAGAATGGCGACAGCAGGGAGTAGCAGGGCTGGACCTTGTTGACTCCAGCAGGCTGGAACCCCAGCTTTACCAGGCCCTCTTCTGTACTCCAGACCCCTCTGTGGCCTCTCCTAGGCCAAGGGCTGGAGTTCTTTACCAGAAAAGGCAGTCTTCCAAAATGCTGGAATAGGAAGCTGCCCCAGAGCAGAGCCCAGGAGCTGCCCTCCATTACCCCCATCCGTACCCCTGCGTGATGTGGGCCTGACCTTAGCCCACGGGTGGGGTTGCAGGGAGACATGGGCGAACCTGTTGAGTGATGTGCTAGGGACGCAGAAGCCCAGAGATCAGCCCAGGGTCAACTAGCATCCCCGAGACAGGTGCAAGAGACCAGCAGGCCAGGCGAGAGGGATTTTTTTCCTGAGGGTGGGAGGGAAGGTCTGTGTCCCCCTCTGGCTCTCCCAGAGTCCCGTGTGAGCCTCGCCAGCTGGATGTGATCACCCCTGTAGGTATGCAGAGCTGCACATGTGCCGTAGGGGCCCCTGACTTCGGCTACCAACAGGGCCGGCTGGGAATTGGTAAATTACACCGAGAAGGATTCCTTGGGTGTTATGCACTCTGGGTGCTTTTCCCTCCCACTGATGTTTGCTCACCTGGCTTTGTCTGAGCTCCTGAGTCCGTCTCCCTCTGGTCCCTAAGCCACACACTTAGGATGAGAACAACCACGCCTCTGCCCTGTGTCCCAGGTCCCAAGCCTCCGTGACCTTGCGGGGTGGGAGCAGACACTGGGTGTGGCCGCAAGGGTGGCATCTTCATTTGAAGCATCTAAATAGTCTTTAGAAATCATTTGGCCCAATGCCTCATGGTACAGACGGGGAAACTGAAGTGTGGCCCGGGGTGGCACGCCATGCTTTCAGCGGAGGCCGCTGCCTCCCTCAGTAGATTTTGAAGCAGGGCAGGGGTAGAGCCTGGCAGGGCCCCAGACCCGCAGTGGGGGTGGTGACCTGGCCCTGGGGCACAGTGAAGAAAGGCAGGACCAACCCCTAAGGGCCAGGGGGCACAGAGATTAGGGCCTGGGATGTTCTGGGGGGTCTGTGGAGATCCGCCCAGAACTGGGACTGAGAACAGCCTTGGGCGCCCTCAGACCTGGCTCTGTGAAGCCTCTTTTGTCTTCCAGCTCCTGTAATCACCACCTCCTGCCAAGGCCTGGACCATTAGGGCTCCTCCTCCCATCTGTTTACCAAGAGAAAGGAGTGAGGGCTAGAGATTACTGGCCCACAGGCCAGGGTGGAGAGAATACTCTGGAGTCAGGGCCCTATTTGAAAGCTGACAAGTTACAGGGGTGAGAAAGGACAGAAGGCTCCTGAAACCAGGGTCCGCCCAAAGTCCTTTGTCAGCTCCCTGGGCTGAGCCACAACAGGGTGCCCAGTGCAGCCTGCAGTTTATGAGGCCAAGGATCTGGTGTGGCATCCAGAAAAAATGTCTGGGTTCCAAGGGACTCTAGGGTCAAGGAGGGCTTCCTGGAGGAAGTGGAGCTGCAGCTGGACCCTAAAGAAAGAACATGACTGTGAACTGAAAGCATTCCAAGCAAAGGGGACCAGCTAGGTCAAGGCCCTGAGGCAGGCACGTGAGGTGGGGGTGGGGGGCAGACTGTGGGGCTGGGTGGAGGGCCCAGACTGGGCAATGAAAGAAATGAGGTGGACATGCCCCCTAGAGGCCAGATGGCAGAAGGAGAAGGGAGTTTGCACTTTCCTTCTAACTTGCTAAATCCCTGAGCAGATCCCTGCCCTACTTCTGTGCCTCAGTTTCTCTCAGATCTCCCTAGAGTTTCAGACACAGTAGGGCAGTACCTCAGTAGAAGGGTCTGCCTTTGGGGAGGGTGTGGGCAAATGCCAAGATCCTAGGCTGCCTGGAAGTTGGCAGCCAAAGGCAAAGGCACTGCTGTAGGACCCAGGGCTTCTCTTTGGCTAGGGGAGAGCTGACCTCAGACTCCACGGTTTTGCCAGGAGTCTCCCCGAGCCTGGCCGGATGGGGCCTTGGGCCCCCTGGGGAAGGACCACCCCCCCACCCTTGCAATGGGCTAAGGGTCTGGCTCTCAGAGCCAACTCCAGAGCCAAGAGTCTGTGGAGTGGGCTTCCCTTGTCCTTCCTATTCTCAGGGAAGGGGGGACAGGTGGCCCTCCTCAAGGAAGGAGGCCAGGTCAGAGCGTGAGTCCCACACGCCGGCACCAGGCCTGGGATGTGTGGAGGGCTGGGTGTGCTGGCGCCCCTCCGAGTGTGGGCCCTCCCTGTAGCCCAGGCTGAGCCCCGGTTATGTTCGGTCCGCCTCCACTGACCCCTAGAGTCCTCTCTCACCCTCTCCTATCAGCGGGTTGGCAGCCACAGGCTCTTGGACACCTAGTACCCGAGATTGTGCAGATCTCCCCAGCAGTGTGCACCATGGCCAGCTCAGGCCCTATCAGCCCAGGGCTGGCCTGTGTTCCCGCTAGGACAGCCCAGAACTCTCTTCTGCAAGAATACAGCTACCACCACTGGCAGGAAGGGCAAGTCACCCTCCTGCAAAGCCTCTTCATGACCCCAGCTCCTGTCATCCTCATAAACAATAAAATGGTGGTCTTTGTGGGGCCCATTTTGTAGAAACTGCACTTTGGAAAGAGAGGCAGGAGTTTGGGTCAGGGTGACACACACGCTGCTGAGCAAGAGCTCAAATCTAGGGTCCCAGGCCCCAGTCAAGCTCCTCTGGGGACCAAGCCCATGTTTTCTGTTCGTGGCCAAAAGGCAGATGCACCAGGGCCTAGGGAGAGGAGGTGGAGGAGGAAGGGAGACCCCCCTGGGAGCCCGGCGGCCGGGGAGCCAAGGACAAAGACGCCAGTCATGTCTCTCTTCCTTGGCTCCAGCTACTTTAACTGGCTGGGTCTGCCAGGGTACTGACATTTACCTGGTGGGGAGGAGGGCCTCCTTCCTCTTGAATCAAGATGCTAAAAATAACCAGGCCCAGCTTCCCAGGGCCCCTGCCCAGCTAGCGCCTGCCTGCCCACCTCAGCGACCTTTCTCCTGGGCGCTGTGAGCTAATTGCTTTGTGAGCACGCAGTTGCTGGTGCCTAGGACTTCCTTGGGGTCACAGCAGGAAGGGCATTGTGCACTCAGCTTCGAAAACTGAAGAGGGGTCTCTGCCAGGCCTACCTGACCCCCAGGTATTGGGGTGATGGGCCACTCCCTGAACCCTGGCACTCACCCCCCTTTCTCCTGCATTCCCCTGGCCCCCCTACCCCTGCATGCTTGGACCCCTTCCCTGAGCTGCCAGAGTTTCTCTGGGCTCCCTAAATTCTAGGGGGAGGGGGGGCTGTGCCCCTCATCCTCAGAATTATTGGGTGCTCATCTGAAGTCCTACCATGGACCTACAAGCTGTGTCCTCCTGCCCCCATGCTGCTTGCTCATCCTTTCCCATCAGCCGCTGAGAGGAGACCAGACATTGGAGAAGGACATGTTTAAATCCAGCTGGGCAACCTTAGCAAGTTTCTGAGCCTCTATATTCTCATCTCTGAAATGGGCATCCTACGTGATCCTGTGTTTTTATAAGAATGAAATGAGGTCACTTGCAGAAAGTGCCAGATCCAGAGAGCTGGGTCCCCGGGGCCACCAGGAGGCCTCTGGGGGGTACCTCTGGGGGCTTCCCTCTCTCTCACTAAGGTATCCATAGACCCTAGGAACCTAATAAATTTGGTGACTGTGTTTGGACCAGAAGGGGAAGGACTGAGGACTAGTGACTTGGTCTCCCTGAGAACAGGGGTCCCTTGCCTGTTCCTGCCACACCTGCCCAGCCTGTGTATTTGTCCAGCATAAGCAGAATTGTGTTGACCCTGGCCTACAGGTCCCCCACTGTGGGGCCTGCCCAGTGGAAATGGAAGTGGTTTTCTGGGCTCTGTACTTGCCAGCTGTGAGAACCTGGGCTGGGGGCCGAGCTCCTCCATGCCTTGGTTTCTCCTGTGAAAATGGCCCCTGCCCCATAATCATGGTGAGGTTAAATAGCGCACATGTACTGGGCTTAGATGGGGGTCTGGCCTTGGGCGAGCATTCAGTGGGTACTAGTCGGTCCTCACGGTAGGAAGGTACTGGAAGCGGTCAGTGACAGTAACGGGCACATGCGTACAAGATTTCATCCTGTCTTCATGACGGCTGTACACGAGGTGCTCTGACAAGCTCTATGTTCCAGATGAGGAAACTGAGGCACAGAGAGGTCACATACAGTCTGAAAGTGGTAGAACTAAAAACTGGAATTTACATTCACCCCTGCTAGGGTGAACAACGGTTAGGGTTTGCCTGGGACCCCCCCCAGTTTTTAGTACTGGGAGTTCCATATCCCATGTACCACTCCATTCCAGGCACCCCAGAACAGCTGACCATGCTAGTCCCATCTAAATCCTAGGCCCCCCAGACCCTCTGGACCCCCTCCTTGGCTTCAGGGGTGGCTGGTACCTTCTGGGTTATTCAGGAGCTCCTGCCGGGTCCCCTCCCCCACATCCTAGATCCCTCTTCTAAACTGATCCTCCTTGCCCATCCCCCACAGCCTGGCTGCAGTTCCCCCAACCCCCCACCAGCTTCCTCTTCTCCCTCCCTCCCATCTGCCAGCAGGAGGGGTGCGGCCGTCCCCCACCACTCTGGCATCTCTGCTCCTGACTTTCTAGAGATGCTCTGGAGACTTCTTCCTTAAAAGAGGGAAGGCAGAGCGAGCCCCCGCCCCCAGCCCTGGCCCAGGCAGCCTGGCGAGACTGCACTGGCCCTTCCGGTGAATTGATAGAGAACACTGCTGACAAAGGAGAAAGGTCAGCAGGGGGACAGAGCCGAGGTGGTGACAGCCTGCCAGCCAGCAGTGTCCCCCCAAGTCAGGACTTCCTAGCGGGAGGGGCCCAATGCTCCTTGGGGTTCTGGTCAATTCCTGTTGACTCGGTTCAGCCACTGGTTTAGCACAGCTGAATGTCCCAGCCCCAGAGGGCTGGGGGAGATGCCCGGGTCATCCTGGACACCTTCCCCTCCCTCACTCCCACCTCCAACAGTCAGTTCAACCCCCTGACCCATCTCCGGACCTGTGTCCCTCTCACCACCCCCACCTTCTGCTGGCTTTGAGGGTCTTCTCCTCTTCTTGCCTCGCCATGACTCACCTCTGTCCGGCCGTCTGCTGCCCTCCCCGGCTTCCCACTGTCAGCAGGAATGAAGTCCAAATTCTGAAACTGACATTAAAGCCCTTTTTGAGCTCGGTGAGGCTGCCTCAAGCTGCCAGGCCTCCACTGAGGACTTCAGCCTGCCTATGCTCTCCCAACCCTCAGACAAGGGTTGAACCTCTCCAGCCCTCCTCCCAGCTTGGGTGTCTCTCCCCCCGCCGCCACAGACATGTCTTTCTAGGACCTGGCCCGCCGCTTTCCTCCCTAGGATCCCTGCCCTCTGGGGGAGGTTGGAAGAGCTCTTCTGTGAGGTCGGAGAGTGCCCTGAGTGCCAGGCCGGCTCTGCTCCTGGCGCTCCTGCCTCACCCAGGCTGCAGGGCCAAAGCCTGTAGCAAGAGCCTATGACCCCACGCCATCCCTTAGACTTTCCCTTGAGCCATCCAGTGCACCTCATACCCTAGCTGCAGAGAGCAGGAGCCGTGTCTCCCCAGTTCATGTAGAGGTCAAGCCCCAGTGAGGGCGGGAGGTACACTGAATAGTGCACAGGCCCTGGGATCTGACCCCACCTCCATCACTTAACTGGCTGTGTGACCTTGGGCAGTCACTTAACCTCTCTGAGCCTGAGTGGTACCATTTGTGGGATATGGGTAGTATCCTTCATAGGAGGCTGAGAGTCAGTGTGGTGATGGGTGTTGAGTATTTGTGGGGCCCTGGGACATCTTAAGGATCAATAAAGTTATCTCTCATCATTACCATCAGAGTGGGCAGCTCCCCTATTCATGAGATTAGGGGCTCCTCCTTGTTATTTGAATGGACATTCCATTTCTGCCCCCTTACTGTCCCTTCTTTGCTCTTCATCCTGTCCCAGCACTGCTCCCCCACATCTCCTAAGACCCCAGGAAGCGCAGACCTCCCTGGTTCCAGGTTGTCTCCTGCATGCCTGCCTTACCCACCCTGTCTTCACAGGATGCCTTCAGAGCAGGGACCAGGATTTAATCTCCGTTTCTCCCATGGCCCCTCACAGGTAGCTACTAAGAGTCTGTTGGGTTGAACCGATGTTCACCAAGCCAAAGTCACCTCTAAGAACAACACAACAGTGAGCAGCCGGCCCCTGGGCTCATCCTCGGGCTGCCGAGGGGCATTTCCGAGAGTGGGTGTGAGCTGCCTGGCTTCCGGTGACAGAGGACAAGGGACACCGCCTGGCCTCACCCCTGTGTTTGGGGAGGAGACTGGGGCAGTGCTGGGGTTTGACTGCTGCCTTGTAAGGTATTTCCAGGCTGGTGCCTCTCGCCGTCCTCTGAACTGTCTTGTTTGCCTGGGTCTTTTCCCCACCCCCACGGTTTTCTGTTAAATTGTGTTATTATATTTAAACAAATCAATTCCACTGCAGAGTTTTCCTGTCCTAATGATGAGTTTGCAGCACAAATGCCATTGATTTCTCACAGTCCTGAAAACCAGTTGATGAATAGCACCGGGCTTGTCTTTGAAGAGGCACTTAGAGCAGCTCTGTGAGCCCCTCTCTGCTCCCCCACTTGCACGGGCCCCCCCATCACGACCCCACCCCACCCCGCCTCTCGGGGTCCAGCTACAAAAGGACACCCCCGGCGCCGCCAGGGGTGGAATGTCATCGCAAGGAGCCGGCCTCTTGTGCTGGTAAAACAATCACAGTGCAGATTCTTATTGATTTTGGCCAAAGGCAGGAGCGCAGCCTACAGAGCAGAGAAGTGGTGAGGGTGTGATCTTCGTCTTCCCTTACAAGTTCAGAGCTCTGTCCCCAGTGACAATGGCTTGCAGCTCAGGCGCCATTTCCAGACCAGGATGGGACTGCTTTGTACAGGGATGGTATAGAGGTTGGAAAGCTGGCCAGGCTAGGGAGCATGAGGGTCCCCCCTTTGTGTAATCCTTCAGAAACCCCGCTGCTGGAAGTCCCTACCCAGGGCTTTGCCTTGCGGATTGCTGCCCAGGGCTTGTCTGAGCTTTTGAATGGCCCCGGGTTTGGGTGCATGGGTAGCTCATTGCTCCCAGTTTAGACACGGTCAGCCTAAGTCGAGGGTGGTCACTGGTGGTGAGGAGGGAAGGGCTGCTGGCCAGCTGCAGCCAGAGGCTCCCCAGGGCCCCAGGGCCCCAACTGTCTTCCTACAGGGTTAATGACAGGAAGTTCCTCTGACTCTTAGGCTTTCTGCTGTCCCTTCACCTGCTCCTGAGCTTTTGGACTGTGGAACGCAGGTTGTCAGCTGGAAGGGCCTTAGGTGGTTATCATTCAGGGTCTCAGTTCAACTCTTGGTGTGGCATGCCTCACAAGCCCGTGCACTGGGCTGGGGCAGGGCAGGAGGGAGCAGCAGGGACTGTGGCAGATGAGGTTGCCTACCTCTCTTAAGTCCCTGAGAGCACATAGGCTTTAGTGACCCCAGGCACATCACACTATATGGGATTGGCACTGTGGGCCAAACTGGTCACTGCCTATCCCCCATTCTCTTATAGGTCTTTGTTTTGGAGACAAGAATATGTGGCCTGGAGTTAGGAGTGGCTCCTCAAGGTCACAGCAGAAGGCCACACAGCTAGGACTGGAGTCTGGGAGGGGGTGGGGCCTCCGGCAGTACTGTCGCCCCTCCCCTGGGCTTGGTGAGGCCACCCCAGCATTCAAGGTTAGGGGGCAGGGCACGGTGCTCCATTCTAGGACAGGCAGGCCTCTTGCTCCAGAGATTCAAGAGTGGCCCAGCATGCCCCCCTTCCGTCACTTTCAGAGCAGTCACCCACCCTCCGCCCTGCAGACAAACCTCCTGTCCCTTATAATCAGGTTAGCCTCCTGCTCTGTGCTCACTCAGCTGAGCTGAACCAGCTGCCTCTGATGGTCTGTGGCCTTCCCCTCTCCCTAGCTCTGGGGTTGGGGGAGGGGAAGCCAAGAAATGAGCTGGGAGTGGGAAGGGGCTGCCCCACTCTCTCCATTCAGACCTTGCCATGGTTTCCAGGATCAAGTCTAAACCTGTTCTTAGCCTGGCATCTAGGACCGGCTGCAATTAGGCCCTGCTTATTTCCTTAGCCTCCACAACCTTGATACAGTCTTTCCTACAGTCATGGGATGCTATTTCCTACCTCCCTGTCTTTGCACATGTGGCTCCTTTTGTTACTTCCCACCGTCTCAGAAAACTCCTATACATCCTTTAAAACCCAGCTCTTACCTCTTCCTCTGGGCTGCCTCCTCTGAGGACTCCTGCCTCTGTACTACCACTGGGTTCTCCACTGGTCTGAAATGTAATCCCAGTGTTTGGGTACTTTATTCTGCACCTGGTTCTCCTGAGTTTCTGGAGGAAATGGGCAATATTCTAGAAGAGTATGTCTCTGGGTGCAGGACAGAGAATACTCAGTGAAGGAAGAGGGCCAGCAAAGAAGAGAGAGGTAGGAACCAGGGGAGGGAAAGAGACAGAAGTGCACAGAACAGCTGTTCTCAGACCCTCCATGCAGCTCTAGCCTACTTCCTGTCAGGGAGGCCATTCCCAGTGACACATGCAGGGCCTGAAATAGACACGTGGGGGCCTTGGTGGTACACTTCCAGAGCCCAGCGCTAAGCATGAAGCACCCCTCCATTCCTTGGGCACTGAAACCCCTCTCCTCCCAGCGCCCTGCCCCTGCAACCAAGACCCCCTCCCTCAGCAATGCCCAGGCCTCGTCCCTCTGTTTCTGCTAACTTTGTTTTATAAATAAACTATATAAATAGGCCCCTCTGATTCCTCGGCGCACACGCTTAAGGACTAGGGCACGGCTGCAGGCATAATTGTGCTACCAAATCCATCAGCTGCCTAATTACCATTTATTTTGCATTTATTTCTGCTAATTAAAAAGAGAGAAACTCCTAACAACTTTTACGTAAATACTATATTTGTTCTATGTAAAGATGGGATGCTAATTTGCTGGTGATTAGCTGATTATCTAATTTTGTAGCTGTCACACAGGATGGCCCTGTCTCCCCTTGGCACCCCAGAAGTCGCGTGAGGCCCCTGATCAGGTGTGCGAGGGATGGGTCAAGGGAGGTCTCTGTTGGTGGTGAGAAGAACTGCCTGGGACCCGGAGGTCACCATGGTTCAGAGAGGCTGAGAGGAACCTTTGGCTCATTCACAGTTTCTGTACAGATGCAGACACTGAGGCCCAGAGAGGTCTAGCATCCCCTAATAAAGAGATAGACCCCTGCCCCACATGTTTGGGCTCCCCCTCCAGGGCTCCTCTGGCTGCATCGTGCTTGGGTCAGGAGGACTCAGTAGGAGATGGCTTTATCTGCAGCTAGGAAATATCGGGACCAAACTCCAGGCCCAAGAGAGAGAATGTGTAGTCTGGTCTGAGCCGATTGCCAAACCAAACCTGTGTACCTTTCTGGAACTTACACCTCCTCCCACTTCCCCATCCAGCACAGGGCTCTGCTCTCACAGCCCCCTGAGCATACCTCCAGAGGCTCGCCCCCCCAAGTTTTGGCCAGCTCCCCCAGGACCTGCCTGCACACAGTATTGTGCCTCAAGCTCTGTGGGCTACCAGGGCCTGTGTGAGTGTCTGAATTTCAGATCTTAATGTTACATATTTATCCTTATGGAAATTAGAAAAACATATGATTAATATAGGAAACCCATGATTTCATACAGTATTGCTTTGAATGAGGGTATGTAAAAAGAAAGTGATTTCAATAACAATACATAAATTATTTAGATAGAACACGGATGAGACTTAAAGTATCTGGTAACTGAAGTTGGGGACATGCTCAGGGAGGGTCTGAGAGCACCAGGTCACAGGAGGCCAGGCGGGCGAGGCCAGGGTCGGTGGCAGGGACCTGAGGTCAGGGTTGGCCAGGCCCTGGCCTGCAGGCCGCCACTGCCCCATCCCACATCCAGGCCGGCAGTGTCCCTGGATCACGTTGCTCTCACTGCTATCAGTAGGAATTAGCCCACCACAGAGGAAGCATTTGCCTCCAGAAGCAGTCTAAAAGGACTCTGGTTCAGGGAGGCGGGAAGTCAGACTCTGCTCCATCTTGCACAGAGTGACCAGCTGTGGCTAAGTGATTCCGAGGGGACTTTCTGACCAGCCAGCTCCCCGGGCCTTGGTGGACAAGACCCTGGCTGACCTTCCACTCTCTTTTTCCTGAACAGTCTGAACATGGCCCTTTCTGGATATAAAGGCGGAACGACTAACGAGGCCAGCTGTCCTGTGGGTGGCCAGAGAGTTCAGGACCCTGGTTGGTATGGCCTGTTGGAAATCTCGGAAACCAGAGACCCATCCTGGCCACTGTTCTCTGGACTCTCAGCCTCACCCTCCGTAAAATGGGAGGTGGTGGTGGTTTGCTCCCAGGGTTGCCAAAAGGGTTCTGAGGGCCATGGGCCAAGCGTCCCTCAGAGAAGCGCTCCACACAGCTGGTGGTGAGCCCAGTCACCCGCCCGGGGCCCCCCTCAGCCACCCGCCGCCGCCACAGTGTCTATGTGAGGTGACGGCTGCCAGAGATCTCGCGCTCATCTGCCCTTTTATCGCCCTGAACACAATCAGGGGAAGCCTGGAAGGCTGGGGGCGCGGGCAGATGGAAAACAGAGAGAGAAAACAAAGGGCCTGCTCCAAGGAGGCCAAAAGGCAGGGTTGTGTCCTCGCTCTGCTGTGGCCTGGCCAGCCGGTCCCACCAGCACCAGGCCTTGACTGCCCCTGGGGCTGCTGGCGACCTGCCCCACCCCTACAGAGACTGGCCTTGGGCCTCACGCAGGGTCACCGCTCCCTGGGTGGCCCTGGGGAAGCCATGTTTCTCGTGTCTATAAGATGAAGGAGTTGGACAGCATGCTACGTGACCTTCAGCAAAGCCCCCTCCTCACCCTTGACTCACGGTCTCTTTGGGTGGGCCCAGCCCATCTCCAGGATACCTCCCCAGCCCCAGGAAGTCAGTGGGGTGCCCACTTCTGCCCATTGAGAGGACCCCAGCATGCTCTGAACAAAGCGAGAAAGTGGGGGGGGGCTGTTTACTGTCACAAGTTTGGTGCTGGCACGTGAGGATTTGTGCGGAATGAATGGTTTACGCAGAGGGGACTTCACACAGTGTCCACCCTTGGTCTCCGCTGCTGTCCGAGGCTCTGCGTCAGAGAAAAGGTTCCTGGGCCCTCCAGAGCAGGACCCGGGAACACTGGTTGCGGGCTCATACCTGCACCAGTGCTGGGCTGTCGGGGTTCATATCCTGCCTGTGTGACCGCGGGCTGGTTTCTGAACCTTGCTGTGACTGTGTCCTCGCCTATTAAAATAGGCAGGGTACCTACCTTGTAGGTTGTGGGGAGGTTAAATGAGTTCATTCACATCAAGTACTTAGAGTGGTACCAGGTCAAGGCCCGTTAATGTTAGATATTATGTTCATTGGCAGTTGTATCACTGTTATTGATCAGAGGCCGACTGGCCAGGAACTCATGAAGCTCCGGCCTCTGGGCCCAACCCCTGCACCACCCTGGGGAAAGTGGGAGTTCTGCGGGCAGCTCTGGAGTGTTCTAGGTGGGGCGGGCAGCAGGTTGATGTCGGGAACATTCCTGTGTGAGCATCTCTGGTAAACGGTTTAGAGGGGCCCAGACTCCTGAGGCTCTAGGAATATGATGGTGTTTCTTTTCTCATTTTAAGTAAGTATCTCTAATTCTATATATATGTCTACAGAGGACCCCAAAATAGTATATGCTTTTAGCCCCATGAGCCGGGACCACCCCCTGCTTATTCCTGTTGCCCTTACTGCACTTCTGAGGCCTGGCCCTGTGTGGCCTGGCCCGGAGCTTGGGGGATAGAGGGACCTAGCTTCTCACCTTGTAGGCTTGGCCCTGAGCACCCCAGACTGCGAGCCACACTGCACACCTGAGGCTGAGGGAGCCCTAAGGAAAGCAAGCAGGAAGAATGGGACTTCAAAGGAGTCGCTGGACGGGCATATCTCAAGAGCCCCATGCCTGTGGGCAAACGTCCCTGTGCTGCCGGCCGGAGCCCTGTCCCCCGCTCCTCCCCTGCCCCTTCTGTGCTATGTGGGCCCCAGTGGGCAGGCACAAGAGGCGGTTGGGGTCGTGGGAAGCAGGTTGCTGAGTTGGAACAGTTGCTCCTGAGGCTGTCACCAGGGTGGCTGGCTGTGTGCCAAGTCCTGGGTTTCAGCCGGGTAGAAGCCCAGCCTGGTCCCTGCCCTCTGAGAGCTCACAAGGTAGCTGGAACCACAAGATTCACACCTGGAAGGGCATAGAGTGGGCAGGGGGAGGTGGGATTAGACCCTGTTGGTTCAGACATCATAGAGACAGGAGGTGAGCGAGCTTAGAGATCGTGAGGGCTACACACTGTGGAGGGCCTCCTGGAGGATGGGCCCTCACCTGGAAAGCCCCCTGGAGGAGTGGGGGCTATGGACCCTCCACCAGCGGAGGGGCCTCTCGGCCTGGGCTCTGACAGGGACATTTATAACTCACAGCTGTGCGGTCCTGGGCCCAACTGACTGTGGTAAACCGATCAGCCTTCAGGAAGTCAGTCCCGAGGCCACTCCCTACCCCGACCCCACACTCTCCTTCACCTCCTGACACCCACATCCTGTTCTCAGCGGGAGGGGCAGGCACCGGGGCACTGGGCTGGGGGCCCAGTCAGGGTCTCCAACCTGGGGGCAGAGTGGGGAAGGATGGAGGGGTGCAAGAACCACAAGGCTAGGCCTCTGGCGTCCTCAGGCTCTACCCCTCATGGCATACCTGGGAACACTCATTCCACTCTGGAATACCAGAATGGGCACCCAGAGCCACAGAAGCTCAGAGGGGGAGGCATTCTGTGCTTTCAAATCTAACCAGAGAAGCGATTATGCTTTTAGCCCCTGATGACCAACTCTGGCCTGGGGGATCCTGGTGCAAGGGGCAGATGGGAACTAGAGATCTCAATACTGAGAAAAGATGCCATCTTGGACCTTGGTCCTCGAGTGTGGCCTACAGTCCTCCACTAGGACACCCCATCCTGGGGCCCCATTCCTCACAAGGCCTAGTGCCCACCTGCCTAGCTTCTCACAGCCAGGTTCACCTGTGGGGAGAGAAATGGTCTCGCCCAGTGCTGTGAAGACAGGACAGTATTAAGTTTCTAGCACATCATGACTCTGACCTCCTTATACTTCCCCTGACCTTATTTGCTAGTGGATTCTGGGGCCCTGTGAGCCATCTAACCCTCCCCATGACTCTTTCTGTGCAAGGAGAGGGCTGATAAGCAACAGTGAGTTTGCCAAAGCTCGGCCCATGTAACTCCGGTAGCCTGTGACAAGATTCTGGAATTCGGTAGTAAATGAAAGACATACACTTTTCTTTCATTGGTCGTGTACTTATTAAGGGATATTGGCAATATGAAATGAGCATATCAGATGGGCTGTTTCGTGGATATGATCGATTTGGACAAGGCCAGATTTATTGAAGCTTAAAAAAAAAAAAGTGACTTGAAGTAAAGGTAAATATTAATTAAGTCAAAAATATGTATGTTAGTTAAGCCGCTGTCCAGACGGGACTCAGCTGGGACCAAGAGTCACGAAGGGCAGGAAGTGAGCTAGTTTTCTGAAGAGGTGGACGCACATAAAATGGCCCCCAGTGCTGGCGAGAGATCTGGTAAGCAGTTCATACCGAGGAAGGAATTCAGGCAGGGGTCAGAGAGCGGCTTCAGAAGCGGCTGCCGGCCGGCCCTGTGAGATAATTCCGCGGAGCCAAGCACGGCAGAGAGGAGACGCTGTGGGGGCCTGTAGCCAGCTAAAAATACCCCGACAGCTTCTCCCTGTCACCCTGCCTGGGGGCTGCACAGGAAGGCCATGGCCTTCTGCTTTTCTCACCAGGAGGAAAAAAGACAACGACACAAAGCTCCCGAGCACCAGAAGAAACAAAACTTAAATATGTGTTTTAGTCTTCAAGATTCCCACCAGGAGGGGTTGGCTGGCTCGTGGCCGTGCCACAGGGATGGGGAGATGGGGCCCCAGGGTGTGCATCAGTGGCTCCAGAGGCCACGGAGATTAGCCTGGCCATGGGGGGGGGGGCGGGGGATGGAGGTGCGGGGAATGGACTGCGGTCTTTGTCCCTGGCTATTCACATGTGTCCTGTCTCTGTCCCTGTGTACCCAGGACGAGGAGGAGGAGGAGCCGCTCGGTGTCAGACCAATGCTGTGAGGGGTGTGAGGAAGAGAGCCACCGCCCGTCCCTCAGCTACCAGACCTAGAAAGGTAACAGCAGACCCCTGCTGCGTGCATGCTACCCAGCCACCTTCACCTACCTGGCCAGGGGCCTGGTCAGGCAGCCGGGTCACCATAGGGCTGGCTGAGTTCAGGGTCATCGGTCTCCACATCCAGCCCCTGACCCAGGCTGTCAGACTTCCATAACTCCTTGTGTGTGTCCGGTACAAAATGTCGCTGGGCTTCAGTTTGTCCATCTCGGAAATGGGTCATGGTTTAGTTCAGTTCTTGAGGATTCTGTGACTCCGTTGGACCTGATGGTTATGTGGAGTTAATCTGGCTCAATAGCCTGGTTCTGTCTGAACTCTGTGGGTGTGGCCAGCGTTCCAGCCCCTGTGGATGGAACAGTAAGGGTACACTTCAGCGGGGCGAGATGGGGCTTGAGAAGAGAGAGCTTTCCGAGGCAGCACTGGCCAGACATGTGAGTTGTTGGAAATGTGGCCATGATCTCCTTTGTGGCAGTATTTGAAATTTCAAAGCGATTTCCCTGATCGCCCTGGGTAGGAATAATTATCTGCATGTTTATACTGCAAGACCTAGGCACAGGGAAATGGTCACACAGCAAGCGCCGCTCACACCGTAGAGGCTCAACTCAATCCTGTCTGTTGGTATCCGTTTCTACACATCGAATCTCATGACACTGCTCTGGTCTTGCCCACTCACCGCATAGAACTTTGCCTGTCGAGCCTAAGCAACCAACTAGTCTTTATTGTGTGACTGTGGTGAGACCCATCCCCCTGTCCATCCCTACGTCCCGTCCATCATCCATCCTCTCACGGAGCCATATTTCCCCTCATCAATCCTCATATCACTCCTCCATCCGTCCATCCATCTACTCCTCTGTTCACCCACCTGTCTTTCCAGCCATCCGTTTACTCATTATTAGCTCACACATCCAACACTCACAGACTCCTATACCAAGCCAGGCCTACACTAAGGGCTGGGTTTGGAGGATAGGTATCCGATCTAGCCTTGCCCTGAGAGGTTGCAGTTTGCAATGGAGGCAGGCCCAACTCCATAAGTTCAGCGCTCAAGGCTTGTGTTGTATCTCTGATTACACAGGGAAGGGAGGAGAAGAGGCTTTGTGCAGTTTCTACAGGCAGGCAGTCAGGGAAGGCTTCCCAGAAGAAGTGGTGTCGTTCATTTACTCATATCCCAAGTGTTCGTTAAGAAAGTCTCCGTGCAGGGACTAGGGGCTGTTTCGGAGACCCAGCAGGAGACAAAATGATCAAGACCTCCTTTCCTCATGCTGTTTACATTCTCATGAAGAGGCATGGACAGAAAAGACCTAAGATGTGATATATGTTATGTCCAGTGATGCCAAGTTCTAAGAAGGGAAGCTTGTTGAGTAAAGGATCAGAGTCTGCCGGGGTGAAGTGGATGTCCTCGGATCAAGGAGGATCATAAAAGGCCTCTGACAAGGCAGCCTTTGAACAGAGACGTAAATGGAATGAAGGAGTAAGAAAGGCGCTTGGCACATTCAAGGAAGGAGCCAGGACGCCATGCGGCTGCAGCGAAGTGAGAGGTTAGGAAATCCCCTGGGGGACCCACTCGTGGAGGAAGGCAAGAGTGGAGCAGGGAGGTGGCCAGGACCCAGGTAGAGGTGGTGGCAGCTGGGTCTAGAGCCAGCAGGGGAAGGGGCTGGGAACCATGGGAGTCCGAATGACTCCAAAGACCTCGTAGACAGGCGTGCATGTGGATGAGAGGTGTCGAGGAGAGAAGACGGGGACAGTCAAGGAAGGCTCTTGGGTTTGGGACAGGAGCCACTGGTAGAACAAAGGTGGTCATTTACTCAGCCATGGATGATGGTGGAGCAGGGCCGAAGGCAGCTGAGGAGCGTGTCTTAGACACATGAACTTGGAGATGCCTCTGAGACACCTGAGTGGGAAGCTTGAGCGGGCAGTTGGGTACAGGAGTCTGGAAGATGGAGAGAATCTGACTGGGGATAGAAGTGTGGGAGCTGCTATGCACCGAAGAGGTTGCAAGCCATGAGGCTGAGAGGTCACGTCAGGAGCGAATGGAGAGGGAGCCGATGAGAAGCCTGAGTCCCGAGTCACAAGCATCCAGCCCTTGGAGGGAGAGAAGGCAGGGCAGGGACAGCAAAGGAGACGGAGAAGGTGCAGCCAGAGATATGGGAGAACTGAGACAGCAGGCTTTCAATGGATGAGGAGAATTTTGCTGGCAAAGCAGGGAAAAGACACTCCAGGTGGAGGGAACAGCATAGAAAAGGTTCGGGGGCCTCAGTCAATGAGCCATATTTAGAGAGGGGAGAAACCAGAGCAGCTTCCCCCTCCACACCTGGCCACACAGGGGCAAGGCCCGTGGGCATCTGGGCTGAGTGTGAGCCCATATCCAAGGACCTCTGTGTCACCTGGGCCAGCATTCCCTGGTCTCAGTGGAGTCTCCTGCCCTGATGTCTGCACACTTTGCACTTTCTTTAAAGAAGTTTCCACCTGTTCTGACCTCCCACCTCCTCTGTGAGGTTCTTGGGCTCAGGAGACTTCCCCCTTGCCTGGAGCACTTGTCTGAAAACACAGGGCTCAAGGCAGCCGCTTGGAGCTGCCTGCAGGGGGAAGGGCACCCAGCAGCTTCCTATTGAATCTCTAAGCACTGCTGGATCCTTTATCTTAAAAGAAACCGTAGAAACTTCCTGACTATGAGTGTGTGTCAGAGCTGCCCGCTCCGATCACCAGTTAGAGCAGAGGAGCTCGCTGCCTTTGGTGGGCCATTGTGTGCGAATTTGGTGGGGGAAGGCATCCTCTTTTGTGAGTCTGTGGGGCTTCACACTCCCTCTCAGGGGATGCCCACGGCTCTGTCAGGGAAGGCTGCGGAGCTGGGCTGCTGCCCAGGGGCAGGGCAGGTGCGTGTTGTCAGGGGGCCCAGGAGTGGAACAGGAGGTAGGGTGTGAGCATGAATCCATCTGGGGGCCTCCCGGGGGGCACAGTCCAGCACATCCACCTAAGTGCACAGCCTCGTAAGACCAGGATGCAGCCAAGGCTTGGGAGTCTTCTCCGCACGGAGGATAGGATGGAGCCAAGCAGAGACTTGGTGGCCCCCTCCCCAGTCCTTCTAGGAGATGCGCCTTTGTCTCTGCACTGGGAACTGGGGAGCCATGGGAAGCGGCTCTGATGCTGCCCAGCTCTGTGGCAGGAGGCTGTGGGTAATCTAATTAGTGTTCCAGGCGGATGGGACAAGTAATCCTGCCTTCAGACTCACTTTTTAAGCCTGTCCCCACCCAATCTCTCCCTAAATCCTTCCACTGCCTGGGTGATGTTGGGTGGGAGTGGGCTTATCTCCATTGAACAGATGGGTAAAGCAGGGCCAGAGAGGAAGAAGCTTGCATGATATCACAGCTACTAAGTGGCAGGGCAGAGCTCTGAACCGAGTCCTTCTGAATCCCGAGCCCAGACTCCTACCTCTGCCCGCCACTACCTCCCAGGCTTTCCTACAATATCCCAGCTGGCAGGCACTCTCATGTGAGCCTCATCATCTAAGTCCTCATTTTGTAGATGAGGAAACAGAGGCCCAGAGAAGGTGAGATACTTGCCCAGGGCCACACAGCAAGCCAAGGGCAGAACCTGTACCAGAATCTGCTCCGGCCCCCTGCGTCTGCCCAGCCCCAGCCCCCACTAGCAGGTGCAAGGAAGAGGTCCCAGACCCTGCCCACTTCCTCTTGGAGCACCCACTGCCTTCTGTCCTCCAGCAGCCTTTGGCACTCGCTCTGGTTGAAGGCACCAAGTTCCTCATCAGAAGGCTCCATTGTGCCTATTGTTTAAATATAGATTACTAATGAAATGCCTTTTCATTGCCTTCCCAGTGAATAGTTTCCGTGTAAAGTTAATTTGCAGTGTTATGTAAATTCTGTTTAACTTCAATCAAGTTTCTAATTATGTTTTTACCGCAGTAATTCCCATTTGATTTGTCATCTCCTGTTAGGTATTTAATGTTCGGTGGGCGGGTGTGCGTTCCCTCTGCCTCTCGGTTTTCCAGGGCCCTCTCCTTCTCTGACCCCGGCTCCCTTTCTGTCTGTCTGCTTCTCCTTCCTGCCTTCCCATCCCTGCCCCTTGCTTCTGGGTTAGTCCCCACATCGTCTGCTTCCCCTTGCTCCTTCCTTCCTTTCTTCCCCTCCACTCTTTTGGGCTGTGTCTGCCCTCCTCTCCTCCCCTCTACCTCCCTCCCGCCTGCCCTCCTTCCTGCCGTCAGCTTTCCTGGCCCCCATCTCTGTTTCTCCAGCCTCTCCTCTCCTGCCCTTTCTCTCTGTGTTTCTCCCATCTCTCTCCCCTGTCCCCCACCCCACCTGCTGTCTCTATCTCTCTCCCCTGTCCCCCACCCCACCTGCTGTCTCTATCTCTCTCCCCTGTCCCCCACCCCACCTGCTGTCTCTATCTTCCCTTGTGCCCTTGCTCTCCCCCACCCACACTGTCTTCCCCCCTCGTCCACGCACCCTGGGGACCCTCCCAGAAGCTGCCTGGGGCCGTGGGGGTTGTACATCCCAGGGGACCCCTTGTCTGGGCTTTGTAGAGGACCGGCCAGCCCAGCACCCCGCCCCAGGGACTTAGGGTTCTGGTTAGAACATAGACGCTGGAAGTGCACGGTCAGGGAGCAGATCCCGGTCTGCCCCATATTAACCCTGTGACCTTCAGGTTGCTGAGCCCTTGTCTGTCGTCTGTCGCATAGGGTGACAGCATCACCTACCTAGTGGAGTGGCTGTGAGGATTCGGTGATACAGCATAGGCTGAAGGACTTACCCAGGCCTGGCCGGAAGTGGCTTCTATCTGAGAACTCCCAGCCACGCCCCTCATCTCTTTGTTGCCTTCCTGAGGTGTCTGGGAGGTGGGTTCCTGTGTCCGCTGGCCTGCTGGGAGTCCGGCCTGAGGCCAGGGCAGTGGGCTGATGGCACCCCCTCCCCCTACCAGCCGGTCTCAGCCCTGCCTGTCAAGAGACATGATCTCCTTCTCCCTAAGTGGGCTGTGGGGACAGGCCTGCCATTCTAGGGAAGTATCTGAGACACAGAGCCCCAAAGCTGGAAGAGCCCTCAAAACCCTGGCCCACAGACCTTTCCCGAAAAACAGACCAAAGGCAGAGCTGCTTCAGACCCCCCCCCTTCTCCCACCCTTTCTCCTCCCTGGATGCCCCCTGGGCCAGCCACGGAGTCCTGCTGCAAAACCCGTCTCTGGTACGAGGCCTTGACAGGTCTGCTGCTGACTCACATGCAGCCTCCTCCCAGAGCCGCGGCCTCCCTCCTGCCTGACATCCAAATGCTGGGCTCGGGGTTTCTCCCTGGCTGGGCGGCAAGGTTTCCCAGCAGGCAGCTGCCCTCTGGGTGGGGAGGGCGGAAGGAAAACACCCCACAGGGGCCAGCGGGCTGGGCGCAGGCTCCTCCCCCTCCTTCCCCCCTTCCTCCCCCCCCACCCCCACTCCACTCTCTTCCCATCCAGCATGGCTCTGGTGCGTCCAGGAAGCAGAAAACAAGTGTTTGGAGAAGGCATTCTTCTGGGTGAAGAAAGGCAGGCCCAGTCACTTGTCCTTCAGAGACATGGGAACCTGAGCTGACCCAGTCCCTGCCCTGCTGGGCCACATGACAACCTGACCCACTGCGAGTGTGTGTGTGTGTGTGTGTGTGTGTGTGTGTGTGTCCGTGTCTGGTCCAGGAAACCTTAGCCAGTCACGTGGCTGCTTTCCCTGTTTGTCTAAGTAAGCAGTCAGGCCGGCTACAGCCAGGAGGCTGTAGACATGGAGGCTGAGACATGGAGTCAGGGGAGGGGGCCACACTGGCCTGGGTGGTGGACATAAGATCACTGGGGACAGAGGGGGCAGCCCTAGACTTCTTGGGCGGGGAGGCCCGGCCCGGGAATGGCCCAGCTTCTGACCTCCTGCCCTCCTTGGACCCCTCCTACCTCCATCTGTGCAGAAGTATTGGCTTTGGTGACTCTAGGGAACCCTCCCAGCCCTGAAATGTCCTCTGACCAGGAAGGGCTGAAGAGGGCAGGGCCCCAGCCTCGCAGAGGGGCAGGCGCGGATGCACCCACCGTCTGTCACGTGCCCTGGAGCGTGCTGCTGAGCTCTGTCCCCTCAGCAGGAAAGCCCAGGTCAGGCCTTCCCATATGCATCCAGCAGGCCACTGATAAATTCAACAGGTGGGAGTTAAGCACCTGCTGTGTGCCAGGACCTGGGCTGAGCTGAGCAAGGAGTAGGGTCGTCGGAACACAGATCTTCTGGAACTTCTGTGGAACCCTGCCCTTCTGACATATTTTCTTCCTGTTGGATGGGTGGGATTGCCTGTGACTGCAGAGACCCCATGCCCCCGTCATGAAGCAGCCATGTCCCATGCCACTGCCACTCCAGGGGAATGGGCCTCCTGCACCTGCAGGGCGTAACCAGCAAGGTTCAGAGATGGTGCCTAGTGGCTGGGGAGGAGGGTCCCTTTCCTCCAGAGTGATGAGAACCAGAGCAGATGTAGGCAGAGTACAAAACCCTTGAACCCTGGAGACTTCAGGGCCTTCTCTAAGGCCCCCTGGGTGGAGAGCCCCAGGGAAAGTGGGCCTCCTCCAGATTTACCCAGCCAACTTGGCATGTCTTAGCTATAGAAAACACAATCCCGCTGGGATTTGGAGGAGCAGGAGGACTGTGGGGGGCCCATAGGAGCCTCTGAGAGCCCACCTGGGTTCAAGTGTCTGATTGCCCCCTTTCTCCCTGCTCCTTCTCTTTCTCCTTCTTTTGACCAACATTTCCTGGCAGCCAAGTCTGTGCCAGGCTATGCTCAGTACAAGACCCATCCCTGGCCCTGGATCCCCTTTCCCCAGGGAACTGAGAGCTGAACCCAGCAGGTGCCCACGATGAGGGGCACAGAGAGCTGACATCTGAGCCACACAGAGCATTGTCAGACCTTGCTTCTGTTGCAATAGGATTTAGGGGTATTCAGCCCGGAAGAGTCCCACCAGCTCATGAGCCCAAGGCTATTCTGTTATAACAGGAAGCTCCTATTCAAGAAGGGGATAGAAGTTGGTGGGCCAGTGGCTGAGCTGGTGACACAGGCCAACCATCTTGCCACCCACAGCTGAATATGAATCCTGGATGGGGTGGGTATGCAGGTACTAGGCAAGAGTCCCAGAATGCCACCTAGGCAGTGTGTCCCTGGCCTTAGCTCGCATGTCCCCAAGGTCAGGAAACACTATTGCCCCGTGGCGGTCTTAGTAACTCTTCCTGGTAACTTGTCCCTTGCTACCCACCAGGCTGGAGTCTGGCTTCTGTCTTCTACCCTGCTTACCTCGGGCCCATAGACCTTAGGCCTTTGGCGTCCCTAACAGAGTCCCCCAGGCAGAACATCAAGCTGGGGCCACGGACAGCCCCATCATGGTGTATTTGATTGAGGAATATGGATAAGTCACCGCCAAAGTGAGCTCCTGCCCAAGGGATCAGACCCATCCCAGGATGGCCTCCAGGGAGGTTCTTAGGCTGCCTGTGGTGCACGCAAGAGACCTGGCTCCCAGCTCTGTCCCTGTTCCTGGGGTGATGTCAGGCAGGGCCCAGCCCCAGTCCGACCCAAACCACCTCCCCTCTGTGCTTCTCCCCAGCACTGAGCTCTGAGAGGCCTCTGTCCCTGGTAGGTTTACAGCAGGCTGGAGGAGCGTTCTGGATGTTCTGGCCTGTTTGCTTTCGGAGGCGCCTGTTTGCCCAGCAGCGTTGAGAGAGACCAGGGGTGCTGGCGTTGTCCAAAGCCTGTACCTTAGGAAACCAGGAGGAGCAGGGTTGGGGGCTAAGGGCCTTTGTTCAAGCCTTTTACCCCTCCCTGGGCCAGCCCACCAACCTCGATGCTCCCACCACATCCCCACTTATGGACAGGTGAGTTTCCAGCTCCTGAGACACAGGGAATAGGTTGGGTTCACATGAAGGCCATAGGTGGGCCCACAGCTACTGGGTCAAGCTTCCAGCCAACCCCCGGCCCCGCCCCTGCCCCCAGACCCCTAACACATGTAAGGATACAGGTGTGCAAGGCTGGGAATGGGATGGAGGGCTCGCACCCAGGGTCCAGGCCAGGGTCAGACAAGGTGCTGTTCCAGGGTCGGGCTGCGCTGCCCAGTAAGAGTACCATGCCTTCTGCGGAAGGGGGCTCTGCCCCCCCCCATCTTTCACCAGTGGGAATTTCTTCCTCTGAGGCCTGACAGCTATCCCTTCTTCGACTTCTCCCCTTATCCTCATCCCTCCCTCATGGCTCCTCAGAATTCAAACTGCCCCTCTGCCTTGAGTGAGGGAAGACGGTGCTTCCAGGCCCCCCAGGAGGGGCTGGTTCCTGCAACCCCCACTCAGCTAGGCCCGGAGTTGTGTGCAATCCCACTGCTGCTTTTGTGGAGTCCTCTTGCTAGGAAACCAGTAGCCGGAGGTCTAGAGGTCAGAAGCCAGAGGCCACCGAGCAGGCCGGGGCAGTCTGCCCCGCTCTTGCCCCAGAAAATCTGAGCGTCTGTGAGGAGGCCCTCCCCACCCTGCATCTCTCCCAGGCCGGGTGCGGCCAGTGGGACAGGAAGCCGGGGAAGGCCTGGAGGATGGGACTCAGGGTGGTCTGGGCCTGAGCCAGGGATGAGGCAAAGCCCAACCCCGGCCTGGCCCCAGGGTCACAGGCACGCAGGTCACCCACCCGAAAGGAAACCCTGCCCGGCACCCCCTGTGTCCCACCCCGTTTCCCGCGGGTGGCGCTTCTACTATTTCCCGTGGGAGCTGCTGCCAGGAATCATACCCTCTCGAGAAAGGAAGCCGGGCCTCAGGCTCTCAGGCTGCCCTGCCTCTGACCTGCTCTGATCCCCTTCTAGGTCCTCCCAAGGGTGGAAGCTTTGGGCCCACGCCCATGCCTCACCCACACATGCTGATGACTTATCTTCTCCCAGACAGTCGGTCACCTTTAGCAAGTGGCAAGAGAAACCTCATCGTAGGGCTAGGCCCGGGAGCCCAGAGACCAGGCTTCGTGGTCTAGGATCCACCACGAGCTTGCTGGTACACCTGGGCAAGTCAGTCCACCACGCTGGGCCTCAGCTGTAGAAAGAAAAGAGAGAAGCAGCAGCTCTGCCCCCACTAAGAGCATCCCATGAGATGAAGGGTTTGTGGGTGGGATGAATTTATACCCTATGCTTTGGGTATTAACTGACCCGGAGCCTCAGTCATGTATCCCAGACATTGGTCTCCAGCCCAACAGGGTGCATTGTCTGTGCTAAGCCCCAAGCAAGGAGACAGATATGGGTGGCTGCTGGTGTCCCCATGTGGATGAGGGTGACGATGCTGGCATGACCCCTCTCTTGGGTCATCCCAGGTCTGGGGCAACAGCGCAGGGGCGAAGCTGGGGATCTGCCCCTAGGAGGGAGTCTGCCTTTCTCTCTCCTCCCGGGGTCTGAGTGATGGTGCCCAGGGGGGTCTCTGCACACAGTGATCAGGCAGGAGGGCCAGGGGAGCAGGCCTGGGGGCCAGAAACCAGGAAGGGGACCCTGTGCCACCAATCTCCTGTCCTCCTCCTCCCTCCTGGCAGGCACTCAGAAGCCTTTGGTTTTCCTTCATGTTGTGATGTTGAGCCCAAGGCACAGGGAGACCCGAGGTAATACCGTGAGCTCTGAGTGCCTCTGTAGTCCTCTACAGCGCTCTAACCGTCTGTCTACAGAAATGCATATTCCCCATCTCTGTGAAGTCATTGCTCCCCTTACCCCCATTTCTCGGGGAGAAAACAGAGGCACAGGGAGGTGAACCAGCCTGTTGAGGTGGTTATGCTGGACGTTGAACCGGCAGCCAGTCCCAGGGTCCGTGCCCTTGTCTACTGCGCTGCCCTGCTTCTCTGACCCGTGGCCTCCACCCCAAGCCTACACCCAGCTCAGTATCAGCAGGGGGTACAACCTAGAGTGTCACCTGCTCCCAAAGCGGGGCAGGGGGAGGGTCAGGATGCCAAGTGAGCGGATCCGAGTTGCCGTGAGATCAGAGAGGCTCACAGTCTCGGGGCTACGCTGAGCCGGTGGACCAGCCGAGGGCTTGTCAGCAGCCGGGACACCCAGAGGTCAATGCGGCCCAGCCCCTCCCTGTGGTGCGGTCACAGCTCAGCCCCCATGGCCTTGGACACCTCAGCCCCTGAACCTCGCTGTCTACATCTGCCACATGGGCCTTTCAGAGCCAGCTGTGAGGAGTCCTTCATATTCAGAGTGCACATCGTCTGAGCCCCCGCAGCCCCTCGGCGGGTGTTCATTTCTTCCCCATTGCATCAGGCTGCGGGCACCGAGGACATTCCTGGCAGCGGGATTAATATGGGCAGGGGTGCAGATGTGGGAGACCCAGATATGTTTAGGGAAAGGTTACAGGTCAGAGACAGGCTGAGGCCTTGAATATGAGGCTGAAGAGTTAGAACTGAGCCTCCTAGACAACGGCGAGCCATGGAAGGCTCTTGGAGAGAGGAGAAACACATTGTTGGGGACAAGAAGCAGCAGCAGGGAAGCCTGGCTTGTTCATCCAGGTATGGGGCTCTGATTCAAAAGGAGCCATGTGGCTAAGGTTGACCCAAGTGGGTGGCTTGGCAGGCCTCCGTTTTCCTCCTATAAACTGGGTCTGTGGTCCCCAGGGTGCTAGCCATCGCAGGCGGGAGGTCTGCGGGCACCACAGGGAGGGGCCCGGGTTAGCACTCATGTCTCTTCCTCTGCATGTCCCTGAGTCCGTGTCCTTCCTCCTTAAGCTGGTCTGGGTTTCCTACCCGGCCCTGGGTGGGGCCCCACAGCTCCTTCCTCCCTCTGTGGCTTTCTGGTCCTGAACAGGAGGGGCTTCGGGGTTGCAGTGGGCCGTGGGGTGTGAGCCAGGCTGGGGACTTTGGCGGTGGGTGGAGTCACGGGATGGGTGGCCATGAGTCAGGAATTGCTGGGCCTATGTGTCATCAGGCTGCGTGCTGTCCTGGCCTCCCTGGGCCTTCTGCCTCCTCTCTCCCGCCCGCATCTGCACCGTGGGCTGCTCTGCCGGGCTGATGGTGCTGTTTCCAAGAGCTCAGAGCCAAGTCAGAGAAGTCAGGACACCTAGACTCCAGGTCCCAGTCTCCCCCAACACTCACCATGCTCCTGGACACGTCCCCTCCCTCCCTGAGCCACACTTTCTCTGGATTGGAGAAAGGGTGGGGCTAATCAGAGGCTCTCACCCCTGCTGCCTGAGGGCTCTAGGGCAGCCCCAAAAAATAGCACACCCCCACCCAGTTCCATCACATTCCTGGGGCAGGGTTTGGTTGGGCACCCATGCTCTGGGGGGCCTGTGGTGGGCTGCGCCGTCCACACCGGGGGCCCGCCTGTGGATTCCGGAGCTCTGGGCCTACACCCAACCTAGCTGTGCCACTTTCTGACACCAGGAGTAGCTGACTTCATGTCTCCGAGCTTCGGCTTCCTCATCTGTGAAATAAGGGTGCCGGGACCGCTTTGGAGCATCGCTGTGGGGACTGAATGGGGCAACCAGTGCTCAGTGTCACATAGAGCCATGCCTGGGCTGGATGTGGAAGGCGCCGTGCAAGGGGTCAGCTGCCTGTGTTCTCTGACCTAAAGCTGTTTTCACCCTGCGTCTTCCCTCACTGCTCCTCATGTATCTGGCAAACATTCCAGGGGCCAATGCTGGGGGCTGTGCACAACGGAAGAAGATACCCATCTTGGGGACTGGTCTCAGCCCCTCTCTTTTGCTTGTCCAGGGGCCCAGTCCCAGAGGTCAAGTTCTGTACCAAAGATTGATGGGCACATGAGAGGTGGCTCCCCCCCAAGTCCCCCCCAAGTCCCCTCAGCTGGGCTGAGGGACCCCTTCCATCTGAAAGAAGACCCCAGACTCCAGGAAGAAGGAGGTCCCTGGCACCTCAGCTGGGAAGCAGCTGCAGAGGTCCTCGTGCCCCCTGCTGGGACCCTGGGATACGCTCTGGGTGTGTGATGGCTCCCACAGGGCTGGGCTCTGGGGCTGCCCAGGGTCAGCCAAGGCTGGCAGCTCATGGGACAAAATGGGGACCTCCTCACAGCACGTCACCTGGCCTGGCCACCTTCTCCATCTCCCAGAGCTCCTCCCGAAGGCCTGGGGATTAGGCAGACATCATCCTCTCACATTACACATGGAGGATGAGACCTCCTGGGATGGGGAGGCTTGGGCTCAGGTAGCCGAGGGTAAAAGGGCAAAGGCAGGGTTGGAATCCCCCTCCATTCAAGCAGGGTCGGGAGGAGACAGTCAGGCTTCCCTGGGCAGGTGCCTGAGTAAGCATCCTGGGATGGGCTGCGGAGGGCATCGTGATGATTAATATGCCCGGCGGCTCCCTCCCAAGCCTTCCCAGCAACAACCCTGCAGACTGCCGCTGGGCTGCTGTTGACCGGAAGACTGGCTTTCCTATAAACAGCAAGAGCCCCTGTAACCTCCGGAGGCAGGAGTTGAGCCACGCATCTACCCCAGTTAGACCTCCTCCCTCCCCATTATACCACAGTGTAAGCTGAGGCAGGGGTAGTTAGGGGACTTGACTAAGGCCATGTGGCTTGCAAGCAGCAAAACCAGGGTTTCATCTGGGCCTGGTCACATTAGTGCCTCCGCTCGAACCCATTACCTCCCGCCATCAAGACCAGGGCTTTCCTTGGTCTGGTGTTTGTAAATCTGGGCCTCAGCCATCACCTCAGACTGGCCTGGCCCTCACATGGCCATGATCCCAGAGGGATGCCTGTTTGTGGGGGGTGTGACTGCCAGGGGCTGGCCCTGGCCCCGGAGAGGGGTCACCAGGAATGCTCAGTGCTAGGCAGTGTGAGGGTTCCACAGGGAATCCCTGGGCCATTCAGCCTCTCGACCTTCATGTCCACTTCCTTGGTGCCCAGGCTGTGCATGGAGCTGCCCAGCCCTGTGCCAGCCGTGGATGAAATGTCAGCTCAGCTAATCCTTCAGCCAGTGTTAGCCCAGATAAAGAGACTGAGACCTCAGGGGACAGGTGACTTGCTCATGAGTCCTTCTCCCTGGTCCAGGCTCAGCACTAGAACTGACCCACTCTTTGGTTCTTATCTTGGTCTTGGGCCCATTCCTGTACCTCTTAGGACTTATGTCCCCTCCCCGGTAAGGTGGCAGGCTGAGACTGAAGACTTCCAAGGACTCTTCTGAGAGCCTCTGTCAGCCTCGGTCAATGCTGTAGAGGAATTGACTTGGGCGGGGGGCAGTGTGTCCTAGGGGTGGGGATAAGGGGTATTCCTCCTGGGTTGCCTTTTGATGGGCAGTGCAGGACCAGGTGGCAGGTTCCAAGACACCAGATTGTTCCAAGACAAGCAGAGTGGGCAGAGGTGAGAGACAGTGTCCCTAAGGGAGGGTCATTGATAGAAAATTCCATTTAGATCCTCAGCACTGGGAGTGGCAAGTGCCCAGATGGGTGCTAAGGTCCCTGGTTTGGCCCAGCCCTCCTGGGTGCCCCTCTAGGCAAGATCCTAGCCCCTGGAAGGGAGAGGCTATGCCCAGCCCGAAAGGACTGATGGGAGGGCGGGTGCAGAAGGAGCACCCTGTACAGAGCTGACTCCTAGAAGGTGCCCAGCACCTTTGGCTGGGATTAGGATGGGAGCAGGGGACCCTCAGGAAGGCCATCTCTGGGGAACAGACCCCCTGGACCTACTCCTGAGTCCGCCCTAGGAGGGATCTGAAGCCAGGGTTCATCTTCACAGAGTCCTTCTCTGTGATAAGAGAGCTGGTGTCTCTCCCCATGCAAGACCCCAAGTCTTCGCTTGGGGACACACCGAAGCCAGTGGTGATGACGACAGTCCCTGTTTACGGAGCATTTCCCACAGTGGTACGGAACAGGTCTGCCCTCGTTGAGGCCTTACAGCTCTGACAGGACGGCCTCCTATCATCCCCATTTCACAGATGAGGAAACAAAAGCCCAGAGAGGCCCTGTTTCTCTCGCAGCACCGCAGCTCAGGAAGCAGCAGAGCGGAAGCCCCTCATCTTCTTTCAGAAACCACAGCCGCGCCGTGTCCCCTCAGGCTATGTTGTGTCCTTACCCCTTTGCACAAGCCCAACACCAAGGGTCTGGGTGGCTTGGTGGGGTGAGATCCACCTGTGTGCCCTGTGAGCCTGAGCTCCTCTGAGGGGCCGGATGGGTAAGCGTTGTCCCTTGGGACCTGGGCCATGCCCACTACTAGTGAGGATAGCGGTTCTGCGAGGGCTCCCTGGAGGAGGTGCCACTCCATCTTTCCCTGGAAAACACAGCAAATCAGGCTTGGGCCCTGGTGAGGCTGTGGAAGGGTTCCAGGGATGTGTCTGTATATGGCTAGGGATGCTGGCGTGTCCCCCGACATGGACCTTGTCCCCTGCTCACTGATGCCACCTACAAGTCTCTCTTCAGCCCAGATCTTTGCTCCTGCCAGGCCTCTGGGCTTTTGCCCTCCTGTCTGAGAGACTGCCCGAAAGGGTGATGCCGCAGGCCCTCTGTTCTGCTGCCAGGTCATGATGGACACACCCAGCACTCTGTCCTTGAATTCTCCATCTTTCAATGATTTGCCTGCCTCATGTTAGGCACTGTGCAAACACCCTTGGGAAGCACACAGGCTGGCACTTGTCAGCCTTTGACCCTGTCTTCCCTTTCCCCACCCACAACCCCAACCCTATTCCTTCTTGTCCTCCTCCAGCAGATGGCAGGCACCATCACTAGTTGTTGAAAGAAGGAAATGGATGGATGGATGGATGGGAGCGTGGATGGGAGGATGGATGGATGGATGGATGGATGGATGGATGGATGGATGGAGAGATGGATGGATGGAGAGATAGATGGATGGATGGAGAGATGGATGGATGGATGGATGGGAGGAGGATGGATGGATGGATGGATGGATGGATGGATGGAGAGATGGATGGATGGATAGATGGATGAAAGGAAGGAAGGAGCAACCCCCGAAGTCACTCCTCCATTTTCAGTAAGGGGAAACCAATGTCAGATGTTATGAGGGTGGAGAGGGTGCTTCTGGGAGCCCTCCTTCTCCAGCTCCTGCTCTCTGGGCGCCCCATAGTGCCAGGACATGGCCCCAGGTTTGTGCTGGGTATCACCTGGGCACCAGAGCTGTCCCTACCCAAAGGCATCCGCCAGAGCCCCGCAGCAGACCTGCTAGGTCTACACTTCATTCTTAAGTCCCTGCAGGTCAGTGATGACACTGGTCTGCCCTTCCCCCCACACTTGCCAAGATTTCACACTAGAGAGAAGGAGGGGGAAAACCCAGGGGCCTGGACTGGGCTTCCCTGGGCCTGGCTGTGGGCAGACTGTCAGAACAGCTTGGAATTCTTTCAGAGGAAGTGAAGACAGATGGAATTATTGAACCAAGGGTAGTTTTGGATTCTCGATTAGCCCTACTCAGGAGTTTCCCAGACCCTACTTACTTGGTCAGCCTTCTTACCTGTTCCTTAAGGACAACTGCAGCTACTGCTCTTTCATGAAAAGTCTCAAGATTTCAGTGTTACCCTGAGCACTCAGGCCTCTGAGCCTCCGGGCTCAACTCTGCTGTACCTGGATGGAGTAGGTGGGCAAGGATCTCACAGCCAAAGAGATGACTGGGCACCGGATTTTAATTATGCAAGAATAAGGAAAAAAACAGCATCAAAATGTGTGGAAGTTCAGGAATAGAAAAAAAAAAAAACACTTGGGGGACAATCAGGGAGGGCAGCATGATGGAGGTGATCCATTTGGCATTGAAGGAAGGGGTTCCAATGGGCAGAGCAGTTGAAAGCATGGTTGTGGCAAGATAGTACCCATTCTTCCACTTTCAGCTTTGTGACCACTTGTCTGTGCTGGGCATTTCTTCAGCTATAAGATGGACTATACGGCTCCCTGTTGATAAGATTATGGTCAGGATGGAGTGGGGTAGCCAGGGCTTCTGGGGTTGCTGAGGAAGGGCCCTAACAGGGGCACCTGGGTGGCTCAGTCCGTGAAGCATCTGCCTTTGGCTCAGGTCATGATCACGGAGTCCTGCGATTGAGCCCCGCATTGAGCTCTACAATGGGGCCCCCTGCTCAGCAGGGGGTCTGCTTCTCCCTTTTCCTCTGTTCTGCCTTCCCCTCCCACTCCTACTCCTTCACTCACTCACTGTCTCTTTCAAGTACATCAACGAAATCTTTAGAAAAAAAGGGGGAGCCCTAGACGACTGGAGAATCCTCGTGTTTCTGGCAGGCTGGGTTTCTCACTCCATAGGCACACCGGACATGCATGTGTGCGCGCAGCCCTGTGCGTGTTGGGTGGATGATGGACAGCAGGGGTGAGGAGCCGGAAGCCCGGTGCTGGAGCCCCCAAGTGCAGGCTCAGAGGTGGCACTGGGATAGACCCCACCCCCCCAACACTACTCTGGGGTCGTCCAGCTCCCTCCTCCGGTGGCCTGTGGGGAGGTCAGTGCTCTGGCCCTGTCCTGCGCTAGAAGATCCGCCACCCCCCACCCCCACCCCCAGTCAGGGTCTGGTCAGAGGGACAGTTTGAAGCTGCCCTTCTTTCTCCTGGCCAACAGGCCTGGGCTTCCACTGAGGCCCAGGACCCGTAGTCTGGTCCTTCCCCATGGTCTGGCTTCCTCTCCCCCAGCCACAACCCCCCAGCTTGATGAGGTCAGGGAACATGTATTCCAGGAATGTGGGAGGCGGGGCAGCCAGCCTGGTTTGGACAACCATCGTGGTAAATATTTGCCTAGCTCCTGGAGCCAGTACCATCCGCCCTGGGGAGGGCAAGTGGCCTATTCCTAGGGTCATGTAAGGGGATGCTTTCCTGGGAGATCTCAGAGGGGTGAACCCACATCTCCCCAGTGAACCTGGGTCTGAAGCCACCCCTCTGGGCAGGGCCAGAGACAGGGTCCCTGGCCCACAGGATGCCCCAGCTTGGCCCATCTGTAAAATGGGAATGAGAACAGCCCAGTTGGGGAAGGTCAGTGCCCAAGGAGCTGGTTCAGGGCAGCTCAGCCTGTGGCGCAGCAGGGTAGACCCAGTTTGGGTGGGTCCCAAGTGATCGTGTTTTGGTCCCAGTTTGACCACTTACGACCTTGAGGAATTGCACCCCCCTTCAGACTTCAACAGCCATTATCCCTGACCTGTTGTTTCATATGTAGTACCTGGATGCACAAACCCATTTCATCTTAAGCCCTCATAACCACCAGGGAACAATTAGCAGCATGTGACCCGAACCCTAAACTCTGGCTCAGGGACGCCGTCCATACGGCCCCCTGCCTACAGACCACGCTGGGCCGTCTGAACCCCACTGTATTCTGTGGGTAAGTCAGTGATCTGGCCAACGCTGGGCTCTACAAGGTCAGCCCGCCACCTCGCTGGTGGGCAAATAGCTACAAGGGCCACTGGTCCCTGTTCAGAAAGGAGATGAGCTCCCAGAGATCCCGAGTGACTTGCCCAAAGTCACCCAACATTAAAGGGCAAAGCAAGGATTCCAGTCCACTCTGCCCATCCTTGTCCTTGACCCCACCATGGAGGACAGGACCAGTGCTCCAGCCCGGAATGTGGGTTCTGAACCTTTGGCAGCTGTAGAGAACAACCAGTCCCTTAGCCACAGGCTTGGAGCTGGAGACACGAGCCAGCAGGGTGCCTCTCATCCTGGATGACCCGTGGCCTGGGCAGCCTGTGCTCCAGTGAGCCCCAGTTAGCCCAGCATCTCTCTGGGCCAGCCTTGGCCCCAACCCCAGTTGGCTTCTTCCCACCAAGCCAACACCCAGGGCCAGGGCATCCCTGCAGGAGGAAGGGATGGGCAGGTGGGTGTGCTTGGGAGAATGTGTCTGGGTCCTGGGATGCTCTCCACCCCCTGGTGACCTTGGCCATGTTCCCAGACCCAGAGTTGCCGCTCTCCAGCTGTGAGACCTCTGGCAATCCTATCCTTCCTCAGAGCTCAGTTTCCTGCTCTGCAGAATGGGCACCCTTCCTGCCCTGCCCTGCCCCTGGGAGCTCCAGACCTGCAAGGAGAATGAATGCATGGTTGTCCTGAGGTCTGCATGCTCCTCTCTGCCCTTGTGGCCTTTGCAGTCAAAGGCTTTCCCTCAGCTGGGCCCTCACCCCCTTCCCTGGCTCTGCAGTGAGAGTCCTGCGCTAAGGATGCCGGGAGAGCCTCTGGGTGATGGGGTTCCCAACCTGTGGGGACACTGGGTGCTCCGCCCCCGACCCTGAGGTTCAACCCGTGCCCCACCCTGCTGCACGGCCTCAAGAGCCCTCGCAGCAGAGAACATTTCCCCGTGGTGGATCTGTGTTGTTTCTGGTGGTGGTGATGCTGGTCTCCTTCTCCCTTATTCTCCCCCTGGTCGCCAGGGGACCAAACCCACACAGACTATGAGCTTCACCTCAGGGCCTCCTGATGTGGGGCAGGGAGCTATCACCTCCGTGCTCACAGCTCTTCTGTGCCTCTGTGAGTGGTGCCCGGGTGCCCAGCCCTGTCTCTGAGCTGGTCCACCCTCTGGCCGAGCGTGCGTGGGCAGACCACCAGCCTGCGTGTGTCATGGCTGTGTTCTTGTTATTCATTAGCTCCTTATTGCCTGTGTGACCTCGGGAAGTTACCCAACCTCTCTGGGCAGCGTGTGTAAGTGGGGGGTGCCAGTTTTGTTTCTACCTCATAGCACTTACCAAAGGTTAAAGAAATCGCAGGTAGAGCCCCAATATGGACTCAGTAGAAGCAGGTCTCCTAGTCCTGTCTCCTTCCCAGGGTCACAGGGAAAAGCCAGGGGGCAGTCAGTTCCCAGCCAAGACTGGAGTTCGTATCCTGATGCAGCCCTGAACCTATCTGTGCACTTGCTGTGTGACCTTGGACACATCTCTTCCGCTTTCTGGTCTGTGTGCCCCTTTGCCCAAGCCCAGCAGAAAGCCTGGGGTCTGAGGGCACAGGTGCGTGTGCGGTGAGCCGGAGCGCCCCTGAAGGGCAGGATGGGCAGGCGTCATTCCTTGGAGCCTGGACATGGCTCACTGTGTGAGCGAGGGCTTTCCGGCTCTGGCTTCGATCTCAGCTGCCAATATCATGATTTTCTCTCTGTCAGCGGGTCTGCAGGCCAGCTCGCTTTTGGGAAAGGCCTGATTTATGGGTGGTGGTGATACCGGTTTTACCCCAGCCTCTGACTTGCCACGTGACCCTGTAACAAGGGCGCTCACGGACCCTCTTCAGGCCTCAGACCCCTCCTCTGAGAAATGGGAGAGTTGGAGTCTGTGAGCACATGGGCTGCTTGTGTTCCTATGTCAAGCAGTTAGGGGGCTGCCAGAGCCGAGGGGTCAAGGTGCAGAGACATTGTCTTTCCCTCCTGGGGCAGGGATGCCAGCCCTGGCTTGGGGAGCTTGGGGCCTAGGAGCCTGCTGCTCCGAGGAGCCTGGCACCAGCCCCTGCAAGGTCTGTGGTGCCCCTGCTGACCTACCCGGAATGCTGCCTGTGTACCCAGCACTCATGTGTGCTACCTTCTACCATCTGTACACGGCTTTGAAGGAGGTCCTCTCATGACCCCTGTGTTCCCACCTGCAGATGAGAAAACTGAGGCACAGAGAGGTTTAAGTTCACCCAAAGCCACACACTTGTTAAGAGGGGTGAAACCCAGACTCGGAGCAGCCAGTGCACGCACTTGTCATCCCAGCTGCATCTGACGCCAGCTGCCCAGGACAGTGGGCCGGCTCTGACGCCTCCCATGGCCCCCTGGCATGTGTGGGAGCCCACGATTCATGTGGCCCGCACACTCCTCCCTCCTCTGTTAGCCACGGGGTTCACCCCAAGAGGCTTTCAGTCCGCAGTTAGGTTTCCCATTTCTCAGAAGATGCACAGCCCCAGTGAATTAGGGCAATTGTCTGGAGCTACCCAGTGGGGCACCTTTGTCGCCGGCTCTCAAATGTGAGGCTCTGTGGCCCGTGCTGTGTAGCCAGGACTCCAAGAAACCCACCTGCTGAGCCTTTGGGTCCAGTCCTCCAGGATCCCTCTGGGGAGTGGAGCAGAGCGAGGAGGGCTGGTAGCCCTTGAGGAGCTGGGCGAGTGGGATCTCCTCCCCCACCCCATGAGGGTTATTGTGCCCCAGCAACAGTGTGGAGCAGGAGACCAGAGTGCCCATGCCTTCTTTCTCCATCATTTCCATATACCCAGTGCACCAGCCGTTCCTGCCACTCTGTCTGCTGTGCCCTCTGCTACGAGCACCATTGCCTCTGGCCCGGACCCCTGAAACAGACTCTACACCAGTCTCCCTGCCTCCTCCCGAGCCCTTCTCCCCCAGCAGCCACAGAATCTTCAGCCACAGCTAAGGTCATGTCTTTCAGCTGTTCAGACCCTCCTGGAGCTCCTGTCCACCTCTCAGTGACTGGCCATCCACTTGACCCCCACTCACCCCACCTCTCCTTCCCTCACCACTCCTACCACCACCCACTCTCAACTCCTCCCCCTGAGTCAGGCTTTCTTCCCTGTCTTCAAGTCTTCACATGTACTGTTCCCTCTGCCTGGAATGCTGTTCCATGCATCTTGGCCTGCCTCTCTCAGGCTCACCCTTCAAATTTACTTCCTCAGAGAGGCTCCCCTGAACCTTGAGTCTATGTGGTGTAGCCCCTGTAACTCATTCTTTCTGGCAGATGCCTCTTCTAGTTATGTAGTGTCTAATTATCAGAATTCCCTCAAGGACAGGACCCAGCACAGCTCAGGGGTTTGTTCAGGGTTTCTTGAGCAAATGAGTGAATGCCGAGTGCTTCCGTCACCCCAAGTCCTCAGATGCTCCTAGAAACCCTGAGAGAAATTGTGATTCCCCCGTTTGACAGGTGAGGCCTGGAGCACACACATGCAGCTGGTAACTGGCCGATGAGGGGTGTCAGGGGTACTGCGTCGGGGCACCCCATCGTTGGGCCCCTCTTCCTCTCAGTCCCTCTGACGCTCCACCTTCCAAGTGGGGATGACTGGGTTTTGCGGGCAATAAACTTTCCAGAAGGTGGGTGGGTGGGCAGCGGTGGCCCAATCAGTTCAGGGCCCTGCAGCGAGGGTCCCCTCTGATCATCCCTTCCTGTTGCAGCAGGATGGCACAGGAGTGAGGCGGAGGGGCTAAGCACCGTTGACCAGACGTGGGACACTGGTGGTTCGCGGGTCACTGAGGTAGGTGTACAGCTGGGCTGGTGGGGGCAGGTTTGGCCTGGATGCTCGGAGAAGGGGTAGGCATGTCCTGAGTGAGGAGTAGTACCAGCCCCAACAACCGTGCCTTTGACTGGGCCTTGGTCCTCATGGGCTGCATGGGGTGCGGCCACCCCGACTGACCTTGTCAGCCCCCCAAAGGGCCTCCAGGGACCTCTAAGTCCTGGCCTTTCTCTAGAGTGGCTGCCAAGGCAGGAGGCAGGGGAATGCAGCCAGGGAGAAGGGCAGGTTTGGTGTCCCCAGCCTTGCCCCACGGCTTTGTCTGTACCACTCAGCCCCACGGCGTGTGGGGCACATCTGCTGAGCAACATGGCGGCCACACAGGAAGAGGCTGTTTGCTGAAATGGGTGTTGTGGCTGCCCGCACCCTTCTGTCCCACAAACACACAGACCTCTGGGCTCTGGAGTCAGAGTGAGTGTGTTCAAATCCTGGCTCTGCCACTTGTCCACCATGATCTTGTGCGGTTTCTCTGTGCTCGATTTCCCTGTCTGCAAAAGAGGGAGGGGTTCCCAGCACCTGCCCCGACATGTGCGCTGGCACACCTGGTACCAGTGTGCATGCAGGAGGCTAGGTCAGCATTCTTGTTGGGGATGCGGGGACACTTCCTCCTTTCTGACACCACGGTTCCCACCAGCCCCCCTGCCTCGAACACCCATCAACTCCAGAAGGGACGCAAACTGGGCATCCACCATACTGAGGATTTGGGGGCTCCTGGGAGCTCCTGAGTGTTGGAGCCACTAGGTCCTGGGGCTGAGCCTCCCGGCCCTGTGGAGACTGGGGCACCAGCATGTCTCAACACAGGGCGGCATTTCAGGGTTGATCACATTTGGTCCTGTGTCAGAGGGTGACCTGTATAATCCCTCTTTACTCTGCAGCTCCCAATCCAGAGATGAGAGGCCTTCACAAAATTGCTGACTTGGGCCAGGGCCCTTTGTCCCAAGGCCCTGGAGCTCAGCGGGGGGAGGCAGAGTCTTTGCTCTGGCATGATGCCTTGCCCATTCTATTCCCTAGGGCCCTCAGCTCCTCTCCTGAGACCCCTTGTGCTCCCAGGCGCCCAGACACAGGACCGGGGGTCCTGGGATGCTCCACACTGCCACTGGGCTCTGGAACCAGGGAGCCGGGTGGCGGGAGAGCCCAGCTCCCTGCTATCAGCTCATGACCTTGGGCTAGTCCTTTCACTCCTGTGAGAGTGAGAGCCAGTGTTCTCATCTGAAAATGAGGATAATTATACCCACACTGCTGAGAAGGCCATTATGGGGATGCTCAGAATCCTGAAATATTTTTAAATGTTAGAGCTTAGTGAGAGTCTACTGTGTACCAGGCACTATGCTCCTTAAATACATACTTCTCCCCGCAGTAATCCCATGAGGAGGTGTTTAGTGCCTCATTCTCCAGAGGCTCAAAGTGGTTAAGAAACCCATAGAGCTGTAAGTAGTGGCGTGGGGATTTGAACCGTGGAATTAAGTGGTCCACAATGCCGTAGAGACCAGGGCTCTGAGCCACTGGCAGGCCCGAGGTGGGTGCTCGGGAAACCACCTCCCTTTCTGCCTGGCGCCTTTGCCCGGCTCTCTAAGCCTGATGCCCTCAGGAGCCCAAGGAGGGCCCCTGGAGGCTGGTGGGCGCCCCTCCCCAGAGGGCCTGCCAACAACTCGATAAGCCTAGGGGAACCCACTGCTAATTGTGGGGTAACCTCTGAAATTCTCCTTCACGGTGGGTTCTCTTTTCGGATGTTTTTCAAGGTAATTCATTCCCTTTCCAGAAATTGCCAGTGGCGGAGCATTAGGGAGCTGGTAATTAATCATAGGAGAGGCTTGGAGTTTATTCTTTAAAAGGGGGGGAAAAAAAAAGGAAGACTAGAAAGCCTTGATGGAAAAAGAAAAGAAAAGAAAACCACTCCAAGGCAAGGGTGGTAATCAATACCTCGGTGTCCTAGAAACGGCTGAGGGGGTGGGTGGCGAGACATATTGCTCCTCCCTTTCTTCCTGGGGTTGACAGATGGTCAGCGCCTGCCTCCGCATGGATGAGGCTCTGCACCTCAGCTCCCTGGGCCTTTTGGAGCAAGGCACTGCCTCTCCCTGGACTCAGCTTTGCCACCTGTAAAATGGGTGAAGGGCAGGTGTCAGACTAGAAAAAGAAAATTAAATTATTTGTTCACCACCTCATCCTGGTGCCCGACGCAGGGTCGTTGCCCAGTTGATATTTTATTAATTGAGTGAGTGAGTGAGTAAGGGAATGAATGAATGATTTTCTTGGTCTTCATTAGCTATCACCAGTCAAGGAGATGGTACTTGCTCTAGAACATTGTTTCTCTAGTTGTGTTCTAATCTGGAGTGATAGCTGGAGTGAGGGGCCTGCTCTGTTGCATGGCAAACTCCTGATGAAAGGACCCTCTTACCCAGCAGACTGTAGCTGGCAGAGCTCAGGCCCTCAGGGGCGACTGCACTGGCATCCTCTGGTTCGACTTTCCAAGAGTCTGAGAGGTCTGGAGATTTTTAAGTTGCCTTCTGGGTGGGTAGTGACTTCCTCATCACCAAAAGTATGCAAGCTGGGGCTGCATGGGGCACTCAGGTGGCAGACTAGGTCGGGATGGGGCAGCAGGCACTCAGAGCATTCCTGAGTTGGAGAGAGAACATGAGGTTCTCCAGGATGGACACAGGGGAGGCTGGACCAGTAGACAGGGGAGCCCCTTCCCAGAGGTGAGCTAGAGGAGGCTGCTGAGAAAGGGGGTGGCCATGTAGGACCCCTATGCTTTGGTGCCTATTCCCTGGGGGAAAGAGGTGTGTGTGGGTGTGTGTCTCTCTCTCTTTCCGGATGGCTCTCTCTGTGCATGTGCCTCTCTCCTGCCCAGTTTCCCTGTCTTCTCACGTGGGCAGCCCCTGCTCTGCCTCCCTAGCTTACCCACTTTCTCCCTTTCCAGTCACATCCATAGCTCCTCCCGGAGCTCCCTCTGGAATTTCTTTCTGAGCCCCAGGACCTTCTCACGTCTGCTCTCCTTATCTTCGGAGGCACCCCTAGCCAGGCATCCCTGCAGACATCTGCTCCGTACCATCGCCTCTGTGGTCACCAGGATTGAGTAGAACTGAGAATTCCCAGGCTTCCAACCTGCCGCTCTTCACCTTGTTCTTCCAGCCCTGGCGGTGCCCGGCTCCCTCCCACCCTGCCCTTTGGAAGGGTCTGAGGCAGTGCCCCCCACTTCCAGCCTTGGGGGCGGCACACCATATGGGGCCTGTCCCCAAGGACCCACCATGCCACCCGCTCAGGAGGGACCATGAACTCCCAGCTGCCCTGTGCTGTCCTGGGCTCATGGGCCTCTGGCCACAGGCGAAAGTAGGAAAGCAAGAGGGGGCCTGTGTCCACTAAACAGGGCACTTGGAACCTGGCATTTCCCTCCAGCGCTAATAGAACTGCGGCTATAATTAGAAGTGAGGTGTCCAGAAGCTGGCTGCCAGGCAGGAACCACTGTATGCTCAGGAAGAAATCAGCTGTCCTCTCCGGAGGGGAGAAGGAAGCAGAGGGTGAACTCCCGGAGATCCATGGGCCTGGAGGGTCTCAGAGGCCGGCGAAGTAGGCCAGGTGCCTCCATTCCGCTGGATGTCCTCTGGGAGCTCCCTCGGTCCCCATCCCTGGCCAGTCCGTCTGTGCTCCTGGGACTCCTGCTGTGCGCCCAGCAGACTCTTCCCGGCGTTCGAAGCCACTGCTGTCCGCCCCTGCCTCCTTGCATGGCCGCGTCTCACCCTCGCTGTCTGCTGGCTTCCCGTGCCACCCGCCCTCCCATCTTCCTCACACGTCCCCACAACTGAGCCTTCACACCTGTGCCTCCTTCTGCCTTGAAAGCCCAACACCCTGGTTGCTGTGCGGTCTGAACCTTCTGGAGCCTTCCTCAAGCCCTGCTTCCTCCGTAAGGTCAGATGTGGCCTCCTGCCCACCCCGGGCCCCACAGCCTCTGCTTCCCAGAGTCCCTGGGCATTTCCTCCCTGAATTCTTCTGAACTGGAAACCCACTCTATGCCCTCAGGGCCTTCAGAGTGCTGGCCAGGCGGCCCATCAGCCCATCCTTGCTTTTGTCTTCATTGTATACTGGAAGGATGACATGCGGGCTCTTTTACACTCTGTTTTCCTCTGAAACCTAGTATGTGTTTAACACACACCCCACAGGCAGATGCGTGTTCAGTTGCCACGTGTGGTTTCCTCATTTGCCGGGGAGGGGGGTGGAAACTGAGGCTGGCGAGGGAAATCTTGCAGATGACAGTCGGCACAGTGAGCACCTTCCCTGTGGGCCAGGCTGCCACTGTCCTACCATTCAAAGTAAGACAGGGGCATGCCACACTGGTCATAAAGGTAAACTGAGGCAGGCAGAACTGTGGCAAGTCCCTAGACAGCCAGACCTGAAGAGGAATGGAGGGAACAAGTTGTGAAGGGTTCCATTCCCCTCACAGTGGGCTCCAGGGCTCCTGGTGCCTCCCTACCTAATCCCCAAATAGCCCTAGACCAAGGGGACAGTCACAGGCTGTGCCACATGAGAGTCAGCACGGCTGCTCATCACTCCAGACATTGCGTACAGCCTAGGACACTGGGGTTCTGGGGGTTAGCTCCTCTGACAGTCAGACTCTCATTTGCCTCTGGTCAGGCATCATGGCAAGAAGTCTGGGAAGATTCAGATGCTGGGCTTATCCTCCCTCCCACCCTCAGGGCTGGAGCCACTGCCCAAGGAGGACCCCCCTCGGAGGGGCTACCTCTTCCCACCCATTCGGGGCTGCAGATCTCAGGTGGGCTGAGCTAGCCCTGTGAGATGCATATATCCCCTCCTTTAGCTCCACGCATCCATGGCTTTTCCTCATGTCTTCCCCTCCAAGCCAACCACCTGCTGACTCCCTGGCTGGACTGGAAGCATCTTGAAGGCTCAAGGCAGACCGAACCGTGTCCCAGGCCCAGTTCCTGGTGCACCTGTGCCGCACAGCAGCAAGCCAGCAGACACTCAGGCTGTGTGCCCCCCACTCTTTCTGGGGATGGTAAGACGATTTTATCGGGTAGGCTGGTTCTTAATGTATGGGGTGGGCTGTGTTAAGAAGCATTCTGAGGCTGTGCGCAGGCTGGCAGATGTGTTGTGTGCTGCCTGGTGCGTGTTTGTCCTTTCCAACCCCAGCTCCCTGGGCTTCGAGTCCAGTGGTCAGGTGTCTCAGGTCTGGGCTGTGGCCAGTGTGGGCACAGGGAGGAGACAGTGACCTCGGTGGTGCCCTGCAGGTGCCCGTCTGCCGAGGCTACTGGGCAAACTGCCCCAAGAACCTTCCAGAGTTCTGGGGTAGTGGGACTCAGAGAGCTGACTGGGGAGCATCACCCCCAGGCCCCCCAGTCCGGTTAATGGAAATCTGTGAGAGCTTTTCCCTCACATCTGTCTTTCCTGTTAAGTGCTTCTTACCCTTGTTCAGTTCCGGTTTGGGAAATAGCACATCTTGCCTCACAGCTGTTTGGGACCCTCCACTGCTTCCCCGAGGCTCTTTGGGGGCCTCTTTTGGAGCCTGTGGGAACATCTCTGCTTCATAACCCCCGTGGAATGTTCCCATGCTGCCCCCTCCGTCTGGCCCACACTCTGGTTGGCCGGTAAGACAGCCTAGTGTGGAACAGCTCTCACTGGGTGGCCCCTGGTGAGCTCTATCTCAGCTCCCCGTCCCAGCCAGACTCCCCACCACAGCCAGCCCCCAGACCTCTGTCCCTGTCACCACCTGGGGAGCCAGCCCCCAGACTCCTGTCCTTGTCACTTCCTGGGGAGCCAGCCAGCCCCCTTCACCCCCACCATCTCTGTCCCCAACAAATGCCCTCTCGGCCGAGGCTTCCAGCCATCCTCTGCCCAGAAGTTCCAGAGTGGCCAAGGGTTGAGTCAGGAAAACATTGATGAACTAAAACCTGTAAATAATCCAAAACATTTTTCTTTGTGTGTGGAAGAAACACAATAAAAACCCTTGCGTCCTTTAGCCAGCTTCACCTGTCCCCAGTCATAGCTCCAGGAGGGCTGGTCAGGGTCATCCCATGCCTGCAGGGGGCTCCTCTAGCTGCTGCTTGCTCACCTCCACCGCTGGAGAGCTCACTACCTCAAATAAGGGTTCACGCATGTATGTGAGTTTTAGTGTGGTCAGTGATGCAGTGTGACATGTGGTTAAAGTATGGTTTTAGGAACAGATGGTTCGGGGTTCAAGACCTTGCTCTGCTACCTATCAACTGGGTGAGTCTGGGCAAGTTACTACATCTCCGATGCTCTCTGTTAGGTTACAGGTGAGGACAATCTATAAATGGGGAGAAGCCTGCTTGCAGGGGGTGCTGTGAGGCAGACAGGCAGCAACAGCTGGGTGGCACCAGTCTCCTCTGGTCATGGAAGATGGAAGTTCTAAGGGAGCTTGCCTCCCACCCCTCAGCAGTGGGGCATCTGCCCGAGGTTGGCATCAAGTCTGGTGCCCAGATACTTCCCTCCCTGGAGATACTGGCCTCCCAGGTCCTCTCTGGAGCTCTCCCATGGGAACTGTCCAGATGGAGACACAGTACTTCCCCAAAGTGCCGACATCACCAGGGTATTGGTTCAAATACAGTTTCTCAGGCCTCTCTCTTGATGTCTGCTTCCGCAGGTCTGGGGCCCAGGGCTCTGAATTTGTCACCAGTGCCCCATTGAACACCCGTGATCAGGCCAGTCTGGGACACACTGAGGCCTGTAATGGGGAGCTGGCCTAGAGCTTGGGCCCTGGATGGTGTCATAGCCTCACTGGTTGAACTGGAACAAAGCTGTCTGTCCCTGTGGCTAAGTTTTCGCATGGACACACCAGGGGTCCTGGTGATCCGTAAGGGCTCTTCCTGCTCTTCTAAGTCTGTGCTAATCAGAAGGACGTTGCCTAGGGGTCCTCTCTGCTAGGATCCCTGAGGCAGACCTCTGGGTTTCGGCCCCATTCTCTTTTGCCACAGAGCATTCATGTCCTAAGATACTCGCCAGACCCAGAGCCCGAGGGACAGAAAAGCTATTCCCTGAGTGCCACATGCCATGGAGTGGTGGTTCCCCTGGGCCTTCCAGGATGCCTTTAGATCAGCAGGTGTCTGTGAGTCCACTCAGATCTCACGTTTCTTCTGGAAGCTGAGAAGGACCACTTACTTGGAGCCAGCTGGGGGTGGGGGACAGGTGTAGCGGGGTCATCCAACTCCTCTGAGGGGCATTGGACCTTTATTAGTTAGCATATGTGGAAGTCTGGAGTGTCAGAACTAGAGGGGGCCCTGTGGAGCCCCTTCCTTTTTACAGATGGGGAAACTGAGATCCTGCATGGAAAAGGACTTGCTTCACCCAGGGAGAAGTGGAGAGCTGTGCTGGAACCCAGGTCTCTCAGCTTATAGTCTGCTCTCTGGACAGTGCCTGGCCTCCAACCACACCTCTCCTTGGGCTGTCTGGGACAGATGGCTCCACTGGGCCTGAGCCCTGCAGCAGCCTGTGCAGCCCCCCTGGGAAGAAGTGGGGCCATGTCAGGACAGGGTCCAAGGGGCTGCCTGCTCCTGAACACTGGGCCCTTCTTTGACCTTCACTGTCAGCCTAAATCAACAGCCCTGCTCAGCTCCTGGTCCTCCCACCCCAGCCAGGACAACCCCCATGGAAAGTTTCCAGGAATATCCACGCGGAGGGCAACACGATCCAGAAATGAAAAAGGCTCTCGCTCCTAGGCTCCCTCCTGTTTTCCACTCGCGGGTGCTCAAGGGAGTTCGTAGGCAGAGGTGGAGACGCCGGCCCTGTCCTAATGAGACCTTGTTGGAGGCGGCTCGGGCCTGGCAGGTGACAGAGGAGGCATTATTCACCGTTGGGGCGTTCACCCTGCCCCGGTCACCTGGGATGATGTCAGGACTTGGGGCCCAGAGTCGGGGCTGTGCGGTCACTCGGATGAGGGCCTGGGGCTCCTCTGACCACTGGCTTCTCTGACGCAGCCAGCCTTGGGTGTGGGCCGAGGTTAGCGGCTCACTCTCCTCCCTGGGCCCGGAGCCCAACTGGGTCCTCCATTCATAGCCAGGGCCAGGTATAGGACACGCCTCAAGGCCTTTGCATAAGCCAGCCCCTCCTCCCCACATTCTCCATCTGTAGTCAGTAAGGCAGAAGTATTTAGTAAGCACCTACTATATGCGTGGATCTATGCTCAGCTCTTGGGGAGATAAGGGAACCAAAGACTCTATATCAGCCCTCAGGTTGGCCCAGTCTAGGCCAAGGATCGCCCAAAGAAAGGAGAATTAGTCCTACCCAGGGCCCTGGGGCCAGGAAGGTGCTGAGATGACAGAGAAGGAAGCCTTGGGAAGTGTGAGATACAGAAGGCTTCCTGGAGGAGGCAGGTTAGAGCAGAATGACATTCTAAATTTCAAGGATTGCAGGTGGGGCTGAAGGTGAGGCAGGAAAGGCAGAGCCTCAGGTCAGGGTATAGCCCCCACCAGGACCCTGGATGGTGCCTACTGTGTGAGTGTCGTGCAGTATGACATAAAAAAAGGAAGACCCAAACTCTGAACAATCACTTGAAATCTTGCATTATCGATCAGTACGCAGGTCCTTCTGGTGCCTTCCCAGCTCTGTGGGAAGATGAACACCCAGTGGTTAGAGAATGGGCCCTTTCCCTGAACTGGTCTTTTGTAACGTAAGTAAATTATCTGCCAGCCTTTGGTGCCGGGCAGTTTGATAATTCAGGTGTTTAAACGGTAATGACTGTATGGCCAGCCCGGGCAGGAGGCAGTGAGTCAGGCAGCAGATTCAACAGGAATGAAAGGTACTTAATCTAAGTGCAGTGTGACTTTTCTAGATCTGCCTTCTCTGCATGAGGAATGATCTGACCAGGGATACCAGCCCCCCTCCCCCCGGGGCTGGTACATGATTCCCTGGGGCTGGGCCATGATAGACCCTCTTAGCTCTCTCTGTCAGGGGGAATTTGGGTGCAGAGCTTCTGGGAGGTGGCAGGAACTTGGTGGCTGTGAGTGGAGAAGAGGATGTGAAGGGTCAGGGGACAGCCTGGGCGTCCCAGTTGCCAGCAAATCCCTCAGGCCCTGAGGATAACCTGCTTTTTTAGGGTTTCCAGAAGGGTCTTCTGGAAAGCAATAGGAAGAAATTTAAGAATAGACCTTGGCCAGCAGAGAGAGAAGTGACTTGCCCAAGGTCAGGCAGCTAGGATTTAAGACCCAGTCCTTGATGCGGATCACTGTGATGTTGCCGTGTGTGTGTGTGTGTGTGTCTGTGTGTCTGTGTGTGTGTGTGCATGCTTGCACACACATGCACACATGAGTGTTTTGCAGGAGTCTGAATGATAGTCATGTTAGTGAGCGCCTGCCCCATATAAATTGTGTTTACCAAATGAGTAAGTTATGGGACAGAGAAGTTAAGTCATATGGTCACATGGCCCTTGGGAGATGGGGTCAGAACTTGAATCCAGCTTCGTCTGACTTTAAAGCCTGAGCCCAGCGTTGCCAGGAGAGAGCCCCTGCCAACCAGGAAGATCATACGTGGCTTCCTGGAGATAGGCTGCTTTTATCTCCAACAGACCAAGTATCATGAACCTTCAGGTCCCAAGCTGCGTAAGGCTCCATCACCTGACCTCAAGCTGTGTAAGGCCCCATCACCTGACCTCCCAGAGGCTCTTCCTCTGGGTCATAAAATGAGAAGGAAAAGGCCTCCTTGCCGGGGCTCGACGGGGACAAGGCCAGTGGTGGGTGTGTTCCCCAGGTTCAGTTCGGGTAGCTGTAGTGGCTGACGCAGCTGTGGGTGAGGCCAGCTGGCATCAGGGCCCAGAGCCCTTCCTAGTGTCAGCTCGCAACCAGGGGGCTCGGCTTCAGGGCCGCCCCTGGGAGGAGAAGGGAAAGGCCACGACAAAGTACGTGGCACGGTGTGAGTGAGGACAGAGGGCAGGCCAGACCCCAGCACCCAGTTGTTGGCCACACATAGGTGAGTGGGAGCAGTGGCGTGTGATGAGGCCTGGCGGCTCACGCTGGCTTTGACGGGCAGCGAGGGGCCAGCAGAGACATGGACCTATAGAACGACACAGCGTGTCACTTCTCTGTCACTGAGATGCAGCTTGTCAGAGTCCAGGGATGGAAGGTGGTTAGATCGTGGCTCTGCTCCCCTGGGCACTGGTAGGGAAGGAGTGCCCATGTCAGGGAGCCCTGCCGTCGCAGAGATGTCCTTCTGCACATCTGGGCTTGGAAATGCAAGCCCAGTGGGTGTGGGGATTGGAAGAGGTCAACGAGTTCCTTCAGAAACGGGGCTGGGACGGAGTGAAGTATGTGGAGGACACACACACACACACACAAGCGCGCGCGCGGCAGCTGCTAAATGTGACATTCCAGAGACACACGGCACAGGAGCAGCCAGAGACGCCAAGGAGCCAACAGACCCCCTCCTCTACATAGGGAAAACTGAGGCCCAAGGACAGGAAGGGGCTTGTTCAAAGGGACCCAGGTCATCAGAGGTGAGCACGGACACTTCCTTGCCCTGCTGCCCTCCATGGTTGGCAGGGGAGTTGCCACCTCCCACTCTACCCTTCCTCCCCTGGCCTCTTTCTGAGCACGAGCTGGGGGCAAGGCCAAAAGGGACCACAGTTAGTGTGCCTCACCCAGGGCACCTCTCTAGCCTTGGAGGGTACAAAGTAAGGGGATTCCTCACAGGACACAGTGGGGTTGCTCAGGGCTCCGTTCTCACTTCCCAGACATCAGCCTTGTGGCACCTGGACAGGGAAGGGGGGCGCCCGTGGCAGCCAGTGTTCCCAGAAGAGTCTGCCAGGGCTTGGAGCTCATGCATGTGCAGCAAGCTGCGTGTGTCTGCCCCATGGCCGCCTCCACACCCCTGGCTGGCCCTGGCTCCCTGTCCTCCCCGTGTGGCCCTCCCTGTCACACTCCTCCTTCCACCCTCTGTGGCTCTTTCATGCACTCGTTTCTGTCTCTCCCCTTCCGTGACTCTCTTGTGTGCGTCCTGCCCAGGGCAGCGGCTCTGTACAACTCCAGGGGGGCGCCCTCACACAGAGGTTCTCTGTGGGCCTCTTCCTAACTCCCTCTGTGCTCGATTGTCTCTTGGCGCCTCCCTGACGTGCGCCCTCTTTCTCACTGGGCCCCTTGCTGTTTTTTTCTCCGTCTCTTATTTTCTTCTCTGGGTGTGTACCTGCACGTGTGCTTGCCTGTATGTGTGTGTTGCCCCCCACCCCAGCTGTGTGTGCACACGCGGTGTCCGCCCTTCTGTGGGCCGGGCGCAGGCTCCTCCCTGATCCTGAAGGCCCCAGGAGGGCAGCCTGGAGCTCGTGCCCTGAGCACCCACCCCTTTGGCAACTCCACGGCGGTCCGTGCCGAGAAGGTTCTGTGTCTGTGTCTATGGTCAGCCTCCCTGGCCCAGCTCGCAGGACTCCTGGGAGCCAGTGCAAGCCTGGCTGTCACACGCCTGGAAAGTGGCTCCCGTTTGGGAACAGGAATGCCCTGGATAGGAAGAAGAGGGAGGGGAAAGTTGGTGAAAAAAACAAACAAGCAGGGGATTATGATCCCTGAAAATGTGCCCTTTGTCTAAGGCTGGAATGTGCCCAGCGAGGGAGCAGCGGGGCATGGGGAGGGCTCTGTGCAGAAGGGGCCGGGGGGCGCCCACGATGGAGTGCTGGGATGGGGTGCTGCTCGGCGGCCATGGGCCCTGGGGGCCGGGATGTGTCTCTCCTCCTCCCTAGAAACATCATAAATACATGGCTAGAGAGAAGAGCTTTTGGGTCTCTCCAAAGCCACTATGTGACCAGAACCCCCCTGCCCAACCACCATCCCCCACTGGTCATTCAGCAGACATTTATTTAACACCACCTGTATACCTGCACTCTTCTGAGTATTTAGCACCATCTGTATACCTGCACTCCTCTGAGTGTTCTCCTACTCAGTGAGTAGGAGACCAGGTCCCTGTCCTCAAGGAAGTGACCTTCTAGCAGGGGGAGAAAGAGCATGGATGTTTCAAGCCCCAGGGCCTTTGTGACAGTCCCCCTGCCCATTTGTGAAGCCGGCAGCAGGCTGTGGTCTGCGAGGGCCTCCTATGGGCCCGGGCACAGCCTCCTCCCTGCCAGCACAGCCCAGGGCTTTCAGCGACCCCCGGGGCTGAATGCAGAGCTCAGCTTCAGGCATCGCTCAGTTTACCAGGAATTTCCAGAAGCACCTGGAGAGGGGAGGGGCCCCCCAGGACCTGTGTGATTGGAGGCTTTCAGTCAGCTGGAGCTAAAGCAGCTTCAGACAGCAAGGAGTAGTGCTGAGAGCAGCCCCGGGAAGGAGCGGGGCGGGGAGCTCTACAGGGCTGCATGAGGCTCCGAGCTCCATGGTTGCCCCCTGCCTGACCTAGAGGGGCTCCCAAGCCCTGCTCTGCCTCAGTGTCCTCATCTGTCAGATATAAAGGTCAGACCGCTCACCCAGGCTTGTTCTGGGTTGAGCTGTGATCATGGTGCCCAGCTTCTAGGCCCCTAGTGAAAGTCCCCTGTCAGGACCATCCTGGGGGGACAGGCTCACTTTGCCAAGAGACTCGGTCGGGAATCTGCCAGTCTGGTTAGAGGGGTTAGAGGTCATTCTTTCCACACCAGTCATCTGGTGGCATTGGGAAGCCTCTTCTGTCTGTGGGCCTCAGTTTCCCCATCTGTCCGCCAAGGGAGTAGGGCTCGCTGATGTGGGAGCCAGGGAGCCAGGGCTGTGGTTCATAGAGAGTCCCTGGGTGCATTGGGAACTAACAAAACTGTATCAACTGTGGGGCATGGGTGGCCAGAGCAGTTCCGTGGGGATCCCATGGGGTCCCTCTGGGGCCCTGGAGCTCCCCTGGGCCTGCCAGGGGCTCCCAACTGCAGCAAGGCCTGGAACTTCTCTCCTCCCACGGCCAGCCGGCTGGCGGAGCGCAGGCTGCTCACGGCGCCTGGCAGGGACCCGTAAATTGAAAACATGATGTTTCCTGTCAGAGGCCAGCGCGGGGCTGGACTCGGTGTGGCCTTGGAAAGCTGGCCTCACTCTCAGGAAGCCCTGCTCCCCGCAGCACTGCCACAAAAACAGTGGAAAAGTGAAACCTTTTCAAGTCTGTGTTTCCACTGTAAACAGGGGATGAAAGCTGGCCCCTTGCCTCCTGGCTCAGCCAGTTCCCCCGCCCTACACCAGCCTGCCCAGTCTTCGGAAGCACCTCAGCTGCCCCCTCTGCCCCAGACAGCACCCCTTGGGTCAGAGAAGCCCCATGTGCCTTGTCAGGAGGGCTTCCAGCTTTAGATCAAGCGTCTGTCCTCAGTACCCATCTCCTGAGGTGAGGCGGACGAGGGGAAGACACCAGAGCACAGAGAGGGACCGGACTCACCCAAAGTCACACAGCAAAGTGAGGGCAGCCCCGGTCGTCTCTTTCCTGCCTGTGGTGGCTTTCCAGGGCCCTTAGGCCATGGAGGGAAGCTCTGGTGGCTGGGCGTGTGTGTGTGTGTGTGTGTGTGTGTGTGTGTGTGTGCGCTCAGCTGCTGCCTCCCGCAGTGAGGCCTCCTTTGACTTTGTCCTGCAGATGGAGAGCTTTGCATGAGTAGCATTTAGTGGAGGTGACTTATCTCAACCCTCAGAATGTCCTTTTCTCCTAACTGTAAAAGTAATGCACACTTGTTATGGAACCTTCTGGAAGTCACATAAAAGTTGAAAGAGGAAAAATAAAAACTATCCATAATCGTCCCAATCAGTGGTCCTCCTGATCAACTTTCTGGTCACTTTATAATTTTTCTTCTCTTTAGGGCTTAGGTCATGAGTGGATTTCAGGGTGATTCAGTGTTCCTAGAAAACATGATTCTTCCTGGTCCCCTGGGAGAGGCCGTTAAGTATCACTCCCTTCACAGGTCTGTTTGAGCCCTGGCCTGGATGTGATGTGGCATTGGTGGGGGCACTGTGAGGAGAGGCCCCAACCCTGGAGTTCATGATGAAGGTGCCCTGGCCCAGACCCTGGGCTGGGGAACACAAGCGGTTCTGATTTGCCATGTGACCGTGGGCCTGTCTGACCTGCCTCCCTATCTGTGAAATGGGTGCATGGGCTCCACCAAGTCCTTATGGATAGTCAGCCTGCCACTGAGGCCCTGCTTGCCAGCTGCCTGCATGCAGAGAAGCGTTCGTAGTCCAATGCTGAGTGACTTCTGTATGCAGATGTTGGCGCAACGGCTTGACAAGAAACCGTTTCCAGCCCCGTTCTCCCCACAGTTGTGCCTCCCACTCTCCTGCCCCTTCTAACCCTCAAGATCCCCAGGCCCTCCTCCTTGCCAACCCCTCACCAGGTGGGGGCTGGAGCCCAGCTGGGGTCCCAGGAGGAGCCATCTCCGGCCCCCTCCATCCACCAACGTCCTTGGTGGCCCTTAGACAGCTTTATGGAGGACGGATGGAGGCTGTCTCCCTCCTGGCAGGTTTATTTCTTCATTTTTCAAGCCTTGCTCTGATTTTTCCATGTTGGCTTCCCTGGTCCCCCCAGCCCTCCCTCTACATGTTTCCCCTACCTCCCCCTCCAATCTGTCAGCCCAGCCAGGAGAGAGGGCCACTGGCCTCCAAGGTGATTGAATTATTGGTGAGGGGAGACAGGCCAGGGTTTTCTGCGTGAGTGCTTTTGGCTTCCTGCCCTTGGAGAGGGGCTGGAGGAGGGGTGCGTCTGGCGGCGACTGTGGGCCGTGGGTTTCCCAGACAGCCCTGCTCTCTCCCATCTGGGCCCAGATGAGTGCTGCCGCTGGCCGAAGGCCACTGCCCCTGTGCCTGGCCCAGCCCAGCCCTGGCCTGCTCAGGTCTGTTTCACCTCCGACTGAGTGGGCAGGTCTCCATGCAGGCGAATAGAGGAAAGAGAGGTGTGAGGGCAGCCTCGAGCACTGATGCCCATAGGAGGATCTTGGACATGTCTGCTGTCTGTGCTGCAGGCCCAGGACCCCGGAGGAGGACGAGGAGGAGGTTGAAACCTAGAAAGCCTACCGTGTGCGCCAGGCACATACCCATACATGACTTCACGGCAACCTTCCCTCTCGATAGTAGTAGCTCAAAGATAGGCAGTGACAGGTGTGAGCTCCTGGCCTTGTTTTTACAGCTGAGAAATGCGCCTGATAGGAACTCCTCCCGCTGACCCACAGACTCCTAGACGACCAGGAGCTTTTTCTGGGCCTTTTAGGTTCTCTAGAGAAAGCTGAAGGGTAGACGCTTAAAAGGTACCCAATCAGTGCTTGGTAAATGTCCTTCTGCTGAAGCCAGACCAGAGAGGTGAAGTCACTCACCCGAGGTCACAAAGCTAGAAATGGAGCCTCGCATTGCCTGTCTCCAGCCCACCTCTCCTGGGCTAGGTGTGAGCAGGGAAGGCAGCCATTCTAGCTGGCACTATCCGACCCACATGGCTGCTATGGTGGGTTGGGAGCTTGGTGGCTCCAGGTCCCACCCCCTTCCCACCGGTGTCCGTGCCACAGCTGGTGAGTCCGCACACACGCGCTCTCTCTCCAAGCGGCCTTCCCCCGGAGGAGGGGCTGAGAGGAGAAAGCCCCCTCCCCCGCTTGGCTCCGCACTTCGCTCCTGGAAATGAAAAACACATTGGCTTCATTATCCCCAGACTGAATGAGCAGGGTTGCCATGGTGACAGCCATCTCAGGCCCGCGAGGGGGCAGGGAAGGGGCTGGTGAGGCCATGGCAAGTAGGGACCGGGCAGCAGGTGAGCAGGCATCCCGGGCGGGCAGGCGCTAGGAGCAACTGCCCCTCAATACCACCCACCCCCCCGCCCCTGTGCCTGGCCCGGGGTTCTAGATCCCCACTCTCGGGCCGAGAGAAGCAGTCCGGGCCCATCCTCCACTGACTAGCCCCTGGGCAACCTGGACTCCCGTCTGGCCCTCTGCCCCTTCCTGGAGGATGGCTGGTGCTGAAGGTGGACCTCATGCCTCACACCGTCCCAGAGGTCAAGAAATGAGGGAAAAGATGGGAGGTTGGGGGGGCGCAGATGAAGGCAAGAAGCCCACTCCCTCCAGAGACCCATCCTGGGTCTCCACAGGCCTCTCCAGGGGCCACAACAGAAGAAACGCTTGAGGTTGCCAGGCTGGGCACACCCCCACGCTGCTGTGTGACTGGGTTCATCCCGGTGCCCTGGTCCTCAAGCATAACCCCCTTACAAGAGGTGGGGTCTTCAAATATACAACAGGAAAATAGGTGTGATGGGGATTGTGGGAAGGCCCCAGGAAGGTACCATTGCCTCCAGGCCTGAGCTGGGTGGTCCCCATGACCCTGACCCTGGCCAGAGCCAGGAACCCTGCTACCCATAGGCATCCATTTCTTCCCAGGAACCATCTCCCCAGGGCTTGAGTCAGAGCAGCACCCCTAGGCAGGCCGTGGCTCTATCATCCCTGTGCTCAGGCTGGTCCAAAGAAGACTGATGGCACCCTCTTTCTCCTCTAGCCTCCCTGGCGATCTGGGAGCCCAAGTGGCCCTCTGGAGTGGCCCCAGGCATTGCAGCCTGTCTTAGAGCAGATCTTCTCAGCCGGTCCCTCCTGGTGACCCAGGGGCAATGGCCAAGAGCTCCTGCTTAGGAGTATTGAGTGCTCACAGAGAACTTTCCTTTCCAGCAACCCCAGTCAGAGGAACCCCGCGATAACTCCAATTCCAAATTTACCCTTGCCCCTACACCCAGCTTCAGATGGAGCCTCAGCACCCGTCTTCTGGTCCAGCCCACCTGGGCACATTTCCGGCTGTTCTCAGTTCTGCTTCTGTTCGAGCCGTTCTGTCCACCTGAACTACCTTCCCTCGCAGCCTGCACATCAGCAGATCTGGCCTCCTGCTTCCCATTTTAGAAGAGGAAACCCATGCTGAGAGAGGACACATGACTTGTCCAAGGCCATAGAGAGTCAAGGCAATGTGGCCTTGGGGGGAGGAGGGGAGATGTCTCTTTCCCAAGAGACAGAATCTTCCATTCCCCAGTGAGATGCGTCGGGGGATCCACATGGCCCTAGACCAAGAGCCTGGCAACTATAGGGGCTGGGGACGGGCTCCCCGCCAGAGCAGTTTTGGAGGGTAGGCCAAGAGCGCCAAGATCTTAGCTCCTTGACAGCTGTTCTTGGTGGAGAGGGGCCCAGAGGGAGAGCTCAGGGGCCGACCCCAGCCTGCCTGACCAGGCCCTAGTAAGCGGACCCAGTCGTGGGGCCCCTCCCACCAGTGGGCTGTGTGCCTCCGAGGAGACAGGTGGTGAGCAGCCACACTCGGCAGATGTGGTTGGGGTGTCCGTGGTACTGTTATCGTCTTGCCTGCTTGCCAAGTGGAGGTTGGTGCCAAGGGGAAGGCAGCGCAGGCAGGAGAAACCCCAGCAACCCCACCAGGGCAGAGGAAATCCTGGGGTTCCCAATCAGCCATCTGACACTCAGCTGCCGCCAGATCCCAGGGGCTCATTCTAAAATGCTGATTCCCCAGCCCACGCAGGGAGGCTGGGACAGAGCCCAGGAACCAATGCTTTTGCAGCTTCTCAAGCCCCAAACCCTGAGCGGTGCTTGCCTTGCTGCCTCCAGGGGCCTAGCCAGTCTGCCTCAGGGTCTCAGGCCCCATGCCTTGAGCCTCTCTGCAGAGGTCCCCTCCCTGTGCTTCTGGTCCCAGGTTCATGTCCGCTTGCTGACCCTCCCTGGGTCATGCCGTACAGAGGGCGGGCCTCAAGCCAACCCTGGGGCCTTGTGCCTAGCCCTTCCCCCTCTTCCCTCTCATCCATCGTCCACCCACCCCAAAGCCCACAGTCCCCATGACATTTGTCCCCCACCATTGACCTCCTCTGACTCAGCGGCTGCGTGTCCCAGGCCCGCCTCCCAAATACCACCACGGCTACCGCCCAGCTCCCTGCCCATCAGCTGAGGGCAGCCACTGGGCAAAGCTGTCATTTTCCCTGCCAGGAATTATAGGTTTAGTACTAAGGAAGTCTGAACTGGAGGAGGAGGAGCTGGGCCTCTCACCCCTATGCCAACCCCAAGAGACACCTCAGGAGAGGGTGGCCTGGTGTGGAGTGCTTTTGGGGCTGGATGGGGATTCCTATAGCCCCGTGTCACCCCAGCTCTGTGCGTGCACGTGTGTGTGCATATGTGCGTGTGCATGTGCATGCATGTGAGTAAGTATATATACGTATGCATGTGTGTGCGTGTGCACATGTGTGTGCATAGTCTCTTAAGACACATGGATTCTCATACTCATTGAATTTAATCCTCCCAAGTATCATATAAGCAAACGAAACCCATCTTCCAGCTAGAAAAGACACAGCTCAGACAGGGCAGTGGACAAGTCTGGATCACACAGCAGACTAGAGCAAAGTCAAGACTAGGCCCACCCTGGCCCTCGGCTGCCCCCCCAGGAGAGCTCCTCCTTGCCCTGCACTGCTCATCCTCCCACCAATGAGGATGTTGCTGCAGAAGTGACTGGGCCATCAGAGACCTCCACAAAGGGCCCAAGTGTTGGGTCCCAGGGTCCAGTGGCGTGGGCCAAGCCGCTGTGCTGGCTGCTGGGGAAGGCTCTGCAGGGCAAGGTGGAAGGAAGAGGGAGGGCATGTGTCCCTCTTCTGCTCGGCCATCACAGTGCCCCCCGGAGCCGGGTCTGGAGGGGCGGGTGTGAGCCAGGCCTGGAGTATGGCTACCCTGGGTTAGGGTGTGCGGAAGCTGGAAGCATCTTCCCGACGGTTCACCCACCCGCGGGGTGACCCCAGCCAGAGCCAAATCTGGGCGCCCCATTATCCACTCTGGAGAGAACTGGAGTGAGTGTCTGTGTGTCAGGAATGGGGCCCAGGGGCCCGTAATGGGTTTGAAGATTGGAGGGAACACAGTGGAGCTCTGGAATCAGGTTGACCATTCTGGGGTCTGAGCCCAAGTTGCATAACATCTCTGAGCCTTGAGACAAACCAAAAGCACTTAGTGCCGAATGATGGGGTAAACAGTGCATGTGCGGTAAGTGTCAGCTAGGGTCCCCCTTCTCGGTTCTGCAGGTGCTAACGGGCCCTGCTCCTCACCACCTGACCAGTGAAGACTGTAGTGTGAGAGCTAGCTTGTGGTGGGACCCGCAGGGAAGGACCACCTGTCCCTTTTGGGGCTTCCGCAGGCCTGAGGTGGCTCAGGAGCCAGCATTTCTGATGAGTAGGACTGGGCCACAAGGTCGGCAGCCACTCCCTGGGCTGAGCTGGCCCTCCCAACGGGGCCCATTTCAGGAGCAGGGAGCATGAGGGAGCCAAGGCTGGGGGAAGGCCTGCCTGTTCTTGGGAATTCACGGCATGTCTGCCTGTCACAAGTACCTCGATAGGGAAGATTTGTGGGTGAGATTTGCAATTCTGTTTTCTCTGAGGGTTATAAATCAGCTGCGTGCACACCCGGCTACAGCGTGGGCCTGAGGCACACACACGCGCACGCTCACACACGCACACAGAAATGCAGTCCGGCTCCTGCCTGCCATTCCCTGGGATGGGAGAAGGAGCTCTCCAGGGAGCTGAGCTCTAGGAAGGGAAAATCACAGGTCCCCAACTGCTGCCTAGCCTTATTTCGCCATCACTGGGACATCCTGCCTCCCAGAATCAGACACTCAAGGCTGGGAGGCAGGATGTTCCAGTGGTTAGAGAAACAGCACATCATGTGGGTTACTAGTGTGAGCTCAAGAGTCTGCCTGGCTGGGTCCAGACCTTGCCCCTATGCCTTACTAGCCATGTTGCTTACAGGGCTCTGTGCCTCAGTTTCCACATCGGTGAAATGGAATGAATTATAGCATGTACTTCATGGGATGGCTGAGGAAGAAAATAAGTTAATATGTGTAGAATGCTTTAAATACAACAGGCACATCGCATGAGCTCCGGTGGGTCTGGCTACTCGTCACCATCATCATCGTCATTAGTTAAGAGGTGTCTGTATTTTGGCATCAGACTCGGGTTTAAATCCCTGCCCTCCCTTCTTGCTAGCTGTGTGAACATAGGCGTGCTACTGAGCCCCGAATCCCTCATCTATGAAAGGGACCATGACGCTCTATCTACTTCATGGGGTTGTTCTGGACATAAGGGAGATGGAGCTTAGGAAGAACATGATATTGGGCCCTCAGGCCCGGTCTGCCTCCTGGTTCAGAGCCTCCAGGTGGCTCTCCTCCTCGGCCTGTCTTCCTGGGAAATGTGAAGAGGCCAGGGAGGCTGAGGGGAAGGGAGCGGAGGGGTGAGTTCTGGAACCTCTGTCTCCTTTCTGCCAGCAGGCAAGTCAATCTCCAGCTGGGGCCACTTTCCTGTCCCTGCCCCAGGCATAAGAACAGGCTTGGGGGCTGGCAGGTGTGGCTACCAGCTCTGCCGATCTCTTAGTGGGTGGCCTTGTGCAGGTCACTTGACCCCTCGGTCTCCTCCAGGAGGAGTAGCTATGTCTGCTTCGCCGGGCAAATGGAGGGCAGGTTAAATGAGATGATGTGTGTGGAGCATTTAGCACAAGCCCTGGCAGCCAGCTAAGTGCTCTACTGCAATGGCAGGGCCCCTGGCCGCCTCTTCTCCTTCCTCCCACCGGCCCGCCACTCCCACTCACATGTGGTGCACCGAGGGCGTCTTCCCTGGCCAGGTGCTTAAATGGTCCTTTCTGGGAAGATGGGCCCCCAAATGCAGGAGGTACTGAGGACCCCCTTGAGGGACCCTGGGTAGAAGGAGATGAGCTCAGAAATGTGGACCTGCTCTTTTCCAATATAGTTCCCCCATGCCAGCCGCACGAGGCCAAAGCGTGCCCGACAGGAGGCTCGGCCTTGCTGGGCCCTTGACCGTCCACCCCAGAGCTGTCACTGCTCCCTCGGGGTCCTCAGGTGCTGTCACATACAGGCTCGTATCCAAGCTGTTTCTGACATTTTTACCTGCTCCTTCCTAAAGCCCTAGGAAGTGGTGATCTGAGGATGAGTAGCTGTGTGCACAAGGGTAGGGGGAAGAAAAGGGGACCGGGGTCCACTGTTTGCCCCACCCCCCCAACCCCCCCAGCTTGTGGCCCAGGAAAGCAGGACGGTAAGACCTTGGCCGTGGGTAATTGTTGGGAGCATCCCAGGCCAAGCCTTCGTCTCCCGGCAGAACTTTGGAGGCTGGACTTCTCTGTTGCCAGGGAAACCTGTGTGTTCCCTGGAAAAGGAAACCACAGTGCTTTGGCTGTTAAGAACCCCCTCTCCCCCCTCCCCAAAATAAGTTCCCTCCAAAACTGATTCCCCAGAAACTATTGAGTCGGCAGCATCCCACCTCCTCCCCGAGCCTGCTGAAATGATAGAAAATGAAATCTGCCCCTGACCTTGTGCTTTTCACCTCTTTTTTAAACATTCCACTGTAGCACAAGGCCATGTTTTGTTTTTTCTTATTTATCTTCCTCCCATGCCAGCTGGGGCTCGGAGTCCTTCTCTCCTCTTGTTGACTGGAGCCAGAAGGGGAAGGACTTCCACATTTTTTTTTTGTTCAGCTGTCAGCAGAAATAAAACAAGCAGGTTTATATTTGGAAAGCAGAGGGTCTCAGCTACCAGATCGCTATGTCCGGGATAGGTCACAGCCTCCGTGTCCCCTCACGGCTGGAAATTTGATCTGCAGATTTGGGGTGGAGGGGGGGTGGTTTGCAGCCGGCCTGGCTTTCCTCACATTGACTTTTAAATGGCATTGGAGGGTCACGGGTGGTTCCTCGGCGGCTGACAGCTTGGGGCCCAGGGACCCAGGCCAAGACGGCTCTTCTTAGAAAAGAGTCCTGTGGGAGGACCTAGCGTGGTCAGGCTCGGGCAGGGTCTGGAGAGCCTGCATTTCCCTCCCATCCATCTTCCGACCCTGTGCAGGGAGGCAGGGGGCCCTCACCCAGCTGCACCAGCAAGGCACCTGGGTCTCAGAGAGTCTCGAGATTATCTAAGGAGAGGGGTCTGGACTCCCAGCCAGACCACAGTGACCCTGTGTGTCATCTTAGTAGGAGACAAAGCCAACACAGGGAAGGAGGGAAAGAGAAAGGTGGCCAGTGTCCACTTTCAAGAGCCCTGAATGCTTTGGGGGATACAGTAGAGAAGGGAAAGGATGTGAGGCGACCTTGCTCCAAATCCCAGACACCCACCTGCCCCTCTTGGGCCTGGGTCTCCCCCTCTGAACAACTGCCTCAGACCCGCCTCCTCCCAATGCCCACTTGGGCCTGCCCCCCACCCCATCCCTGCTCTCAGGGCCTCTTTGTTTTGGTGATCTGAGCAGTTAATTTTCCACCTAGAAGTGACTCTCTGTTCCGTAAATAATTTTAAACAAATTCTGTTTCTGCCCGTGCACTTCCGTGGGGTGGGAGAGAACAGCGGGAGCCGGCCCGGTTTTCCACCATCCTCTCCTTGGCCACAGAGGGTCTGCAGGCAGGACTTGGCGGCCGGGGACCTTTAGAGCCCCGGGCAACGAGGGCACAGCACTGTGTCCCCGCGATCGGCATCAAGGGACCCAAGACCCAGCCCCGGGTCAAGCATGTGGGTCCCGAGGAGCCATTTTGATATGTCCTGTCCTCTTCGGCCCCATGCTGGATTTTCAACAGGTCTTTCTTGGTGACTCCTGAAGCCTTCTGTCAGATCTCGCTATTAGCATGAGGCTCTAAGAGTGTAGAGTAAACTAATGAATTACAACATGATTACGCAGCACATAATTAACTTTGTAATTAATATGCAACTGGCACTTAAGCTAAAACACTGCTTATAGAGACGTACGGCAATAGTAAATCACAGGTCAGAAATAGCACTTTGGAATTTTCAAAAGAATGAGCGTAAGCAGGGAATCACTTAAGGCAGCAGGGCGAGTTAATTAAAAAGCAGATGAATTGTGAGCGTCCTGCTTCATCTCAGTACCCTGTCCCTTAAGAAGGACCCGGATGCCACCCTTCCAGACTGGCCAGGGTCTGGCCGGAAAGAGACCGAGCATGCAGTTGTTTTTCCAAAATAAGACAGGCCTTCCCGGCCCCTTTCTAGTAACCAACCCCCCACCACGGCCTTAGCCCTCTGCCCAGTTCCACCTACCCTGCTGGGAGCCACCCCCCTGGCCCTTGGGGTCTGGCTCTACCTCTCCTCCTCCAGAGAGTGTGTGGGAATGCCCCCAGCCCAGCCCTGAGTCTTCCCTAGGCCGGCCCCCGTGGTGGGTGCTCCCAGGAGGTGGATTGGTATAGCTCATGGGCCTTTGCCTAGATTCTGAGTTTCTAGAATGCAGAGATGTCATCTCACTTTTTTTTTTTTAAATCCTTTCTTCCCTCAACCTCCTGCCAGAGCATTAAAGATAGAGAATGCCTTAGAAACAATCTCACCTACCCACTTTCGCCAAGGCCAGACAGTCCAAGGGCTGAATGTTGTGGTCACACAGTGTGACATTGGGCCCATGCCTGGCAGGAATCCCTCCCCTGTCCTCTGTTCTAGCTCTGCACTAGGCTGGGGAGGCCTTTGAAGTATATCAAACCTAGGTTCCCATCCCAGGAATTCCACTGTCCTGCTGTATGACCTTAGGCAAGTTACATAACTTCTCTGGGCCTCCGTTTCCCCATCTGTAAAGTCTGAGCAATGATGCCCAACTGCCTGGGTCAGTGTGAAGATTAAGTGAAGTAATGTGTGTGAAAGGCCGGGTGCACGCCGAGTGCCCTTGGTGACCCTCAGGGATTTAGGGGTGCTTGATGACATCTCTATCAGCCCCATCCTTCAGGGACTGAGAAAACAGGCCCAGAGAGGCCGACTCTGTGTCTGCAGCACTGCGTGTGCGCTGGCATGCTTGGGACCCCCCGGGGCCAGGAGCCCCCTGAGAACAGACCTCTTGCCCGCCTGGCCCACTTCGGGCTGGGCACAGCTGAGCAAGTTAGCAGAGAACAGCACCTGGGGACAAATGACCTGCAGGCCTCTTCCGGGGCCACCTGGAGCCGGCCCCTCTGCAAAGCCCCAGGATGGTGCATAGGAAGCCTGACTTAGGGGACGGATGCTGGGCTTCGAGGCCTGACAGGGTGCAGCTTCAGATCCCAACTCTGCCATGTTGTCAGCTGGGGCGAGTTACTTCACTGTTTCCCGTCACCCTTTTCCCGTCTGTAGATGGCGCTCGTCACTGTTCTTCGGTTATATCGTTTTAATGATATTGCACATGAAATGCCAAATGTGCTGCCTGACGCAGAGCGGATACTTAATTTTGTTCTCATTATTGTTCACAACTACCAACAGAGGCTTCTGAGTGGCTGCTGAAGGGCTCCCCACCCCCACAGCCTCACGGGTTCTCTGAACTCTGGCCTTCTTGGCCACCTTGGCCTGTGTCCTCCCTTGGCAGTTCTTGGCTTGGGTGGGGCGGGGGAGGAGCCCGTCTCTGCCTCAGGCAGCTCATGTGACCTTCCACTCTGGCCTTTGCCCTGGCCTGGGCAGCTCTCCCCACCCGGGCCAGCCTTGCTGGGGGTGGGAGAGCTGAGGGCCAACCACCCCCCGCCCCCCACCTGGGGCAGGCTCCAGGTTGGTTGGGTGTATCCCGTTGGCCGTGACACCGGATTCAGAATCCAGGGCCCCAGTCCTCAGGTGTGGTGGCTTTCATATCTTGCCACAGGTGCCCTGTGGCTTCTCTTCCTGAAGACACTTCAGCTTCTGGTCCCCCTCCCTCAGCCCTCAAGCCCTCCTGTCTTCCTGTCTCTTCCCTTCCTGCTGCCTGGTCTCTACCCTGTAGCCACCCTCCCTTAGGTCAGAATTTCTTAAAGCCAGTTCCTGGGAAAACTAGTTCTATGGAATTTACAGATGTGTTTAGTGGGGAAAAAAGTGGTTTGTGATCTAGTAACTTTGGGAAAAACCCAGTTCTTCAAGGCACTGGCAGGGGAGAGTGCCTTCGCGAACTCCTGGAGAAGGCAGAATACACAGCTTGCCTCCAAACTAATCAGACCAGAGAATCCTTTGTTTAGGGAGGATCTCAAGGGCCTGGTTTCTGAGGAACTGACCGCAGGCAGCCTCATCCCCGGTGAGCAGGGCTCCGCCCCTTTTTGCCCAGAATAGGCAGTGTTTTCCCTCTGGCTACCCTGCCTCCATCCTTGACCCTGCCCACCTGGACAGACTTCTCATGGGTGTCCAGGCTGCCACCTGGGAGGAACAGAGCTCAGATCACATGTTGTGAAGGGCTAACCTGACCCACCTTCCATCTGGAACTTTCCATAACTTGCCTTTGCCACTTGGACAGAGCCCTTTAGCTCCTCAACCTCGCGTTCTGATGGGTGGGTATAGCGCTACCTCAGCCACCTGTGTCCTCAGAAGCCCCTTCTTCAGCCCACGGGGTGGTTCCTAGGGTTGCCTGTGTGAGAGGAAGTGGGGTGGGGGAACAGCCCCTCACCACCCCCTCTTCCAGAGCACAGCCCCTTTTGTTTTTGTAAAAACTGAACTTGTGCCTAAAATGTTGCTGCAACTAGATTTAAAAAACTAGGGTGTTTTTTTTTTTAATACGCTTAAAAAAAAAAAAAAAAAGGTTTAAGATCTTTAGTGTCTAGGGCAGTGCCATTTATCCCCCCAACCCCCCCCCCCCCAAGCAAGCACGGGCTCCTCTCTGGCCCTGGTTTCCTCCTGCCTGTGATGGAGACAGACGATAAAGCCCACCTGGGCCTTGTGTAGTGCCAACACTCGTGTGCTCGGGCTTCCTATTCCCCCGCTCAGTGAACTAAGCAGGCTCTGTTATTACTGCTTCCGTTTTACAGACCGGGAACCTGAGGCACACAGAGGGTAGCGTTTTGCCTCAGATCCAGAAGCTAGCAAGCGGCAGAGCCAGAATTTGAACCCAGGCAGCCTGGTGATCTTGACTGCTGAGCTCTACTGCCTGTGTAAGATGAGGGGCTGTGGGGCCAAAGGAGGTCCCAACGCCAGTGCTCTGTGAACTGTCGAGTGCCTTGATCGACCAGCGTGCGTGGCAGCACACGGCTTCAGAACACCTGGTGTGAATTTTGTCTCTTAGCTGACATTCAGGAAACATGTCTTCAGGTTGCCTGTGGGATGCCTGGTTTGTGCCCGGAAGTTTGCAGGGATGAGAGCCCCCTCCTCCCTGCCCCTCCTCCCTGCCTCCTCCCAGCTCCTGAGTAGCCTCCCATGCAGCAACTCCCTGAGTACACACCAGATGACAGGCACCAGACCCAGCCAACTCAGTTCCAGAGCCAGAGGGCGGGCACCCTTGAAGAGTCAGTGTGCCAGCCTTAACCCAGCTGGGACGCCTAGAATCTCCGCATGAGGCCGGGGGACCTCGAGGTCATTCTGCAGGGAAGCCACAGGTGCTGGCAGTGGGAGAAGAGCCTCAGCTTCCCCGGCAGGCCCTGGGGTGAGGCATCCATTCCCCAGGGAGCACAGACACGGGGAGGGGCAGAGAGAGAGTTGAGTTCGGGGCAACTAGGGCTCCTGAGGCCTGGGTGGGTATGAGCCCTGGCCCCATCAAGACTCTGCTTCAACTCGACCCCACCCCTACTCCTGCCATGGGCCTCCATTTCTTCATCTGTAAGTGTTAGGATAGGCCTGAGCAGATGTGAGGATCCCTTCTGGATCTAAGGCAGAGAGACTGTTGGGTTGTTGTTGTTTTTTAAATCATCTACCATGTTTAGTGCAAATAATTATCTGCTTTCTGATTCTTTTGTTTCCGTCTCTTTTGTTTCCATCCTTAACTTTTTATTTCTTGAGAAGTTAAAAAAAAAAAAAAATCTGACCATTCATAGCAACTAGCTAAAGGAGAAGGCACATACAGTAAACACAGAAGCCCAGGCTTGGGAGAAACTACCGTCCTGGGTCAGCCACACTTCCCTGTGTGACTGAATAGAAATTACCCACCCCTTCTGAGCCTTAATTTTCTCATCTGCAAAGTGGTTCACAAGCTGCTGTGACAGCAGCTGTGGCATGGGTTACTTGAAACTTGGCTCACCTGAGTGGTCCTTTTGTGGCCTCTCGGCTGACAAAGAGCCTGGCTCTGACTTCCAGCGTAGGGGAAAGAGTACAAAGTCAGAGGTTGAGAAGTCTGGGTGCGGATTTCTGCTCATGCCTATAGGGGGTGGTGACCCCAGGCTAAGCCCTCCCCTGCTGGGCCTCTCTCTGTTCACACCCCTTTCAAAGGTGGGGCTGTCCTGAGGTTGTCTCCTCCTGTGTCAGTGCCAGGTGGGTTGAGAAAGGCTGGGCAGAAGGGTGTGTGGAAATAAACAAAATCTTTAAAAAAAAAAAAAAAAGAAGAAGAAGAAGAAGAAGAAGGGTGTGTGGAGGAATGGCTGGCCATGTCTGGGTTCAATGGGAAGAGAATGGTGGCTCATCAGCCGTGCCTGCCGTGGGTATGGGAGGTAGGGGAGACATCTCACCTGGCCACCCCTGGCTCCATCCCCAGCTTTATCCCACCCCCTGTCCTCCTGGGGTCCTCAGAGAACTGTCCCCATGCTTCCCCATCCGCGCCTTCAGAATTGTCGGCAAGAGCTCCGAGACAGAGCCAGGTGAAGGCCACTACCTGAGCACCACTGTCCTGGGGCAAGCCTATGTCCCAGGCCCAGCATGGCGCAGCACAGGCATGACTCCCTGTCTCTGCACCGTCCTCAGCACTCCTCAGGCACCTTCGTCACACGTAGGACAGTTGGGGCCGGGGGCGGGGGTGGGGGGGTGGGGAGCGTCTAGTTGAGGAAGGCTGGCCGCGTCCCCATGAAAGCATGACGGAGAGTGTAATCGACCAGGGTCCCAGTGCTGTCACTGCTCACTTCTCAGTAGCGGGACCTCAAGCTGGCCAGTGGATCTCCCTGAGCGCCGGTGTCCCCTTCTGTCGTACCGTCCTGATGACTGGAATAGCTAGGCAGGTGTGGGATTCGGAGGCCCAGGGTGGGGTGAGGCAGAGACTCGAATGTCCGCCGCGTGCAAGCAAGCTCAGGACTTGTTCGGGTCCTCCTCCCACTCTGAGGAAGCACACGGCAGAGGCAGCACGGCCCTGGGGATGCGAGAAAACCCAGTGACCTTGTCCAGGATCGAATCTGGCCTTCCTTGGCCGTTTCGGGAGAGAAGCTGTGAGAGCAAGTTCATTGTGAGGTCATGGAGTTGGGCAGGGCCAGGAGGGGGCAGGCAGGAGGGTCCGGGCGTCATCACATGGCCCGGAGGGATGAGGCACACCCAAGTGCAGCTGGGACCAGGCTGGCACTCTTGTGGGGGCAGTACTGACACATGTTCTCGCAAGGAAGTTATCCCGCCCTCTGGATTAGCATGTGGGTTCCAGAAGAGGCTGTCCGACGGCTCTGCAGGGCCAGCCCTCAGGAAGCCCCCTCTCTGAATGGCGAGGGTGCGTCGTATTGTCCCATTACCCTCCATTGACGGTGGGTGTGCCTCCAGACCAGGGGCGGGTGCTCCGAGATGGGGTCACGGAGAGAAGTGGGCCCACCCTTCCAGGAGCCTCAAGAGTGCCAAGTCAAAGCCTCTGCCCCAAGCGGCCAGGAGGCTGGAGCCTTGTCTCGTCTTGGCAGGGGGGCACTCCCTGAGCGGAGGAGGGAGGAACTGGATGGGGAAGGGCTGTTGTCTAAATCAGAATTTCCCTTCAACTCCTCAGCCCCGGGGCACGGAGAGGGCTGCCCCTTCGGGTTGACAGTTGAGAACCCCCGGCTCAGGGAGTTAAAGTGGCCTCCCCCAGCCTCTCAGCTGGGAAGGTCTGACTGTCAGGGCTCACCCCCTTTCCGGGGAGCCTCACCCTGTGTGAGGCCTCCTCCCAGGGCAAGGGCCAGCTCCAGCTGCTGGGCCAAGAATGGGGAACAGCTGGTGCCGGTCAGCTGCCTGGCCTTGCCTCTTCCCTCCCTCTCCCTTCCCATCTCCTGTCCCTCTGCCCTTCCCTGACTTTCCTGCGCTAGGACACAGAGTCCCTCTCCTCTGACTGGCTTTGCTCCATCCTGCTCTCTTTCTCTGCCACCAAGCAGTGTACGCCATCGAGGAGTGGAGGAGCCACGTGCTGTGTGGCCGCAGGCCACCCCTGCACCTCTCTGAGCTTCTGCTCCTTTACCTCTGAGACGAAGAGCGTTGTCAGATTAGATCGGTGCTTCCGTAGCCTCCGTCACTTTCGTTCCATCTACACTGTTTAAAGTGGTTCTTTAACGCACTTGGGTCTGCCATTGCTTCCCAATTTCACCTCATCCTAAATAATTATATCCACCGGCTCACCAGTGATCATTGTTCTAGTCCAAACACTTCACTGTGGAAATGCACAAGTTGGGCCCACAGACCACCTAATATCCTCCCTCTTCCACCAAATGTACAGGTATCAGCCTTCGGGAAGCTTAGACTGGGTTAATGGGAGGCTCTCCGAGGCCAGAGTTCCTCTGATTGGGGCCCGGTCGTTGGATATTCAGCTCTTGCCATACTGTGGGTCACGTGTATGCCCAGCGCTGGCTGTCCATCCACCTGTCCATCCGTCCATCCATCCATCCAATGAGCTTCGCTGAGCACCTGCTGCATACCAGGCCCTGGGCTAGGCTCTGGGAATCCATAACTGGAAAACAGCCCAGCTGATGGGGGAGAAAGATACAGAGACATACCCCTGGTCTGGTGTCACCAAGGTGGTACATGGAATGGAAGTGAGTGGCTGTGCTAGAGGAAACCAGCAAAGAGGGTCATGGTTGTCCCAGGTCTTGTTGATGAAGGGGACCAGGAATTCTGGGCTTTGGGACAGAGGCAAAGACACAGAGGTATGATCTTCAGAGTATGGTCCAGGATGCAGGGAGTAACGCCATGCGGAGGACACCGGATGGGGCTGAAGTAGTGAGAGGTGGCGGCCAGGCCAGGGAGGACCTTGGCTGACACCATTATAGGCAAGGTTGGTGGGTCACTTGACATCTGTCCCATGACATCTTTCCGGGCCCATGACATCTGTCCCTCTTGGGAATCTGAATGCTGGTAAAGGGGCCAGACCTCCAGCATCCCCTGGACCTCCAGGCTCTCTCTCCCACCAGGGAGGTCCCAAACTCGCTGGCCCTGGCCATGTCTTAGAATGCAGCCTCTGCTCTGCAGGCTGTAGGTAAGCCCTCCACCTCCCCCTGCCACCTCCAGCCCGCTGCCGCCCCTGCTGCCAGCACCGCTCTCCCCAGGGGATCTGAGCTGCAGATGTGCGTGGTGATTGAATCATTTCTGCACACCGCTGCTCACACAGCTCCCCTGGGGACCCCGCCACTTGCCTGTGCAAGCTGTCGGGAGATGTGCATGCTCGAGTGCATCTGTGCCAGCCCTTGAATGTGTATGTGTTCCTGCACTTGAGTGTGCAAAAAGTGCCTCTGGATGTGAGCGTGCACACACATCCACAAATGCCTCTTTCTGGGTACATGTGAGCTGAGTGCACCAGTTAACTTATTGGCCTCAAGTGTGAAAAATAAAAAATAAAACCTCCTGATGTTGGTATAGCTGATGTGGGCCCACGGCCCTAAGGAGCCACCTCTAGCTCCAGCACCCCACATTTCCACAGGGCAGCTAAGAGCAGCCTGTCCCCATTTCCAGGGAAGAGCCTGCCAAGGGCCATGATGCTGTCAAGGGGAGCCAGCCAGGTAGGCACTAGTCCCACTCGACCCATGTCTTCCTCTGTGCCCCCCTCTCTCCATCTCTGCCCCCTCCCCTGTCCTGCCATGAAGGGCATGGGACCAGGTGGTCCCTGGGATCCTTCTGGTACTCCACATTCTAGCTCAGAGCAGCCTTCTGCGTGGAAGGGCAGCTTTCTCTAAAAACGGCTTCTGTGCGAGGTTCCACCAAGAGTCAGCTCGGCCTGCTAGGCAGTGAGGCATGTGGAACAGGAGCTTGGCCCTTCCAGACTTCCTGGGTCAGAAGACCACACCGATTCAGGGGTCACTAGCAGAGAGCACATATGTGTGGCGTGAAGCCAAGCTGAGCCTCGGGGGTGAGGAGGCGTGCGTGTGCAATCTTAGGGTTCCCCGGACCAGGGGCTCTCCCTTGCAGAGTTTTCAGGGCTGCCTTGGGACAGGCTTTGCAGTTTCAAGTCCAGCATTCTACACTTTGCTGAGAGAAAGTGTTCCAAAGAGCTGGAGCTCCTGACACAGGAATCCTAAGATGTTGGAGTTTGAAAGGCCTTGTTTTCCACGCAGGGAAACTGAGGCCTGGAGAAAGGTATCACAGCGCAGTCCCCCCAGACTCCTAGGCTGACTACAGGCACATGGCTGCCCCGACCAGGAAGAGGAGTCAGAGGCCAGAGGGGGTTGGGGGCTTGATTGCTTGAGCCTGCTCCCCATTCGGAGACAGGCAGGCGGCTGGGCAGGACTGAGGCCCCGGGTGCACCCAGAGCCAGGCCATCAGCCGTCTCCAGCTGGGAGGGAGCCCGGCCACTGTGGGCACCGGAGTTGCAGCCACGGAGGATTTGTAACTACTTGTAAAAGGTTTATAAAGAAGCCGGAGGTCTGAGGAGGGAAGCAACAGCCAGGCCAAGCAACGCTCCCGCAGCGGAGAGCGACCTCTGCTGGCTGCTGGGCTTGCGCCGCGTCCCTGCGCTGCCAGCTTGCAGGAGACCTGTGGCCCCGGGAGGGCGGGGGGCGGGCCTTAAAAGTGGATGAGTTTGGACAGTTTGGACGGAACAAGAGGACCCCTCTTTGGGCCCAGCACGGTCTTTCTTCCAGGAAGAAAAACACATGAATCGTTAGAAAGGCAGAGGGTCCGAATCTCAGCTCAACTGCTTCCTGGGCCTGTGACCCTGGGCAAGTTGCTTCCCCTCTGTGAGCCTTTTAGGATTCAGTAAATTAGCAATGCACGGGAACTGGCCTGCTGCCTAAACAAGGCAGGTACAGGCACAAGGAAGATTCCAGACTGCCCCACAATGAGCTACCTCTCCTAACTCCTTTAGCCCACCCTTCCCGTCTCCGCACCCAGCACCCTAGCCTTCCAGGCCTTCACCCTTTTTCTGTGTGGCCTGGAACCGCCAGCCTCATCCATTGCTGCTGTTAATAATCAAAATTTCCCACCGATCTCGGCAGTTTAAGAATGTCACCTCACCTGTGAGTGTCTCCTTCATCAGCTGGACATTGTTCTTCTGTAGATTAAGACCTATAGGACACACAGTTGTCCCCGTGATCTGTGACACCTTTCCTTCTTTCCTGCTCGCTTCCTTGCCAGTGTTCCAGGCTCAGACCAGTGGGTACTGAGCAGACAGAAACAGCCTCTGGCTGCCTAGTGGGTCTGGCTTCCAGATGCCGGCATAGGGCTTCCCTGGGTGGGTCGAGTGCCCCCTCAGTCTCCAGAAACGATCTGTCAGCCATTCAACAAGCATTTATCAAGGTCCCACTAGGGCTCTGACCCTAGATGAAAATGCTGTGTCCATCCTGGGAAAAGTCTACGTAGGGATAGAGTCTTGTGAGGCCGCCTAATCCTCACTCACCATCCTGCTCTACAAATGGGAAATCCGAGACCTAGGAAGCCAGAGAAGTTTACTCAAAACCCTCTGTTTGGGGCCGGCACGTCCTCACTGGAGGAGGGCACTAAAGAGAGAGCCCCACAGAGCGGGTTTTCCAGCTCTCTGGGTACTTAGCTTCATCAACAGCGCCCCCTGCTGGCCAACTGGGCACCATGGTTTGTCCCTGACTCCAGGAGTCCTGGAGGAGTGAGTGCAGCATGGGACTCTATAGACTAAATTCAGGAGAAACTCAGCCCCTGCCGGGGGGTCCTCCAGGAGCAGCAAGGGGAGCGACGCTCTTCTCCCATGACAACTGCCTACCACATCGCAGCAATTCTCCAGTGGAGACCCCCAGCCCCTCCCCCACTAGCAGCACCAAAGTCTGGGTTGTAATGGGAAAGCCCGGATTCTAGAGCTGACCGCTGTTAAAACCTCTGAGCCTCACTTTCCTCATTTGTAAAGTGGGGATATAGTAACAATGTCTGTCCACGCCCAGTGCCTGGACCAGTGCCTGACTTACAGCAGGAGCTCGACAAACAGTCACCTACTAGGTCACGTGGAGTGAATACTGGCTTAGTAATCTCTCCGTGGCTCCTGGATCTGGCAGAGGACCCAGCACTGTATAGATACTGAAAAGTATTTACTGGGTGAGTGGGAAGCATGCATGGGTGGGCACGTGGAGACTAGAGGTATTTGGGTGGATGCGTGGATAGGTGGCTGGATAGACAGAAAGACGGACAGGCATTTAGGTGAATAAGCGATGGATGGAGAGGTTGGTAATCTGGGGGTGTAAACGTGATCGGTGGGGTGCATGGAGGGTTGTTGGAGGGTAGAAAAAGTGAATGTGGAGGACTCCCCCTCCCTTTCCCTTTTTGTGGGAGAGCTCTGAGGTTGAGGGAACCCAGAAAGCATTTCTCAAAAGTGCAAATGCCCAAATGACCCAGAAACTCCACTTCTAAGAATAGGCTCGCCAGATTAATTCACATGTGGATGATGTGGCCAGTATAAAAGGTGATCTCGCAGGCCCGTCTGCACTATGGATTTGGGGACAGCTCCAGGCTTCATCACTCGGTCTGGAGCATGAGCCCTCTGAGCAGAAGGGCGGCCAAGGCCTCTGACCTTGGGGCAGTGCCTGGCAGGGGTGAACATTCAGAATTTGGTTGGGTAAGTGATTCATCTGTGCCTAGAAATACTGGGCCACTATTAAAAACTGAAAAGGCTCTTTATAGGACGCCTAGGTGACTCAGTCGGTTAAGCGTCTACCTTCAGCTCAAGTCATCATCCCAGGTTCTTGGGATTGAGTCCCCACATCAAGGTCCCTGCTTAGTGGGGAGCCTGCTTCTCCCTCTGCCTGCCTTTCTCTCTCTCTCTGTCTCTGACAAATAAGTAAATAAATAAAATCTTTTTTAAAAAGGCTCTCTGTATCTTGATGTGGAATAAACATTGAGATACGATTCAGAGGAGAAAAGCAAGGTCCAAGTAGTTTGTATTAGAATGCTATCACTTTATGTGTTTTCTTCTTAAGGGGTGGCAGGGAATAGTACCCATATATCTTTGCTTCTCTGTGCCCCTCAGGAGACCTGTTACCCTGGTCCTACCAGGAAGACCATCTGGGAGCTTACGGACAGAGCCAGAACATCATTGGACTTTGATTTTTGAACCATGCATGCCTTTCTTTCTTTCTTTTTTTTTTTAAGATTTTATTTATTTATTTGACCGACGGGGATCATAAGTAGGCAGAGAGAGAGGAGGAAGCAGGCTCCCTGCTGAGCAGAGAGCCTGATGCTGGGCTCAATCCCAGGATCCTGGGATCATGACCTGAGCCAAAGGCAGAGGTTTTTAACCCACTGAGCCACCCAGGCACCCCATGAGCTGTCTTTTCAATACAGATGGAATGATAGGAAGTGCTTGGAAGGAGCTGTGTAGTAAAGTGCTCCTTCGAAGTACAGCCAGGCCTTTCTTCCCAAGGTTAGGCCCCGGCATGTTCTGCTGGGAGTTCCCTCAGCCAGGGGGTCTCGTGCAGGGGACAGAGAGTCAGGACATGGAAGCAGACAGGCTCCTACGGGCCATGGGGACTTGGGTGATCTCAGATCTCAGACCTTTGTTTCCTTGTCTATAAAATGGAAATGATTCTAGTCTTACAGAAGAGTAAAGGAGAGGATGCAGGGCCCCAGCGTGCGGGAGGTGTCTGGTAAATGGGACCTTTGGTGACACCGCAGGAGCTGAGGGGACTTCCGGGGGGGGGGGTGCCGCAGGAACTGAGGGGAACTTCTGAGGGGCAGTGCCATGGGAGAGCGAAGAAGGCCGAGAGCCAGGGGCCTCTGTCCAGCACCCTATGTCTGTCACTTGAAATGCCCACTGGGTTGTGGGAAAGCAAACCCAGTGGCCATGGGCAGATTTCTGTATTGGCCCAAAGACCTGGGTCACTGAGTACTGGGTAGACTCTCCAGCTCTCTCTCTTTCTCTCTCTTTCTCCCGATCTCTGCCATTGCCATTGTGGCCTCTCTGGAGAGGCCCAGGGACTCTGGGGACTTTCTGGAGTGAGGGGGCTTCCTCCACCTAGCTTCCCCCGCCGGAAGGAAGTCACATTCATGTTGGAGTTCCCGAGGCCCACAGCTATTCAGGAAGTGAGCCTGGTGGCCGTGACGTCTGTGGGCCCTGCCCTCTGAGCCACAAGCTGGCGGCCAGAGCCCTAGTTCCTGGCCTGGGCTCTCATCCTGGCTCCCTGTGCCACCGTGGATGACTCCCATCCCCTTCTGAGCCTCAGTCTCCTTGTCTTGGAAAGGGGGTGGCACGGACGCCCACCCTACTTGCCCAGGAAGGCAAAGGGAGGAATGGAATCGGGTTCACAGCATGAAGAACTCGAAAGCATGGCGGTCTGAGGTGGGGGACCGTGGTACCCGTGGCAGGTCGCTGCTCTTACACCACACACGCAGTGAGGGCCATGTGGGTTGACCCCTCCACGTGGGTGCACACACACTTGCACACACACAGAGCCACGTCAGGTAAGCTAAGCCCTGAACTGGGAATCCGAAGATGGGGTTGCCATCCCCATCAGCCCCCCAACACACTCACAGGTGTGTAGAAATGAGTGTGCCCGAGTGTGCTGTTCCGTGTCCCGTGGTGGACATGCGTACTCCGGGCTGATGTGAGTCACCCACAGAGAACACCCAGGAGCACCTCCCACCCCCAGCCCAGACGGGCTTCCTCTTGGGCCAGGCAGCTGTGGCTGAAGTTCCTCCCTCCAGCACAGGGCTGGCTAGGACAGAGGCCACAACTGCTCCCAAAGGGGCCTAATACCTGCTGGGAGCCACTGGGCCCAGCATGTCTGTCTGTGTTGGGGCTGCAGGGTGGCTGTGAGGTTGTCGGGTCTGGTGCGACCCCAGTGACACATGCCCTCTTCTGTTTTCACAGGCTGGACAACGTTCATGGCTCTCGGGTAGAACCCAGTGAAACGGCCAGAATGAATTCTATGGACAGGCACATCCAACAGACCAATGACCGACTACAGTGCATCAAGCAGGTGGGTGTGTGGCCTGCGCTCACGCCTCTTCCCTGCCCAGCCTGGCATAGCTAGCGAGGGCAGGGCTGGTAAGACAGGCAGAGCAGGAGGGGTGCTGGCCTGCACTGTGGAGCTGGGCCTCTTGGGTGCTGGGTGGCGGTGATGGCAGGCCAGGGCTGACTGCCCGGGGTCTCTCTGACCACCCTGAGGTCTCTTGTCACCCACACTGACATTGCACACCAGGGTTCATGTGCCAGCTCCACACGGTCCCTTTCCTCCCTGCCTCTTCCCTCCCCTCCCCTCCCGTCCCTTTCTCTTCCCAGCTGTGTGATTTGGGGCCAGCGTCATGCCCTCTCTGGGCTCTGCTGTGCCATCTGGGCTGCTGTGAAGATGTAGTAAAGTACTTAGTCTCCTTCCTAGACCGAAGCTCCCCACCCCTCTGCTTCTGTGGTTCTCTATAAAGAAACAGAAAAGGAAAACTTTGGAGAAATTAGATCACACTACAGAAAAGGAAACAGAGGCACAGAGAAGAGAAGGGGGTCGGCTGAGGTCACACAGCCCAGCTTCACTCATGCTAGGAGGGCCTCATCCCTGAGCACAGCAAGCTCCCTCATCCGCCCATGCTCACGCAGCGTTCTAGAGGAGATCTTCCCACAAGCGTCCTCTCCAGATTGTTTAGAGTGGGGCAGGTTCCAGGTGGGCTCAGAGCCCCCACCCCCCACTCAGAGCCTGGTTCAGCCAAAGCTGACGGGCGCCCCCCAGTGTTGACCAGGAGTGGCGTACCACCCTCTGGGCGCAGCCCCCTTGGCAGCCCTGCATGGAGGTGTTTGTGCAGACTCTAGAGTGTTACCGTACTCCAGGAGCGAGCGAGATGGTAGAAGGGGCTGAGCTTTGACATCAGAGAGACCGGGCCCAAATCCTCACTCTTCCACATGCCCACAGTGTCATCTCAGGCCTATCCCTTTGTTTCTCTAAGCCTCAGTTTCCCCACCCATCCGATGGGTCCAGACCGTCATGGGGTGGCAGGGGCTATTATCCTCAGTGTCTCAGCATAGGGGGAGGCAGGCACTGGGGTGAGGCCCTTAGCTTAGGCAGCTTAACAGGACATGGGTCCCAGCATGGGCCACTGGCCTCAGGACTCCTGGGGAGGCAGTGCTCCCAGCCCCACCACCCCCGCAGCCGGCCCTCCCAGGGCCCAGTGGAGCTGAGGCCAGTCCCCAAGTACTGGGCGTGTGTCCTCTCATAAATATCAAGCAGAGCTCTCTCGGAAGCCCAGGCGGGGTCAGAGGAGAGGAAATTGAAGAAGACCGGTTATAGATTGAACCCAGCCCAAACAGCTCCCCCAAACGCCAACAACGCCTCTGCTCATGGTCACAGAGTAGAAGCCAGACGGTGCCCTCCTTCCAACTCTGCACTCGCCTCCTCCTTGGGGCTCTGCAGGGCTCTCTCCCAGCTCAGCCTGTGGCCCAGTTTCTCCCAGCCCTGAGGGGCCGCTGTCAGTGGCCTCCACCCCCAACAGCACAGTCCCACCACCCAGCATGAGCCCCTCCTTGCACTGGGCACGGGCTCCTCCTGAGACCTGCTCACGAGCTGACCTTTCTCCCGTGGCTGGCTTTGCGTCCCCAGGAATCAGGGCACACTTTCCCCCCTCCGAGTGTGGCCCCCAGGGCTCAGATTGACCCATCAGCAAGTCCAAGCCCCCATTCCGCCACTTGCTAACTACCCGACCCTGATTAAGCCGCCACAGTACCCCACTCGCGAGGTCTGGAGAATGACATCAGAAGGGACACCCAGCCGGTGTGTGCCAGGGCAGCTGGAAGGCCAGGGATCCCCTCAGCTGCCCTCCCCGGCTGGCCAGCCCACACATGTGTATACACACGCACACACGCGCACACACACTCCCAGAGCTCTGCACTGGGGCCAGACCCTGCTGCGTTTGTGAGGGTGAGCAGACTGTGCAGATGACTCCCAGGGCCATCCAGAGCTCCCGACGCCCCCACATCCACCTCCACACCTCCGGTCAGACACAGCTCGGCCCTTAACGTCTGTCTGCTCCGTGGCTGCTCCAGAGGGCAGCGCGTCTGGCTGAAGACTGTTGATCCTCAGACGTCCCCTGTCCTAATCAGAAGAGAAAGGCGAGCAGGTCTGCATGCTCTGAGGATGACAGATGCGTTGGCTGGGCCTTGCTCTGGCTAGTGGGCCTATGGCTCCCATCAGGGGCTTTGCAGCCTCAGACTCCCTGCCTCACTTCTAAGCACAACCTCCCCCACACACACACCCCACCCATTCCATCCTGATTCTCTCCGTTGCTCACCCTGGCCATCCCCCAAGCACTTCACTGCCTCTCTTCCCTCCAAGCTGCCTTTCCCCTGTCTCAGCCCCAAGGACTGGGAGAACCAGTGCCTTCTCTACAGTGGGCCCACTCAGAGGTCACAGACACATCTGGGCTGCACACACAAATTGGCTAATTCCTGCGCAACAGCCTGCCCCAGCCTCACGGCCCTTCTGAGCAACTGCACTGCCCATCTCTGAGCCCCACTGCTTCCTGGGCACCCAGCTGCCTCACCCACCCTGCTCTTTCTCCTTTGGGCCCTCGGCCCTGTGGGGCACATATCAGACCTGCCAGGCTTAGTTCCTCAGGGGCAGAGAACGTGCTGTATCCATCTCAAAGTCAGCAGATCCTAATACAGCACCCAGGCCATGGCCCACAGAGGTTGAGGAGGATCAGGGGAGAGGTGAACTGATGGATGGATACCTAAAGGAATGAGCGGAAGGGTGGACGGATGGACATAGGGATGGGTAGTTCGGCAGGTAGGTATAGATGATGGATGGATACACGGATGGATGAATGGAGGGACAGGAGGTTGGACAACTTCTGGATGGATAGACAGATAGGTAGGCAGATGAATGGATAGATGGGAAATGAATAAAGTAGTGAATGGTTGAATGGGTAGATGGACAAGGGGATGGTTGGATGGATAGACCGATTCATTTTTGGAAGGATGGACAGGTTGTTTGGATCACAGATGGTCTAATCAGTAGATGCATTCATCACTTGGTCTGCGTAGTCAGTCCAAGAGGTCTAGGCTTTGGTGTCCCGTAATCCTGCCCCCAACAGACCCAGTGGCCAGTGAATATAGCCCAGATCATCTCAGAAACCATGGAGACAGGCAGTCGGTCTGGTGGGAATTGAGGCATTGGTATCCAGGAACGGCCACACCCAGGGAGGCTTCTGCCTATGATTCAGATCTGTGCTCCCATCCCCAGATCAAGCTGGCCACACTCCCCCCGCCCCAGCTGGCCAAGCTCCCCCATAAGCTGGCCACGCTCCGCCCCCCCCCAGCCCTGGTTGCTCCACGAGCCACTAGGGACCTGTCCTGCAGCGGCCAGGTTGCCGGCCTACACCATGGATAGACTCTTTTGGACAGTGAACGGGTCACCAACTGTTTCTGTGCGGACCTGGCCTTGGGCCAGTCTTGAGGGTTCCAGAGGGGGACAGGGCACTACTTCTACCCTCCAGAAGCTCCTAGGAGAGAAGAAACTGGACAGAGGTCAGAGCAGTAGCCGTCTCTACGGGGCCCCGACTCTCTCATGGGGATGTCATGATTTAAATTGTTCCCGAGCCGTGGGGCAACCCTGCAGGCTATGGGCACCCCGTTTCACCAGTGAGGGGTCTGACACTCAGGAGCACACCCAGCATTGTGGAGCTCAGTGGCCGAGGTGGGGTTTGAGCTGGGTCATCCGTTTCTGTGCAGGCAGTGACCTCATAGTCGAAACGGGAAACAGAAGCCCTTAGAGGGGCGGGGGCGTGGCTGAGGCCACAGAGCTGCTGAGCAGCAGCCACTGAACGGGACACCCGTGTCCATTTTATCAGCGAGTCACACCCACCAGTCTGAAGGCCACATGAGGTGGAGAAACTTGAAGGTGGGCCGGCCACAATACGGAAGACGGTGTGCTCCGGGGGCCAGAACAAAACCGGGCCCCGGAGACTGGCCTCAGAAGCCACTTGTGAGCCCAGAGCTCCAAAGGGGGTGCCAGGAGTGAGGGTGCTACGGGCAGGCCGCTCTGAGAGCAGCATGTGGTGGCTGCTGACCCAGCTAATTGGGTGTGACATCAGGTAAATAAACGGAATAACTCAGTTAGCCAGGGGAGGCTGCCAGGCAAGGAATGAGCCGATTTGCATGGCTTTCCATGTGGAGCAGGGATGCCCCCTGCCCCCGACCCTGCGCTTCGTGGCCTCAGAAGGGGTCCACGTTAGAGAGCGGGCACAGAAGGCAGAGGGGAGAAGTCCCCACTGCCCTCTCAAAGGGCCCCGTCCTCCATGCGGAGGCTGCTCCCATCTCCTTTGCGTCAAGGGCAGGGAGCTCTGCCTTTGCAGAGAGAGCCTGTGTGAGCCAGGGCTGAGGGCTGCCGAGTGCAGCTGTGCTTCCAGGGGAGACTCCGGGAGCCAGAGTCAGGGCCAAGGGCAGCCCCACGTGGGAACACCCCACGCGCCAGGCGCCGTGCCAGGGGCCGCATGAGCCTCATCTTGTCTAAGCCTCCCCAGCCCCGTGACAGAGGGCTGCGCTGCTGCTTGCTTGTCCTCTTGCTCGCCTCCACCGCTCCCTCCCCTAGGGGCACCATGTTCTAATTCATTTCACTGTCTTCCATCCATTTTTAAATCTTTCTTACACGAACCGTGTCGTAGGAATAGTCATGAAGCCCTGCACAAACGAAAGAAAACTTCCCACCACTAAGCCATGATCCGTCATCCCCCTTTTACAGATGGGATGACTGAGTTTCAGGAACGTGAAGGGACTGTCCTAGGTCGGCAGCTAGCAGGAGGCGAAGGCAGAGGGAGCCCCTGGGGCCCTGCCCCACAGGGGCTCCCACTGTACGTGCCATTCTTTCCCAATTCTGGGACCTGGTGGCTGCTATGACCCCAACCCCGCCCCCGCCCAGCCTCCTTGTCTTGAAGACAGGCTCGAGCTGCAGTTTGGAATAGAGTGCCCACCCCAAGGGAAGCTACTGTTCCTGTCTCTCCCAGCACCAAGGCAACAGGGGCCTTAGAAGTTCCCACCATCCCCTTCGCAGCTGGCTTGTGCTCTGACCCTTATATCACACCCTAGATGTCTCTCTGGAGGACCGATTCCTGGAATTCTAGCTCTGCCCCTGCGCTGCTGTGTGATCCTGAGCGAGTCACTCATCCCCTGGGCTAAGGCTAGGCTCAGCAGGGCCTGGGAACACCTGGACAGGTGGTAGAGAATGAAGCTACCCCACCCCCACCCCCGCTCCCCCGGCTGCGCTGTGACTTGGGTCCAATGCAGGATCCAGAGGCCTTGGCACCAAGATTCAGTCTCTGCCGACTCAGGTCCCCTGACTGCGAGGGGCTTGAGCTCAGGCATGGACCCCTCCTGACAAGACGAGCAGACTGGGCCTGGAAATCTGGTTTGGGGAAGCTAAGCCACGTATGCCATACCTTAGTGTGAGGATATCCTGGGCACAGCGTGCTTGCACTTCAATTCCCAGGCTGGCTGTGGCCCAAAGACCTCTCTCTAAGCCGCCTGACCCTGCCCTGTTTGGCCATGGCTGAGCTCCCTCTGCAGTCAGAGCTGGTGGACGCCCAGACCAGGGCTGCGCTAGTGGTAGTGGTTAGTGGGAGAGGCATCAAGAAGGAATTTCTAGGGCTAGCCTGCCCTGACTCGAGGACAGCCAGCCCGCAAGCATGGGGGCCACAGGCCACCCTCCTGAACCCTGCAGAGTTCACCTGCCCCCACAGCCAGCATCCAGAAAACACTTGAATATTATTGTCTTTCTCTAGACCTTGGTGTTACTATCTTTGCAATGGGGTTACTAATCCACATCTTGCAGGGATTGGGTGGGATGGATGCATGGGAAAAGTGAATGACCGGTTGTTCGAGAAGGTTTTTTCATCCTGGCACCAGCACCCCCCCTTCACGTTTCATCCCCAGGGAGTCCTGGGGTCTTCGCCACCCCAGACCCACGTGCCACCCCCGCTGGCCTTGTTGCTGGGGCTTCATGCTGCCTCCTTCCCTCTCCCACAGCACTTACAGAACCCTGCCAACTTCCACAATGCCGCCACGGAGCTGCTGGACTGGTGTGGAGACCCGCGAGCCTTCCAGCGGCCCTTTGAGCAGAGCCTGATGGGCTGTTTGACGGTGAGTCTGCATCCGACCCCCCCACCCCTGCCAACCTGCACTGGTGCCAGGGGAAGATGCCTGAGGGGCTCACGTGCCTGTTCAGGTGTTGGAGAGGACCCAGACAACAGGATGAGAGATAGAAAGACACCAGTGCTGGAGGGGACAGCCCTTCTGGGAGCGCCCCCCAGCGTGCACCTTCAGGGAAACCATTCTGATGGGGAGACACAACCCTCGGGATAGTGTGGGCTCCCCACACTGGATAGGAAAGCACCAGGCCCACGTGGGGGGAGTACCAGGTCTGATGAGGGTGGATGTTGCACCCGAAGTGAAGCAGAGTCGTGGAGGGTTTGTAGCCCCCCTTTTATCCAGTCCTTCATTCATCCAGCTGGGCAAACATCTTTAGAGCTCTTTCTATAGTCATCTGTCCTTCCGTCCTGCTATCCATTCACAGAAGCATTTATTGAGCTCCTCTTACAGCCATCCATCTATCCAAATAAACACTGATTGATCCCTCATTTGTCACATCTGGTCTCCTCTGCTAAGTCCTAGGGAACCACAGAATAAGACTTTGCCCAGCCCGAGTCCCTCTAGCGGGGGAGCCCCACATGGAAAGAGAGGGCCAAGAAAGTTGTGTGCAAGGAGAAAGCAGCAGCGGGCAGGGAAGCGTCGGCGGCCCGGGAGGTGGGGCGGCTGGCTGGAAACTGAGGCAGGGAGCCCCAGACCCCTCTGCCGGAGTTCCCAAGCAGCCAGGCAGAGTGAGCACGTTCTAGGCACTGGGAACAGCATGTGCAAAGGACCAGATGGACCACAGAGCCCAGAGAGCTGAAGTTCACTCAGCTCAGTGAGGACCTAGGACACAGGCTGGGCAGAGGCCAGACCCGGAGCTTGCCGCCGGACAGCTGCCTGGAAAGAGCTCACGGCTTGTGAACAACCCCAGCCACGTGAGCTTGAGGGAGGCTTGGTGGCCAGCGAGGGCAGCTGCTCGGAAGGCCCTGAGTCAGCTTTGAAGAGAACATGGGTGAACAGATGGCCACAGAGCCTCGCTGCCCCAAGACTGGGGAGGAAAGGCCGAGGCGGATGCCGGGCCGGGAAGGAGCAATAGGTAAAACGGGGGTGCCACGTTCTCTGAGAAGCTCCAGAGAGGAGGGCGGCGAAAGGCCCTAGCACAGCCCTGGCCTGGAGCAAGTGGAGAGTGACATGGTCGTGGGCCATCCTTTCCAGGCACCCCTTGTGCCCGCGACGGAGCTGGGCCCACGACACACCTTCTCACCGAGTCCTCACACTCCGTGAGGCCAGCCCCGCCATCATCCCCATTTTCTAAAGGAAACTGAGGCTTGCTGAGATGGCTCTCCAGGGTCACACAGCCAAGACCCCACTGCCTCTAGAGAAAATGCTCCTGGCCCATAGGGATGTCAGCCAGGTGTGCAGCCGAGACCCTCAGCACTCCCGCGGTGGAGGCCGATGCCTCTGGCTCCCTTGGAACCACCAGGCCAAATCAGGCGGCCATCTGCACTCCGCCACCCTCCTCATCCTCCGCACTCCCCCACCCTCCTCATCCTCCAGCCCCCTGGGCTCCCCTCCCTCTACCAGCTCCTGTAATCCTCTTTGCAGGGATCCTGGTTCAGGCTGAGCCCTGCGGGCAGGGACAGATGTTACCGGAGGCCTCCCCCGTTTCCATCCCAGCTGCTGGCAGCCATAAGTGAAATGAAGTAGGAGGTGGCGGCCACCTCAAGGTGCTGACAGACTGGCTGCCACAGCCTCCCAGCACCCTGCCCAAGCCTGGCCCTGCCTGGGAGGTAGGGATTCAGAGCTGCATCAGGTGATGGCCCTGAGCAGGCCGGGTGGGCCTGGGGGCACGAGATGAGCAGTGACTGGCCCTGCTCCAGCCCCATCACTCATTTATTCAGTTGACAAGCATTCACCGAGGCCCTGTGCTCACCAGAGGCAGAGCAGCAAGCGCAGCGGACCTCTCTCAACAGCATATGTTCCCGGGGAGGATGGGGGAGGCAGACCCTAAACACTAAAGGAGTAAATAGGGACATAGGCCAGCGCCCCATGAGAGGGATTGGGGTGCTGCTCAGGAGAAGCCTCCTGAGGGAGGTGACCCCCCAGCTGAGACCAGAATGGCAAGAAGGAGTCAGCCAGGAGAGGGGAGGGTGCTCTGGGCAGAGGGAACCACCAGTGCAAAGGCCCCAGGAACTGATTTGTTCAAGGAACAGAAAGGCATCTTGGGACACTGGGTAGCTCGGTCAGGGAAGCGTTGTCCTTGGCTCAGGTCCTGATCTCAGGGCTCATGAAATCAGGCCCCTACATGGGGTTCCGTGCTCGGAGGGAGTCTGCTTGGATAGTCTCTTTTCTCTGCCCCTTCCCCCACGCACATGCACTCTCTGTCTCTCGAAAAAATAAATAAATCTTGAAAGGAAGAGAGGAAGAAGGAAGGAAGGAAGGCAGGAAGGAAAGGAAGAAAGAGAGAGAAGACAAGAAGGAAGGGAGGAAGGGGGGAAGAAAGAAAGTCTCAGATGACTGGAGCGCAGGAGAGGGAAAGGACGCAAGATGAGGTTAAAGAGGGAAGCAGAACCAAGGCAACACAGGACCTGCCGGCTGAGGGAGAGGAGCTCAGATATTATTTGAAGGGTGGTTGGGGGCCTTGAAGGATATTAAGCAGGTGAGCGATAGGCTATGGTTTATGTGAGGATAGGAGTTCTTTTTTTTTTTTTTTAAGATTTTATTTATTTATTTGACTGACAGAGATCACAAGTAGGTGGAGAGACAGGCAGAGTGAGAGAGAGAGGGAAGCAGGCTCCCTGTTGAGCAGAGAGCCCGATGTGGGACTCGATCCCAGGACCCTGAGATCATGACCTGAGCTGAAGGCAGCGGCTTAACCCACTGAGCCACCCAGGCACCCCGAGGATAGGAGTTCTGAGGGGAGCATCCTAGGAGGATAGGCTAGAGGGATTTTTGGAGGTCTTCCTGGAGGAGGGAGCCCAGGGAGGAGCCTATAGGATCTAACTAGACAGCAAGGAGGCCTTGGCTTCCTGGACTAGGACAATGGTGTGACAAAGGCACAGTGCCAGCTGCTCTGGGCCTCTCTTCATTGCAAGACAGTTTACGCTTGCTTGAATGGTGGGCTTTAACCCGCACCTCTCTAGTCTGCTGCTTAACCAGTAAGGGGTTTGGTTCTCCTGCCACAGTGGCAGAGATGTTGAGTTTGACTGTCCCTTGGAACTCCGTAGAACCAGCAGCAGGAAAGTGCAGGGAATGGGGAGGTCAGAGCAGACCCCTTGGTACCCAAGGCACTGTCCTGGGCCCTGTGTCCGCACATCCTTATGAAGACCCTGCAGACCAGGCAGGGAGGGAATTGTCACTTCTCCTTAATGAACAAGGCCACTGAGAAAGGGGGAGTAGCTCGCTACAGTCCTAGGCTGGTACTACCGACGCCCAGGGCCCTGATGCTGGTTCCACGTCCTCAGCTGTGCCCCTTGGAAAGGAAGGGGATGCGGGAGGTCAGACATCCTGAGGGGCCTAAGCAGGGCAAAGCCACCAAGCTCCCCCCAACACACGCACCCATCCCCATCCAGGTGGCAGGTCGAAGCATTCCAGGTGGCAGCAGTCCCCTGGGTGACCCCTGGGAACAAACTCCTCGGACTCCGGCTTACTTGGAGGTTAGAAATTAAAAGCCACTTAGCCTCAAGCAGAAAAAGGGCACTTTTTTGTCATCCTGGGGCTGGGCCCTGGGGTGAAGAGCCACTGGCACTCCCCTGCCCCACGTTCCCCTTCGGACCCTCTGACCCCACAATGCAGAAGTGTGGGAGTCCTGAGTCCCCTCCCCAGGGGTGAGGGCTGTGAGCCCTGGTCACCACTTGCTCCTCAGACCAGGTTTTTGCTGATGAGCCGGCGACTCGCCTCCCGGACCCTCCCTTAGCAGCAGGACTGAGCCCCATGCCTGAGGAGCCCCTCAAAATCAGGCCTTTCTGAATTCACTCCTTCTTCCTCCCCCGAGGTGGAGCATGCTGGATATGCTCAAGGAACAGAAAGGAGGAGGCCAGAGAACAGCAGAAGGGGAGACAGGGAGGAGAGGAGGTGGCAGAGAGGAACAGAGGCCAGCCAGCCTAACTGCAGTGCCCTCCCTTCTCTCCAGGGAGAGCTTCCTCACAGCAGCAGAGAAATCACTCCTGCAGCTATCAGGCTATGTTCACAGCTAGCGTTCATTGAGCTTTGTGACTGGTCCTGACTCTCATCCTCACAGGGAGGGCATTTCACAGATGGGGAAACTGAGGCCCAGAGAGGCTAAGTCACTTGGGTGAGGTAGAACAGCTAGTAAGTGGCACATGCAGAACCCCATCTCGTGCCTGACTCCGCGGCAGCCCCAGCAGCAGCCCCAAATACATGCACATCCTGCACCGAGAGGGGTGGCAGAGTGGGGAGAGGGCTCTGCCTTGGGGAGCTTCTGTTAGAGCCGGGAGACAGAACTGGGACACATGGAATTATCAGAAGCCACTGCACCTGCCGTGGCAGTAGAGGATGTCCCTGCACTTACACAGAGAAGGAACCTGAAACTTAGAGACATTAAGTAACTTGCCTTAGGTTGCACAGTACAGGGGGGGAGCAGAATTGGAGTACCCCTTGGCATGCCTCCAGTTTCCCTGACTCCCTCAGAAGATGTCAGAGTCCAGCCCCGTGCCTGGAACAGAAATCCCTTCTCTGGCATCCCCCAGACAGCTTGTCCTGCCTTGTAGCCAGGAGGCTCACCACTTTTCAAGGCAGCACACTCCGGGCTTCGGTTTCCCTCTCTGGCACTATGGGCTGGACTCCCTGACCTGTAGGTACCCCAGGGACCTCAGGGGCTAGGTCTCAGAGCACCCTGAGCTGGCTGGGCCTGAGCAGCCAGCAGAGGGCAGCAGCACGGCTGCCTCTCCCCTCTGGTCTTTCCGGAGGAGGGGTCTTCCAGCCCACCTGCACACAGGACCCTCACTGGGGGTGCTGTGCCCACTGAGGGGGGAGCAGGCCTCTGAAACACAACTGTCTACTCACCTAACCCCACCTCCCCACCACTGTCAGTCAGACCCACCTCACGGGACTTTCCAGCGGGGTCCTCGGGCTGGGGTGGATCTCAGGCCAAGGGGTGGATCTCAGGCCTCTAGAGCCTCGGGATCCAGCTTAGCCACACTGTGTTGTGCTGCCTTCAGTAAGGCTCTGCCCTCTCTGGGCTTAATGAAAGGGGGTTGTTGCCAGTGACCCTTCTGAACGGTAGAGCTCAGGGGATTTGGTGACAAGTGGACATTCCCAGGCCTGCAGGACAGCCCTATACCAGCACCAGGCCTCTCTTGCTCAGTTCAGCTAGTTATTTGGTTGTGTGTGTGTGTGTGTGTGTGTGTGTGTGTGTGTGTGTGTGTGTTTTAAACCAGAGCAACAGGATTAGCCAGTATTGGCCAAACAGAGGGACCTTTGCCTTTCTGCCCTCAACACAGGGCCTGAGGCTTCTCCCTTCATTTGGGAGTTATGTCCTTAACCCTTTATGGGCTGAAAAAGAGAAACTGTCATGGAAAGAGCCCAGACGTTGCAGCCTGCCTGCCTGAGATCACATCCAGGCTCTATCATGGACAAGACTCGTAACCTTTGTCTCATACAGTACTCTGTTTCCTCCTGTATAAAACAAGAGATAATGATACCACCTCGTGGAGCTGCTGTGAGAATTTGGCACTTCACTGCTCACAAAGCTTTCATTTAACCCTCCTACCAGGGAGCCAGCACTCTCATGACGCTATTTGCCTCCGTCAACATTTCCCACCAACAGCAGCCTCACTGATGCACTAGTCCAAACAAATTGTCTATGCTCACTCATATCCATTCCAAGGTTCTGCCAAAGAAAAGGCCACAAGAGTCATCATCTAAGCTGAAGTGACTCTTCTGGGCCTACTGGGGTGAGTCCCAGCTCTGCCCAATCTTGGGGACCTGCCTTAACCTGCCTGCCTCACCTGCCTCACTTGCTAAAGGGACAGTGCCAGTCTCCAGACCCAAAATGTCCAACGGGCCACAGAGAGCCAGTGACCTTGGTTTTTCTGCCTGGACAGTGAAATGAACAGTTACCCTGTTTACCCTGCAGTTACCCAGTTTACCCTGCCCAGAGGTGGCCCAGAGCCTCTGGACCCGGGGGTGTATGTAGAGGCAGGGGCAAATAGAGCCTGTGGAAAAGAGGCTTGGAGGAACAGGGGAGCTCTGCGTCAGGGGTTTCTGTTTGCAGCAGAGAAGCTGAACAAACATTCAAACCTGAGACGTCCCTTTTCCTTCCTGCCCTGGGTGTTCCTAGGAGGTATGAGGGGGGCAGCACCCCATTCCAGAGGCCATGGTGGTCCTGGGAAGAGGGCATCCCATGGCTCCTGCCTGGTTCAACACACACACTCTGTCCAGGTCTTAAGTGTTCATACTTTTTTTAAATGACAGGATTGGCCTAGATTAGTACTTTTCCCATCCTTTTGTATCCCTAGAGCCCTTGTAACGAACCCTTAAATATAAAGCAAAAAGCAAAAAAAAAAAAAAAAAAACTCTCATGGTTACAGGGGCCGGGCCAAACCCCATGGCAGCCTGAGGCCCTCTGAGGCCCTCCGAGCGCTTCTGGAGCAGGTGGTCTCTAGGGGCTCTCTGACGGAGTCTTCCCTCAAGCTCCCACATCTGGGAGCACTCCTCTCCCACTCAACCATAGCGGCTCCAGCTGCTTGCTGCACTGACTCTGTTTTCCAAGGTCCTTCCTTCTTCATAAGGAAACCTAATTTTGCTGCCATTAATAAGGGAGGCGGGCAGGAGGGAGTAGGTCTGGCTGTGGCAGGACACCTGGGCAGGGGCAGGAAGGAGTGCAGCCTGTGGAGTTATTTGCGGGGCTCCCAAGAGCACCCCACCCCACACTGCCCCAGGGGACTGACAGCGCTCCCCGCCCCTCACCTCTCCCCCTTCTGGCCCATACTTCAGAGGTTCTCAAGGAGAAGGGAGGGACTCCAAATACACAGCTGTTAGCAAGCTTCCATCGACACTCCAATGGAAGCCTCCCGTGTGCTGAGCAGGTGCCCCATGTTGGAGACAGACCCCAGGCTGTGCATGAGGGCCCTGTGGTCTCTGGGCCTGAGAGGCAGCAGGGTGCCTGGCACAGAGTGCAGCACTGAGAAGCATGGACATGTCCACCTGGAGAAGCCTTAGCAGTCTGTCCGGCAGCTCCACACTGCAGCTCGTTGGAGCCATGTCCTAAATCCCTGCTTCTCCCCAGGCACACGTTTTGACTCAGGAGGGGCCAGTGCCGCTGGGTGGGGACCATGCCTGGAATGGTGAGGGCAGCGAGCACCCACGAAGGTGGGTGCAGGAGCTCGGGGAGGGAATGTGAGAGGTGCTAGGTGTGGGAGACTTCCGGGCTGGGACTTAGAAGGGAGTTTGGGAAGCTGCCCCAGGGGAAGGAGGGAACAGAGGCCTGGCCTGTAGCCATCCAAAACACGGTGGTACAGCACCTTCTGGAATGTGGCCAGATGGAGTCCTTGAAAGCCACAGGGCCTGGACTTTGGGGTTAGGCTCACGGGAAGACTAGAAACCCCTGAGGGCAGGGGTCTGGATCCCAGGGCCTGGCAAGGAGGAAGAGCTTTATGGAGCAACTGAGTGAGGCAGAGTTTGAGTCCCAGCTCTGCCTGATGTTGGGGACCTGCCTTAGCCTAGCCTGCCCGCCTCAGCTGCCTTGCCTGCTAGATGGACACATGTACCACTCTGGGCTCGGAGGCCTGGCACTGGCAGTGACTCACCCCGCCCTTCCTCTCTCTCTTGGCTGGCAGGTGGTCAGTCGAGTGGCAGCTCAGCAAGGGTTTGACCTGGACCTCGGTTACAGACTGCTGGCGGTGTGTGCTGCGAACCGAGACAAGTTCACTCCCAAGTCTGCGGGTAGGTGACTGCTGGGGGTTCCATAGGGGTCATGGGGAGGTGGGAGCGTGACTGGATTTGAACCCGGGGCTACGCGCCGCCTCTGTCTGCTGGTGCCTTGGTTCATCCAGGTGTGGTGTGAGCCTCCAAGAAGCAGCGGTTTGTCCACCAAGCTGGGCAGCCCGCGACTGAGGCTTGTCCCTCCTCTCAGGCAGTGTGTTCTTACCTGCGGGGGTGCCTCGGGGCCAGCGAAGGACCCATGCACACCTTGAACGACCCAAAGCGAAGGACCCAAGCACACCCAAGGTTCAAGAGTGACATGCATCACCGTAATGACCCCTGGGTGTAAGCCCTGTGATCATCCCCATTTGACAGATGAGGGAACCAAGGCTCAGAGAAACTGAGGATGTTTCTCCAGGTCACACAGCTGGAAAGCGGCAGAGCTGGGGTTCGAGCCCAGGCCTATATACCAGAATGGGCATTCTTAGCCCTGTATTCACTCAAAACATCTGTATTTAAAATAAAATCCAAAATACAAGTGGATTGGTACATGCAGGTTTCTAAAAGCATAGTATTCTCTGCATAATATTCTCCGTCGCCACTCTGTCATTGCCTGGGACCTCTTACTTCCAGGTTAAACCAAGGCCACAGAAGGTGCTGGCAGCCTTCTGTGGCTGAGGGCTTTAAGCACACCAAAGATACAGTTTTACATTTCCCATCGTCCTCATTATCTTCCTTAAGCTAAGGGCCTGGCGTAAGCTTTCACTCCCACAGACCTGGGACAGCCCCGCCCTGTCACTTTCTGACCGTGTAGCCTCTGAGCCTCAGTTTACCTCCTTGGGAAGGCAGGAATGACAATGAGCCTTACCCTGCAAGGGTCACGGTCAGTTCTAGATATATGTGCAGTGCCAAATGCAGCGTCTACATATTGTTAATATTTTTTATGTTCGAGTAATTCATTGAAAAAGAAAAGAAAATCAATTATTTCCATTGTATAACAATAAAACAGACGTTTTCTCTGAATTCGTCAATCAGTTCTTTGGAGTAGCTCTAGAAACAGCTTCATGAAAATGTTTCAAAGACATCTTCCGATGTATTTTCATAAATTTGCTCAACCTATAATCTCCTGAGTGCGGGTTTGTGCTCCTCCCCATGCATGTTTGCAGACCACGCATGCAGACTCTGGGTCATTTGTGGAATGTGTGTGCAGTGACTGCTAGCTCGGAGGGCCTTTGCCCCACCAGCCCTTGTTGGGACGGTGCTATCGTACTGAGCTGTGGGCCAGAAAATGGTCTGGGAATCTCATAAGTGATGTCTACTCTTAATGGAATCTGCAATTTTAATAATAACTTAAGTCAACACAATTTGGACAAGGTAAAAAGTCCTACTTATCCAAGAAACATATATCTCTGTATCTCTGTTGGGCACCTGGCCAGGTCTGGGGTCTGATGAAGGCTACAACAGATGTGGTCCCACCTTGGGAAACTTAGAGTCTGGAACAAGGGGGTAGCAAATGTTCATGAAGAGCCAGATAGTACACAGTTCAGGCTTTGCAGGCTGTCCAAAGGCAGCCTTAGATAATATGTGAACAAATGAGCACAGCTCGTTCCAATAAAATCGCACTTATGGAATCAGGTGATTGGCTCTGGGTTCCTGACCCCAGTCTAGAAGAAAAGAAAACATCAAATAATCATAGGTGTATGCGGGTGTGCATGTGTGCGTGGGCATATGTAAATTCAAGCTGTGGTAAGTTTCAGGAGGGAAAAGTTGGGGATGTTATGAGACTACTCAGGAGTAGGGAAAGGCTTCTCTGAGGTCTGGAGGTCGAGAACCTTTGCATACTTGAAGAAAAGAAGGAAGAGCTTCTTCCCAGGTAAAGAGAAGAGCCTGAACAAAGGTCCTGAGGTAGAAGGAAGCGTGACTTAGTGGCAGAACCAAACCAAGGACAGTGGTTCCAGAGCCTGGAGGCGAAGTCAACAGCACAGGACCTGTCTTGAGGGTTGTGGGTTTTGTACTGAGAATAAGAACATAGCTACAAAGATCGCTCTGACTACAAAGGAAGAACAGATTGCGCAGGGGGAGGCGGCAGTGTAGATGCCCGGAGAGGGTTGACAGATTGCTGGGGACATCAGGATGATGGTGGCTGGACCAGTAGGGTTCCGCTTCCTGTGGAACAGAGTGCAGAGTCAGGGATGAATCCAAACACGGTGTTAGAGGCAACACCAAGACCAGGAAAGCATGGCCGTGGTTGGTGGTGTGGGGGGGGGCGGGGACAGGAGAGTGGGCTGTCCCAGAATCCCAGCTGCTTCCTTGTTGGGGAGAAAGGGGCTCAGGTCTCTGTGCAGCCCTTCCTCAACAGTCTCTTAGGATCCTGCTGATACATGCTAGGTGCTGTCTTATGCTTTGCTGCAACGCTCAGCTCTGTAAGACATGGAGTCTTGTCTTATTATGGGTGAGGACATTGAAGCTCAGAGAGGTTTGTGACTTCCTTGTGGTCACACAGCTCATTAGTGATAGAGCTGGGACTTCAACCTATGGCCTCCTGACCCCAGGCCCAGTCTTTGGCCACCCCATCACAGCTAACTCTGGACCTCGACTTTGGAGGCCGTGCCTCCACCTGAGAGAGCCCTTTACTTCCCTCAAGTCACTCCAAGGTGGTCCTGCCCTTGGCTGAGTGGCCTTTCCAGCATCACTTCTCCTGAAATAGGGGTTGTGTTCTTCCCTCTGTTTGCACTCCCAGTTATGCACAACTCCTTACAGTTTATTGAGCCTTTTTCCAGGCACTGTGTCTCTTAGTTAAGTCACATGGTAGACCCTGAGCTGAGGCTTCAGCATACCCATTCTGCAGCTAAGGACACTGAGGCCCGAGGCCTGGCAATGCCTGTGGCTTTGCTGTTGCTTTAATGCCCTTCTTGGGAATCAAACCCCTGTCAGCACCAACAGCCGTGACTAAGCACCTCTCACAGATTGTCCCCAGCCCCTGGAGAAGTAGGGGCCTCAGGACTCAGGTTCCCAGCCGGGCCCCTGCTGGGCCCCTCCTCTGGGAAGGCAGGCTGCCAGCCTGAGGGGGAAGGCTTCCGCTGCTGCTTTCACTGTCAGCGTAAAGGGTCTGCCGGGCTGGACCATGAGAGGGGCAGAGGCCACAAGTTGCTGAGCGGTGTCCCTGAGTTCCCGAGGTAGCTCCAGCACGGGCTCCCATCTCCGCCATGTTGCCTGCCTCCTAGACCCGTGGCCTCATCTGTAGAGATGGATGATATGCCTCCTTCACAGGCTGCCTGTGAGGATTCATGAGATTCCCTCATCGTGGAAGCGAGGGGACCTAGCAGTACCTGAGGCCCAGGGCTGCCAAGCCAACAGTACTCTCCAGCCCTCCTCCTCTGCTCTGGTCTGCCTTCTCCCTGCGCGCCAACCCCCCGGACCGTTCCTGACCTGACTCAGCATTTCTCTGCCCCAGCAAACTTGCGTCCCACTGCTCCAATTCCCTGAGGCTCTGTGCTTGGTGTATGACCTGTCGTAACCCCCTGCCCTGGCTATAGCTCTGAGGGTCCCCGCGGCCTCAGGTGTGTGCAGTGGCCATGCTGGCCATAGCCAGGCCTGCCCAGGCCTCTTCAGGCCAGGCCGCTGCACATCTAGCACCTACTCTGTCCATAGAGCTCCCGCCACCAGCCCATGCTTCCTCTTGTCCTCCTCTCCGTCTCTGCCTGGGCTCCCGTTGTGTCTGACCGGCTTGTGCAGTTTTTACCCTCCTCGTCTCTCCCTCCCCTTTCTCTCTGAGGGTCTCTGATGTCCTACGTCTCTCCCTGTCTGTCCTTCCCTTCATTGCTGCCCCTCAGACTTTCTCCCTGTGTGATGTGCGTGTCTGTGTGTGCATGTCTGTGTCTGGGTGAGTACATGTCTGGGTATATATGTGTCTGTGTGTGGTGGCGAGCATGCCTGTGTGCTTCTGTGTCTGTAGGGGCTACATGTCGGTGTGTGTGTGTGTGGTGAACATATATGTGTGTGTCTGTTGGGGATGTGTGCCTGTGTGGTGGTGAGTGTGTGCGTGTGTGTGTGTGGTGAGTGTGTATGTGTGTGTCTGTGGGTCTATAGGGACATATGGCTCTGTGTGTGTGTGTGTGTGTGTGTGTGTGTCTGTTGGAGATATGTATCTGGGTCTGCAAGGGTACATGCCTGTGTGTGGTGGTGATGGTGTTGGTGTGTTTGTGTTTCTGCATAGTGCTGGTGAGTGTGTGTGTGTGTGTGTGTGTGTGTGTTTGTGTGTGTGTGTGTCAGGGTGGCTGGGTATGTTTGTGTCTGTGTGTGGTGGTGAGTGTGTGTGTGTGTGTGTGTGTGTCGGAGATAAGTATCTGGGTCTGGAAGGGTCCATGCCTGTGTGCAGTGGTGAGGGTGTCGGTGTGTTTGTGTTTCTGCATAGTGCTGGTGAGTGTGTGGGTGGGTCTGTGGGGACGTGAGTGTGTGTATGTGTGTCAGGGCAACTAGATATGTTTGTGTCTGTGTGTGGTGGTAAGCATATGTGTGTGTATGTGTGTGTGTGTCTGTTGGAGATATGTATCTGGGTCTGGGAAGGAACATGTCTGTGTGTGGTGGTGGTGAGCGTGTTTGTGTGTTTGTGTTTCTGTGTGTGTAGTGTAGGTCTGTGGGGACACATATCTGTGTGTGTATGTGTGTGTATGTGTGTCAGGGCAGCTGGGTGTGTTTGTGTGTGTGATGGTGAGCATATGTGTGTGTGTGTGTGTGTCTGTTGGAGATATGTATCTGGGTCTGGGAAGGAACATGTCTGTGTGTGGTGGTGAGCGTGTTTGTGTGTTTGTGTTTCTGTGTGTGTAGTGTAGGTCTGTGGGGACACATGTCTGTGTGTGTGTGTGTGTATGTGTGTCAGGGCAGCTGGGTGTGTTTGTGTGTGTGATGGTGAGCATATGTGTGTGTGTGTGTGTGTGTGTCTGTTGGAGATATGTATCTGGGTCTGGGGGATACATGTCTGTGTGCAGTGGTGAGCGTGTTTGTGTTTCTATTTATGTGGTGGTGAATGTATGTGTCTGTTGTGGGTCTGTGGGGACACGTGCGTGTGTGTGTGTGTGCATGCGTGTGTGTCGGTGAGCTGGGTGCATGTCTGCCTGTGTCTCCCCACCCCCCCTTCTCCCCCACCCTTCTCGAGCTCCGTCTCCCTGTCTGTCTCTCTTGTCAGGAGGCCAAGCTGGGGCCAGACGAGGGCCGGTGGGATGAGATCATGCGGCGGGAGCAGGGCTTTGTCAGGAGGGATGACGGTGGGCTGGGCCGGGCTGTGCACGCCTGCATCGCCAGGCTCTGGAGCAAGAGCTCGGGCCTGGGGGCAGCGCTGTGTGGCGTGTGCGTGTGCGTGTGTGCGCATGTGTGTGTGTGTGTGAGAGAGAGAGAGAGACAGAGACGGAGCGTGAGCGCAGAGCAGACACTGCAGCAAACCGCCAAGCCAGGCGTCTCCACGTGGGCCCCTCAGCTACCCAGCCCCCAGCTCTTTGTTCTGGTGCAGCCTTTAGCCTGTGCGCGCGCACACCGGAGCACGCGCGCACGGGAACACGCACACGCGGGCACGATGGTCAGGAGCCTCCCCAGGAACAGGTCCTCGGGGGCTCCCCGCCCTTCCTCTGCCTCCGTGCGGAAGGTCACCTGCTTCGCGCCTTCCCTCAGTCCCCCAAGGGGCTGCAGCGGGTCCCCCTGCCCCCACCACCGCCGCGTGCCAGCCCCCAGCAACTTGGCAGGCTGCGCGGAAATGTCAGCCTCCTCGGCAGCCAGCGGGCCCACGCCTGCTGGCTGTGTAGGCACCAAGCAGCAGGCAGTCGCCATGTCCCGAGGTCCCCGAGAGCCCCCCTGCATGCCTCAGCTACTGGCCCAGTGTAAATGACTCTGTGTCCCCTCGGCTGACCTCAGCAGACTCAGGGACATCAGAACCCAAAGAATGGGGAGTGCTGGTGCCTGAGAATGGAGCAGGACCTGCCCCAGGTCACAGCAAGGCAGGGCCGAGTCCAGACGAGAGCCTAGGGTGCACACTGGCCATCCGCACGTCCCTCCTGTCTCCTCCGTGCAGACGAGGGTCTGTGATGGCTCTGGGCTCTCCTCTGGGGAGAGGAGAGGCCTGGGGCTGTTGGCAGAAGGGAAACATGCAGAGGGCGGCAGGTACGGGAGACGCCAGGCTTCCCAGGAGCATCCTGGGAGAGGTGACCGGTGGGCTTTGGAGAGGGAACAGAGAACTCAGGAGAGGACTCAGGGCTGGTAGAGGCTGCCTGTGACCACTCCAAGGAAGAGGCCAGCCTTCCTTAGGGACCGGGGGCGGGGGGGGGGGACAGTTGTCAGTCACCCGCCTGTGGGCTGAATGTGGCCCGCAGACATCTGAGCTCTGATGTTTGGTGGTTTTGAAAAACGCATGTTATTTGCCAACATTTGCTCTTTGGGAGTTCGTACTGTCAAGTTCAATGCCTGTCTTCCTTTCAGTGGGAATCTTGGACCCACAACCTACGGCTAACTGGGTGATAGCGGACCCCTCGGATGGCTGCTGTGCTTCTCCCATGGTCTTATGCCTCAAGCATTTTCTGAATTCGAGAACCCACCAGGCCCTGTGGTCATGTGTCTTTATGACCTCTGTTCTAAGCACACCCTCACATCCCAACACAGAAGCCTGAGCCCAGGGTCCTGGAGGGGAGCCCCAGGCAAAGTGGACCACTTGCTTTTTATCAACAAACACCTGCTTTCTCTGACATGCTGACAGTCCCCAGAGGAAACATTCATGGGAAGGGGACTGAGACATGCCCAGGGCCACCAGCCAGCCTGGAAGGCGAAGCATTAGGAATATGATGAAGCCCCTGCCTTGTCCCTCTGGGTCTGTGTCCTGTGGTCCCTGCAGAAGGGGCTCGGGAGAGGCTCGGTCCTTTGGAGCTTTCAGTCCCAAGGGACCTTCTTGTAGGAACTTGCAGAGCAGCCCTGGGGCTCAGACACAGACCCTGACCCGGAGGCCCCATCCATGGTGCGTTGTACCTCTGTCACATAGTTGGGATGGGACAGTCATCAGAGGCCACCCAGGTCATTTCACCACTTGTACTCAGGACTCTTAGCAGAAAAAGTAGGCTTCCTTCTCTCTGTCTTTGAAAACAATCCTTGCACTCACCTGGCTAACAGGGGCTCTCAGACCTCCCGTGTGGTAACAGTGCTGGTTTCTCTCAGAGGCTCTGCTTCCAGCTCCACCTTCACGCCTCCCCCAGGAGCTCTCCCCGCCACCCCCTGCCTACCCCAGAGCACGCAGCCACCTTCCCGTCACCGTCACCGGGGAGGACAAATGGCCTCATTCAGGGACGCCCTGCCAGATCTGTCTCTCTAAGACAAAGCTGTGTGCAGCTCTGCGTGAAAAATGGCTCGCAGCCGCCCAGTGAGCAGGCGGGATTGGTGGGTGCAAATTGCAGGGGATTTGTTAACGCTTGCTGGCTTCCCCAGAAACAGGGGGGCAGGCAGGCCCTTGCCCTTGAAATGCCAGGCTGCCAGGCTGGGTGCCTTGTCAAGGCTGGGGACAGGCTTCCTCCTGGACACCAGCCCCCACCCCCACATCCCAGCTTAGCAGAGCTGGGATGTGGGGGAGGGATTTGGCTTCCTTCCTCCTGCACTCCAGGGCAGGTCCCGCTCAGGAAAGGGCTCTGGATTTCATCACCAGGCCCCTGGGAACCGACTCATGGTCAGCCCTGTTTAATGGATGAAACCTGTTTGCAAGGCTTGCTCACCGCCTGCTGATTCACTGCTATGGGAGAGGCTGCTAGGGCTCTTAGCAGCATGCCCATTTTATAGAAGAGGAAACTAAGGCTCTGGAGGGAGAAACAGACCCAGGTCACGTGACTTGTGGTGCTGGAAGAGGTCTTGGACCTCCAGCTGGTCAGATCCGGAGCATAGGGAGCTTCTCTATTCTGAGTGACCCTGAGTGAGCAGGTAGGGTAGCTTGGCCTAGGCCAGTGGCCCCTGGCTCCTCTTCCCTCCCCCAGCTCCCTGAGGGCTGAGGCCTGGGATCTGGTGGCCTCACTCTGCTCTTGGAGAAAAAGAACAGTGGGGAGGAGCCCACGTGACAGGGTTTGTGGACACAGTGTTCCCAGGCTAAGGAATTGGGGGGAGGGGTAGCTGTGACAGTCCCTGGGGTGTCCAGAGTGAACAGTGAGGAGCCGGGCAGTGCCACGGAAGAATGAGAGAGGACAGATTTGGAAACAGCTACAGGGCCCTGGAAAAGAGCACTGAGTATTTGGATGGCCACTCCACAGCCATTAAAAACCAGGTTTCCCAAGAATTACTATATGGAAATGCTTATGATATAATATGAATTTTTAGAAAGGTAACAAAAATGGTAAGTTTGGTGGGACCTCAACCAGGTGCACAAGAAACAGAAAACAGAATATACCAAAATGTCAACTTATAAATAATGGATCTATCTGGAATGGGGGGGGGGTGACACCCTATTTCCCGCATTTTCTGCAGGGAACACAGATTCTGTTTTTAAGCAGAGGCAGCCGTGGGCATTGTTGGTTCCACTGACGTTTGGCTGGCGCTGGCAGGGGTGGAGCGAGACGAGAGTGCCCTTGTCTCCAGGCTGGCTCAGCAGTTTTCCCAGTGCAGCCCTCTCTGGTTCCCCAGGAGCCCCGGGGGGCAGGCCTTGGCTTGTCGGGAGGCTGCTCTTCCTGTCTCCCTCTCTCTTCTGCGGGATTAGCTCATCGCTGGCTCCCCCGCAGAGCCGGGGTGTGCAAGGACATAGCTGCCTGAGGCCCAGCTGGTGCATATCTGCTTTCGAGGCCTGTCCAGAATGAGAGGGGGCAGAAGGCCGAGGGCATCGGCTCGCGAGGTGGGGAGGGAGGATCCGGGGCCGGGACCTTTACAGGCAGTACAGAGCCCTCTCAGGATGGGGCTGCTCCTCCTACCTTGGACCCTCACCCCAGTCCAGAGCTCCTGCGGGGAGGGCACACACTCAGGCCCGTGATCGGGGCGGGGGTCTGCGAAAGGGAGGGGAGGGACTGATGAGGCTCGTGCAAGGGGAAAGAGAGGCTACCAGAAGCTCCTCAAACACATGATGCGTGTCCAAGTTTGGATTCCCCCAGACGCAACCCCCAGCCAACATGCTGGCTCAAGAGGTTTGTTTCGGAGGATCCCAGAGAACACACATTGAGAAGCAGGGAAAGACGGGGAAGGGAAGGAGTTCGATGAAAATGTGTTGTTAAGCACTGTACCTGCTGTGACCACATAGCAGGGAGCTCTGGGAGACAATAGAGCGTGCCCCTCTGAGCGTGCCCCTCTGAGAGGCAGGGACAAGGAGCTTTTTATCCTGCACCTGGCATCCATCATTGGCCGAGGGCTGCTTGGGGTCAGGGTGTAGGTGCGCCCTCCGGGTCGCCTTAGCGACAGTGCCCGGCAGAGTCAGAGCACACACAGGAAGCGGAAGATGTGTGATGAGGCACCCACTGGACGGGAGAAAGGCACTGGCCCCAATGACATCACTTCCATTCATTTCTCAGCATCCCTGCCGCATTCCAGTCCTAGTCCTATTATAATGGTCTGTTTCATATGGTTTCTGGCTTATTTTGACTTTCAAGATAGAAATTTTAAAAGGTAACTTTATATCTTATATGCTCCAGTAACTGGTCTTGCCACCTTTAGAAACGAACTGTCAAAATCAGGATGCTGATTGTCTGGGTTGAGCGACAGGTGTCTGGCCCATCCCTAGAACCTGGGCCAGCTCTCTGCCAGTTAAAAAAAAAAAGAGGTGAAGGTTTAGGAAATTGGGAGTCCCCTTTGTGAAATAACCACATCTCAGACGTGGGAAGAGATCTGACGTGGTCGTGGTTTCCTCATGGGGGCCACAGGCCCTCATCCATACCTGGGAGTGCTACTGTCAAAGAGGAAAGTCTTGTCCAAGGCCATGGGGCCCGGGCGCCGCCCCCTACCTCGGGGGCCCTTCCAAGTCAGTTTCTTCCATAGGCCAAAGCCCTCACTCCTTCTCTCTACCTTCTTGGCTACAGCAAGAAATGATGAGGTCATGGGTGTGAGAATCCCTCTCAAAATAAGAAAATACTAAACCAGAATTTTCAGGCCAGGAATGATTATCGTCTTGCCCAGTCCCACTCTGTGCCAAGCACGGGGGCTACAAATGTATATAAATACACCACACACGGTCCCTGCTCTTGAGATTTGAAATAGATGAATGGGCCCATTCTGTGGGTGAGAAATGACAGTAATCCTACACACAAACAGAGCCCTTTACAGAGCCTCTCTTGTCCAGCCCTGTGAGATCCCCAGGGCGGGCAGATCCCCCATTTAAAGAGGAGGGGACTGCAGCTTGGAGGAGTGGCAAGGTAGCCGCAGCTGGAGCAGAAGTGGGGACCAGAGCTCTGGCGAGCCCACTCCTGTATCTCTGCACATGTCCCCCGAGGAGTGGGCACAGCCTCTGGGGAGATGCGGGCCCACAGGTACCACCCTACAGGCACTAAGGGTGTTCCCCTTCAACCACAGTGCTATCCAGCCCAAAGGCATGTTCGGGACAGAGATCCTGCCAAAACAGTTCCCCACTGCCCCAGGGTGTCCTGAGAATGCCACTGGCTGTCCGTGAAGTTAATAAAGCCATCGGCAGCAATTAATTCTGCAGAGGAAAGAGCCAGGTAAGAGGATTAAGGAAGCCGGAGCTTTGGTTTTAAGATGGAGCTTAGCATTCCCACCAACAGAGGAGGGATTTCAGGGGAATCCTCGGGGCGGCGTGAGAGTGAAATGGAGCAGGGGCTTGGTAGAAAGCGGGCAAGGTGGTAACAGGACTTCTGAAGCAAGCTTTGCAAGCCATAGCCTTATAAATACCTTCTGGGTTAGACAGACAGACAGGCAGGAATTAACAACGGTGCTGGTGCTGGTACCGTCAATCTTGCCTGTTTCGATTTACAGGGCGCAGGGCATCTGGATTGGGAAAAAAAAATAGCTCCCTTCAGTCATGATGATGGCCAGCATGTGGTCAACATTTTCTTGGTAATGGCCCCTCGCAGCATGTGGCACACATGAACCCATTTATCCCACATGGTGAACCCATTTTACAGATAGAAAAACTGGGGCTGGGAAAGAATGAGTCATTTGCTGAAGGCCACTTGGCTAAAAAGAGCCAGAATTATGGTTCAACCCAGCATATCTGACCTTGAAGCCAGAGGCCACCCCAGACTATGAACAGGGTGAAATGAAGTCTGGGGAACAGCACGTTCATGACTCAAGAGAACATGTCAAGATCACCAGAACTGCTTGCAGGGGGAGGTATTAAGTACTTGATGATGATTTGTCTTTGCTGGTAGTTTAAACACCTTCCTGTCTTTGAGCTTATTCAACACTCACAGCTCCATAGATGGTGAGTAGCAGAGAGACTGGCACATAGTAAGCATTTTGTCCATGCCAGATGTTAGGATCGAAATGTCCTGGTCAGCCCCAATTTCAAATATTTTTCCCCGGGAACCTTCTAGCTCTATTGTAGAGAGGAGTAGTGGTTAAAGGCATTGACTCTGGAACAACCTGTCTAGATATGAATCCCACCCAGACTTCCACTCCGGCTGTGTGATCTTGGAAAAAGTCACTTAACTTCTCTGTGCCATGGTTGTCTCATTTGATAAAAGGAGGTAATAATAATGCCTACATCATGGGCATTAAGTGGATGAATGCATGTGTAGCACTCAGAACAGGACCTGGGGTATAGTAAGTGCTACGATACATAGGCTAGCAATTTTATTCCAAGTTTTGACATTCAGACATTCAGACTGTCTTAGGATGTCTCTTGTACCTGGAGGTTACCCAAAAGCCTGTGCCCTGTGTCCTTGTGTCATGATTTGTGGTGTGGAAAATATGGAACCTATATGTGTAGGCAGGGCCAAGGTAATTGCCCCCCAGACCCCCCTCTGAGAGGGTAGGAGATGAGTGGGGTGATGGCCCCTTCCTGAGGCTCAAGAGAGGCTCATGTGAGGTCAAGAGCCCTCTCCCTTCCCCCCAAGAAGAGGAGACTGAGCCCCAGAGGGGGAAGCAGGCTGCCTGCAGTAGATGATAGAGAGCTGGCTGAGGGGGGCCAGGCAGCGCCAGCAGAGCCCTGTCTGTGCCTTGGGCTAAGGAAGTTTGAGGGCCTCTTTCGTCCAGCAACGCTTCCCAAATTCTCTCAAGAGAGAAAGTAGCTCTTCAAGCACGGTTTATTGAGCTCCTGCTTCATGCCACACACTGAGCTGGGTATTTTATGAGTGTCCTCTCTGAGGGAGTGTCCTCCCTTCCCTCGGAAGGAACCAAGCCATTTTATAGATTGGAAAACAGATGCATTGAGATTTATTCACCCGCCCAAAGTAACCCAAAACCTTTGTAACAAAGGAAGGGATGATTGGCTAGATGGCTCTGAGTGGATGAAGTTTGATCAGCTGGGACGGAAAAGGAGGAGGAAAGAAGGGAGAGAAGGAGGGAGGAAGGGTGTGGAGCAGAGCCGGCCCCAACTCCAAGTGCTTGCTCCCTCTACTCTTCCCTGGTCATGCCTTCTTTCCCTGGGATCAGGCTCGTTGGCAGTGACCCCCTGGCTCGTCCCCAGGGCCCCTCTGGCAAGCAGGATCAGAGAGGAAGATGCCCATAGACCCTGCCCTCTTGCCCCACATTAGCTGCCCAGGACAGCTTGCACAGCAGAGCCAGGAGAGGCCAGGCCTTGAAAACTGTGGGTCTTGGCCTGCAGACCCCTGGTTCTCCTTGCCTGCTCCTTTCAGCCACCTTCAAGTCCAGCCCAGCTGCCTTCTGGGATAGGACTGGCCTCCAGAAATGCAGAGCCAAGATCTCGAAACCAGAGCAGGGGCAGCCTGAAGTAGGGGGTCCAAGCTCAGGCATCAGGGTCAGGCTGACCTAGGCTCAGCCCAGCCCATCACTTCCATGCCACGCGTGACCCCAGCCACGTCTCCTACCCTCTCATGAAACCATCGGCACTAACTACCTAACACAAACTGGCGTCTCAGGAGGGCTCTGTCCACAATCATTCAGATTAAGCCTTGCACTGCGGGCACTGAACCCTACTTGCTCTGTGACTTTATGCAAATCGCTTGGCTTCTCCCAAGCTCGGGGTCCAGCCCATTGGGTCCCCTGGCTAGAGCAGCAGCAATTCTGTTTCCATGGCAACCCAGCTGCCTCTCAAGGGACCATCTGGATCACATCATCCTGGCAAGGTGCTGCCCAGGCAACCAGGTGTTTGTGTTTTGCAGTGGAAGCTCTGCAAGGTGGTAATTCCCCTCGCTGGGGCAAGGAGATGGCCAGGCAGTGGCTGGAAGGAAGCCTGGGCGCCTTGGCCAGGCCTTCTGCTCTGCTCCTCCTGCAGGCAGAGAGAAACACACCTCAGAGCCTGAGAACGCTGACCAATGACTTTCCTTGAAGAGCTGTGAACAGTTGCTTCTTTATATTCCTGGGTGCATTTCCTGACTTGTTGAGGCTGGCAGGGTGGGAAACGCTGCCCCGGGGCTGGACTCCTGTAGGGAATTCCAAAGGACCCAGTCTCACCTGTTTGGGATGAAGAGCTACTATTGTCTTGGGGCAGGAAACTGGAATTACTGGGGTGGGGAGGGGGAGTGAAATTAGGAGTCTGCCTTTCAAACAGGCACATAATTATGACAACAGAAACTCAGTGTAAAGGATAAACTAAATTCACCCCTTCCCCAAGCAGGCACAGACATTGTGATTAACCGTGGAGTAACCCCAGAAATTGTCTGTACCCTCAAGGAGCTTACAGAGACCCTACATGCTCAAGAAAAAAGCCTTATCAACAGATCCACATCAGCAGAGGGTGAAGCTGAAAGGGGGCCAGCCGCTTGCGATGGGCTGCTCCCAACCTGCTGGGGTTGGACAGCTCAGAGACAGCCCGTGTTCTGCCTCCTCTTCGCGGAGGTGAGCCCCTGGACTCCTGGGACAAACAGTCGCTGAGGCACATCTAGCCCCTTTCCCAGATGGAAACTGGGACTCTCGGAGAAGTGAAGTCATGGCAGGGTCGCACAGCTGGGAAATGGCTGGGCAGGGATCAGAACCGGGGTCCTCTGCCTCCTCAGGGGGCACCCTGTGGGGGCCAGTGCTCTTCTGGTGGGCTGCCCTAGGAGGATCCCACTTCCCCCATGCCCCAAGGCCTCCCTCTAAGCTGAGCAAAACAGTCCTCTGCCTCTGGGTCCTTTCTCCCTCTCTTCCCCCCTCTCTCTCTCCCTCCCTTTCTCCCTCCCCTCTCTTCTCCTCCCCTCCCTCGCTCCTTCCCCAGGCTCCTTCCCTCCCTCTCTCCCTCCCTGCTCTCCCCTCTCCTCCCTGTCCCTCCCACTCCCTTTCTCCTTCAGTTCCTTTGTCTCCCCTTTCCCCTTGGGACCACAGCTCCATGCAACAATGGGAGGGCTGCATCTCAGCCCTGCCCAGGAGCCCAGGGCAGCCAGCCATTTGCTCAGGGCCACAGGCTCTGGGCCAGAGGTGGGGCACCGAGGTCCTGCCCCCACCCCCAGCCCTGCCCCCACCCCCAGCCAGAAACACTGGCTGCTGTGCAGGGCTGCCCCCCTCCTACGTACCCTCCGCCAAGGAAGTGACATAATTGCCTGTATTCCCATTTCCTCCAGGCTCCCCACTCTCAGATGTGTGCCCCAGATGTTTAGACTTACTTCCTCCCAATTAAGCCTCTGTCTGCTGGGAGGCCAGGAGGCAAGGGGCCACGTGTGTGCAGGCGGGCTTGGAAGGGAGAAAATGAGAACCTGCACTCCGGGGAGAGACAGGGGAACTGGCCGGCTACTGAGTTCCATGGGGAAGCCCACCAAGGGCTGGGAAGTGTAGCCAGACGCCCCTTTGGTTGGCAGTCAGTCCAACTGCTGTGGGAACACCGGCCCCTTAGCAGTCTGCCTCCGGGGGCAAATCCTGGTGCCCAGCCCCTGGGGACAGGGCGCCTGTGTCTGGTTCTTCTCCCAAATAAGAAAAAGAAAGAGGAAGGGAAAGGCACTGCCCACCCCCCAAGAGCAAAGTCCGGGAATGGGCAGGTGACCCCAGAGATTGGGTCTACTTCCTCTGAGGCACTGGTGCCCTTCTTTTGGCCGAGGCTGAGCTTCAGGGTGTGGGCCCAGGCCCCCTCATTGTGCAGAGACACTCATGTTTTGACACAGCCAGGGGTCAGGCTTAGAACAGTGGCTTCCAGGTGGGAGATAGAGAGTAGGTCAGGATCAGAGAGCCCAGCGCCCCCAACAGGGCTGTTACGCATAAGGTTCCCCCTGGGACTATGTGAGACAAGCCCAGAACCGCCAGGGTTTCCAGTTCTGTGAGAAATCTCCTGAGGTTTGCAATGTGGAGACCACCCCTTATTGAAGACCAGAGCTGGCTAGTCCAACTAAGACAGAGGGTTGGCTCTCAGGTGGCCCGTGGAGGCATGGAACTTTAATCACCAGGGACCAAGACCGGAACGGATAGACCCCATGACTCATGGGAGAAGGAAGGGTCAGCCCACAGTCTGTGGGACTGGGTCATGTTCACTGAATCCAGAAAGAAGCCTCGGGCCATATCAGCAGGGAAGGGTCCGGAGAAAAGCACCTGAATGGGGTCTAAGGGTAGGAGGGCAGGACCTGTACAAATCCCCCATATGGTACGTATCAAACGGGCAGACAGACCACCCAGGGCTCGCATCCTACTCCCCTGCTTTCAAGCTGTGTCACTTGAAGTAACTGGCACAACCTCTCTGAGCCTCCACTGTGGCGTCAGCAAATGGGGCTAAGCATACCTCCCCGACACGCTTGTTTGTGCTGGGGTGTTGAGGATTCGGTGGGATGGTGCGGGGGTGGGGGGGAGCTGTGCCTGTGTGTAGTAAAAACTGGGTATCCGTCTGCCACGTCCCAGTGACAGGCCAACCAGGTGAGCAGGTAGCACCCTTCCCACCCAAAAAGAAGCTGTGAGAGGGAGAAGGCCAGGTCAGGGAGGAGGATCCCGTATGTTGGACAGGAAGGGGGAAGCAGGCAGATGGTACCCTTTTGGGGAACGTGAGATATATAATAATGAGGAGGAATTGTAAATAGTAAGGGTCTGTAGTAATACTGTTTTTGCTGCTACTGTTACTCTCAGATGTGAATGTTGGAGTGCAGAGGGCTTTTGGGATCACCCCGCCGAACCCCCTGTTTTTACCTTAAAGAACAGACTGCCTTGGAGAGAGAGAGAGCAATCTTCCCAGCATCCCTCATGACGCCAGGGGGTGGGGCTGGCCGTGTGCCGACATTTACCCCCTAATACTCTTTTTGTTACTACTAGTAGCACCATTACTCCCACGACAGCTATTATTACTGCTAATGCTACCATTATTAATACTGCTGTGCTAAACCTCTAATGCTATCATGTTTTCCCTACTAGTCAGTGAATAAGTTAACTTTTACTGAGTTCTTACTGTGGTCCAGACACTGGGTGAAATACTGCATTCTTTCATCTTTACAAAAATATTGAGGAGACTCAGGTTAATTACGTGCTCAAGGCCACACAGCTAGCAAGCGGCAGGGCTAGAATTAGACTCAGGCAGTCTCACTCCAGACCTGCACGCTCGGGTACCCGCTCAGATGCTTTCCGGAAGGAGGAAGGATGCTAGACAAGCCCAGGGTCCTGGATGAATGGAGGCCTGGTGTGTCTCCGGAGCAGGGCTGCCTTGTGAATTAGTCCAAGGAGAGCTGCCTTTGTGGAGAGCCTAATAACCTCTCTCTTTCTTGCCTGGTTTCACGAAACCTGAAATTCCAGCTGAAATTCAATTGGCTTTCTTTCGATTTAAGTATTTGTCTGTCTGTAAATAAGCCTTATTCATTCGCTCTGGCATTTGAGGACTATGGTCAGAGGGGACAGTGAGGCCAGGTCCCAGACTCAGACAGGCCTGGCTTCCAGGTCTGGCTATGTTTGCAAGCTGGGTGACCCCGGGCGTGTCCCTTCCCTACAGAGCCTCACAGAGCAGCGGTGCTGTCCTTCTGTCATGGAGGCCACGGTGTCTGGAGGGTATCTCTGCCCTGAAGCATTCCTGTAGCTCCCTGTAACTCTGAGGGACTGTTGGCCGGCCCCAGATACAATATTTCTAGATATTGTATAGATGAGACCCCCGCCACCCAACAACCAAGGCCGAGGCCAGTGATGGCAGGGACACAACAAATTGTGTCTGAAAAAGACGCAGAATATAGAGCTTTAATCAGCCATTCGTGCGGCAAATACTCCATGAGTACCACAGGGTCTCAGGCCCTTTGCTGGGTGCCTTGACACAGCCTGAGTAAGGCAGACATGGTCCCTGCCTTCCGGGAACTCAAGGCTTGGTAGAGAAGACAGATAAATGTTGGAATAAACACCCTCCCGCGATGATGCCATTGTGATCGGTTCTACAAAGAACATCTTAGAGGCTCGAAAAAATGACCCTAGCAAGAAGGAGAAAATCTGCCCAGAGAGGAGGGCAAAGAAAGGCATTTCAAATAGAGGGAAGAGCATGTACAAAGACCCTCACATGCAGAAGAAATGTGGACTCAAATCTCTCTACCTTTTCCAACTTGGTGTCCCTGCCTAAGATGCTTCTGGGCCTCAGTTTCCTCGCCTGTAGAATGGGAACAATGCCACCTGCCTCCCAGGGTTCCAAGCAATGGAGAGACTAAGGAATATGAAGGTGCTGGTGTGTAGCACTGCTTCCTTGAATGCCTAAGGAATCCAGAGGCTGCCACTTGGCTCCTGGTTTCCAGTCACCCCCTGACACCCGAGGCCTCCATCAGTACTGGTTGTTCCTCAGCGCAATTAGGTAATTAGGCCAAATTCAATTACATACCACACTCCCAGGTCTGTCTGGGGCCCGAGGGAGGCGTGGGCTCCCCTTGCTGAGGGGGAGCAGCAGAAGCACTGGCTTGATTCCCAGGGCTGTGCCTTGTTACCATGCAACCCAGAAAACTGCCTGCATCCCAAATGGGGAAACTGAGTCAGGGGAAAGGAAGAAGTGCTGCTTTGCCCCAAACTACAGTATCCCCAGAGCTGAGATCTCCGGGCTGATTTTTCCCTTCCTTGAGCACCCCAACTCAGGCTGCTGGCCCATGGCTTTCCCAACTTTCAGATTCATCAGGGGTCCTGGCTCCTCATCCCTCTGGATGGGCCCCCAGATTGGAGGAAGGGTAGGGTTCGGCTTCTCTGTCACTCCTGGATTTGCGGCAGTATCTCCTCCCAGCTGCAAGCTGGCACCTAGTTGCTGTTCAACACGTTGTTTGGCATCTGGGTTTTTGTGGCAAGCTTACCTCCAATAAAGCTGGGCAAGCTAGGGTTTAGAAGGGCTTTAAGAGACTTGCTGGAGGCATCTAGACAAGAGCAACTCAGGTTGAGGGTAGCAGAAGGACCTTCCTAGAGACCATCATAAGACTTCCAGGGCTCTGAATGCCAATCCAGGGAGCTCAAGCTTGCACTTGATCCTGGCAGCACTGGGTAGCCATGGAAGGTTTTAGACAAGGTAGTAACACGGTCAGATTTGCCTTTTATAAAACTTAGCAGCTAGAGGAGGGACCAAGGGACCAGTGGCAGAGAAAACAGTGGGGATGCTCTTCTGGGTATTCAGAAAAGAGACTGCTGGGGTGGAATTGTGCCATGTGTAGAAGGAAAAGGACAGATGGTAACTCTCCAGCAATGCCTCTTGCCTGTGGCCAGCCCCTGGCCACCCATGCCTGGGCCTCGGAAGCTCCACTGGTGACTTAGAGTTGTTTTAAGCTTCACTGTGGAGTTACTGAGTAGTTTCTGAAGGCTGTGTGTAGCTCCTTTCAGGGGGAAAAGTCTTAACTTTGGATTCATTTCATTCTAAAAAGAAAGTGGCTTTATGGGCTTTTCCTAATCACGAGAATAATATATACTCCTTATAAAAAGTTAAGACATACAGAAAATTATAAAGTGGAGCTGAAATCCTACTGACACACTAACTGCTCTTCAACAAATATTTGTTGAACACTACTATGTGCTAGGTACAGAACCACCGGAGATATAGCAGTAATCAAAACAGACAAAATCCCTACTCTCAAGGAATTTATAGTCTACCACAAAGGGTACTATGTTTGCAGATACACTGCACAAACATTTGTAAGGATGGACCTTAGTAGGCCTACTACTTTGGAACTGGCTTCTTTGTCATAAGAGGATTGTGTGTATACTGGAAGCATCTGGCCTGGCTTGCTCAATCCCTTATAGGTTATCAATGGGGAAGGGGGTGTCAGTCCTTCTTGGGGCCTTGCCCCTAGTAGCAAAGAGGCTCAGCATCTGCACTGCATGTCAACACTGCATGGGGAAGCGGTGTCCCAGAAAATGGTAGTGATCTGCTCTTGGTCACACAGCAAGTCCCCAGCCTCTCTCCCAGGCAACATCTCTCCATTGGGGCCCTGGCCTCCAGTGGAAGGGTGTGCTGTTCCCACCTGCCAAGCTCAGCTAAGCAGATCCTGATTTCAACATCAAGCCTCCCACTCCTTGCCCTGCCCTGGCGGCCACTTTGGATTTTCCCCAGACAGACATTCCTACGTGGCCTGTCTGCTCACGTCCAACCACCACCCCCAACCCCTGGGAGAGGGGGGACACCTGGGACCATACGGGGGAGTGAAGGAAGCTGCCAGATTCCCTGGGCTGCTGTGGGCTAGGAGTAAGTGGCTGGAAGGGAGTGGGCAGCGGGAATAGTATCCTCTTACTCAGGACTGTCTGGAGGAGGGAAGGAAGCACACAGGTGATGAAGGCTTTAATGGGTCTGGAAGGTTCAGAGAGCTGCTTTGTTGCTGCCCAGAACATACTGAGGTGCTTGGGCATACTTTTCAAGCACCCATCCTCTCCTCCTACCTATAAGAGCGCCCCAGAGCAGAAATGGCCACAGAAGCCCTAGCCTGCTACTCCGATATTCTCTCTGCATTTTCACATCCTCAGCTTACACACCTCAGGTGACAAGGTGCTCACTACTACCTCAGGGCAGCCCTGACTTCCCTTCTTTTGAGCCCAAATTGGATGCCACTACCCACCTTCCTGATGTGCAGGACCCTCTATGGATAAGGAAAGGAGTGGAAGATTCCAGAGTCTGGACCCCAACCTCCCTGGGAGGAGGAGGAAGATGGAGCGGGACAGGCCCTCCACATCCGAATCCCATCAGCTCATAAAAAGAGGCAACCGATGGACAAGAGCCCTTTAGACCTTCCTATCTGTCTAGCACTTTACAGTTTGGAGAACATGCCCTTGCCAGTACACTTGATGGGAACACAACATCAGGAGACATGGCCTGGGTCTCTGGAACAAGCCAGAAATCTTAGGGCTAGTCCTGGCTGTCCCACTAATTTGCTGTGTGGTAGCAGGAAGCCCAGGCCCCTCTCTGAGCTCGGGTTCCCTCATTCCAAGTGAGGCTAGGGGCTCTTGACTCCAGTGCTAAATGAGTCGATGATCCTAAATGGTCAGGTAGAGGCACTGCAGGGAAGAGGGCCGGCTGTAAGAGGCCATGCAGGCTTGCGGGCACAGTGGGGTCAGTAACGGCTGGGGCAGCCTGCATGCAGCTCCACCGGCCCCCCAGCCTTGAGCCAGAATGTGTGTGTTTTCGGAACTCCATCCCTGTCTGAACTTCATTTCTTCCTCTCCAATGCGGAGGGCATCCTCCTGGGACCTGCTTGAGCCTTTGTCTGGGGGATGTCAGGAGTGGAATTTGGCTGCCCTGGCAGACGGGAGAAATGCTGCACAGTCAGGGAGGCAGACAGACAGACAGACCGACAGCTTCAGCAGGAAGGGAAATTGCCTTTCCAACTGCAGGGAGCTTATGTCCGTCCAACCCAGGGACCGTCTGGAAGCCCCCCATCAAAGCTGTGTCCTGGGAGAAGCAATAAAACCCCAGGACTGCTGAGGCGCAGACATTCGAGCTGCCTTGGCAGTCCCTTCCCTTCAAAGGCGACTCCAGAAATCAATGGAGAGAGATTCATTAGAGGCCTGGGTGGCAAGTTCCCCACCACCTCCGGTGGCCCCTTTGTAAGCCGGCCTGAGCTTCCTGTCTGAACAGGCTGCCTCCACAGAGAAGCCTCCCAGTGTTCTTCTAGGCAGTGGTTCTGGGGAGGGGTGCAAGCCGGGGACACAGGGCACCACAGCTTCTCCTATTCATGCCTTCATTCCTGGCCCCATTCATTCATTCATACATTCATTCATTCAGGCAGCTGGTTCTTGTGTCCTTCCTAGAGCAAATATCCCGCATCTGCCCGGCATCCTTTAGATCCTGTCCATGCGAGACGTCCAAAGCAGACAGTAGTCGCTGCTGATGCGGACCTTGCCTTCTAGTCAGGAGACAGCTTTGACAAGAGAAACAAGCAGTCAGAAGTGCGCAGGGGAGAGCGAAGTCAGGAAAGAGTGGGAGGAAGCGTGGGGAGGGGCGGCCGTTGGGGGCATCGTGGCTGCGGAAGGCTCCGGAGAAGGGGTCAGCCGCCAAGAGGCCTGCAGGGAGGGGGCACGTGAGCTGGGCCACCTGGAGAAGAGTGTGCCTGGCCCACCTCAGAGGGTGCGTTGGGGGTACCTGCGGACAGAAGGGCAGGGAGGCTGGGGCCGAGTGAGCCAAGGGCGAACTGGAAGGAAATGAGGTCAGGGAGGTCACGCAGGGGCTTGTGGGTAATCGTAAGGGCTCTGGGACTTCACCCTGCCCCAGCCAGAACCTCTGCAGGAAGGGATCTGAGGTGAGAAGGGATGTGCTGTGACCTCTGCTTTCAGTGTCACCAGGGGCACTGTTTGGGAGGAATGCCAGAACAAAGTACCACCTGCCCGCAGCTTCAACGAGACAATCGCGCCATCTCAGGGAGCTGGGGGCCAGAGGTCTGCTGCTCGGAGATGGTGGCGGCAGGGCCATACACGGGAAGGACCCGTTCCAGGCCTCTCCCCCAGCTCGTGGCACCATGATGCCACAGTCTCTAGGCATCCTCCCCCTGTGCGTGTGTATCTCCATGTCCAGATGTCTGCTTTTTAAACAGACACCAGTCATAGGGCAGTAAGGCCCACCCCAATGACCTCATCCTAACTTGATCATCGGCAAAGGCCTCCTTCCAAATAAGGTCACGTTCACAAGTGCCGGGGACTGGGGACTTCAGCATCTTTGGAGGGACACAGTTCAACCCACACTATCACTGCACAGACTCAGCCTCTTGCGAATGGTCACCGGTATTTCCTTTGGTCCCCTGAGGACCTGGTGTGAGGTGGTTTCACTTCCGTCTTAGGAAGGAGGCGGTACGGGCCCAGGAAGCCTATGGGACTTGTCCACAGCGGGTGGCTGTCAGTGCTTGTTTCCCGAGCCCCAGCCTCCAAATCCAGGCCCATCGCCTCCCTCCACCGCTCCTCAGCTACCAGGGACCTGGCCAGCTCCTTCCTGTCTGACAGGCCAGCCCCTGCCTGCCAGCCTCTCTGTCCCGGCAGCACGGGCAGACAGCCTAAGGGGGTGGCTACCTTCTCAGCCTAGGCATTTAAAGGGCAGACAGCTCTTAAAGAAGCCCCCCGAGTGCCCATTTTGTGCCCAGCTCCTGGCTTCCCTCCCCCATCTTCTCCTCTCCTTCAGCCTGGCCGGAGGCTTTCCCGGGTCCTCAGTAACCTTGCCATTGTAGGGTCTCTCAGAGGTGCCGAATGGAGGTGTGGGGCAGGGGTGGGTTTTGTTTCTGAATAAAATGATAAGATTTGGGCAGAAGCCAAATGCAGACTTCTGGGAATGCAGTCTGAGTCTGGGACGAGGGCCCTGCTGGGGAAGAAATCCAGGAAGGGGGGTGGGGTACAATGATAGGAGGTCCTGAGCCAAGGAGGTCTCGTTCTCCACCGTGTCCCCAGGCTCTCCCCCGCAGGGGGACCCTAGCCTGGCCAACCAAGATGTCAGGTGGTTGCTTACCATCACGCAGATGGTAAACAGGAAAAAGAAACACAAAGAAAATATTGTACTGGAAAAAATATAAAACAAGAGTCAGGGGATAAAGCTCTCATTAGCGAGCTGGAGTGACCTCGATGGCCCCTGTCCTCTGGACCTTTGAATTCCATCTTAGGAATATAACAAGATGGTCCATGGAAGACTCCGCAATCAGATCGTCCACTAGTTTAAATCCTTCCAGCAAGTTGTCCAAACCTCTCTGTGCCTCAGTGTTACTGTCTGTAGAGTGGGAATAATGACCGTAGCTCATCAGAGAGGGTAAATGATCACACGTCAATACTTGCAAAGTGCCTGGCAAATAGCAAACTCTCCGTGACCTGGAGCTCTTCGCAGTTAGGAATCAGGAGAGGCCTGGATCCAGCCCGGAAGTCCCAGCTCTGTTTCCCAAACAGGAGTGCGCTCTCCTGCTGACCCCCATGTGTGGGTAGGGTTGCGAGGCCTGGCGGAGACACCTCCGCTGGCTGGGTGCTGGACTTCCTCCTTCAGGAGGGTCCAAATAGAATTGAGGGGATTGATGGGGGCAAAGGGAGAGAGGAAAGGGGGAAGAGGGAACAGCGTTATCGAAAGCTGTAGGGGTTTGTGCCCTGGCTCCTCGGAGGTGGGCAGGAGAAGCCTCAGGAGATGGTCTCTGGAGGCAGAGCCCCTGAGTTGACTCCTGCCCCCAGTGCAGTCCCTTGAGCCTTCCTGGGCCAGCCGCACTGGCAGTGAGACAGACGTCCCACGACGGTGACGCCCAGAACGTGCTCATCCCTTTATTGAACATTCTCTGGACCGTGAACATCCTTCGTGGGTCCTGAGAGGGACCAGTTGTGTGAAGGTGGACGGCCCAGGGGGCTCCCAGGCCCTGTGCTTGTGCCTGTCACACCCACGTGGCTACATGTCCAGGGCCTCCCTGTCTGTCTCATCCTCCCCCTGAGCTCTTCAGCATGGGTGACATCTCTGAGTTATCGGGACCCCTGCTGAGACGTGCTGAATCAGCCAGCCCCGCTTGAGGAGGACCCGGCTCTATGGCTCCCCAGAACCCAAGGCCCAGAAGAGCCGCCTCTGGAGTTCATTGTTCTGCCTCTCCTCAGCCTGGGTTTGAGGAGGCTCGGCTTTTGTCTGCCCCCAGGCCTCAAACACAAAGCCTCGCCTGGGTGGCGACCCAGCCCTGAGCCTGGAAGCCCTGGGCGGAGCTACTTTCGACCCTGGGGTGATTTACATCCAAGGTGGCTTGCTCTTTCTCTCCTTACCGGCCTGGGCTGGCACGGGCTCCAGGAGGCCGTGCCCGCCCCGGTGGTTAGCTGGGGAGCCCTGGAAGAGGTTTTCCTGCACCCCCAAGGCGCCACGCTAGTCTCCTCCCCCCTGCCCACGGTCCCGCAGAAGTGGGTTCTGCATGACAGGTTCCCCGAGCGGAGTGAAGAATCCTCCCGTCTGCGACCCCCGGAACGAGCCGCTGCCGCGTTCCTGGCTCTAGTGTCGTGATTTATCGGCGGCTCTTCCTCGCCAGGGACCAAGGCTGGAGGAGTTCAAACACCCGCAAGAAAGCCACCCGCTATTGATCCCCACACCAGGCTTCCCGAGCGCTCGCAGCCATTCATCAAGGAGTCAGGGCGCTAGGGCCGCCGCTCTCCCTTTCTTCTTCCTTTCTTCAGCCTCCCAAGTCATTCCCCCGGGCTGTGCCCCCCTCCCTGAGGTCACTCGGAGAGCTCGCGGAACAACTGCTCGCAGAGGTGGAGGGTGGCTTTGTCTTCGGCCCCTTTCCGGCAGATTCTTATCAGGGCGTGCGTGCGCCCAGGGGGTGGAGCAGGCCGCTTAGGGCTCGGGCTCCGGGCTTTTGAGCACATCTTTGGAAGTTGGAGAAGCGGAATTGGAAAGTGAAGTGAGGAGAAGCCCCTCTGAAGCAGGAACTGGTTAGAGTACCCGTGTATCTGTAGGCTTGGGACGGGTTGTACCAGTAAGACCCCAGAGAAGGGCTAGAATAGGGCCCTGCTGGCCTTGAAATTAACATGTGAAAACCCTAGCTTGGGCCGGGAGGCCTAGGTGCTGGCCAGTGAATGGATGCTGGAAAACAATTTGTTTTTCTAGTTATGTAAATCTGCTGGATGGTATTTACTTTCTTTTAATTTTTTTCTTTTCTTTTTTTTTTTTTTTTTTTTTTTGGCTTACCTGGAGAAAGTAAAAAACAATTGATCCCAGGCCTGAGGAATTTAAAATTTAAATAAGCATATTAATGCTTTTCTCCCACCCCATCCTGCCAGAAGTGGGAGGCTGGGGAGGCAGCGTGGTGGGGCTGTCTTACTCGTTTTCCAGACAGTGACGCCAGGTCTGTGTCCCTCTGGTATAAACCTCAGCTCCAGTCCGGATTCTGGTTCAACGTACAGGAAGTGGTTTTTCTGAACTCTGCCTGGGGACTGGCTACTTGGTACCAACACTGATAGGGGATTTCAAAAATGAACATGGAAGTTCCAAACATTTAGTTTTTCTGTGGCTTGGAAGGCACCAAGGATCAGGTTAATATCATGAACTATCAGTGCCCAGAATTTCTGGGAGGGGAGGATCCAAGAGTGTGTTCTGGTTATTTGAAGCTTGGCTATTTGAATTCTGGGTAATCTGACACTATGTTAAAACCAGATTAATGTTAGTAATCTGGTTTTGAGGACTTCCATCTCAGAGTTTTCTTCTGAAATTTGGGCCAAATTGTCAGGCCCCATCTGCTTCTGGGTGTCACTGGCAGAGCACTGGGCTTTGAAAACCATTGTCTAGGGGATCTGCGGTGGGGACTGGGCCAGCCAAAGTGAGAGAAATGGGAGAGTCTTTTTATAGGGCCATAGGGCTCTTCCCTCTTGAGATCCCAGATTCTGATGAGACTGCTTGGGAGGGCAGGTTCCCAACAGATGTCTCACTAAATTACTGCCCCCCCCCCACCGCGCGCCGAAACCATTCTAACCCAAAATAAGGAAGACTCCTTGGAAGAGGTGAAAGTAAGCAGAGCCTGAAATTGGTGATCAGAGAAGTCCCTCTTTCCCCAGCTGCCCCTGGGGTTGGCCCTGCAGGAAAGAGATGCCAATTAATCTCTCTTGCAGGAAGCTAGTTCTTGTCCAAAAGGCAGCAAGTTATGAAGTATGAATTAATCCATTTAACCAGCTCCTCGGAGGGAAAGCCCATGACAACTGCATTTCCAAATGCCATCCCCGAAAGTGATATTTCAAGTGGCAGTGGGTGGGATTAGAGCCTGCTAACGATTTATGTCAAACAAGGAGCAAGAACATAATTTCTAGATAAGTGATTTGTCTCAGCCACTTCCAGGGCGGGCAGGAGGACAGACAGTAAGGTTTAGGGGCCAGCCAGAGGCTCAGAATGAAAAAGGAGGGGAGTATCCGAGTATGAAGTCTAGAGAGCAGCAAAGGCTAGTGGACCTGGTCAGTTACTGGGGATGTCTGAGAGCAGTGTGCAACTGTCAGTATAGAGGAGAAGACAGTTCTGGCTACCTTTCTTTAGGAAAGGTACCTTCCTAATCATTTGAGTGAGTTAGGTCACCAAGCAATTTTCACTGGCAGGTAGGTAGGGCTGGGGGAGGGGGCTATAAAACCTTTCTCCCGAGAGGGTGATGGTAGTGCAAAGAGAGAGGGGGGCAATGCCCTTTGGGCAGGGCAGCAGGTGGGCTTTCAGGGGCGTCTCCGGGACGGAGGGGTAGAGAGGGGGCAACTCAGCTCAACGCCAGGAGACCTTGCAAAAGACAGGCTGGAAGGAAGAGGCCGCGGCCACCACAGGATGCAATGTCAGGAAGGCGGCAGCTCCCGGGGCGGGGCAGGGCCGAGGCAGGCGCGCACCGCAGCCGCCCCCGGCTTCCCTATAGCCGCTGGCCTAGGGCACAGGAACTCCCCGAAGTCGGGGAGGTTGAGCATACGAACGCCCGCTCACCCTGCCCCTGGCTCCGCGCTCGGGGAATCCCGAAGGTAGAGGTGTCCCTGTGCCAGGTTAGATACCAGGTTGTCTGCTTTCTCCGCCCCTTAACCGGTTCCGAAAATCCTGCAAACCGAGGTCGTAATCCGGATGACCCAGTACCGCCCCGCTCCTCCCCTCCCCCCACCCCCCGGGCCGAGACCGCCCCCAGGCCAGCTCCCTCCTCCGCCCCCACCCCGCCGGGGACCCTCATTAGCATGACCACTTGGGAGGATTCGCTGGGGGGCGGTGGGGGGTGGGAGACACCCCAAGTCAACCACCGTCAGCGCCTTCCCGGCGGCCCCCTCAGGCGACAGCGCTCCGGGAGACCCACTCGCACAAGTGTTGCTTCCAATTAATTGCCCAGGCGGCGGGAGGGGGGCGGCCGGGGGGCCGGGGGGGCGGGGGCCCTGGTCGCCGCCCCCGCCCGGAGGCTGGAGCGCCGCTTGTCGGGTCGTGCGTTCGCTCGGCGGCGGCGTGCACCAGCACCACCCCTGCGTGCAAGTTTGAAATGTGAGCTGCCTCCGATTCATACTCGCTCGCGCTCCCTCGCAGCAAAGTGGCTGGGCCGACGGTCTGCGCGCGCGAGTGAGTGCGGGCGGCGGGCTGGGGGGCGGGGGTGCGGACGGCGAGGCTCGCGGGGCGGGGAGGGCGCGCGCGAGCCGGGGCTCCCTGGAGACGCCGAAGCAGGTCTGCTAGCCTTTCATCTTCCTCGCGCGCTCCTCCTCCTCCCTCCCCTCCCCCCTCCGCGGCGCGCCCGGCCTCCCCAGAGCCCCCAGCCCCACGCGGGCGCACGCAGGGTGGGTGGTCGCGCCGCTGGGGTCCCGGCGCGCGGCGCAGGGCGCGGGCCGTGGGAAGTTTCGCTGGCGCGCCCCGTGCGCCCCCGCCCCCCGCGCGCCCCCGGCCCATCCCCGTCCCCGGAGGGCTGTCGCTTGCGCCCGGGCGCGCGGCTGGCTGCCTCCTCGGCGGCGGCGGCGGCCCCATTAGCGGAGCCTCCGCCTGTGATTGGCTTCGCCCGGGAAGCTGGAGACGGGCGATGAATAATTGATGTGTGCGGTGCGGTAGCCGGACGGCGGCGGCGGTGGCGGGCAGCAGCGAGCGGGAGCGCGGGAGCCGGAGCGCCCTCGGAGCGGGCAGCGCGGAGCGAGCGGGCGCCGGAGCCGCCTGGGCCCCCGCGCCGCCGCCGCCGCCGCCGCCGCCCGGGCGCGGAGCGGGGATGCAGGCGGCGCCCGCTGCCTGCGCGCAGCCTTTGTTCGGCGCCGGCTGAACCCTGCCCGGAGACGCTCGCCGCGGCCGCTCTCGGCCGGGCCCCAGCCCCCCGCGGGCGCCAGGGTGGGACCAAGGCCGGTGCAACTTCTAGGTGAGTGCGGGGCTGGAGGGGTCGGCACCGGGGCGCCCGCGGGCCGGGCCCGGCTCCCTCTGGGCGCGGGGGTGAGTGTGCGTGCCTGTGTGTGACAGAGGAGGGCCGGTGCATTGTGGGTAGCGCCGTGTGCTGCATGGTGTCAGCCCGAGGCTTGGCCGTGAGAGTGGCACAGGCGTGCACCGGGCCCGTTTTGTGCTCCCACTGAAGGGGCCCTCATTTTTCCTCAGGGCCCAGGGTCTGGGTGCTCCCCCGCGTTCTTCCCGAAGGTGAAGTGTGGTCCCCCAGCAGACATTTTACGAAGCTCGTTCTCAATCCGCTCCTGTTGCAAAATAAGAATCGGCCAGGAAGCCTTCCACGGAGGCAGCGGCCGAGGGTCTTTAACTTCAAGCTGCTCCTTTGTCAGGTTGTAGCCCTAATGTTGAAAGAGCCCAGAGACCCCCACGGGCGCTGGTGATGCCACCATTGCGGCAGGGCGTCCTTCGGAGAGCTGGTGGGCACGGAACAGACTTCTGACAAGTGTTTGTTAGGAAGCCGGCTGGAGAAGGAGAGAGAGGGTTCCCAGTAGCGGGCAGGAAGGCGCCTTTCTGGGGGTGCCTGACACCAGGCTGTGAGGATCTTATTTAAGGCTTTGGAGAGAGGGTTTCTCAGGAAACTGTTGGGTATATGGGTTGTTTCCTTGTCCTGAGCACATGGTTTTGGTGTTGGCTTACTAGCCTTGGTGCCCAAGCCTCTAGACAGGTCTCAGTTTCCGGGTCCAATGGGAAGCTTGCTCCGAGGAGACTGGGGAGACCAGGCTGTGCCTTTCCCTGCCCTAACCCTCTGCACCAGTGGAGGGAGGTGGCGCCTCCTCAGATGGGCTTCAGGTAACTGTCATTCTCAGGGCAGGCATCCAGGACCCCTGCCCTTGACCGTCAGGCCAGACTGCCAGATGGGCACTGGACATGGCTGGTGGTGCTTCCAGCGGGAAGATTTTGTGAGACAACTGACAACGAGCGGGTGCCAGAGTGTTTCTTAATGGCCCAGCCTGGAGAGTGGGTGCAGTGTGGGCCAGAAATCCTGCTGGGGAGTGAGTTGGAGTGGACAAGGTGGTGCCACCCTGAATTCGGGGTGACCCCAGTGGCATCCAGGGCCTCAAACCCTCCAGTTCTGGGACAGGATGTTCATCTCCTGTCCACTACAAAGCAAAAGGCTCTGTCCCATGGCAGGGACCAGGGCTTGGGGGGGCACTCTAAGCCTTAGGGTCCACATGGTCACTAATAAGCCTGTTCCCCTTTTTTTGTGTATTAGCTCAGCAGTCACTACGCCCCAACTAGCTGGATTCAAGTCCCCTCCTGAGCTATTTTTACCGTGAACTTCCTTAGTGAGAAACCACCAAACAGCAATGCTTTGGTGAGAATCTGGGTCTGAACCGGAAGCAGCAGGCTGCACAGAGTTTGACTTGCTTTACAAGGCTGTCTCCACTCCCCTGCACAGCCGCCCGGCCCCTCCACCATGCTCTCTTGCCCCTGGGGTCTCTCCGCAGCCTGTGCACTCAGAGACTTGGGATCCCCAGTGTCTGCCGGGAAAACGTGTGTGAAGCCCTGAGACCATCCAGTAGAGGACCGAGGAAGCCAATGTTAGCTCGCACTGGAAGGAGACCTTGACCCTGAGCTCTTTGGAGGCAGGGATCATCTGGTCCTCATCACCGGATAGCCCAGTACCCACCACCGTGCCTGGCAGCTGGCGGACCCTCAGTGAGTGCTGAGGGCTACAGGAGCAGAAGGCAGGTCTGGTGCTGCTTTCCCTACAAGGGTGGGGAGGGGACAGAGCGACCGAGAGAGCACTCCTGGACTTCAGTTTGTGTTGGTTGAGCCCTAGGCAGCCAGGCCCTGCTCAGACCCTGGGAACTTTCACATGAGTCCCCATTCTGGTGTCAGCCAGTCAGACTGAGAGAGGTGCCCCCACAGATACTCAGCCAAAGTCCTGCCTGGGAGTTTCCCGATGGCTCTTTCTGGGTCACACCCCGGCTACTAAGGATGGCAGAGTGCATCTAGAACTGTGCTGTCAGATATGGGAGGCACCAGCCATGTGTGGCTATTCGGGCTGTAGAACATTTGCCCTGTGACAGAAAGTTCCACTGGACCACGCTGGCCTGTAAGACTCAGAGCAGAAGTGAGGTGAGGACACTAGTCCAAAGCCCACAGGTGTGCCAGTGCAGATGAGGCCATCTTCTGTTTTCTTAGCACTCGATTTTCTGACAGCTTCCCTGTGAGGGGAGTAGACACAAGCCAGGTATCCCCATTTAGTGCAGGAGAAAGCCGAGGTTCCGTTTTGCCCAAGGTCACCCAGAGGATGGCACGAGCCCCTCCTCTACCAGGGCTCTGCCACCGAGCGGAGGTCAGCCAGGGGGCAAGGGTGGGCAGCAGTCCCCAAGCAGCTTTAGACCTCCCTGAGGACCATCGTGGTGCCTGCTAGGCGTCCGTCTTTGTGAAGTCATCCATCGATCGGGCGGGAGAGCCAGCTCAGCCTCGGGTCCCCAGGAACAGAGAGTTCTGTGCTGGCAGGGCTGGGAGAGGGAGAGAGGCTCTGGGTGAGGGAGGTGTTTACCTTGATCGATGCCACTCTGGTCCCCAGGAGAGACTGGCTTGTCTCAGAAGGGAAGGACCCAGTGGACGGGCCTGTGGCCAGGTTCGTTAGCACTGTCCCAAAGGAGGTGTGCAGACCCCAGCCTGATGGGAAGAATTATCCGGGGACTTTGGCTGGAACAAGATGCCCTTTGCTCCCTCCCTGCCAGGGTCTGCTGCCCCTTGTATCATGGGGCATTTGCGTGGCACCTTGCCCCCCCCCCCCCCCCCCCGCGCCAAGAAGCCTCAGCTGCTGGAGGAAACTCTCCCAGGGCCTGGCAGGGAAGCATCAGCCTCACGGGGGAGCCTGCTCAGGGAAAAACAAGCCTCTGCCCTCCAAGCACACCCAGCTTCTCGGGGGAGCTCCCAGTCCACTAACCACCGGCAGGAAAGGACAGTGAACCCATGGCCCAGACTAGCGAAGGGATTTCCTGCCCCAAGGTCACCCAGCAGGGCAGGCCTAAATGGAGCGAATGGCCCTCTCATGGCCCACTGCAGATCCTGGTCTGTCATTTTGCACTGGAGATTTATATAAGATTTAATTGTGCCTTGCTTCAGTTTCCTGTCCCAGCCCTGAGGTGAGGTCACTTTGTCTCTGGCCTTGGCCCTATGTCCTGAGGTACAGCCCAACCCCCGCCCCCAGCATCAGCCTCACTGCAGCCTCCAGCTCTTAAATGGCCCTGAGGTGGCCGAAGGGAGGGGTCTGAGAAGAGGGTGGCCCTCTGCCAGGGACCCCCACACATCTCGAAGGGGGTTTCTAAGGCCCATCCAGGGGAACTGGAGGGATGAGAGGACCTTTGGCCACATGCCCAGGTCCCCAGTCCCCTTGAGGGAGGTAGGGTGGTGTGTGGAGTCCCTGTGCCTTTCCCCCGGGTCAGGGTGGGCCGCCCTGGGAACGCCCACGACACTCTTGCTCCCCAGAGTCTGATGTGCTGTAGGTGAGAAAGTGGGCTCTTTTCTTCCGTTTCGGTACCCAAGCCGTGGCACCAACTTCTTCCTGGACCCAGCTCTCAGGCCTTCTCTGAGCCCCCTTAACTTCTGCTGGGCCCTGCTGGCCCCGCCCACCTGTGGGTAAGGCCTGGCCTCCCGAGGGCCTCTGCCCCAGCTTGTAGTGGGTGCTTCCAGCATGTTCAGTGAATGAAGAACAGGGGCTTTAGCCAGGATACCCGCATTCCTGGATGCTGAGGCTCCCAGTCACTTTGGAAATTCAGTGGTTCTGAGGTAGGGCCCGGCCTCTATGAGTTGGCTTTGGTTTTGTAAAGGTCCTTCAGATAATTCTGATGCAGTTCATGGAAACATGGCTTTCAGGGCCTAGCCCTCAAGCGATAACATCTGTGATCTGAGGCCACATTAGTGTGAGCCCTTTGGCAAGTCACTTCCCTTCTGGGGGGAAGTATACCGAGAGCATTGCTCTGTGTCTCATCTCTGAAAGGTAAACTCCACTCTGGCAGTCTTGTGCTGGGGGGGAGGCAACGACAGAAAGCCTTGGTGTTGTCTCTGGGCACTGCCAGCAGCCTCTGATGGCACAGGGGGAAATATTAAGGCACAGCAGGGCAAGGAGAATTGCCCCACACCCTAAGAGCTATGGAAGGAAGAGGGGGAAATGGAAAATTCGAGGCTGGAGTAGCCTGAAATTTTTCCCAGGTGGAACTGGATTTCCAGAATGGTAGGATTTGGGTCTTAGGTACAAAGGGCAATGGATCTCAGGTAGGAGGGTGGAAAGAAGCAAAGGTGTGGAAACCCAGAGAGGTGTGGTAATCTCAGGGAAGGGAGGGGATCCCTCCAGATGAAGCACCAGAGGTCAGCGTGGGAAGTGGAGCCATTGCCGAAACTCCATGGGGAGCACAGATTTTATCCTGGGGGCAACGGGGAGCCATCCAAGGCTTTGGATCCACACATGCCACTGGGACTTCCAGGAGCGGGAATGCTGCTGAGTTCCAAGCAGCGATCCTTGCAGAGAAGTGGGGAGCAGTGCGAGGTCTCAGCGCGAGGTCACAGTTCTGCTGCAGGAACATCCCTGCCTGTGCTGACGCCATGGAAAGCCTCCTCTTGTTGCAGGGTTCCTGTTTTGCGGTTGCCCGTGGTGGGGGGCAAGGGCAGCCGACTGTTCTTCTGAGAAGCTCCGGGAACTTGGTGGCACTAGGCCAGACCTCCTCTTTGCGTCCTCAGCTCTGTCCTGGGGGGGGGGAAAAAACGTGAGATGTGTTTGTGTCTCCAGCCCCTCTAGGGGTGACAGCCAGGCCCCAGAGGTCTGAAATCAACATGCAGTTCCCTGGAACTAGAGGGAACTGGTGACAGGCGATAGCCTCTGGGCTTGCCGAATTTGTTCTCCTGCCATCTCAGTGGTGTCCTGGGTCCGGGCCTGAGGTGGCTGGAGATTTATACACACCGTCTCCACCTCCCAAGAGTGTAATCTGCTTGGCACGTTCACAGAAGGTTTAGCAGGTCTGGTTCAGTGGCTACGTGTGGGCGGGTGGGCCGTGAAAAACTGCGGGGGGTGGGGGACAGGGAGGCAGGGAGAAGCCCAGGGAGGCCTTCTTCTCTCTTGTCTCCATCCTGTGTGGCTTCTAGGCCCAGCTCCAGTGTCACCCCCCAGGAGGCCTTCCCTGGTCCCCCACCCCCCCCAGCACACGTACAGATGTGGAACCCTGTATTAGGCAGTCCTTCACGCCCTTTTGGATGGCCAGGTCCCACCACCTGATGCAGGGCTGTTTCATGTGGTCACGTGCCTACCCAAGTGTCTAACCAACTCCCCCCCACCCCAGGCTGTGGGTTATAGGACAGGACCTCCCTGGCTTAGAGCAGTGCTGGGTGCTTGATAACAGTGTGTTAAATAAGCAGCCCAGGGCAGAAGTGGGTCATGGCAAAGGCAGTCACCCAGGAAGAAATGGAGAGGCCTGAGCTCCTGGCCCAGCTCAGGCTTCCCAGGTTGACCATGTGACATGCCAGAGCTCTTGTCCTTCTTGGGGAACCCACCTGTAGGAAGAAACACCTCATTTGCTGGGCTGTCCTAGAGCATGTCCAATAGCCACATGTGGCCACTTACATGTGTATTAGGAAAAATTAAGTGAAAATAGATTTTCGGTTCCTCAATCACAGTACACACAGTTCCAGTTCTCAGTAGCCCCAGGGGGCTAGTGGCTGCCGTGTTGGACGAGGCAGTGGTTGAACATTTCCCACCATCATGGTTCTGTCAGACAGTGCGGCCCCCGCCCGGCTCCCGGGGCCTTTGTAGCTCTGTTCTTGTGGTTCTGTGTGGGGGTGGGGTCCCAAGGCCCACCTGCCTGGTCAGCAGCTCCAGCAGCTGCCCCCACCCTGCATCCCCTAGCTCAGGGCCCCAGACTCTCCGTCCCCCGCCCTCCATCCTTTCTGTGAAGCATGGGGTCCCAAAGGACCTCCCTGCCCCATCCCCACTGGGACTTTTAAAATGGGGCCACCAGCATCCTTCCAGAGACAGTGTCAGGCAGTAATTATGAAACCCACATCTGTCACTTACTGGGTGACTTTGGGTAAGTCACTTCACCTCTCTAACCCTGTTTCCTGGTCAACCAAATCGAGCTCCCTGTACTTGCCTCTGTGTGGCAGGGCTGCAGTGGGGAGGCAGCGAGACGGGCTGAAAGGTGCTTAGCTCAGGGTCTGGCACATAGGACTGCTCAGTACGAGGCGGCTTCCTGACTTAATTCCCTCAGTGCTGGGCTTCTGGTTTCTCCCGAATTCCCAAGTCTGAGAGATTGGGCTCTTCTTGTCCCAGCTCTGTCTCAGGCCTTAGTGTCCTCGCCTGTGAGATGGCTCCTCCCGCTGTGGGCTGTGGCCAGAAACCTTGCTGTGACATCTAGAGAATGGGTCTTGTTGTCCCCCCTCCCGTGGGGCCACGGTAACCGGCGATCCTGTGAAGGCCAGTGGGAAGCAGCGAGGTTGTGAGTGTGCCTGCCACTTATCTGTCCTGACTCTGGGACTGCGAGGCTGTCCCCTGCCAGCAGCCGTCAGGAGGTCCCAGTGTGTGTCCTAGCTCTGCAGGAAGTCTGCATGGCTCCCCACACAAACCTACTTTCATTTCCCTCTGGGAGAAGGAGCTGTAGATCTGTACCTTGGACTCCTGAAGCCCTCTGAGTGACTTGTGCATGAACCTCCCCCATTTGAGGTCCACAGACAGTTTGCTGGGGTCTGCGAGTCCCCAGTTTGTGTCTTCTGGGCAGGGGATCCCATGAGACGTGCCATGTTGACATTGGCTCTTGGGTCCACAGTAGCTCTGAAGAAGGCAGGCAGACAGGGGAAGGCCTCTGGGTCTAGGCCTGGCTTCCAGGGGTCCAAAGGGCTTCAGGAAAAGTGCTCAGTGAAAGAAAGTTCTAGGAGCTGGGGGAGGAGATCCCAGGAGCCTCTGTGCTTGGTGCTGGGCTCTGGGCAGCAGGACAGCACTCAGGCCTGTCCTTGAGAAGCAAGACAGCAACAAGTCTCAGGTAACAGACTGCTTGTAGGGAGGGTACAGGGGCAGCTGGGGTGGAGGCCTTGATATGGGGCTCCCCAGGGATTTGTCTCCATGCAGAGAGGTGGAAGAGGTGTAGGCTAGGAATTCACAGGGAGGGTTCCACTGGGGCAGCGGGGAGGGGGACCAAGGGGAGGGGTGTGGCCTTCCTGTGGTTCCCCGTTATGGGTTGGCAGCCCGTAAGTCCGCAGAGGTCCCGACCCTCCTGTGGCTTGCCCACCAGCCTCTCCCACGCCCCCTCTCCTGCCCCTCCCACACACTGGGACTGGAAGGGACATAGTCTAACCCTCTCTGAGCCTATTTCCTGATCTGTAAAATGGGCAAACAGTGCCCATCTCATAAGGCTGCAGGAGGGTTAAAGAGTACATTCCAGCTATAGCTCTAACCACAGCGCTAGGACCTAGCCAGCCCTGAGTAAATGTTCACTGTCCTTGCCGCCCAGTCACGGGTGTCCTTGTATGTGTGCAAGGCCCATTCCTCTGGGAACACATCCACCCGCTTCGCTGCCTCGTAACCCTCCACCGCAGCCCAAGCCTCTCAGAATGCTCCTCGCTGCCTGTGCCCACCCATGTGTCTGCATGGGGGTGCCTTTCCCCCAGCACAAGCCCTGAAATGGGGAGCACACAGAATGCCCATCTCCCCCAGCGATCCTGGGAAATTCTGGACCTAACAGCCCTGCTGCTTCCCTGCGGGGGCCTCCCAGAGCTCTTGGCCAGGAGCTCAGGCCTCCTCAGTGTTTGCTGAGGGAAGCTTGTGGCTTCTCTGCAGGGGCTTTGGGACTGCTTGTGTAACCCTCTGGTGTGTGTTTTTCATTTGCCAGCAACGGGACCCCTAAAAGCTCCTGGGTAGTTCTGGGGTGCCCTACAGGGATTGCAAGCACCACCATGCTAGGGGCTCAGGGCAGGGGGACCCAAAGCAGAGCACACCGTCCCCCCCCCCCACCCCGACCTGGCCGGACCCAGGACAGCCTTAACCACTGGGTCTCCACTTCTGAATGCCCTCCTCCCATAGGGTGGCAGCCCGGCCCCCAGAGGGGGTGCCAAGGTCAGCATCGGGCTAGGGAAAGGGGCAAGGGCCTAGCATTTCCTTCCCTTTGTAAGCAGAATCTCCACAAGGTATGGGACCTTCCCTGTGAACCCTCCCTTCTGTCCAGGCCACTTTGACCCTTGAGACAGAGGTGGGTCCTTGGCCCCTCTCCATGCCCCTGCCCAAAGGCACAGTGAGTAGCAGGCAGACCTGGTGGGCCTGCTCCTGCTGGGGAACAGGGGGCGTCACTGCCTGGTCAGTTCACCCTCCTTACCCGGCACCCCCGCCCCACTGTGCTCCAGGCTCCCACAGCAACCCCCCCTCCGCACCCCCCCCCCCCGGGAATTAAACCTCCCCACCACCAGGCCTGTCAGGGGCTTGATAATCCTTTCAGAGCTTTGCATGGAGTTGTACCTTCTCCAGGAAACACGTTTGATGACCCGGATAAGCTGTTTGTCCTCGGGTTCCAGGGTCTTCCACGGGAGATTTCTTCCCAGGTTGCGGCTTCCTGATTACTCCCTCCTCTCTCCTGGGAGTGCAGGAGTGCTCCCCGCAGTGCCCTCTGGCTCCTGCCCAGAGGGAACCCAGCCTCCGGCTAGGCTGGGCCTGGGTGGCTTCCCCAGACACCTCCCCGGTCTCAGCTACCTCTTACGTGCAGTGCAGCCTTCCCGGCCTCCACACAGGTGCCCTGAGCTTGAGATTCCGCTGTGCCGCTTGAGCTGCCTCTCCAGTAAGATGGGGGCCCCCCGCCCCCAGGCCTATTGTAACAGGAGCGAGGGAGTGCGGGCGGCCGTCCTGCTGAGGGCCTTCCACGCGAGTGCACTCACTAATGTCTCGCCTGGGACCCTCTCCCAGTTCGCTGTGAAGCAGTTAGAGCCCTCAGCGCTGCCCTGCGTTTGTGTAGGAATATTGGATTTCTTCAAGTTCATGGCCCTAGTGCGTTCGGAGTTTTTATGATCCACATCCAAATGGGCCGAAAAGTACATACTCTAATACATTTTGGATGCATGAACGAACAAATGACGAGTGGGCTCTGGGTGGGGCACGGTGGGGAATGTGGAAAAATGGAACATGGTCCCTGCCCTCTGGGAGCTGGAAGTCCCCAAACAAAGAGGTCGGCCGGATGGGGCGGGGTGTGCGGGGCCACGGGTGCACCTAGCAGCAGAGCGAGGGTGAGCTGGTTGTGTGTTGTAGGTGTTGGAGAAGTGGAAGATGGAATATTTGAAAATGTTCTGCGGGTTTGGGATCTGGGTACAGATGCCGTGAACCTCTGTAGGGGCACATGCCTATGGTCGTGTGGGGGGCATTTACAAGTGGAGTGACTGTTGGATGAATGTATATGGCGGTGTTCTCGGGGATTTGTGGAGGTTTGTGAACACAGGGGTTATTGCGAGTGTGTGTGTGTGTGTTTGTGATTTAACATGTTCCCATCCCTTTGGGGCATGCAGGTGCACACATCGGCCCTCTCTCCATGGTGGGCAGCATAAGGGAGGCCCAAAGCCAGGCTTTGTGCGGCCCGCCCCTCCTCTCACCAGTTTTGTGACCTCAGGCAAGTTACTGACGCTCTGTGATTCCTCAGCCTCCACGTCTGTCTAGAAACAGGGATAATAGTAGCGACCTTGAGATGGCCTGTGAAGACCCGCCAAGTCCATGTGCCTAGACGCAAAGGAAGCCCTCCATAAATACCAGGTGTTCTCATCGTGCTAGGGTAGGAGGGATGGTCCCCGACTGGCCTAGGGGCCCATGACTCTGAGCAAGTGGCCCCAGATGAAGGCAGTCACTATGCCTGGCCCTGTCCCGCCCCCTCCCCAGTGTAGGCATGCCCTTGGCCCACTCAAACTGGAAGATGGACGTGGAGCTCTGAGAAGGGTCTCGCCCCAAGGTCTGGACCTTTCTAGGGATATCCTTCCCCCTGAGAGATGACCAAGGGCCTTTAGCCCAGTGGCCTTCTCGGTGCAACCTCCAGGGACTAAGGGAGGGCCTGGGAAGGCCTGCTGGAGCTGACCCCAGAAGGCCTGTCCCATCCTCAGGAAGATGACTCTGGACCCTCCCAGCCCTCAGGAAAGGGTGTTCCATGGCTTCCCGGGACAAATCAGCCCTGACCCTCCACAGCTTCCTCTCTGCCTGTCTCTCGGGGTGGCAGAAGAACTCTCAGAGCTTTGTACAGAGAAAGAGCTTTGGACTGTTCATCTATCAGAGCACGCAGAGTCGGGAGACTGCCATATTCCACCCTTCACGAGAAGTCCCTTGCCTTTCGGGGCCCCTACTTTCCCCATCTGAACAATGGGGCTGTTAATTCCTGGCCTACTTAGCTCTAGGATTGACTCAGGGCAGGCTGTATCTCTGTGTCTTCACAGCCCTGCCCCTTGGCCACAGCTGCCTGGGCGGGAGCAGCTCCCACACAAACCGGCCCTGGCCTTTTCCTGCCCAACCTCAGTGTCCTGCTGCCAGCTCCATGGGCTCACTGGGGCTTCCCCTCCCTTTGGAGGGATAGGTGTGGGGAGGGGAAGCGCCCTGACCTAGTGGCCTTACCTTACTTACACTTCCCACCCAGGGCCCTGACTTCAGGGTGCTTTGTAAACAGAAGTCGGGGGCCATGGGCTGCCCCCATCCTTGAGGTTTCAAGTTGGACCAGAGTCTCTTCAGAGTCTAAAAATGTACTGCTATCCATGGGGTACCTTCTCTCCCCCCGTGGGGAGCTGCTGTCATTACCAACACTGGGCAGACTGGGAGGCAGGGTCGGGCCGTTTCAGGGGAATGCTGAGGCTCTCCCTCTGGCCTTCCCCCTGCAGAGCGGGGGTCTTCGTTGCCCACCGGTGCCAGCAGCTGCGAAGGTGCAGGGTCCAGGCTTGGCGATGGTTTCCTGACCAGAGACAGGACAAGACCATGACCCCAAAAGATAGCCACGTGCTGGACATGCCACACGTCCAGTGTGGACGCCTGAGCCTGCACACACATGCCCACAGCCCTTCACACAGACGCAGGCACCCACGGACTTCCCACCGCTGGGGTGTTCCTCTCCATCTAGACAACTTGACGGCAGTTTCAATTCTTGTTTTAGCCAACTTTGTTTTTAATGTTGAACAACTATCACTTGTTTGTATATACTTCAGCAGCATAGTCCCTGGGGGAGAAGCAGTCTGTTTTCTTAAGCGGAATCCTGGAAGTCCAATTAGGGAATGATTGTTCCACTTCTAAGATTTTTCCAGCGGCTGCCTGGCATGCCCTGCTGAGCCCCTAATTAGGCAGCCGGGGCACCCCCGGTTCAGGGCCCAGCACAGCTGGGGCTGGCCTTGGGAAGGCCAGGCAAGGGCAAGTTCAGGACCTGAACCCAGGCCACGTAAGAAGCTCTTTCTCCTCCACGTAAGGAGGGCTGATCCGACTGCTTACCATCCCGCCGCCTGAACTACCTTTTGGAGCAGCACATGGGCATGACGGAAGAAGCAGGGCTCTCTGGGTTAAGGGAAGCCGGACCAGTTAGGTCAGGGTGGCCTTCCAGCCCACGCTCAAACTGTCTGGAAGGCCGCCGAATGCCGTTCTCACCCCCACTACTGGGAGTTCACCCGTGATACGGTCCAGCCTGCCATCCTGTCCTCTGAGCTAATTCGAGCCAGGTCTGTGGGCTGCCCGAGTCCTGCCTCTCAGTCGGCGCGACATTCAGTCTCATGGAGCTCTGGAGAGGAGGATCCACTTGGGTGGGGGAAGGCTCCCTGGGGAGGCCAGGCAGCACTGTGTACCATGGGTAGTTGAGAAAGGTGCCAGGGGGTATGCAGGGGCAGGCAGTGCCCAGAGAGCTGGCAGAGATCAGGGCAGGGGCCTGTAGGCTTTGGGAAGCAAATACCTGAGATTCACACCGAAGACGGGATTTTTAGTATGTTATCCAGTGGTCTGCATGCACTTTTGCTGGAGAAGGAGGGTGTGTGGTTGAAAAACACACGTGCCTTGTAGCCAAGTGCAGCCTGCAGACTAGAGGCCTGTCTGAGCAGCAACAGCTGGTGCCTGCTTGCTCCCGGTGGGCCTTGGCCCCCAGCCTGGGCTGGCTCAGTCCTGTGGTGCCACGGAGTGCCTGTGGCCGCCTGGGGAGGCACGGCCTCTCCCCTGGCCCAGGCCTGTTCCCTACGGCCTCTGGGAGGTTCGGATTTCTGCCTGCCAGGTGGGCAGCTCCCCCTGTTCCCTGCAGCTGAGGCTCAGCTCCTAATACCGCCGTGCTCTTGCCACCTGAGCCCCCCAGGTGCCATGTGCCACTCTGTTTCCAGGCAGCAGGTAGGTGGCCTTGGGGCAGGGGCGAGGGGAAGAAGGCAAACAGATCCCAGATGGGACAGGGACGGTATCTAGCCCAGACAGGCAAGTAGGGTCTGGCCTGCCACCTGGCACTGGCATTGTCCTGACCCCCCCTAGGAGCAGGGGGAGAGTAGGTCTAGTAATGCAGGTGTGTGTGCGTGCGCTGACATGCGTGTGTGTGTGTGTGTGTGTGTGTGTGTGTAGAGGGGATTCCTTACTACATCTCTTTCCGTGTCTCTGTATGTTTCAGCAGTGGGGGCTGTCTTGGTATCCCTGTATCTGAGTATCTGCCCATCTCTCTCCCAAGTTGGGCCACTCCCCAGGCTTCCCTGTTCACCTGCCTGTGTCTTTGCGGGTCTCCACTTACACCTGCCGTGTCTCTCACTGTCTCTGCATCTCTGCGTCCCTGCCTGTCTCTGCCTCAGTTCAGAGCCAATGAGGGTTCCTTTGCCATCAGAGCCACCTCCCCCCACATCGGGCTGCTCTGCTTAATTTCATTTTCCTGGGGCTCCAACTCACAGAAATAAACCCTCCCTTCCCACCCCTGCACTTTTTTGATTTAACAAGCCTGCTGGAAAACAATAGTGATTTCCGCATCGATCATAAACAGAAGTGATTACCATACAATTACAGCCTGAACCATCAGCCTCCATGCAATCACTGCGCAGCATTGTAAATCGGAAGACAATTGCCTGCAGAATTACCCCCAAATTGGTTTAAGTGGCAACAAAAGAGTGTTGGCATTTTGGCATTGTGGGGAGGGATGGGGGGAATGCTGGTGGTCCTGGCGGCAGAGGGTCCCCACCGGGGAGCTCTTGGGGTGGCTTCCTTACCTTCCAAGCAGGTGGCTTGCTAGGGAGAGCTGCCTGCCACCTTCCCCCACCCCCTTCTTTCTCCTGCAAGTATTGCTTCTTGCCTGTCTTGGCACAGTTTGTTATAAACTCATTTATACTAATGTGTGAGTGGCTAAGCATACCATCAACTGGGACAACAGAGAAGGATGAATCTGGGGAGAGGGTGTGTCCCAGGAGGCTTCCTCAGCTAGTCCCTGCTAGGCACCCCTCCCCACTCCCATCTCCTCTATGGCTCCTCCAGGTCACCTCATCTCCGGACTCTTCTGGTCTGGCTCCCACCTCGCAGCCTTCCCTTCTCCTCTCCCAGCCTAGAGGAGATGTCCCACCCAGAACCTCCTGTATTCCATCCAGAGGAGGATGTTCCCTCCTACAGCTGTGTCCCCTGCATTCTTCCCAGATGCCCAGGCTGGCCCACTCCCGGAATCCTTCTGACGACTGGCACAGAGGGTTTCAGGAGAGGTCCCCAAGGTGGGCTTCTGTTCCCCTGGGCCTGCCCCTTTCCAGCCTCAGGCTTTAGGAGAAGTCCACTACCAGCTGGACGTCCCTCGAGCATCTGAAGACCCAGCTCTGAGTTCTGGCTGTTTCTGCAGCCACCTCCCCTCCTGGGTAGGTGATTTCTCTGTAGGGCGAGGCTGCTCTCCAGTGATTGGGAAAGCCTCCCCAGCGGCACACCTAGATTTTATCAGGCGTGTCCAGATCCAGTGTGTGTGTGCAGTCGCCTGTCCCTTCGGATTGCACCAAGGGCTTTGCGCATGCCTATGACTTTATTCTTGTTTTTGATAAAGGAGACCCCGAGGGTGACACAGCTTGTGCCGGAGCCAGTCAGTAAGAAACAGGGTCTTCTGGCCCCTGTGAGACTGCTCATTCCTAAGGGCCGTCTCTCCAGCCTTGCCAGCCCTGCACACAGGCTGGGGGGCTCCTTGGTCTCTGATCTGCCCTGAGACCTCAGGCAGGACCGGTCGTTGGAACAGGTACCCAGTGAGAGAGCGCTTGTGGGGCACTGTATCCTATCCCCAGGTTTGTGAGCACCCCTCGTCTCCCTTCAGCCCCGTAAGGAGACTCAGCTCCCCCAGGACCCTCGGGTTCCTGGTGCCAGAAGCTGGTATGAGCGCATTACCACCAGCCCTGCAGCCTGTGCTCAGTAGCATCCTGTAGAGCAATGTCCCTGAGCTTTCTCGCTGGTCCTAGAGTCACAGAGGCTCCATTTCTGGGTGCTCTGGTCACTCTGAAAAAGCCTCCGGGTGGGGCCCCATCTAGACTCGGTATGTTTAGAACCACAAATTGTGTTGGCTGTTCTAGCTCTACCCTGTGCTAAGTGGGGCGGGAGGTGGGGTTTCCAGGGACCACTCTGGCTTGGGCAAGCTGGACAGGGAATCTGGGGTGCCCCTCTGCCTGGCACCCACCTCCTCGGCTCTGGCATTGAGAGGAGACTGGTCCAGAAAGAAGCTGGTACGCACGGCATCTGCACACATGGTGGTCAAGGGAGAGACTGCCGCTAGCAGGACATCCTTGAGCATCCAAAGACCCGACTCCTAAGTCGGTGGGAAGCATTCAGTGGGAAGACGGGGGGTTCGAGATCACAAAGACCTAGACTCGAGTTCTGTGCCTGCCCCTTGGTGATCTGTCTTTAGCTCTAAGGCTGCTTTTTGTTTCAAATGGGAGCATGCCCCCCCCCCCCGCGTCGGACCATGAGACAAGGGAGGTGACAGCGTTACCGGTGCCGGGTTTTTGGGTCATAGCAGCTGTTGTCCTTGGCCCCAGAATCCAGCCCTCTCTTTGAGAAGGAAGGGGGTCTAGCCTTCAGGGAGCACTGGTCACAGCTTTGCATTGGCCATGGTAAAGCTGTCCAGTGTACCCCTCACTTCAACCCTGGAAAGGGAGCGGCCACTGGATTTGCAATGTCGGCTCTGGAACTGGAGCCCTGTGCGGCCGTGTATACTGGCATTTAATGCTGCAGAAAGAGTGAGATGCAGTGAATAACCCAGCTCTTCGCATGAGCCGCAGGTCAGGAGTCCCGCCTCACAGGTGGGCTGTGGCTCCAGGCTGGAGGGCGCGGATGCAGGCCACGTCCATCCCCGCAGAGGTCACGTCAGATGGTGCTGTATTAGGTCGGTGCCCCATTTCACGGGTGTGCGGTCAAGGACTAGATCAGCGACATGTCACTCTCGGGGTCCCAGTCCGAGGAGAGGGAGCTTGGGGCTTCGACCTGGGCCCACAGCTCCATCCACACGCTGAGCTCCCCTCTGGCCAGCTCGGAGACTTGCCCTTTCACAAGCTCTGCGTGGGCTCTGCAGTGGCAAGGCCTGTGTCCGCTGGTACCCCCTCGTGCAACCTGAGTCCTGCAGCAGGGTGGGCACGTGGGATGGTGTCTGCTGGGGGGATGGTGGAAGGCGCGACCCAGTGAGCGCTGCCTGCTAAGACTTGGGTGCACACGTCACTCCCCTCCTGCAGGAGGAGGCACAGAGCCAGCTGCTGGGGAGTGATGGATGGCCCCTTTCCAGAGATAAATGTGGCAGTCAAGGTAATCGGATTGTGTGTGACGGTCTAATTTGTAGGCGAGGGTAGGAAGCGCCCAGCCGTGCCTTGCCCCAGCCGCCCATATTAGTTTAATCAAATGCCCAGTATCTAAATGACTGGGCCCCAGTGATGGATGATCTGAGCTTTGTTAAATGCTGTTGCCCTGTCAAACCAAACTTACCAAGGCCCTGCCAGGCTCCTGGGCTCTTTAATTTGTTTTTTTCTTGCTTGGTTATCTCCGCATGGGGCAGAAAGGGGAGGGCGGGCTGGGGGTCTTCTGTCTGTCTTAAGTGTCTAGTTTTCTTAGAAAGGAGGAGGCCAGAGCTGAGGGGGAGTGAGATGGAGTCCCCTTCCGTCTGTCCTGAGAAGCCCTCCTAGCTCACTGCAGACCGTCTTAGGGCACCCTCCCTTGAACCTGGGCATCACAATGTGCTGTGTTGTCTTCTATCTCTTCCAGACCCTCCCACCACCCTGGGCCTCACCTATTTCATTCTCTTAATGGGGTATTTGGAGTTAGCAGAGGTTCTTTGCTTTAATGTCAGAAAATTTATCAACTTTCCCTTATGGTTAGCATTTGCGGTCTTCTTTGAGAATCTTTGTCAACCCCAAGGTCATGGAGATCTTCTCCTGTAGCATCTTCTAAGCAATGTATTGTTTTGCCTTTTTTTTTTTTTTCTTTTGGTCTGTGGTGTGAGGTCAGGGCCAAGTTTCCAGCCTGGCCATGCTGTGCTCTGAATGTGTCCTGTGTGGCCCCCAGGCCAGGCTGGATCCTTGGAGAGACAAGAGGTAGAAAAGGCTCCGTCCTGTTCTCCAGGAGTGACAATCTCTTTGCGCTGAACCGTATGTTCTTAGAAAGAAGGTTGAGAACAGCGTGTATAAGATGCCACCCTTCGTGTCAAGGGTGGGGTCTGCCCACCTGTATAATGGCCGGGGCCGGCTTTTACGTTCATGTTGTTACCCATGTGGGTCCTTGTTCTAGGTACCGAGGCCGTGGCAGTGAACACAGCATGTGGAAACCCCTGCCGAGGAAGAGCTTTCGCTCTGGCTCAGGGAGTGGGGCATCAGATGATAAACACGATCAAAAGCAGAAGGGAGTCAGTGCTATGGAGAAGGATCACTCGGGGGAGGGAGACAGGAGGCAGGACAGGTGGTACAGTGTGCACGCTGGAAAGGGCAGGGACGCCCTCCCCAAATACGGGCAACTGGGTAGGGGGGTGAACCACGTGGATATCCAGGGTGGGAATCTTCCAGCCAGACGTTGCCAAGGCCATGATGTATGTCAGTGACAGAACGGCTCTGAGAGGAAACCCCAGAGCCTCTAGCAGGATTCCCTTGGTTGAGGCAACAAGCCTGGGGTTGGAAGAGACCATGTTTTCCAGCATGTGTCCTTTATCGACTTCTGTCCCTAAGTCACGTGCATGCATGACTTCTTCAAAATTATACTGAAAAGTTAAAGAAGGGCGGGCGGCGAAGTAGAGCCAGCTGGAGTCATCAGTGGCAGTAGAAGAATGAGCGGTTTGGAGGCTAGCAGATCTGGGCCTCGGTTTCTCTTCGGGTCTCCGTCTGAAATGTTAGCTTTAAGAGGATGCTTTCATGTATTATGTAAGTAAGCAGTAATGGCATTAATGAAAAATAAATCGTCCCCTTCTGCCAGTTGTTTTGGCTGGTCGTCCTTGGGCAAGTTCCTTAACCTCTCTGAGTGCCAATTCCCTCCTAGAAAATGGGAGTCCTGATCCTGACATCATAGGACTGTTAGGAACACGAACGGACCAAAGGGATGTGTCGAATTTCTGCCCAGCTTGCAGTCGACCTTCACGAGGGCATGTACCCGCATGGCCTGGCCTTCTTTGGGGCAGAGGCAGGGAGTAGATCCCCTGTCCTCAGAGCCTCTGAGTGCTGGAGATCCCAGGAAGGTCCGGGCTCTGGGTTCTAGCTCTCAGAGAGGTAGCTGGATTTGCTCTGGACTCCCGGGCCAATGGCCGTCCAGACCCTGGGGCCCTGTTAGGGGGTCAGGTGCGTGACCAGCAGGCCCTCGAGAGCCTCCCCGGGATCCAGCTGGTCCAGCTGGTGCCTGCTGGGCTAGGACCAGCCGGTCATCTGGCTCCGACGTCCCTCCCTGCCCTGGTGTTTCCTTCTCTCTGGGTGCTGTGTTCATTTTTCATGGCTTCCATCAGAGGCAGAAGGCAGAGAGCTGTTTCCTGCAGGGAGAGAGCAGGCGCTGGAGTGGGGAGGAGGGAGGCAGAGCTGCGTGGTGATTAAACACTGCAGAGACCTAAACTAATGACGGCCCCCTCCCCCAGCTGCTCAGGAAGAAAGACAGGAATGGAAGGCAGCCCAGGCTGCTGTCAGTGCACCCCCCCCCCCACCCTGGGGCCTCCTCCTGAGAGCCAGGGCCACGCTGAGCCCAGCAGGACCTAACCCTGTCCTTCCAGCCACTCTGTGAGGCAGACTGCAAGGCAGAGAGGGCTTAGGGCCACCCAGCCAACGCACTGGCGAGTTGTGGGGAGATAGGAGTAGTTGCCTCCCAGAGTGCAGGCTTGCGTGAGACAGTGTGTGCAAAGGGCTCAGAACAGGGCCTGGCCCCAGCCCAGTTCTCCACGCACAGGAGGTCCTGCCAGGTCCTGCCATTACACCTTGGGAGCAGGTAGGTGAGATATATCGGCTGATGTGCAGGTGAAGAGAGAGAGAGGTCCATAAATCTGTCAGGGTCTTGCCCAAGACCACACAGCACAGAGTGAGTAGACAAAATGGGGACTCACCCACTTTGGACTCCCTACCCAGTGTTCTTTCATCTATACTAAGGCCGGGGAGGGAGTTTAGGGTCAAACTTCCAGGGCCTTGAATCGAGGAGTCTGCAGACCATGTGCCAAGCACACAGTTCCCCTTGGCCTGAGAGCCTGTGTGGATTCTGAACCCTGCAAGGGAAAGGGAAGAATTATTCCTTCTTTCTCCGTTCATGGAGCAGAGGACCACTGGGCTAGACCAGTGGTTCTCCAAGTGGGGTTCTTGGACTAGTGACATCAGCGTCACCTGGGAACTGGCTAGAAATGCAGATTCTTGGGCTCCATCCCACCACCCGCTGAATCTGACACCCCACTGGGGATGAGGCCTTCCAGATGATTCTGAAGCACAGGCAAAAATTTCCTATCCTGGAGACCCAGGTGGTTCAGTCCTGCCCTGGCACCTCAGCACCCAGGACACCGAGTCACCCAGACATCCCCAGGTGTGTTACTCTCTGAGAAACAGGTGCAGCCAGGAAGCACTATATGTAAATGGAATTCTCATAAATGATCATTTTCATTGCAACAAGGCAGCTAGATATTTAAAGAAACCTCACAGAGAATCATTTCATCTCATAAAGGAGCTTCTGCAAAGAGAAAACTCCTCTCCCGTTTCCCCCAACCCCCTCCCCAGTGTTCTAGAAATTCAGTCTCTAAGTCATGTTTTCTTCGGGTTGGTGTCCACCTCTCCATAACCAAAACAGGTAGGCAATGTGACAGAGTCACCAAGAGGCACCAGGGACCCCAGCAGTCTTGGGCAGCCCAGTTGGGCCAGTCCTGTGTTTTCAGGCAGCCAGGCTACCAACGGCCAACCCCTGTGAGGCACCTGGAGAGGTCGTGACAGCCAGTCATGGGCGGCTTCCAGGCTTTCCTCAAACGTCCACATATGCTGGGTTTCACAGAAAAGGAGTGGTGATCAGTCAGGAAGCCAGGACAGAAACGCAAGATGTGTGGGTGATGGGCTGCTCTTGTTGGATACACGAAGGAAAAAAAAAGAAAAAGAAACAAACAGTGCAACACAGGTTTTAGATAGAGAACCCACTGGACGGTTGTCATCTCCCACAGTGTGGGGCCAGGTGACCTGCCCCTGAGCTAAAATACCTGCCTGATTTGCAGAGCGACTGCCGCTGGAACAAGACCACTGCGTCAACTTCTGAGCCACCTGCCTTGTGACTCAAGCCTTTAGCACAACGTGGCCTCCCCTTCACTAGCCCAGGCTGAGCCCAGGCTGGGGAGGGTGGAGGTGTGATCCGCCTCTCTTGTACTGTGCACCTGAGGTTCTTGCAGGACGATGAGGTCCCTCGGGCGGGGGAAGCAGAGGAGGGTTGGGGGTGGTCAGCAGATTGGTCCTGAACTCGCTCTTTCTCAAAGGGCAACGAGTGACCTAAAGCCTGTTCTCAGGAGTCAAGTACATGGATCACCAGGCAAAGTGCCACCCGCCCCAGATCTGTCTCTTGTCCTTGTCACTATGGCACACACACACCCTCAGTTACTCTAGGGCTGGGAAGGTTTCCAGGTGGTTCCTTAATAGAAACAAAGATACCCTGGGATCAGTGCCTCCCCAAGGCCTGGTCCCTGGACCCCAGGGTGGTCTGCCATGGCTTTGGGAGCCCAGGCTGAGTGAAAGGGAACCTTCTTCTGAGGGTTCTGGCGTTTGTTGCTGGCTTCCACTCCCATGAGGATCGAGAATGGCCGTGGGAACCGGAACTAACAGTGGAGGTGCACAGCCAGGCCTCTCAACTCTCAGACTCACAGCTGCCTTGCCCTCCTTTGAGGTGGACAAGCATGGTGTTTAGACTCGGCTTCTGGTTGAGCCTAGAAGGGGTCTCCACTCGACCTCTCCTTAGATCCGGAGGGAACAGAAGGAGCCAGACCAATGGCCAAGCACTATGCTGGGAAGCCTCGGGAAACTCAGCTCCTCAGGGAAGAAATAGATTCCTGCCCCGCCCCCCGCCCCCACCCCTCCAGTTCCCTTAGAGTATGCCCTGGGCTGTAGTATTTAGGCCCCAGGAGAAATTCTATGTACAGGATAGAAACAGGCTCTCCAGGTAGCCCCTGCTGGAATGAGGGACATGCAGGTTTCATGGCTCCCAGGGGCACGCTCTGTGCCTGTGGGGCCCAGGTCTGGTCTTGCAGACCCCCTGGGGGTGTCATCCCAGGGTCAGCAGTGTGGGGAGAGCACCCTCGCTGTCGTAGGCCTCTGGGCTCCCCTGTGCCTTGTGTGGGTGCTGCCTTGGAGCAAAAAGGAGCCGTGGAGATTCTTGACTCCCTGGACCCTCCTCCTCCCAACGGCTATTCTGGTCAGACCTCAGGGAGTCAAAGGGATCTGTCCTTTCCGAAGCCGTGTTCTCCCAGAATATGTTCTCCCAGAATATGGTGGGGCAGATGCACAGAGGGCACCTGGCTTCAGTCAGTTGTGGGGGCGGCTCAGGGCCCTTCTCCCCTTCCCAGCATGGAAGGGGAGCTCTGCTCACCCTTACTCTACTACCAGCCAGTGTCCCTGGGGTAAGAGGAGAAAGTCCCGCCTCTGTCCCAGCCTGGCACGAGCTTGGTGTGCCCTGAGCCAGGATCCCTACCCTCTCTGTTCCTGCCCTTCATCTCTAAGATGGGGGCTGTGACTGCCCCACTCCTGAGTAGTTTATAATGATCTGGCGGCAGAGTGCTGGGGCATGGGACATGGTGCAGGCTCCCTGCCAGCTGGTCTCAGCAAGCAGCACTTTGGTCTGTGCCTCTGCCTGGCAGGACCCAGGGGGCACCTCTCAGGAAAAGGGAGCATTCTCTTTCCAATGCAAAGAGCCCCTTGAGCTGGCTTTGGGATGTCTTTACAATTAAATGGGTTATCCTGGAAGGCTCCAGATGGTGGTGTGAGGTAGGCAGGGAATTTTCCAGGCTGGGATTTTCCTAAAGCCCACAGACAGGCTCAACCTGTCTGGCATCTCTCCCCCCTCCCCACCCCCACCCCGGGTCTGAAGATCCCGCCAGGCAGGATGAAGGACGGCCGAACCGGTTTGGGAATCATCCCTGCCAGCTCCGGCTCCGGGGTCCCCTGGAGTTCAGTTCCCAGGGTGAGTTCACATGCCCTGAGACTCCAAGCTCCTGCCAACCCGGGCAGCCCTTGGGGAGAGGGGGTGGGAGCATGGAATGAGTGTTCTGGGAGGAAGGGCACAGCCCAGAGGCCCTCTCTGGCCAGCCAAGGACCTGGAGGAACGGGATGTGGAGCTCAAGGATATGGGTAGGACCAGGCAGGACAGGCTGTGAGCCTCCATGCATGTCTGCGGCCAGCCGGACCTCCAGCCTGCTCAGTTCTCGCTGCTCTTGGGCCCGAGCATGTGCACAGGCGCACATGGAGAAGGGCAGGGTCACTGGCAGCCAGAGGGCCAGCAGCGGATTCCTCCTTGTTTTGACTTCCATGGCCACAGTGCAATGAGAGGTGACAGAGCAGGGAGTAGAGTGCGGGAATGAGCTCGCGCACTGTCCTCCTTGTGCTGCTGCTGCTGCTGGTACGAGGGTACAGCTGTTCTGCAGGACAGTAATATTTCCCCCCAAGGAAAACATCTCTTGTTTTATGATCCAGGGGTCAGCTGTCAGGGCCATGAAGTCCAGCCTACAGCCCCCCAGGAACAATGTTTTCAGGAATTGGAGGGAAGTCCTAGCCTCAGCAGCCCCAGCAGCTCCCTCTCCCAGCCCTCCTGACCCCCAGGCTCTCAGATCTCTGCACACCTGCTCCCCGCTCTGCATGCCTGGGTTTATTAAATGGGGTAACCAGGCAAGGTGAGATCTCTGGAGCCCTTTCCTTCTGTCACCCGGGGAGGGGAGGTGACAGGGAGAGGGGAGGAGGGACGTGTCCAGACCAGACAAGAGGATAGGCGGCTCTTCCCACAATCCCACAGCACCTGCAGGATTGAGAAGGCCAGAGGCTAGCCTCAGCCCTGAGAGCCGTGACCCCGTTAGGAGACCAGTTGCTGATTCCCAGAGCCACAGACTTCAGAGAGCGCAACGCCCCCCGCCCCACCCCGCGCATGCATGGCCCAGAGGCAGAAGGGAGTTGCCTGAGGTCACCCAGGAAGTTGGTGACAGACCAGGGACAAAAAGCCGGGATGAATCACAGGACGGGAGGTGGGCAGAAGGCGTGCCTTGCCTGTTCTCAGATCTGTGACATCACAGACTTGGGGGGTTGAGAGGGAAGCTGTGCTGGCCCAGCAGCGGGGTCACGGTCCTGTGGTGGGATTGGGGTTGAACCGCCTTCTTGTGGGCCGCCGTTGCTGCTTGGTAAAACATGGACAACCTTGTCCTGGGCCAGCCCTCGCTGGGGTTTGTGAGGCTCAGCAAAGCAGAGGGTGCCAGCCAGATGAGAAGAGTCAAGGGCTGTCTCTGCACCTTCGTGATCCCATCAGATCCTCCCTGTCCGTGCCAGGGTGAAATCACCCTGTTTCACAGGCCTGCACTTGGGGCCCCTGGCTGGCCTCGAGTCCGTGGCCACATTCAGGCCGACACCCGGTCTCCTGAGACCCAGCAGCTGCTGGCCCTGGCTCTGCCCCTTTGTGGTCAAGTGCATCCTGTGCTGTTTTCTGGGAGGAGATGACCCAAGAGAACTGGCAGGGAGGGCCCCTCTTTCCATTTCTGGGGGACCCGGCAGTGGTGGGCCCACCAAGGAGGACAGGCGGAGGAACAATCCCATGGACATCTCTGTTCTCAGAGCTGGGGTCATGGGTCAGAGCAGGAATCCTGACCTTGGTTCCTGTCTCTCGTCCCACCTCCTGAGGGATGGGGACTGAGGAGGGGCCAAGGGCCCGCCCAGGCCTCCCAACTGACCCACACCTTGTTTGGGGCCAGAAGAGAGGCTCTTAGTCAGCTGCTCTGTTGGCCCAGTTGGAGAGGAGGGCCGCAGAGTCCGAGCCTGCTCCCCGGCACTCCTGAGGAAGGAGTCTGCCCAGATTGGCTACCTGCCCAGCGTGGCCTAAGAGCTGGGTCAGAAGTGAGCAACTTCTGGGCCTCAGATCTGTGGGGGCCTGCCATCTGCCTGATTCAGAGTCTGGCAGGGACAGCAGAGGGCGTGGGCGTAGCTGGGAGCTAGGGAGCAGAGCAACACCACCTGCCCAGAGAGCAAGCGGCGTGAAGGAGGTAATTCGGGGCTGGGCCCAAGGTGCAGATGCATTTTTGCGATCCTCTTGGAGATGAGTGAAAGGAATTGTATTCTGTTTGAGCAGCAGCATGTGGAGAGGGAGAGAGAGAAGCCTCCCAACCCTAGAAGGAGCATGTGCTCTACAACCAAACCAGGACAGTTTCTTTGTATAGAGTCTTTGAATGCCAGAAATGGTACTATGGTACTACCGTGTTATGTGCATTAGCTGGTTTAATCTTGACACCTTAGGAGATGGGTAATATTTATTCTCCCCATTTTACCAAAGGGAAGACCAGAGCACAGAGAGGCTAAGTAACTTACCCCAGGTCACACAGCTGCCAAGGGGCTCAGCTGAAATTTGAACCCAAGCTGACTGGCTCCTGTATGTGCTCAGCCCCTCTGCCTTCTGGAAGCAAGAGGTAGTCAGCATTTTCCAGCTTCTGAATTTCCAGCTGAGACTCTAGCACAAGACTTGACATTTCTTCCATGTGGTTTAAAGCTTGGGTCCTTCTTTCATCTCAGGACGCCTCACACCAGGCCTGTGAATAGAGGTTCCTCTTATTGTCTTCACACTTTACAGATGACACGGAGAGACCAGGCCACACCTGAGTCATGTCAACCCCTGTGGCTGCTCCCGCTTCGCCCTCCCCTCCAGGCTGCTCACTACTCTTTTTCTCTGCACGGCTTTGGAGCGTGGATCCTGGGCCTCAGGTGCAGACAGGAGTCCCCGCTGGCTGAGTCTCCATGGTCTCTGACTCCTGAGCTTCCCGGGCAGCGGTTCCAGGGTCCCGTCCTGTGGTTGGGAGATGAAAGATGTAGGTCAGAGACTGGGAGGGCATGGCCTGGGTCTGGAGACAGGAGGAGGAAGAGCAACAGCATCTCCAGGGAGCCGTGGGTCTGGGAAGGCCCTTGGCCTTCCCCTGTGGGGTGGACAATGTCAACATCAAGAGCAGTATCACACCGTGAGCAGGGAAAACCCAGGGCTGCAGCTAGCCTGCCAAGGTGTGGGAGCTGATGTGGTTCCTTTAATCTTCTTACCTTTCCTTCCCTTGTTAGCAGAGCCTATCAGCGGGTAGGTCACAAAACAGGTGTCACAAAACAGGTGTCAGTTGACTCAGATACAGATGCTTTTGGATGACAGCACCCATCTTTGAACACATCACGATAGAATTCCATGCAGGGCTGATGCTGCTGAGGCCAGGCCCCTGCCCTCGAGGAATGGGGAGAGGGGTGGAGGGCTGCCAGCAGGTTTAAAAGCCACAGGGAGCCTGTCGCATGTGTGCCCTGATTGTCGGTCTCTTGGATGCAGCAAGTGGGTCTGTCCAGCCCCCCATTTCCCCTGTAGTACGTTCTCCAGCGGTGATTCGTTTCAGCCCGTCGGTCGCATGGGTGTGTCGCCGATGTCAAGGGCCATGTTGGGTGCTAGGGCTGCAGAAGCGAACCCCTTGGATCCCGTCCTGGCCCATAGGGCTTATGCTCGCGTGGGACAGTGGTGCACCTTTCCCCTGGGGTAGCCCGGCTCTCTGACTCATTTCTGCGTCCATTGAGCACCTACCATCTACCAGGCTGTGTGCAGCCTTCGGGGACACAGATTAGAAAAGAGGTGATCAGAATACATTTGTGGAAAAATTCCTCTGGCTGCCTTGCGGAGTGTGGGTTGGCGGGAGGCAGTTTCGGAGACAGAGATAAATGAGGGGCCAGGCTTGTCATAATTCAGAGACGGGACAAGGCTGCCGAAGGTGATCGGAACAGGCAGGAAGCAAAGGGGACACGCTGCAAGGCGATCAGGCTGCAGTGGCCCTGCGTGGGGCAGGGGAGGGGGCGTCTTCAGGAGGGGGCTTGGATGCTCCTGGAGCTTCGGGTGGATGAGGGACCAGGAGGAGCTCAGATGTGGCGGGGGGGGGGGGGGGGGCTGCGTGGAAGCCGGCACTTCCTCCTAGCTCCCCGCTGGGAAGTGGGGCATGCTCCCACTGCCACTTCTGAGTCAGGGAGCCGAGAGCACAGAGATGTGTGGGAATGGGTCCTTCCTACCTCTCCCTGAGCCTCGGACTCCACGGCATGCTCCCAAGGGTTCTTCGTGCCTCGACCGGCCGGGCTCTTTTCCTCACCCGCTTCCAAACAGAGCACACCTGTATCCTGCCCCATCCCTGGGTCTCAGAATCCCCTCCTTTCTCCTTCCTTCCCTTTCTTCCTCTCTCTCTCCCTCTCCCTCTCTCGCTCTCTCATACACACACACACATACACTCACAGAGTTTCTCTGTTCTCCAGCAGCCTTTTAGCCGCTAAGATGCTCTTTGATACTTAATACGCCTTTGTTTCATTTCGCATGTAGCTTCCCCAGGCTGCAGTGCATTTGATAATTCCACATCCAGGTCTCTCTAGGTCTCTCTGCACTCCCCCTCACGCCCCCCTAGGCCGCTCCTGTCCCTTCCCTATGCCCAGACCTTCCCCAGAATGAGCAGACCAGGCTTCTTGCTGTCTGAACATCCCCTGCTCGCCTCCCTAAAGAACAAATGCCTTGTTTCCTGTGGCCACTTGGCTGCCTCTGGTTCCTGGCTCCTTTTCAAGCTGGAGTCCAGCCTGGTAAGGGGCAACCTTTCTCTTGTGCCAGGGTGAGCTTATTCACCCCTTTGATGCTCTAGCTCCCAGACCCCCAGCCTCTGCCTCTCCTCCACCCCCACCAGCCCATTGTCTGCTGGCCGCTAGCCATGCCTGGAGAGTACAGCTCCACCCTCCTTACCTGGAACCAGGCGATTCCCAAATCCTGCCACGTGCAGCCTCTTGCCCCTACCCCTGCCACCCCCGTGGTAAGACTGGCCCATCCCACTAGGCCATCTGGTTAGCCCATCCTGGGGGTCCCCTCTGCCAGGAGCTGCGGGTACAGAGACAAGTGCAGGGCCTGTCCCTGTCCCCAGGAAGGACACATCTGGGACAAGCCGGGACTAAGACGCTCTAGGACGCCACTCCAGACCTGCCCTCGCTTTGACATCTGGTTTCTTTGGCTTCTCCATAGAGCATACTGTGGCGGCTGCGGCTATGGGGGGAATGGCCAGGAAGATCTTGGGGAGCAAATGTCTGGAGCTCTCCTTCCCTGCCCTCCTTCAGACAGGCATCCTGTGTCCTCCCGATGCTCAGACCTGGAGCTCATTTCCACTTCTCTTCCAGAAGAGTTCATGCCACCTTAGCCACCAAATCTGCTGGCACAGGGGTCCCTAGACTTGTCTGCTGTATCTCATTCATAGAAGATGCCCCCCCCATGGTCATACTCACCACTGTTTTATGTACCACGAGGAAGGAAGTCACGCCACGAATCACACCACGACGTGGCATCAACAGTAAGACACATGCTGTTGGCAAATGACCCTAGTTGCTGAAATCCGAGGCAAGGCGGGTCTGGAGTGGGAGTCCTCGTGTCCCAGTGGCTTCCTGGGTAAGCTGCAGAGACAAGTGCGGGCAGTGGTCAACCGTCATGTCTTCTCCCGGCCGGGCTCGGCTGACCCTCGAGGCTGCTGCTTCCCCTATAACGTGGCTATCCGGAACTTGGCTGCCAGACACCAGGGCCCAAGACCGGGCCAGGTGAGGTGCCCCGGGGTGGGTCTTGGGGTGTTAAAGATCCCAAGGAACCCCTCGTTGAAGATGGTGGCTAGTGGGCCAGGAGGCAGATCCTAGGGAAGCCAGAATACCTTCCTTCCGGGGCTGAAGGTCCCTCTCCACTGACTGAAGCAAAGGCATAACTGCATCTAAACGGGGAATTGATTTTTGCCTTTCATGTCTCAGGCAAAGCGGGACATGTGATAGGGGCCACTCGGCAGATTCCATAGCCAATGGGGCAGGCAGGCCTAGTCATCTGCTCTGGGGTCTGGGACTTAGGGACACTCTGCTTCCAGCCCAGCCCCTTTGGCACTTCTGCAGCTGCTTGCCTCCCCACATCATTGGTCTCTGTCGTACGGTCCCACATGGCCAGCGACACCAAAGCTGCATCCTGATGGTCGCTTCTCTTCTGACTGAGGTCAGTAATACTAATCTTCACCGTAGCAAACACGTGTATGGCCCCCTACGAGTGCGGCCCCCGTACTGTGTGATGGTAACTCAGCTCATGCTTGCGACTACCCTCTGAGGTGGGGAGTAGAATCACCACCATCCCATTTTAGAGATGAGAAAACTGAGGCCCAGGAAGGGTAGGCAACTTGTTCAAGGTGCCACACGGGTGGTGGAGACTGAGCTGGGATTGGGTCTCATGGACTGGTTCCAAAGCCGGTGCCTCCACACTCTCCCAGGGCTGTGTGATGGGTGTGGGATTGATGGGCTGCTTTTCGGGGGCTACTGTAGGATACAGGGTTCCTTCGTTCTTCTGCCCACCCTCCCTCCCTTTCTGGCTTCTGCTTGGATACCTTTGCAGTTGGCTGACAACACTAATTTATAGCTCCCATTCACTCCCTGAGACAGGCAGCTTCTGTTAAGCCCATTTCACAGATGGGGAAACTGGGTTTTCAAGCCTGTGTGAAATCTCAACAGCCAGGGAGTGGCAGGACAGGACCCAAGCCCCATCACCCATGGGACTACAGAGCCAGAGCACTTAGCTCCTGTTCTTGGGTCCTCCCTACCATTGTCCCGTCCCCTACCCTCTCCCGGAGCGGCTTAGGCCCTGGTGCCCGTTGAGACTGCCTTGACCCCTCCTGGAGTAGGTCGGGTTGGCTTCCTCCCGTTCACAAGGTGCTTTCCTGCTGGGGGGAAGAGGGAGCATTCGCAGACCCTCACCTGCTGTCCGGAGAGCACACGCGGTGTTTTCCCAGCTCTCTGCGCTTATTACACCAGACCCTTTTCTCAGCACCTTGTAGGTGTTAGTGTCATTCCAGGGGCCCAGCAGTCCTAAGGAGAGAGCATTAGCATTATGCCTATTATCAGATAAAGAAACTGAGGCCCAGAGAGTGTGTGTAATTCACCCACAGTCACATCCCATTACTGGAACCCAGACTGCCAGGGTGAGTGGTACCCCCAGAACCAGACCCAGGGCTGGCCGCCGTGGCTGTCCAAGCAGCAAGAGGGCCACTCCTTCCCCTGCCTTAGCCCCTTAAGATGGCTGGTATCTCTTCCTGAAGCTCTGCCCAGTTCGGGCAGCCTCGTGCACACCGCACAGTGCCTTCCCATCCCTCCCACCCCATCTGGGGACTCCGCATGTCTGACATCCCGCCTGAGCCCTGAGCCTGTGCTCGGCGGTCCCCTCTCCTTTCCCACCGCAGAGAGGGCACAGAGCAGAGACCCATGGGACCCCATGGACATGCAGGCAAGACCGGCCCCATCTGAGCACACACGCTCCACTCCTCCTGGATGCAGGCACGATGTGGTGTGCACGTAGACGCCCACCCAGCTGGCCTGTCTGTCTGTCCTTGTATGACCCCCTGCCTGCCTCTGTTAGTCCTCCTGGGTCTCAGACAGTGCCGACTCCCTGTTGGGCCGCAGACTGGCTCTCACCTGCTGTCATCACCCAGCCTTTGTGTCAGAGCAGCTTGTGGGGGTCTGCGGCACGAGAGAGCATGCCCTGTGTCCGTGCCGCCACCCCCATGCGTCGTCAGCATGGCCTCTGTGCTAGCTGGCTGCCCGGCCGAGGAGGGGAGGGTGCTGCCTTTCTCGCCCCCTGCCCTCCTCCTCTGTGGCTGTCCTGGTATCTGTGTTATGTCGTGACTGGCTTAGACACACGTCCCATCTGCTCCCCATGTCCCAGGCTCTTCGCAGCCAGGCCCCGCGATGCCACCAGCTTCCTTTCATTCCCTTTATGGAAAACCCCTCCACCAGTGATAGGCAGACGAGGGCTGTCCTTGACCAAGCAGGGGGGTGGCCCGTGACATTGGAGGAAAGCTCCCGCCCGGCGTGGTGGCCCCCAGGAGGAGCACGGGCTGGGAGGGGCGTCCGTGGGCAGCGGGCGACACCATCTGTGGCCGTCCTTTGTGCTGGCAGCCGAGCAGTCCCTCCATCGCCGCGATCCGGCAGGCCTCGTGCTTGGCGTGCAAATCAGTTTCCAGATGCCCAGTACCATCCTCCCCGCCCCCCGCCCAAGAAGCGGTAACTAGGGGCTTGGGAGAAGAATGGAGCAATCTGGAGATTCATTTCTGTTTGTTCCAACCTCTCTGAATAGGCTGCCTCCCCCTCCAGCTGTGGCAGATGTGTGCTGGATGCCTGCTTTAGGGGCGTTTTGCCATGGTTCTGGGCAGACACCCGCCAGGGTAGGGGTCTCTCTGGCATCCTCCTCCCTGGACAGGTGGTGGCAAGATGAGCCTGACAGAGAAGGGCAGGACACATCTTTTAAGATGTAGCTCACCCATTGGCATCCCCTCCCGGAGGCAGAACAGGTACTCTCCTGGCCAGAGGCACAGGCTGGTGTTCAACCCCTGCTGGCCTCTTTGACTGGTGGTCTTTGGGCAGCACACAAGCAGAGCAGACGAACCCAGCAACCCTAGAGGACCCCTCCCCACCCTGACCCCATTCCCCGGGAGAACCATTGCCTGTCCCTTGCGCAGCAGCCTCTGTGCTTCCCCGGGAACAGGTATGCCACCATTGTGGGCAGCTGCCAGTGGGACGTGTGCACAGGGCTCTCCTGCTGGCCTGAACAGTGGCCTCTTGGCTCCTGCCCACCGGGTGAGGGGCAGGAAGGAACCCACCGCTCCCCATGACTGGCAGAGTTGCTGTGGGCCTGGGCAGGGTCAGACAGGACTGCAGAGGGTCCCAGCCCTGCCTCTCAGGTCTGTGCACCAATGGGGCACTTGGTCCAGGATCTGGGCAGTTTGACGTGACAGCCCTGGGAAGCCACTGCAGGGCTCTGTAGGGCAAGGCATCTTTCCCAGCGCTCGCTGAACATGGTGATGGGGGCGGGGGAGTTCGGACGAGGCCGGAGGACTTCCTTGCTAAGTTGGTGGGGCTGGAGTCCATGGCCACTCGGTTTTTGCCTTCTGAAGGGTTTCATCTGCTCTGCCACATTTTGGTCCCGGCTTGGACTTCACTACTGGGGCAATGGGGCAGGAGCACCCCTTCTGTGTCTGCCCCTCTAGCTGTGGTTACTGGGAGCCAGTGACTTCCCTCACCTGAGCTCAGTCTGCTTATCTGTCGAATGGGGTGAGTGGCTGGCATTCTGGATCATGCAGGGTGGATTTGGAGAAAAGGACACAGAAGCATGTCATACAGCATCTAGGTGGGAGAGCCTGGAAATGAGGAAGTGGGCTCTGCGTCCAGCAAGCGGCTGAGCGGTTGTGCTTCCACGGGCGTCTGTCAGACTGGCCTGACTCCTTCCAGAGCTCTCAGACCCGGCTGACCAGTCCTCATGGCAGGAATGGGGCAGTGGCCGGGGTGTGGTCACCCCCTTTTGCTCCTACACCATCTCAGCAATCCCCCCCCCCGCGCACCCCTCCCCACAGCCCTGCGAGGAGGGCAGGGCAGAGCTGAGCAAACTGAGGCCCAGAGAGGGTCTCTGAGCTCTGTTGGTTCACGTAACAAAGTGGTGGCAGCCCAGCCTTCCCAAATCGCTCATGCTTGGATGGACTGGCCAGACGAACTGACCAGGAGGGTGCTTCTGGCCTCTGGCTGCCACATTAGGACAGTGAAGAGTGATTGCCCAATACCCCTTTAGTTAGCTTCAGTTGCTCTTCTCTTGGTGTTCAAGGGCTCGATGCCCGGATGTGGAGGTCCTCCTGGGCTTCTGCCTTCCGTGCCCCCAGCGTACTCTGGGTTAGCCCCCCACCTCACCCTGGGGCTGCCCTCTGCCCTGCAAGTCCTTAGTCCTCCTAAGCGTGGGTGCCCAGCAGCACAGGGACCAGCCTCAGGTCTCCCTGGAAGGCACGGGCACTTTGGTGGGGAAGACTGTCAGGAAGGAGCCCACGGGCATTCCTGGGATCATCAGGAGTCTTCAGGAACGCTCTGGGTTCCGGGTGACTTTTGCCCCTCCTACCCTGCCCCCCGAGGAAAGGCCATGTTGAGCTGACTGTCCAGAGGCCTTGCTGAGAAGTTGGGGGGAACGCAGCACTTCCTAAGCTTGCCCCACATAGGGTCTGTGCTGGGCTCCCTCCCTCCCTCCCGCTCTGGTGGTCTCTCCTTGACACCGTCTCTGACATCCCCTCCATCGAGTCCATGCTCACCTCTGGCCTGTCCTTCTCAGAGTGAGGGCCGTTGACATTGGCCCTCCTTCGGGGTGGCCGTCCCACTCTACAGGTGAGAAGACCAAGGCCTCCTGAGGAGGTTTGGTGGCTCTCCTGGTGTCACATGAGGGTGGAAACACCCAGTCTGGGAGGGTGAGGTGTGGGGGCGGACATAGCAGGGGGAGGTGGCCACGGGGCTGGCTGACCATCCTGTCCTTCCTTGTAGCCCTGCTGTCCTCCTGGTGTGAGGAGCTTGGCCGCCTGCTGCTGCTCCGACATCAGAAGAGCCGCCAGAGCGACCCCCCCGGGAAACTCCCCATGCAGCCCCCCCTCAACTCCATGAGCTCCATGAAACCCACTCTGTCGCACAGGTAAGTGGGTGTGTATCTCCGGGATGGGTCGGGGGCTGCTGGGCGAGCACCGGGCAGTGCCCTTGCAGTGGAAGACCTGGAGGGTTGGGGTGGGGCACCAAGCAGCCCAGAGGATATTCTGTGTTTTCTAAAATGCAGCTGTTTTTGAAATCCTGGTGGAGGAGCACTGTCTCTTCCCCGTCACAGCAGAGGTTGAAAGTGCTGGTCTTACCCAGCGTGGCTGCCCTGTCCCTTTGGTGGAAGGCTGCCTCTTCTTTTAGGTTCTAGACTTGAGGCTGAAGCTTAACTGTCCCGAGCCCAGGGTCTTCCGTTTCTCCTGAGCAGGGTCCTGGGCAAACCCAGAGATACCCAGGGCCCACGAGGGGCTCAGGAACATCACAGAGCTGGGCTCCCACCAGCAGATGGGGACAGAGCCAGCCCAGGCGGAGCAGGCAGGAGCTGAGTGAGGCTGGGCTGTCGGTGCAGGGGTGGGCTCCAGAGAAGCCCGGGATCACAGGTGGGAATGCCTTGGAGGAGGCCGTCGGGCCCCGAGTAAGTGGCCAGTCTGCCCGGCCCCAGCCTCGGAAGGAGCACGTGTTCAGGATGAGCAAACCCTGAAGTCAGTGATTCTGCAGTTCCCTGGCTGAGCTGGGCCCGCTCCCTCTGCATGCTCTGCCGGATGACCCCCCGAACAGCAGGGCCTGCCCTGCTGTCTGCTTTCCCTCCACAAGTCCCCCTGATGACAAACTCAGGAAGGTACACTTGTAGTCAGAGCTAGGCTCTCATCCATGACCCAGCCTGACTGAGGCACCCGCAGCCCAGAGCATGCGGCAGGTGACCTGGGTCCCACCCTGACCCCTAGACTCAGGACAGCGCCCCCTTCTGTGGGTGTTTCTCATTGGGGGGGGGGGCACTGCCGGCATTGGGTCAGGGCATTCAATGTCTCGGTCCCTGCCCACTTGGTTGTTCTAGTGCCCCCCACCCCAATGCTATAAAAGCACCTTCACACATTTTGAGGGGGTGAGGGTATCACCCGTGGTTAAGAACGACGGCTCTAGAAAGGCAAAACCTGCCTTTGGCTGCTGTCCTCCCGTTGCCCTGGCTCAGCAGAAAGCCGCAGGGCTTCTCCGTCGGGGCTGCCAGCCGCTCTGCGCAGGCTGTGGCTGAAGGGAGCCTCAGCGGTCTGCCTATACTTTAGGCCCTTACCACTCCGCCCTGCCAGACACCTGCCGTCTCTCGTTGCCTCCCATCTCCGTCCGTCCTTGATTTCCTCCTCCAAGCCACTGCACGAAAGCAGTCCCGGCTGGTGGACCGGAGCCCCGCAGCCCCACGAGAGGCCTGCCTCGCATCTGCTCAGCCATGACCGTTCAGACTGCAGAGTGCTGTGGCTCTGGACCCTGGCCAGGCCTTTGCCAGGTCGTTGCTGAGCTGAGCTGGGCTGGAGGCCGGAGACCGTCCTGTCCTGGAGTTACCCGGATGAAGGATGTCTGTGCTCCGGGGAGCTGCATTTCGCTAGCTGGGGAGGAAGGCCCACTGAGGCAAAACTGAGACCCAACAGATAGAGGCATGTTTAGGGTTAGGTGACAGGCAGGCCTGGCGTGGGGGTCAGAAGGAGGAAAAACGGCCAGGCTGTCAAGAGGCTTCCCAGAGGACATGGGCCTTAACCTTCAAGGACAAGGACTTGGTCTCAGAGCTGGGTAGGTGCATTCCGTGAGCTTGAACTGGTTTTTCCTCAGGGGGCCGTGACGCAGTGCGCTGCTCCTGATGCCACACTGGTTCAACTCCCTGTAGGGAGCCATGAATGACAGGAGGCAAAGAGGCAGCCTCTCAGAGATGGGAGAGCCCCATCCCCCGGAAGAGTTGCTGAGAACTGATGGAGGGCCAGTTGCTTCCACGGAACGTGGCCTCCTCACATTCTGCACCATACCTCCCTCCCCAAATGACAGAGCTAGAACAGAAAGCAGGACCAGAGCAGGACAGTGACTTGCCCAAGAGCACACAGCCGGTGAGGAGCAGGCCAGTGCTGTGCCCTTCACTCTGCTCCTGCTCCTGGCCATTCAAGACCGGTGAGGGGGTGTCTGGCTGTTTAACCCAACTCTGATCCAGACTTGCCCTATTTCCCAATTCTGTACGATGCCACTACCAGAAAGAAGTGGCATCATTTGAACAGGGACTGGTCCACATCCCTGAAGACCCCACGCTGAGGCCAAGGGCACATTATGGTTGATGATGCAAGGTGGGCCGTTCTCTACTTCTAGCTTCGTGAGTTGCCCAGGAATCCCCAATAGGAGGCATCACATTTTAAGTCCTCATGTAATTTCCCAAATAAGAAGGAAAGTCAGGTACTTTTCACAGAGAGGAAAATTTTCAGGCCCCTTCCTTCGCTGCTGGATTGAGTGACTTGGAGAACAGAAGCCCCTCTTTCCCTTTTAATTCGGGAGACCCTGGGCCACGGGGGGTGATCAGGATTTGGGACTTGGAGGGGTGTCGCTGTTTGAAAACTCAGGGGGGCTTGTCTGTAGGCTCTGAGGACTAGTAAGTAGGAAAGGGTGGGGGGTCCCTGGGAGCCCGGAGCGCCAGGCTGTCTCTGGGGGACCCTGTGACTGTCATGCTTCCGTTAGCTCCGGAGCCACAGTCCCAGCCACTTAAGGGGTAGGTTCCCTGGAGGTGGGCACCACAGCATCAGGGCTGGAGACAACAGGCACACAGTGGCACTTGGTACCACACACACACAAGGATCAGAGGGCTCAGGCGTCCCGCGGCCACTGCTGGGGGTGACAGCGGTCTTGGGGGAACGACAAGCGCCCACGCGTTGAGGAAGAGCTTTATGGTCTGTGGAGCTGTCCTTGGAGTGGCTCTGAGGCTGGCCGGGATGAGGGGCTGTGTGGATGTCGTTCTCTCTGCTCTGCAGACGTGTGCCGTGCTCCTGACCCTAGAAGGAAGGCCGAGCCTGGGGCTGGAAGGGGCCTTGGGCTCACAGCCCCCCCGCCGTCACCTGGACGTGCTGCCAACGTACACTTCTACCTTCTCTCTCAGATTTAAAGGAGTGGTTAAAAAAGCCGTTTGTAATTAGCACATTGTCCCTATGCAAATCAGTGCTGCAAAAGTAATTAAAAGCCTAATAAATCTCATTTACATTCCTAACTTAATTACAGTCAAAGCCCGCTAGAGCTAAGGATGACTCCAAAATCAAGGGGTGCCGCCCTTCCTCTTCCAGGGGACGGGTTTGTGTCTCCTCCTCCCGCCCCCTGGAGAGGCGCCTGGGTGCACCCCGGGTGCTCCGGTTTATGCAGTAGGTGGGCGGCACAGGCACTGAGCCAGGCCCCCGGGCGTGAGTGTCTTCACTCTGTCCTCTCCGGGCTGGGGGCCTCTGGGCAGCTCTGGAACCTCTCTGTGCCTCAGTGCCCTCATCTATAGTACTAGAAACAGTAGTGCAGGACTTCCAGCGCGGTCGGTGCCCGCGGACTCCGACGCACTCACTCTGGTCAGCCAACAGAGAGGGGCTCCATCAGAGCAGAACCCTCAGCCGCCTCCTTTCCTTGGTGCCGCCACACCAGCTTCTCTGTGTTCATCGTTCGCTGCTTCTACAGAGCTGGGCCCAAAGCTTAGGTTGTCATGGGTCCTTCTTCTTGCCCCCAGAAAATTTTTTAAAAAAAGAAAGGGAGGGAGGGAGGGAAGAAGGATTGATGAAGGAGCCAAAAATCCTGCTCCATCGGTTCCAGATTGCTAAGATACAGGATCTTTTCCTTTCCTCCTTCCTACTGAAAAAATGTAAAACCCTCCAACATGCAGTCAGCTGCGCAGGTCCCTCCGCGTTTCACCGCGGGGAGGGAAGGAAGCGGCCCGAGTAATTGTGATGATGGAGAGCCCCGTTAACGGCTCCCCTAGATGAAAGAGGGTGGGGGCTTCCGCTCCTCACTGGCTTGGTGTTTCATTAGCGGGAGCTCTTCAGCCTTGCATGGAGACGGACCCATATAGCCAGATCAGGGAAATTAATTCGGGTCTGACAATACCCTTAATAGGAATTTGTTCTTTCTCCCAAATAAAGTGGCTGTTAGGAGTGCAAGGGAAGAAATAACTCAGCCCTGCCCGCCTCTTCCCTCTGTGAATGTCTGTGTAGACGCTGCCACAGGAGGTACCCAGGAGCCAGGAATCAGCACTCCACTCTTGCTGGGCTTTTACTCATTTTCTCACATTTAGCAAACATCAGTCAGTGCCTATGGAGCTGCCAAACAGACATGTAAATTGTCTACGCTAACTGCAGTGTGAAAAGCTCTTTTATGTGACAAAAAGAGCTGAGGGAATAGAGGAAAATGTCCTTGGTTCTGCTTAAGAGAATCACAAAAGGGAGTGTACCCAGGCTGGGCTTTGGAGTATAGGTAGGAGTTTGGTAGGGGGCAGGAAGGCAAAGGAACACTAAGGAACGCCCCCAGAGGCTTGGGAAATCTGTTCAATGGGCAGTAATGATAAGAACATCCCCCTCTTGTAGCATTTTTTGAAAACTTGTGAGCACTGTCCTCATATCATCAAGTAAATAAGGGCACCTGCACACACTCAGCATGGAAAAATGGAGAGAAAAGTGGAAGTACAATTTAGCAGGGACTCAGTGCCCGGCTCTGGGTGAAACTTTACCTATATTCGTATGCTTCATTCTAGGAGAGTGTTAGTCCCATTTTACAGATGAGAAAGTTGAGCTGACTTAAGTGATATGTCCAAGGTCATAGAAATTGTCAGTGGCGCAACCAAGGCTTAACCCCAGAGACTCGAAGTTTAGAGCTCCGCTATTTAGCAGGGCCTCCCTGTGCCATCTGAGTATTAGTCTCATGAACGTCTAGTTGGAGTCCCTGAATATTTTCTGGGATACTCTGTGCAGGTTTGTTTTTGGGTTTTGGGTTTTTTTCCCAGGTCACTGGGTTTTCTCTGCAGCCAGTCTTTGAGACTAAACTTTTACATGTCCTCTGTCCCTTCATGCTGGGTGGCGTCCCCCAAGAAGCTTAGAAATTGTGCCCCTTCTCAGAATTCTTGGGGACTGCTAGATGTCCCTCATACTTTGTGCCCCCTTTGCATTACCACCATCTCTCTCCTTTTTTTTTTATTTGAGAAGCGGGGTGGAGGGAGTGGGAGGGAGAGAATCCCCAAACAGACTCCCTCTGGGCACAGAACCTGATGTTGGGCTCGATCTGATGACCCTGAGATCATGACCTGAGCATGAACTCAGAGTCAGCCGCTTAGCCGACTGAGCTCCCCAGGCGCCCCTCTCCATCTTTGTGCGGGGAGGTGCTGTCTTACCAGATCCTTAGCTCCCTGAGGCAAGAGGATGAGGTCAAGCCCACCTGGCAGTCTCGCCCTTGATAAGCTCCAGGACCTTGTGACCCTCAGCTCCTACAGATGCGTCTGAGTTGAGCCCCTTTAAGGGATGAAATGAGTTCTTAGGTGAAAGTCCCTTCACCTAGTTCCTTGCCTCTAGAAGCCACTCCATAAACCATAACAACAGCAGCAGTCACCAGTTTTAGGTGCCAGAGGTAAGCTGCATGTGCTCACGTTGCCTTACACGTGGGAGCTCACTCAGACCTCCGGACAGCCTTCTGAGAGACATACTGTTATTGTCCCATTTTACAGACAAGGACCCTAAGGCACAGAGAGAGCAAGTAGCTGCCTCATTAGCTTCCCTCTGTTTCTCTCCCCGGAGGGTGGGTCTCGGTTGCTGGGAGCCAGTGCCCATGGGGTCACAAGCGCACTGTGGGTGGTCAGCAGTCAGGTTTAATGAATGGACACAGTTACTCATTCTCGGGCTTCCTTCTGAGGAGGGTATGGAAAGTCGGTTTTTCTCTCTGGCACTTTGGTTAGCAAAGGCTTTCTGAGTCCTGTAGGTGTGTAGAGACATCATGCCAGGTACAGGTAGCCTAAGTCAGGACTCCTAGGACGGAAGGAGAAAGGCAGCCTCTCCGTGGGCCCCCACTCAGGCCCTGTGAATGTGAGGAACAAGTGGAGCTCAAGCCAGTGAATTTCCCAAGGGCTTCCTGGAGGAGGTGGCCTTTGGAAGAGGAGCCTGGGAAGGATGAGTGAGGAGTGAGGAGGAAGCGTTCCAGACTAAGGATGAGGGTCAGGAGGAAGCATTCCAGACTAAGGAGGCACAGCAGTGGTAAAGCAGCTGCCTCCCGTGAGGAGGTGCTGGGTAGGCAGAACACTGCCTAGATTACAGGTGGCTGCTGGCACGGGTGCCTCTCCCTGGGGACTGGTGTTCTTGCGGTGGTTTTGGCTGGATGGGACTGCCACTCGTGCTGCAGCTTTCAGCATGAGAGTGGGCTCTGGGGTGGTGCACGATGGGGTGTACCCACTGGGGATGCATAGAGCTGGGCAGGATTACTAAGAGTAGGATGCTGACATCCCAGCAGCCCTGGCCTCCCTCTGAACCACAACCCACTATGAAGAAGGGGAGAGAAGTGGTTCCTAGCAGGCAGTTCCAAAATGCCAGGACCCCTGACCCGGGCTGACCTCATCTGCAGTACTTGCCAGTGGAAGGAAAGGCCTCAGGACACCCCCTTCTCCCACAGGCCCCCTAAGGCTTCCTCTTCATCACCCTAGGCCCCCTCCCACCTTGGTAGGGCCCAGGAGCCGGGCTTGTCCTTGTTCCTCGAGTCCACAGGGAGCTGTAGCTGGGCAGCCCCCCGCCCCCTCGTGGTGGTGTCTGAGCCCGGGCAGAGGCGGTGGCAGGGCCGACTGCCATGGGCCTGTGGGGGCGAGAGCCTTCCCTGCGACAGCAGGAGCCGTCTCCCCAGGAGATGAGTCACAGCCGTGTTGGTGCGGCTGCCACTTCTGCTTCTGCAGCAGGTGCGAGTGGGGGCGAGCAAGTCCCTGAGACCGCCCCTTCACGCGTGTGCCTGTCTCTGCCCCCACGTGTGCACGGCACCGTGGCAGCAGGGTGCGTGTGCAGACCCACAACCGTGTCCCTAGCCGCCCGCAAGCACTCCCAGGATGGGCCTGGGACTCTGGGGGTCCCCTTCCAGCCAGACGGTGGGCATGCCGAGTTTGGGAACCACGGTTAAGTTTGCTTCTCACCAAGTTTCGGGTGGAGAGAATGAAACAGGAAGGAGCTGGTTTCCGCCCACAAGGCCCACCCACGGAGCTGTAGGGCGGTCTGGGGCTGGTTTGTCGGCCTGTGCAGTATCCCGGTGAGCGGGGGCCTGCTCCCCCTCCCCCAGGTGCAGGTGGGGCCCTGCCAGGCTCCAGGGGCTCCCAGAGGGCTCTCCTTCTGAGCCTGCCAGGCACATTCTAAAAGGACATCAGCCTGGAGGGTCGCTGGGAGCTTGTGGGCAGAGAAGATGCACACTTGTGCTGTTAAGTTACTAAGGGTCCTGTGTTCTGTCCTGCACACCAAGGTTGAGGGCCTCACAGGACAGCTCGTGTCTAGGGGTCTTCTCTCTTGGTCTAAACTAGTCTGCAGGGCTTTCCTTCAGGCTGCTGGTATGCCAGGCCCAGGACCAGGTGGAACCCCAGTCCTTCGTGATTTCTCCCAGGGAGGTCCTTCCAGCCCAGCTGTGCTCAGGACCAGGCTCATAGCTTCCTTCCCTGGGCTTCTCCACCCCTCCTGAGCTCTCTGGGCTCCTGGATGCACAAGCAGCCCTCCCAGATGCCAGTATGAGCTGTCCTCCAGCTTTGGTCAGTGCATCTGGGCCTCACCTCCTCTTCACTGGCCCATGCTGTGTCTGGCTGGCATGAGTAAGGGGCAGGCAGGAGGTCTGGGTTCCTGAGGGCCTCTCCTCTCCCCCTGGAAATCATGAGTAATGCCCAGGTCTGTGTCCCTTTCTAGCAGAGAAAACCTTTCTGGCTGCATCTTCTTCTTTGAGCCACATCAGACTTGAACTACCAAGGCCTGTGTTGTCCAGACCGCCTTGACTGAGACCCACAGTAAATATGCGTAGTACACCATGACCCAGGGTGCCCACACACTCGCGCGTAAAATCAAGCCACTGAGGAACGTTATTTATTCTTTTTTTTTTAATTAACATATAATGTATTATTAGCCCCAAAGGTACAGGTCTGTGAATCGCCAGGTTTATACACTTCACAGCACTCACCATAGCACATAACCCTCCCCAGTGTCCATAACCCAGCCACCCTCTCCCTACGCCCCTTCCCCTGGCAACTGGAACGTTATTTATTCTTACCGTGCGCTCACCCTTAACTGCTTTCTGTTTAATTCCCTCTTTTTCCCCTCATGCTGGTTTGATGCCATGACCCAGTCGTGTTTCATGACCCACAGCTTAAAAACTCTGAGAACAGAGTAGGGGAATGTCCTTCCTCTGCCCATTTGATAGATGAGAGGAGTCGGTGCAGACAGGCAGGGGAATTTGGACGGGAGCTAGGACAGGACAGGACTCATGACCAGGGTACAAAAACAAACAAACAAACAAAAAACAAAAACAAAAACAAAAAAACAGGGCAGGAGGAAAAGGGAGTAGAAGGGATGGGGTGGCTCTTACCCCAGGAGATCAGGGCAGGCTCCTCCAGCGAGAGGACTTGTGAGCAGAGATAGGAAGGAAGCCAGGGACTGGCTGGGCAGAGAGGGTGTCCGGGCAGGGGGTGAGCAAGCCTGGGCGGACAGTGACACAGCCTCACCTTCCAGTTTGATCACCCCTGCAGGGCCCTGCCTGCCTTGACTGCGTTGGCTGCGGAGGGCTCTACCTGGAAAGAAGCAGGCATGAGACTCAGCCCCCCGCCCCCCACTGGCTTCTCCCTGCCTGCCTATCCCACAGGACAGTGCCTCCCCTCATGAGTCCTGACCTCGGGGCTGGCTCCCAGCACGTCCAGGGCCGGGCCTGGCTTGCCTGCTAGGCCAGGGTCTAAGTTCTCCAGGAGTGAGCAAGCCCTTTTGCCTTCTGCTGACTTCCTGTGCCAGACGGAAGCATGAAGTGCTTTCCCCCAACACCTCCCCCAGACCCACCCCCCATCCTGGTAGCCAACAGTGCCGCCCTCCAGGCCTCCCTGCTGTCAGGAAGCCGTGCAGGGCTGCTACAACACATCTGGGTTCTCTGTGTTTTCTCCCCCCTTGGGGGTCATGTCCAGGGTTGTCTCTCCATGAGAATTACAGGGAGTTCATGCACAGACAGCCCCAGCTCAGCACTCCTGGGGGCTGGGACCCCAGCACTTTCTTCATGCTATAACCCTGACAGCCCCTGCCCCCTCCTGGGGTCACTCTTCACCTGCACCACAGGAACTAAGAGGAAGCCATTATTGAGCACTTACTGTGTGCAGATCAGGGTGTTGGGGCTAAGGTCAATTAGTCCTTGCTTCTGGTGTTTGGGGGCTTCTCAGGAGATGCCCCCAAACACGGTGGGTGCTTCTGGGCCTAGCAGGGAGATGGGGCAATGGGGCCATGGCTGACGGTGCTCCAGCAGAGGTGGAAGTCATGCGGGGAGGCAGGTTAGGGTGGGATTAGCCAGAAGGGTAAATCATGTTGAAGTGTGTGAGTTTGGACTTCGCCTTGTAGACACTGGGAGCCATCGAAGGTCTTTGATCGTGGAAAGGGTCTTGGGTGTTTAAGGGAGCTTAGCTCGGTGGGGACGTGCGCAGGAGATGGGGGCCAGAGCAGGGGAGGAAGCATGGCGGGCAGGCCTGTACCTGTGATCCAGAGGCAGGAAGGCGGGGTAACGTAAGGAACTTCTTGCCAAAGGCCAGATCAGGTGGGCTGGGTGGCCAACCTGCTGCAGAGTATCAGGAGGAAGGGGGAAGAGGCGAGCTTCGGACTGGGGCCATTCCGGTGTTTTCTGAGAAGGGACTGGGAAGTTCCGAGGGGAAGCTGGCACGGGGGGAAGTAGAGCTCTTTCTGGAGAGACACTTCGAGTCTGAGCATGGTGGAAGGAGGAGCTCAGGTGGGGCCTGGGGGTCTGTCTTCTTCCTTTGGGCTAAGGTGAGGCAGACAGCCATGGGGGTGGGACCTCCACAGCGATGCGGGGAGACTTGGTCACTGGCACGGTTTGCCACCGCGTGAAGCAGGTCTGTTTTGCATTGGACCCCATGCCAGACATAGGGGGTCTAGACAGAGATGGGGGTCACCTGGGTTTGACTGGAAGCTGTGGAGGACAGTGAGGTGATGGGACCCTCCTTTGTATGCAGTCCCTGAGGAACCCCTTCTGTCTCCCTCTGCAGTGATGGGTCATTCCCCTATGACTCTGTCCCTTGGCAGCAGAACACCAACCAGCCTCCCGGCTCCCTCTCTGTGGTCACCACAGTTTGGGGAGTGACCAACACATCCCAGAGCCAGGTAAGAGCCTGTCCTGCCTGCAGCCGCAGCCCCTCCCCAGCAGGACCATCCCTTGAGCATGGGGACCTTAGCATCATCTCCCATGCCAGCCGTCCTCGCTCTGCCCAGCTGGAAAGACCAGCTCCTGGGGCACACTCAGCCGTGGGCACGCCACTACCCTCCATGCTTGCTCTGGAGGGCAGCAGCTGGCCCCTAGGCCACCATCCCCATCTGTTTGAGGGTGTTTCTGGGAATAAAGTTCATCTTCGGAGAGCTGGGGGTTCTTCCCTAGCCCTCGTTTACTTGGGTTGGATAAATAGGAGAACTTCTTGGGTGTTGTTGGTCTCAGAGCTCCAGTGTCTGGGGTCTTTGACCTTGGGTAACCCCAGATAGATTTCAGCAAAATGGTGAGCTTTCAGCTCGTGACACACCCCTCCCGCTGGCCAGCTTGCCCTCCTGCTCTCACCCCTTCCTCTTTCCTCCACGCCTTCTTGTCCAGTCTGCTCGGCCTCTGCCACAGGTAGGGGCTGGTGGCCGCCCCCGAGGGCAGCCCCAGGCTTCCCTGCAGTTTCAGGCCACAGGCACCCCTCGGCCAGGATCCCGCTGCCCTCCAGAGTTGGCAGTTTGGGCTTCTCTTTGCCCTGACAGAGCAGCAGCCCAGTTCTCTGGGCATCCAGACCCCTTGGCAGGGGAGGGCTGAGAAGTCCAGTTCCTTCCACCTACAGCGGAGGGCAGGACCAGCCCCTCCTGGTTCTATCACAGGCTGGGGTTCTTATCCCCTGCACTGCCAGCTTCCAGGCCGCATTACCCACTTCGAAGCATTTGTATGGTCTGGGGACCGTTCACGCCTCCAGGTTCTCCCCTTTTCCCTCTGCCCTCCCCCATTGTACCATTTCAGCTGCGCCCCCCACCCCCCAGTGTCTCCTCTTTCCCTCCCGCGCCCCCTGGGGCACCACTTGGGTGACAGCCTCTCTGCCCACAGGTCCTCGGGAACCCTATGGCCAATGCCAACAACCCCATGACTCCAGGCGGCAACCCCATGGCATCGGGCATGACCACCAGCAACCCCGGCCTCAACTCCCCCCAGTTCGCCGGGCAGCAGCAGCAGTTCTCGGCCAAGGCTGGGCCCGCTCAGCCCTACATCCAGCAAAGCATGTACGGCCGGCCCAACTACCCCGGCAGCGGGGGCTTTGGGGCCAGGTGAGCAGCCCCCCAGGAACAGCTTTGGCCCTGCCCTTCCCCCTCTGTCCCGGAGCAAGTGTCAGGTTGAAACGCCCATGGGCAAGGTGCTCGGGGTTTTTTGAGGCACCATGTCCTCCTCCAGAAGGTGGGCTCCCCATGGCAGCGAGATGCAGTTATCTCGTGCCCGGGAGGGTCCACGCAAGCCGGACCCACCTAGGGCTTCGGGAACACAGCAGCTTGCCTGTCGCCAAGGGGCACGAAGGGCTGCCAACCCACAGGAGGCCCCTCTCCCCTATTTGGGTTCGGAGTCCAGACGCCTCCCCGTCTGTGTGCCCTGGGGCAGGAGGTCACGGAAGGACCCGCATTCTCCCCCCCAGCCTCCAAGCCCAGGGCTGACAGTGGGTTCATCTCTAGATTCAGGCAGTGTCTAAGTCTCCCCTTCTTCTCCTTGCAGTTACCCCGGGGGTCCTAACGCCCCCGCAGGCATGGGCATCCCTCCGCACACCAGGCCGCCCGCTGACTTCACTCAGCCCGCGGCTGCTGCTGCAGCAGCTGCGGTGGCAGCGGCAGCAGCCACGGCCACGGCCACAGCCACGGCCACTGTGGCAGCCTTGCAGGAGACGCAGAACAAGGATATAAACCAGTATGGACCGGTAAGGGCCCCGCTAGTCCTGGTCCAGCCTTGCCCCCCCCCAGCAGAGTTGGGGTGTTGATGCCGTGTGTGCTGGAAATGCTGATGGTGTCAGGGTGCGTCTGGGTTTCCTTGGAGGCATGTGGACGGGTGTGTGTTAGGACGTGGGTGTGTCAGAGTGGTTGGGTGTGGTGGGTGGGGAGGCCGTCTGGGTGCTTGTGTTTGTTCTGCGTGGGTTTGTGGTTCGTGTGTGTCTGCGAATGGGGATAGACATTCTTTATCGCCCTCTGGGTGCCTGCTCACCAAAGAGCGGGCTCAGTGCCTAAAATGCCTTGTCACCAGTGTGTCCCCGTGGTGGCTTCTGAAGAGCATATACTCTTAGTCATCCCATCTGAGGATTGAACCCAGGTCCCATTTCTGCTCCCCTGACCTTCAGGACTGGTGGAGTGAGAGGAGGGAGGGTTCCCCGAAGGAGTGGAGGATGGGACAGGAGATGGGGCTTGGAGGAAGGGGACAGCGGGGCAGGTGGGCAGAGGTGGGAGCTGGGATTGCCTTGGACTTTGTGGATGGAGGGCGTGTCTCCACTGGCCGAGGGCGGGGCCAGGGCTTCCAGGAAAGGGGCTCCTGCCTCCATCCTCATTCCCCTCCATCCTCCCATGCCCCTCCCCACCTCTGCACCTTCTTTCCCGTTCCCTGCCTGCCTCCCTGGAAATGCTGCCTGCTCTCTGGAGTGACTGCACCCCACCCCGGAACACCCCTTGGGCTGCATCTTTCCTGTGCGGCCTGCAGAGGGCAGTGGTGAGCCCAAGAGGCCAGACATCCCTTGGGGCCTGGTCACCAGCTGCAACCCCACAGGAAAGTGCCCCCCTGGCCCAGAGCCTCCCACCTCCCCCACCCTTCCCTCCCTGCACTTTCAATGCATGTGGCATTTTATTCTTTTTTTTTTCTTCTTCTCCCGTTGAAGGTCTGTTCCTCTTTCCAGATGGGTCCCACCCAGGCGTATAACAGCCAATTCATGAACCAGCCCGGGCCGCGGGGGCCTGCCTCCATGGGGGGCAGCATGAACCCCGCAAGCATGGCGGCTGGCATGACACCCTCGGGGATGAGCGGCCCTCCCATGGGCATGAACCAGCCCCGGCCGCCCGGCATCAGCCCCTTTGGCACGCACGGGCAGCGGATGCCCCAGCAGACCTACCCGGGCCCCCGGCCCCAGTCCCTTCCCATTCAGAGCATAAAGAGGCCATACCCAGGAGAGGTGAGTGTGACAGCAGGCAGGTGGTCACTAGGGTGGGAGGTGGGGTGGACCCAGGGCTTGAAAAGAGATGGGCTGTGGGCAGGACCTTGGAAAGGGCAGGAACTGACCAGCACCAAACCTGGACCAAAAGTCTGAGCCTTAGGACAGAGTCAGGCTTCTGGCTTGGAGACCATCTCTGCCATTTCCCAGCTGGAAGCCCTTGATCAAGTCATGTTCCCTGCTGGAGTCTTGGTTTTTCATTTGTAAAAGATGGCGCTGATCCAGCCCACCCCTGGGGTCGCTTGGGAGATGTGAATGAGGAGCTGGACAGGAAGCACTGGGCTGGGGGCCGGCACAGGCAGCAGCAGCTGCGGTTGGCGTGGTGTTTTGTCTTGGCACAGACACTAGCCGGGTGGCATTGGTAAGGAGCAAAGCCTTCTTGGGTCCACGTTCCTCACCTGCACACAAGAGCTTCTTTCTTGCAAGAGTGAGAGAAGGAATAAAAGTCTGTAGATATCTAAAGGCTGTGCGTGTCAAAGAAGCGACTGGAAGACAGACAGCGTGCTTCTTAGGGCTCTTCTCAGCCAACTGTCAGCTGCTCTTTCAGGAGGAACACTGCCTCACTGGCTGCCCAGCCAGCTCAGTGAAGGGAAAGGTGAAGATTTAAGGAAGCAAAACCCACACCCGTCCACTGGCAAATGAGACTCGCAGAAAAGGGGATCACCTTCCTAGAAACCTGTCTAAGCAGGAGCCCATAAGGAGGTGACACACAGGGGGTATCCGGAATGAAACGTGGGGTCAGAGAAAGAGGACTTCCCGGAGGAGGTGTCATAGGGCCTTCAGTGAGCCGTGGGAAAAGCTGGCAGCCAATGGCCTATCTGGGTAAGGCTTTAGTTAACCTGCAAAAGACACAGGGACCCTAGAATCCTGACCCAGTGCCTGCTCCTCAGGAAGCCTGCCTTGGTTCCTTACCTAGGCAAAGCTTCTTGCTGAGCCATCTCCACCACAGCTCTCTGTTTGCCGCCTGTTCTCAGACTGGCTCCCCCCACCCCCATCCTACTTGCCTCCAAACTGTGGCCTTCAGCTTGGCCTTGTGGTGGGTTTAGAGGCCAGAACTTACGTTCCTCGAAGGTCTGTGTGATTCCCTCAGCATTCCCCCTAGCTCAGGCTTGACCATTGTTGGAGGTGTCCTGAGTTCAGAAGGGGAGAGTTCAGGGACCTCCTCAAACACAGGGAGCCTGGCTCAAGCCCAGACACTCCTGGGTGGCACCGATTCAGGAGGCACCAGCCAGAGAAGGACCGTGCTCTCGAGGTCCTGGCTGTCCTTGGGCGGGGGATGCTCAAGCTCCTGGTCTCATTGCCACACACAGTCCCCACAGGAGTTCTGGACCCCTTGCAGCCCATCTGTCCTCAGACTCCCAGCATCCCTGTTGGCTGGGCTAGTGATGCCATCTGCAGATCCAGCTTTGGGACTGGCGGCCACTAAGGAGGAGATCCCAAGAAAGGAAAGGCAGAGAAAGTCTCAGTCCTTGCCCTGATGTCCACCTGCACCTGTGAAGGCACACACCGGAAGCTTTGAATTATGTTCACTGAGTCATCCTCTTCATGGAATGCTGATGCTTCCCCATTTACAAAATGCCTGGCACTGGGCTGGGACACTGCGTGATCCCAGCCCGTGTGGCCTGACCCTGTCTGAGAAGGCGGGCATCACCCTTCAATGCTTCTAGAATCTGTGAGCCGTTGGAACGCTGGGGCAGGTGTCAGACTGGCTGGTCCCACACGGGACTCCTCTTCGGTGGCCTGATGGGCAGGCTCCCCTCCACCCTTGCTCCTCCAGTGCTATGACAGGAACCACACAGTCACCCACAGCAGCCACCCCTGTCGCTGCAGTGTGAGGGGCAGAGGTCCTCAGTACTGACACAAGACACCTCCTCCTCTCTGCCGCTGAACTCTGGACTCTGCTTTCATTTGCTGAGCAAGTGTTTATGGAGGGTCTACTCTTTGCCAGACACGGGGACACAGCCAGGACCTCTGAGCCTAGAGGCAAGAAGGACAGTTTAAGTAGATAAGGAGACCAGGAGAAGAAACCACCAACCTGGCGGGATGCCCTGGCCTGGAGTGTCTGGGTGGCAGGTGGCCCTGAGGGTCCCCTCACCTTACGGAGCGGGGAGGCGGCTGCAGGGGTGGACATCGGCGTGTCAGGGGTCACCTTGTAGATCCTCGAGGACAGGGGTCCTTCTCTCTCGGTTGCCTGTCTTGAGAGGGTTGTCTGGACCCCCCACAAGCCTGCTTCTCTCGACCTCTGCACGCATGGCCCAGAACTGAACATCCGTGTGTGCTGTTCGGTGTGGGGTATGGAGCCAGGGCCCCTCATATTCAGCTTCTGAATGCAGGGGTTGAGGGGGCCCCCTTTCCGGAAGCACATCCCGTCGTCTGTGTCACCTGCCACAGACCAGGCGCTGGGAGACACATAAAGGGGGCTTTAGAATCGAGCCCCCTCCTAACAGGATGAATGAGAGTCTCTGAAAGCGGGTTACTTGGGGGGAGGCTGCTCACAGGGAGGTGGCCCCCAAGCCAGATGGAAAGAACGTCGTGTCCCCAGATGTAAGGGCAGCAGGGGGGCTCAGACAGCCTCTGTGCCGCCACCCCCCTCTGGGTGGAGGAGGCAGTTTGTGGAAAAGGGCAGGGATGAAGGTGTGGGCCAGGGTGTTCCAGGCCTTCTGGTAAGTGGCTTGGCTCCACGACACTGACAGCCTTTCTCCTCTCCTCTGTCTGCTGCCACAGCCCAACTATGGAAACCAGCAATACGGACCAAACAGCCAGTTCCCCACCCAGCCAGGCCAGTACCCAACCCCCAACCCCCCACGGCCGCTCACCTCTCCCAACTACCCCGGGCAGAGGATGCCCAGCCAGCCGAGCACCGGGCAGTACCCGCCCCCCACGGTCAACATGGGGCAGTATTACAAGGTGAGTCCCACCACCCCACCGGCCCCTTTCTTCATCTCCACCTCATATCCCTGCCCCCAGCTGGGTCATCTTGGTCCTGTGTGTCCCCTGAAGTCACCAGGGGGCAGGCAGAGATTTCCGGATGTGTCCTCGAGAGCTCAGAGCCATGGCCAAAATGTCATGCTGGCTTCTCTTGGTTCCTTTTCTCATGGGGCTCAGACAAGGGCTTTCCCCTTCCCTGTTGCTGTTTACAGCATGCACCGATGATCATAAAGGAAGCACGGGGTTTTTTTATTTTTTTAAAGGTTGTATTTATTTATTTGAGAGAGAAAGACAGCGAAAGAGGTAACACAAGCAGAGGGAGTGAGAGAGGGAGAAGCAGGCTTCCTGCTGAGCAGGGAGCCTGACATGGGGCTCGATCCCAGAACGCTGCGATCATGGCCTGAGCTGAAGGCAGACCCCACGCCTGAGCCACCTAGGTGCCCTGGAAATAACTTTTTTGTTTTGTTCTGTTTTAATAGCATTCATCTGGTTATATTAATACTAAGTTCTAAACCTTTTTCTCCTACTGCCCGTGACTGCCCATGAGCATCAGCATTTTACATAGTTATTATTAAGGTTGTCATTTTCAATCTGTTTCTTTTGCTTAACGTGAAATCAGTTACTTGCTGTTACAGAGTCTCTGCGGTTTTCAGTTTTCTAGGGTGCCTCACCTGTGGATCTAAGCCACACTGTATTTTATCGTTCCCTTCCTGTCTGACATTTGCATTGTTTTTGATTCTTCACTTTCAAAGTAACACCGTGATGGATATTTCCAGGCATCTAGCTTTTTCCTTCTTTGGGATCATAAAGTTCGTTCTCAGGAGCACAGAGAACTCTGGACACACTTGACGTGTATTTGCCCAGGAATCATGCTAACTTCCACAACCACCCAGCCACCACTCCAACTTCAGCATTCTGGGTGTTTCTGTTTTTGTGAACTCTTGCTGTATCACTAGCTGTGGACAGAGAGAGAGGAAATTCTGTTCCGGGATGGGGAGGGGGTGACCTGCCCTACCCCTTGGGGGTCCCACTCCGCACCCCAGCACTGGATGGGCCTCATCAGCATCCCCTGTATTGTACTCCTGGCCAGTTTTCATATTGGGAGAGAAAGCAGGCTTCTGGTAGCTTCTCCACCTTCCACTCTCACCACATCATGTGTCTTGCATTAACAGCCAGAGCAATTTAATGGACAAAATAACACCTTCTCGGGAAGCAGCTACAGTAACTACAGCCAAGGGAATGTCAACAGGGTACGTTCCACTTTTGATCTGGTGTATTTGTGTGTCTAAGGGGCCTGGCCGTTCCCACCTGAAGCCCATGGATGGGGCTGTACTCCCTAGTCCTCAGCTCCTGGGAGCAGTGATGCCCAGACAGAAGCCACAGGTCCAGGCAGGTGGGGCAGGGATGAGTAAGGACTAAGAGCAGAAGGGAGAGGGGCTCCTAGGGAGCCAATTTCCCGGGGTCCTGCAGGCTCAGCTCCATCTGAGGACCGCGCTGGGCTGGAGTGATGACATAGGCAGCCAGAGACCCAAGTGCTGGCCAGGATGGAGGGATTTCCAGGGGGACTGGCTCTCCACCCTTCGGGGAGTAGGGACTACAGCCCCAGGACAACCGGGTGGGTGGGGTATACATCCAGAGCCATAGTCCCTCCCATCCCTGTGACCCCATAACCTATGTGTGGTTTCTCTTTCCCTCCAGCCTCCCAGGCCAGTTCCTGTGGCAAATTACCCCCACTCACCTGTTCCAGGGAACCCCACGCCCCCAATGACCCCCGGGAGCAGCATCCCCCCGTACCTGTCCCCCAGCCAAGATGTTAAACCACCCTTCCCACCTGACATCAAGCCAAATATGAGCGCTCTGCCGCCACCTCCAGGTGAGTGCCCCACCTTCTCCCTCTGTCCGACCAGCTCCCCCTAGGGCCCTAAAGAGGGCCAGGAGCCAGGGGGCTTAGATGTTGCACTGCCTGTGGGGGCTGGGCATGTGGAAAGGGCAGAAGGGCTTTGACGCAGGTAAGCCCCACCCACAAGGGAAATTTGGGGTGGTTCTGGGCCATCCACAGCCCTGAGCCGCTGGAGGCAGGAAGCAAAAGCAGCTCCCAGCCATGGAGAAGAGCTGGGTGGAGGAGCCTGGGGCTTCCAGAATAGGGAGTAGGTGGGGCCAGAGGGAAGTAGCGCCAAGATGAGGGGGACAAGAGATGCAGGGATGCTGGGGATGGCATGGGGCAGACTTGGAGAAGCAGTGGGCTCCCTGGTTTGCACACAGGCGGATAGCCCAGCTTCTGTGGCCGTGTTTACACACACATCTGCACAATCCCAGCTTCTGTGGCCGTGCTTACACACCCACCTGCACGGTCCCAGCTTCTCTGGCCATGTTTACACACACACCTGCGCAGTGTCAGGAGCCTAGAGCCAGGAGTGTATGTCATGTGGGGACGCGAGCTCCACCCACCTCCCCTGAGCCCACACTTGTCCGTGCCCACGGTGGCACCGGCGTGCGGCTCACCTGCGGCTCTCCTGCCCAGCCAACCACAACGACGAGCTGCGGCTCACGTTCCCGGTGCGGGATGGCGTGGTGCTGGAGCCCTTCCGCCTCGAGCACAACCTGGCCGTCAGCAACCACGTCTTTCACCTGCGGCCCACGGTCCATCAGACGCTGATGTGGAGGTGAGTGTCGTGCTGGGGGCCCAGGCCCAAGTTGGGCGGGAGAGGCCTCTGCTGGTGACCTCCCTGGCCGGGCATTGCCCTGAGCGGGCAGTAGCAGCCTCTGCCTGCTACCTTCACCTGCTTGGCCTCACTGACTGGGCCCCGCTCTGGGCAGGGTCTGGGGGATGTCGTGGGGAACTTGCAGGCAGGCCTTGGCAGGTACAGTGGCCCGAGGGCAGGGAGCAGCTTTGGCTCACTGTAGGCCTGAGGGAATGGTCAGGGATGATCTCCTAGAGGAAAAGGTGGCTAGCTTAGACCCAAAGACCTTCAAGACCCAAAGACCACTGGCAAGAGGAACTTGAACATGGCTTGTTCAGGCTAGAGCAGGAATGTAGAGGAATAAGACTGGGTTGGACAGGACCAGAAACCCCTACGCACTGCCAGAGGCTGGCCACTGAGCCAGGCCACTGCTCAGATGTCCAGACACACCAGAAGGCAAGGGCTGAAGGTCCAGGCTAGGCCGCGCCCTGTGTTCTCTGCCTTCTACACCTGACCTCTCTTGATCTTGTCAGTGGGCTGTGCTTTTCCCATTGACAGTGAAGTAGAACAGGGAGTTCTCCCAGCAAGCGGCAGAGCTGGGACTCGGGCCTAGTTCTCCTGGATGCCAGAACCCATTGGTGTCCTCACTCTCAGTCCTTCTTCCTCAGGCAAGACTCACACTGCCCGGCCACCACTGTGACCAGAGTCTCTCAGCTTCCCAACAATGGGCAGCTGAAAGGCACAAGATGAATATGCACTGGGCATATCCACACAGCTCGCTCAATGCCTTGACCCTGCAAGGCAGGCTTCAGCAGGGGCTACAGACAGAGCTGGGGTGGGTGGAAGGGCCCAGGAGCCCAGGTGCTCAGGCAGGAGGGTGGAGAGACCCCTGTGCAGAAGCCCTGCTCACCCGTCCATTCTTACCACAGTGCCCTTACCTAGGAGGCATCCCGTGGCCCTGGCCAGTGTAGTTTCCACACATACGTGGTCGCTGCTGGGTTCACAAGTATCTTCTGTGCTGTATGTCTGGCACCCAGCAGGGAACTGAATCAGATGCAGCCCAGGCCTGGGTGCTTCTCCCAGCTGGAGTCTGGGTTGGGCATAATCAGCCTCCCAGCTGGTCTGCTCACATTAGTGTCTGTCCTTTCTGTCCCTCTGTCTCTATCCTGGGGGAGTGGCAGTCACCCTGATAGGGAGGGGTCTGGGGGAGACCAGCAGAGCTGTGGGGTGTGGCTGGAGTCAACAGTATGAGAGAGCATGGGTGGCCGGGAGGGCTTTTGGCCAGGGACATGGGGAGAGGGGCTGTCCAGGGTGGGAGAGGAGAGTGCAGGAGTTTGAGGGCAGCGGTCACAATGGAGGACGCGCGGCCCCAAGGACCTCGGCTGTGGCCAGATCACCCAGGCCATGGGCGGCACCATCTGAGCGCTGCCCCGCCCCTCAGGTCTGACCTGGAGCTGCAGTTCAAGTGCTACCACCACGAGGACCGGCAGATGAACACCAACTGGCCGGCCTCGGTGCAGGTCAGCGTCAACGCCACGCCCCTTACCATCGAGCGCGGCGACAACAAGACCTCCCACAAGCCCCTGCACCTCAAGCACGTGTGCCAGCCGGGCCGCAACACCATCCAGATCACCGTCACGGCCTGCTGCTGCGTGAGTGTGTGGGCGGGGGCGTGGCATGGGGAGTGCCCCTCTGGGGCGCGGCCATGTCCTCGCGGCTCTGTCCCCATCCCCGTAGCCACTGAAGTGACCTTTCAGCAACATGCCTCTGTACACGTGCGGCGGTCCCTTGGGGCTATGGGATAACCTTCAGAGGCGCCAGGCTCTGGCCATAGAGGTGGCCTTTCCCACTCTCTTGCCACAGCTCCCATCCTGTCCATACACATGCCTCCACTTCCTCTGGCGGGTCCCTCCTCCTGGACACCTCCCAGTGCCCACCACTGTCTTCTGCTGGTGGAGGTCTGTGTGCCTTGAAACCAGCACTGTTCTGGCTTCATTCACAAGAAGTGTTTATATTCTAATCAACCTTTGACGCAGACCCACTCCATCAAGTCTGGAGTTAACTTTCTCCCTTCTTCACCCAACCCTGCTGTCTCAGAATCGAGTGTGTATGTGTCCATCCGATCTGTGACCTGCTCTGGGTCCCCATCTGAGCCACTCTCCTACCCCCAGAGATCAGGGCCTGCACATAGGGCTTGTTCAGGGACATGTGGGGAAGTAGGTTGCCTACCCCACTCTGCTGGCCTCTGTGGGGGACACGGGAGAAGGAAAATCACTGATCCTGCCCTTACAAGCATAGGGACACCAAGGCTACCTAGAGACAGGAGTCACAGAATCAAGAGCGTGGAGAGGCTCTCGAGGGTGTACAATCCTGTGAGGCTTCCTGGAGGAGTGAAAACAGGGATAACACTCTGTCAGGAATGGTAGAGAACACATGATGGGGGGTAGTGCTGAGTGAGGTCAGGAAGTGAGGCCAGCTCCAGTCCTGATGCCGGGTGTCCCATAACCTGATGCCAGGGGTGTTTCATTGTCAGCCCAGGCCCCAGGCAGCTGTCCCAAGGGGTGACCCCTGCCTGGATCTCCAGGCTCACCAGTCCCAGGGCACATCCTGGGGCCTCAAGGGGACCTGTTCTAGAGTGGTATCACTATGGATCATGGACCCTTTCCTGTGCTTGGCCTTCAGGGGCCTTTGGGCACAAGTTGGGACCACAGGGAGGCGTAGGGGGACCGTAGGGCGGGGACTGAGCCCACACTCTCTTCTGGCAGTCCCACCTCTTCGTGCTGCAGCTGGTCCACCGGCCCTCCGTGCGCTCCGTGCTGCAAGGCCTCCTGAAGAAGCGCCTCCTGCCAGCCGAGCACTGTATCACAAAAAGTAAGTGTGGGGGCACAGGGAGCCAGAACCAGTCGTAGCCCGTGTTCGTTGTCCAGCCACGTTCATCATCCACCCAGGACTCGCCTTGGGCTCCGTGCACAAACCACAGGGCCCACGTTCCCCTTGGCACCAGTCCCCATCCCCAATTCATGTCCCTCCTTCTGGAGCCGTGGGGATGATCAGAGTAGCATGGCCTGTGAGACCTCCCTAGCCTGTTCAAGTGGGCTCACAGCACAGGGGAGTGAGGCAAATTAAAAGGAAACGCCATGATGTAGACAGGCCAGGCAGGCTTCCTGGAAGCGGTGATCACCTGGAAGATCACCTCTAGGAACTGGACAAAGGGGATCTTCAGCAGAAGGGAGGCCCAGGGGTAATTTCCCGACTGGCCTCCCCAGCTTGACTGCTGGAGAGAGGGATTTGACTCAGAGTCAGGTCCTTTGGAGGAAACACCCAGGTCATTAGTGAGGGGTACTATGCCGGGAGGTGCCCTGCGGCGCCTCCCTCTCACTCTGCTTCTTCACATGACCTCCTGAGCCCCTGATTCCCGCCAGGCACGGGTCCATTCCCATTTCTGCCCTTGCAGAAGCAAATGTGCCTGACCCAGAACATCATGAGCTGTGCCAGACTGGGTTTCCACACCTGTGGTAGGAAGTCCCCCTTCCTAGGGAATGCGGGGCCTATTCCACAGAGACTGGGGAGCTGACATGGTGACCTCTGGGGACACATGCCTCCCACACATCGCGCGTGGGGGCTGCCATCCCAGAGTGCTGGGTGGCCCAGGTTGCCCGGAGGGCCAAGCCTCCCCTCCAGTCAGGCCGGGCTGCACCTCTTATTCCCGGGGCCTCCCAGTGTCTTCGGGGCCGTGGAGAAGCAGGCGGTGTCCCAGCCCCAGGAGGGAGTGCCATGTGTGTGGGATGGGCGTGTCTCCCACATCCACTTGTGCCTCCTGCCCCACAGTCAAGCGGAATTTCAGCAGCGTGGCTGCCTCGTCGGGCAACACGACCCTCAACGGGGAGGACGGCGTGGAGCAGACGGCCATCAAGGTGTCTCTGAAGTGCCCCATCACATTCCGGCGCATCCAGCTGCCCGCTCGAGGCCACGACTGCAAGCACGTCCAGGTGAGGGTTCCCGAGGGTAGCAGGGTGTGGGCGTATCCACCCATCCCAGCCGTCGTTTGTCCTTGGAGCATCTTCTCCGTCTGCCCAGGGCTTGGTTCCCAGGCAGCTGCAGAACCGACTTAGTCCCTGTCCTGACAGAGGTCGGGTGTCAGCTGAAAGTTCTGCACGTACAGCCACAGCTGGTTTGGAGCCCAAGTGTAGGGACACTTCTGCCTGATGATTGCCGTGTCCCGGGAGCTTGCCCCCAGCGGGTGCTCAGGGAGTGGCCAGGGAACAAGGGACTGTCACCGTCTGGGTTGCTCCAGTAGAGCACTGTGCAAATGTGGGCGGCCCGGGTGGGTGGGATTCCCTTGGATGGGGGAGCTGCTCAGGAAGGAATCCTAGAAGAGGGGACAAGGAGCTTCATGGTGGGGCAGGAGCTTCCCTCTGGGAGAACAGGGTGGACACAAAGAGTCTGGGCTCTCGATTTGTCTGACACACGTTGACGAACCAGACCGGATGTGTTCTGGGTGTCGGGGCTGGGCTGATGGGGAGATTGGTGTCTGCACTGCCCCCGGCCGCTGTGAGAGGGGCCATCACATGTCAGAGTCAGTGACGGGCGTACCAGGACATCTCCTCTGAGGACATGGGCAAGGGCCACCGGGCACACAAGTAGTGTGAGGAGTGATGCGTGCAGGGCTTCGGGGTGGCTGGTTTGCTGTGCAAGCAGCGAAAGGCCCCATTATGGCCACCGGTGATGGCCCAGCCCCCAGTTTCTCCCCGCACCCCTTTCCCTCCCTGCTGGGAGATCCACATAAAGGTCCCGAGAGCAGTGGCACTTGCATCTCTGCATCTTCTCATCCGTCTGTCTGTCTGCCTGTCTCCTGGCCTCTGCAGTGCTTTGACCTGGAGTCGTACCTGCAACTGAATTGCGAGAGAGGGACCTGGAGGTGTCCTGTGTGCAAGTGAGTGACGGCCACCCTGGCGGGATCCCCCCAACATAGCCTCGAAGCGGAGGAGCTCACTGGCCTCCATCGGGCCCTGCGTTCGGGCCCAGCCCCCTGCACCTGGCCTAGAAGCCAAACGGGGAACCCAGACCAGCGGAGGAGCCCAGAGCAAGGGGGCTGTGAGCCATCCTCTTATGTCCGGCTGTCGCAGGCTGGCCTCCTCCTGTTTCTGCCTCCAGTGGGATCGCAGAGGTGGAGGCTCTTTGACACAGTAGGGAGGGGTGGGCTCTGCCCCTACTCTCCAGGGTTGCAAGAGCGAAGGCCAAGCCCCCCTCTCTTTTTTCCAGTAAAACTGCTCTGCTTGAGGGCCTGGAGGTAGATCAGTACATGTGGGGCATCCTGAACGCCATCCAACAGTAAGTCGGCCTCCCCAGCTAGGGGCACGTGGCGGGGTGGGTGGGGGTACTGGCCTGGATGGGATGACGTGAGCACGGGGGTACTCCTGACACCCCCTCGCTCTCCAGGTGGGCAGACCACTCGGCGGCCCAGTCTCTCCTTTCTCTGTGACTCTACCTCAGGGACTTCTCTGCCTGGGGACAGATGAACTTTCCAGAAAGTCCCAAACTCAGCCAGAATAAGACAGCGCCCCGGACAGCCTCTCCCTGGGTGGGAGGCCTTGGGGCCAGCTGCCTGGTACCCAGCCTCTAGCTTTTCCTCACCATAGTCACCCCTTAAAGTCCCCCACATCTCTGTCTTGTGCAGTGTATGGCGAAAATGGGGACAGGGGGCCTGGGCAGGGACACCTCAGTGTGTGTCTAAGCTGGAAGCTCTTGTATCCCAGGACCTCAGTTCTGTCCTCTTCCTCCCCCCAGCTCCGAGTTTGAAGAGGTCACCATCGACCCCACATGCAGCTGGCGGCCAGTCCCCATCAAGTCAGACCTACACATTAAAGATGACCCAGATGGCATCCCCTCCAAGAGGTTCAAGACCATGAGTCCCAGCCAGATGATCATGCCCAACGTCATGGAAATGATTGCAGCCCTGGGCCCTGGCCCGTCCCCCTACCCCCTCCCACCTCCACCGGGGGGCACCAGCTCCAACGACTACAGCAACCAAGGTGGGTGAAACTGGGCAAGGAGGGAGAGAGGAGGCCCACGAGGGGCGCAGGATTTCTGGGCTCATGTGGCAGATGCAAGGGGGGTTGTGGTAATGTACATGCCCAAAACATGACCTAGGTCACTGGACTTGGGGATACAGTGGCCCATTCAACACCATCCTCCTCTCCTTTCCCATGTGGTTCTGTCCAGCCCTGTGGGTCAGCACCCAGCTGGGAAGGGTGAGGAGCTGCCCGTGAGCCAGCCTCCTGCCTCTCCCACCTTCCCCTACTCGCCTCCTCAAGCTCCAAGGGACAGACAGCTCCTTGACTCCTTTGGAGCCTGCTTTGCTGGGGCCAACAGAGCATTCCCACTCGGAGCTCTTAGCCCTTCCCCTGGCCCTCCCATGTTTCTCTGTAACATCTTATTGTCCTTGTCAATACAACACTCCCATCCTTCCAGGCACAGAGTCCAGAGGTCTGCAGTTCTAGGCTTTGGCCACCAAGGTCACCGTCACTACCTCTCACTCTCCCTGCTGCCCAGACCAAGCTGTACCCTACAGCCCTAGGTTCCTAGAAAGTTCCCAGCCCCCTTAAATACAGGGGATGGCAGCTCCTCACGGCATCCGGGATCTGGGTGATTAGAAGCCCAGAGAGGTAAACCCACATAGCAGGGTCCCACAGCGTTCAGCAGGCCCCAGCTTTCCAGCATGATGGGCCTCTGATCCCTCACTGGGGCCATGTGGTAGAGAGAACAGTGGCCAGGGAAGCCAGACAGCTGACTTCTAATGTTGACTTCTCAAATCTGAAGCAGCTTTCTTTGCAGACTGGGCAGATCCCGATCTCCCACTCTGGGCCAGGGTCTTCCCATGGCTGAGGTGCAACCATGTGGGGGCTGTGGGAGACAGCCCTGAGGATCGAGCTCAGCAGACCCTATGGAAGGCTCAGACTTGGACCTTGTCTTTCCCACTCCCTGCCACCTTAGGAGCCTGGCCTCCCCTTGCTCAAACTAGCTCTGTCCCCTCATACCTGTAAACCAGCTCATGTCCTGGGGTGCTAAGGCCCACCGGAGAAGGCTATCACTGCCCTGTCATCCAGCCAGCCCAGATGTCTAAGGCCACAGGAGCCAACTCCAGCCTCAGGGGACAGGACTCATCTTAATTTACATATGCCACCCCCTTATGCACCCCCCGTGGTGCCTTTCCTCTGGGTGACACAGCCCCACTGCCGTCTTGTTCCCTCCCCAGGCAACAACTACCAGGGCCACGGCAACTTTGACTTCCCCCATGGAAACCCTGGTGGCACGTCCATGAACGACTTCATGCACGGGCCCCCTCAGCTCTCCCACCCCCCGGACATGCCCAACAACATGGCCGCCCTCGAGAAACCCCTCAGCCACCCCATGCAGGAAACTGTGAGTACCTCTTCTTCACCCTGATCTCCTCTCCGCCCCCTGCCTTCTCCCCCTTTGTCCCCATCCTCTGTGTGCGATTCAGGGGAGCAGAGGGCTCCCCATCCCCGAGGACCTTTCTGATATTTGCCTAGCTCCCCCCTGCCCCCAAGGAAAGGGGTGAACTGAGAATGAGAATGGTCCTGGGCGGGCTCAGAGGGAGGGAGAGGCCTGACCCAGGTTGGGTCATGGCCCTCTGGTGTTCTTGGACTTGGCTCTTTCGCTCAGGACATTGGATTCTCAGCTGGGGGAAGCTGCAGTCTCCGATCTGCACACACCACACATACCTGTGTCCACCTCCCAAGTGTACCCACCGCGCCACTGCACATAGCAGCCCCCTGCACACGCCAGCCCCCCAGCCCCGCAGTCTCTCTCCCTGACTTACACGCACTCTTCTGCTGACTTACTGTAGCCCCAGCCATCTAGAATTTTGTCTCAAACCCAGGCACTTGCTCCCCAGGGGTCTGAATCTTCAGGATATCACATGTCCTGTGGGAAGAAATGCTGGCGATTCTGCTTAGCCTGAGAATATTCCCTTCTTGTTTCCTGTCCCATTTTAACACACACCAACCAGTGGTAACAGGCCGGGCTGTTCCCCGGGTCCTCATCTCGTGAGCACTGCGTGGTTCTCTTCGACTCTGTAGACATTTCCTGGGCCTGTGCTCTGGGCTAGGTCTTGTACCCAGTGTGAGCAAGACAGATGCGAGCCTTGTGCCAATGTAGCAAAAGTTCTGGCAGTGCTTGGATGGAGGGAGTTGGGTTTTGGGAACACAGAGGCCTGAGGGCTGAAGTCAGGCCTCAGTCATCTTATGAGTCCCTGGTCTCTCCCCTAAGGAGGAGGGAGCGGCCACGGGGGGCCTGGGAGTGGGACCCATCTTCCACCATGTGACCTGGTTGGAAGGGCCTCTGGGTGGTGGTGTGTTCCATACGGAGTTGGCTCTGCCGGAAGCTGTCTTGTCGGCCAGAGCCACTGACTCTCAGCAGGAATGACTGTTAACTGGAAGGCTGACAGACTGAGGGACAGTGTAGCGGCTTTCCTCTGGAACTCCAGAATGCCACGTCAGATGTAGCTGCTGTCCCAGGGCTCCAGCCACATTTTTGCAAGTTACTTTCTGCCCCATGGGGCTTCTGACTTCTAGGGGCCTCTCTCCTAGCCCCCGTTCCTCAACATTCCATGCCCCAGAATCACCCAAATCACACGCCACACACACTCACGTGCCACACACCCTGACTCACAGTTCTCAGTTCCGGAAAATGTCAACGGGATGCCATGTACTTCTGGGTCCAACAAGGCTTTCTTTTGCCTTCTTTTAGCTGGGCCGTCAGAGGTTTTTGCAGCGGGACCTAAGCCCATAGGTGACTTCACAGCTCCCCGCCCCAAGATGGTCCCAAGATACCTACTGTCCTTCCCCATATCTGGGCTTTTGCTAACTGGCAGCTGGACCCAGAGAGACAGTGTGCAAGAGGGTCAGTGCAGTCACAGCTGTACTGCCCTACACCATAGCAGCTTGGCCCTGGCTGAGCACCTGCCAGGAAGGACGCCCCCATGTGCGGGGCATGGCCGAAAGGCTCCAGTCAGGTGCTGGTTCATGGAGACCCTCCCTTGCAGGAGCCGTGGCAGGCTGACCAGCAGTTCCCATAGAGCACCTGCCTCTCTGGGCCCTGGGACCTTCCAGCAAGTTGTCAGGGCCAAGGCGGGCGGCTGTGTCAGCAGATCCGGGGACCATCTGCCCTGGGCTGGGCTGCTCCAAGAGTATGGAGCCGCTCCCTGCCCCCCAAAGTGGGCACCATGGGGCACCCACAGCCGTGGGGGGGGGGGTCACCAGCTGGTGTGGTGATCATCCTTCCCGCTTCTGTCAGTCCTTCCAATCTCAGGTGCACCCCCCCATGCAGTCCCACGGTCCTGCAGTCCGGTCCCAGCTTGGAGGGGCTTGCTGGACTGAGCAGAGGCCCAGCGCAAGGCCTGGGGGCAGTTTCAGGAGAAACAGGAAGAGGAACTAGGGTCTGGAGATCAGAGGAAAACAAAATGTCTGTGTGGTCTGGATGTTGGGGGGTGGGTAGGAAGGTCCAAGAAGGCCCAGGAGACATGTGCTCCCCCGCGGCCTGTTGAGTCCATCTCCCCTTGACAAGCACAGGGCCGGCAGGGTGGGAACGATTTGTCGGGGGCCCTGGCAGTGGGGTGAGGGTGTGGATCTGTGCTCTAAAACCTGAGCTCTGAAGGGAGGTTGCTTGTGACAGCACACAGATCAGCATATGGTCCCCTGCCCGCCACGGCCCCATGTTCCAAGCACCTCCTGCTCGACTCGGTGAGCCCTTGGGCCTAGGGCCAGGCCTAGAAGTGCCTACCTTCCTCATCCCCCCGGGATGCGGCCTCTTGCTGCCTAGATGGACGGCCAACAGGAAGGGTCTGGCAATGCAGAGAAGGCCCCACTCTGCTCCTCCGGCTTGGATTCGGTTCCACCTACCCCGGGGCAACAGGCAGGGCTCATCCCGAGGTACCGGCCTCTGCCGCCAGGGGTTCTTGGAAGGAGCCTGTGTGTCCAGCGTCACCCACCAACTAGGGCCCGTGTGGGGCGCAGACCCCTCCCTGAGCTGCACGCCTGCCCATGCTGTCTGTCCGTGTCCGCTCTCCGCTGCCCTGGCCCACAGGGGGCCCTGCACCACGCTGCCCCCAGCACCCCTCCCGCCCCCCTGCTCCCTGGAAACATGCCCATTTTGCTTCTCCATTCCGCCCTTGCTGCTCCTTGTGGTGATGGTGTCTGGGCCACGGAGGCGGACGGGCCTGCAGGGGCCTGGACCCTGCCGTCAGTGTCTGCTTGTCTCGGAGCCCCTGGCCACCTCCCTCCCGGATGCATACGGCCCCAGAGGCCTCCTCCCTGCCTCCTCCACAGCCTCCCTGACTGGCAGTTTTGGGGGAGGACTTTTTGTTTGTTTGTTTCCCTACAAAACAACAACAAAGCGTTGAGCTTTGGAAGGGGGTGGCTTTGTTTTGGGGGTTTGTTATTTTCCTGGTTTTGTTTGGTTTTCATTTCTCCAGGCATCTCGTCGCTGTACCTCGTCACCTCACATTTCTTTTCTCCTGCTCTCTCCTCCTCCACAGATGCCACACGCTGGCAGTTCTGACCAGCCCCATCCCTCCATACAACAAGGTTTGCACGTCCCACACCCCAGCAGCCAGTCAGGGCCTCCATTACATCACAGTGGGGCTCCTCCTCCTCCTTCCCAGCCTCCCCGGCAACCGCCACAGGCCGCTCCCAGCAACCATCCACACAGCGACCTGACCTTTAACCCCTCCTCAGCCTTAGAGGGTCAGGCCGGAGCGCAGGGAGCATCCGACATGCCGGAGCCTTCGCTGGATGTAAGTTGGGGTCACCACTGGCCTTGGCCTGGGGCTAGGCCTGGTGCCGGGACCTGCCCAAAAGCAGGGGTGGGTGTTGAGGGCTCAAGGCCCAGGGTGGAGGAGGTGCAGCCGTGAGGGGGTGGGTGGGTGGTGGGTGGGCTAGCAGCCTGCCTCCCCTGGCTCCAGAACCAGGGAACCCCACAACAGGGAAGCCTCCCCGAGGGTCCCAGCAGCCTTTCCCTGACCTTGCCAGTGCCTGCCCCCTGGTCCCCTCAGCCACAGTCCTGCAGCCCCACCCTGCCCCACCCCCACCTTCCCCCAGGCCCTCACAGAGTCCCCCTGGGGCAGGGTTCAGCAGGAAACCCAGGAAGGCCCCTGTCCTTCTTCTGACCACTCCCACCCCCAACATCAAGCTTGTCATCTCAGTGTCTGCCACACTCTGGCCTGAGGCAGGGGAAGGGTTGGAGTGACAGGGTCCCTCTGTCTGTCTCGCTGGTGTGTGTCTGTGTCCAGTTTCCTGTCCGTGCGTCGTCCATGCCCTGTGCTTCTGCTTGCTCCATCGCTCACTCTGAGAAGGGACCAGACTTGGGTCGTGCCAGGGTGACTGAGATTCAGGGGTCTCCCACCTTGAGACCTGAATGGTCTGGAAAGTGGGGTGGAAAGAGGCTCTGTGTGATGGGGGCCAGGCAGCTGGCTAGGGTTGGCCAGGAAGGGAGGCAGTGCCTGCCCCTCCCCTCCCCTCCCACACCCCTGGGCTGTAGATTCCCACAGAGGAATCTTCTCTGTCCTCATCCCCTCCTGTCTACGGGCCCAGGCCCACTGTCACCCTCAGCGCCCCCCCCACCACAGCGTCCATCTCTACGGTGAATGGGGTTTATTCAGTCGTGCGGCCATCTTGGATTTTCACCCAACTCTCCTCCCCAGACCAGGCCAGTGGGGGTGCTTTTAAGTGCATGAGGATCCCCAGGGTGACAAAAAGGCCCCAAGGGCCTCACAGTGGAAGGTAGGGACAGTGTGCAGCCTTGGCCCCGGGGGGCCACAGGGAAGGACAGTGCTGTGCGGCCCTCCAGCAGTAGGCTCACCAGACAGCAGTGAGCTCTTGAAGGGAGGTAGGCTGGCGACAGTGACAGGCACCGTGCGGCCTTACGCGCAAAGCCATGTGGTTTCGACTGGAAGGCCCATGCGACCCACACCTCCTCTGGGCAGGGTCTTGGGGCTGGAGGCACACTGGGATCAGAAAGCCCCTTGACCTGCCATGAGCCTTCCCAGCTGGAGGGCCGGGGGGCGCACTCTACCCCTCTGGGAATAAGCATTGGGTATGCCTCAGACTAGCACTGTGGCCTGGATGCCTCTGGGGACAGCCAGCACTGTTGGTGTTGGGCCAGGACCCCGGGCAGCAGCTAGAGAGGGCACATGCCCCCGCCGTCCACACTCTAGGCCATCCAGCCCCTCAGCGGACACCTCATCTGGGCTTCTGTACTTCTCTTCCAGCTCCTTCCAGAACTCACAAATCCCGATGAGCTCCTCTCGTACCTGGATCCCCCTGACCTGCCGAGCAATAGTAACGATGACCTCCTGTCTCTCTTTGAGAACAACTGAAGCCCACCCCCTCCCACTGGGGCCGTCCCTCCCCACTCTGGCTCCTTCCCTGTCTGTCCCCCGCACACTTCACCACTGGGAGCTCATGCCCTCAGACCGCCCCTGCTGCGGCCTTCTCAGAGCAGAGGGGCGGGAGGGTGCACTGTGAAGGCTGTGTGGGACTGGTGCCCGTGCCCAGAGCGGGCCCTGAAGATGACCCTCGTGGTGGGGAACCGGCCCGGCGAGAGGGCACATGCTGATGAAGGCTTCCTGGTCCCTCTGTGTGTACTGATTCCAAACGACCCTCCAGTGCCCTCGAGGTTCTTCCGGTTTCTAGACTGTAACCCTGCCTCCCTGCTTCCTGGCCCAGAGCCTCCTTCAAGTGACTGTGAGCCTGAGAGAGGGGCACCCCGAGACCCAGGCAGGCCCCCCCCACACCCCAAGCCTTGGAGGAACAGTGACGGTTGGCGGCAGTGAGAACGGCCCACCCATCACCACCACCACCACCACCCACCACAGAAAAGCACAAACCTCTGGGAAAGAGAACTCTCTCAGGGGCCAAGGTCTTCACTTTGACCCCTGACCTCTAAGCCAAGATACCCTGTAAAAACACTCCTCTCTCAGAAAGCAGAGAAAAAGGACATGATTCTGTGTTTGAGAGAGGGTGTGCCATTCCTGCTTGGGGACTGGTGGAAAAGGGGGTCAGGGCCTCCTCAGAGCCAGGACAACACAGCTGGTCCCACGACCTCTGGACTCAGGCTGGTCGGGGGGTGGGGCACCGGCCTGGGGGTGGGGGGCGGCGCAGACAGAGAGTACCCAGCTGAAATTATTGTGCCCTTAGTTGGGGGCCTGATAGAAACGGCAACTTAAACAACGTTGCTCCAAGCCACTCCCTGTTTTTAAATGACAGTTTGATTAAGCTACGAAGTCATCTGAGAAAAGGGACGGTGGACTTGGACGGCAAGCAAACCATTTCTCTCCGTGCATCCTGCTTCCTTCCTCCCGCCCCCACCCGCCTCTCCCAGACTGTTATGTGGGAGGCCCGCTTCCCTTTGTCCCGTTCTCCTTTGTCCACCCTGCCAGCGGGGGGGGGCGCGGGTGGAGAGGCAGGGGAGGCCCGGGCTAAGGCACCTACGCGGGCTTATCCGCAGGAACCCCAGGCATGGGTGTCCCTCTAGCCCGGCGGCCCCATCTGTCCCTGTGCTCCAGGTTGTCCCGGCTGCACCCCGGTCCGTCACACCACACGTGCCGGAATGTGCCTGCCAGCATCCCGTGGTGTTTCCGTGCCCCGCTTGGCTGCCGGCCTCTCCCTCCCCGTGTCCCTCTGCCCTGCACAGCTGCCCACACTCCTGCTCGCTTGAGCAGAAGCAGCCTCTGGTTTTCCCTCCACTGCTTCGCTCCATCCGGCTTCCCGCTCTCGGAGTCTCCCGGGGAGCTTGTGTGGGCGTCCGTTTTGTTTGGGGGTCCTCTGTGCCCCCCACCCTAAGCCGCATGGCCTGTGATGCTGCTGGGCCGTCGGGTCACTTGGGTCACGTCTGTGAATTCGTTGCGCCCCTCCCTGCTGCTGCCGGGGGCCTCCTGCTTTCCGTCCACTGTCCCGCGGTCTCACTCTCCATCTCCCCCCTACACCCTCGCCCCATGGCGGGCGGTGCCCAGCGCTCCTCTGGGTTTGACCAGAACGGTGGCCCTAGCTGTTGATTTTCCAGTCACTGTACCAGACGGCCGGCACAAGGTTCTCTGTAGGAAAGCTGCCATGGGCCCTGCCCCCTTTTCCTTTGTCCTGTTGTCGAGGTTTTTTCAGACAGTGTGGTGTTCAGTATGCAAATCAATTATTTTAAGAATTGCTTTTGTAAATATCTTTGTGAATATTTTAGTATTGTCTTTGATAATATTCAACATTTTCATGACCTGGTTATAGCCTTTGCTGGTGTTTTTAAAATACCTTGACTCAACAACAAAGACCGAGTCCTTTTTTTTAAAAAACAACAAACAAAAACAAAAAAGAAACCAGGGCTGTCTGTACAGATGAAGGGACAAAGTACGTGGGTGGGTGAGGTCAGGCCACCCGCTGTTCAGAGCCATCCCCAGTCGGCTGGCGGGGACCAGACGGTGCCAGGTAGCACGTGGTCGTCTTCGCCCGGTGGCTGAGGGCCCTGGAAGGTGGCCACACTCTGTGGTAGGCCATCTGGGAATGTTCTGCCCCAGACAGACTTAAATGCCTTCCTTAGAAGTTCCCGCTTCCTGCTGTGCTACTTTCTTCCCAAAAAGGCCTGGGGTCCATGCTGATTCTTACTGGGTGTCCCCACTCGGCTCACCAACCTACCCACAGCTTTCTAAGCCAGAGGGTCGATCTGCTCCCCACAGCCCAGGCTCTGGGCCCCTCCCTCAACCATCTCCGTGGAAGCCCGGGCTTGGTTCCCCGAGGCAGGTTTCCTGGGGCCCCTCCCACGCGAACCTCCACCAGCAAGTCGGGCAAAGAGCTTTCCCGAACCGTGGTGCCTGAAGCCCGTGCTTTGGGGACGTGCCCCCCAGAGCAATTTTGGAGCCAGGCCGGGGGGTGAGGGAGGCAGAAAGGTGTCCGGGGCTGGACGAAGGCCCAGCTGGTGACAGATTTCAGGTGACAACAGCCTCCCCGAGCCAGGGAGGTTCTGAACTCTAGGGAGATGCTTCCCTCATCCTTTTGGACGACTACTTGGAGCCATAAGTAACCTCAGCAAAAACGAGGCCTCAGCAAGCCACTTCTCCATGACAAGCATCCACCCAGGCCGCAGACGCATTTCTGCTGGCACTCCACAGGACGGACAGGGCACCAGCGAGCAGGCGGGAAGGCCCGAATACAGGCAATCACCCCATCTCCTTGGTTCGAAGCTTTACCCGTGTATCATGTTCCCTGTAGCCATTTTATTTTTTAAGAAACTTCTAATACTTTCTCCCTCACGGAAGCCCGAAACCCCCCAGAGAGCTACCTGTCTGCTCCCTCGACCTGACCACCTAGACAGGACGACGTCAGCAGCAGCGACTCAAGGGACAAGGGACGTGTGTACATATGTAAATGAGAAATAGAGACACGTTAACAGATGCATTCATTTCCCTTGGAATGTGTATTGTTTTTATTTTACGGAACAAAACAAAACAAAACAAAAAAAAGGCTTGGAACTCCATCTTAACGTGGAAAAACTAGATCCTGTTCGTTAGCGTCTGTGAGGTCTCTCTCCACATGTGTCTCATGTAATATACTCTGACCCTGTGTGGAAAGGAATTTTTGTTCTGTTTCGTTTTTATTTTACCTACATGTACTCTTTAGCTTCAGTGTGCTAGTCCTGCCACCTGTGTATTTTTAGGGTGCTATGGAAATAATGAAAAGAAACGGGGATTTCAGAAGAAAATTGTAACCAAATTCATACTTTGTATAATTTTTTGATATCATGATTGCAGGTGATTCACACGTACACACATAAACACACCCACAGTGCAGCCTGAAGTGACCCCCCCCCACAGAAACCGTCATCGTCTTGTACATCTATGTACAATGCAATCATTTCATACTTTAAACTGGTCAGAAAACTAATTGTGATTTCTAGTCTTGCAAAGCTGTATGTAGTTAGATGATGTGACAACCTCTAATATTTATCTAATAAATATGTATTCAGATGAAACCTGTATATTAGGTGTTCATGTGGTTATTTTGTATTTAAAGATCAAATTATTTGACTATTGCTAGACATTTCTATACTCTGTTGTAACACTGAGGTATCTCATTTGCCCATGTTAATTGTTTTCTAAATAAATTGACAAAAAACGAAGGTTTGGCGAATTAGCTATTTTGTGAATTTTAAGGAGGGGCTTGGTTGTTTGTTTCCGCTTCTAAACCACCACCCCCTGCCCGATCACCCGGCAAAAAAACAGCAAGTCAGGTGGTTTGGTGTGGAGCTGGAGGCACCCCTGCTGTGGGTCGTCCCTGGAGGAGGCTCTGGGAACTGGAGCCAGGTGGTCATATCCAGACCCCAGAGCCGCCTTCTGGCAGGACTCCAGTTTGCTGAAGGGCCCTGCTCCCAGCAGTGGGACAGCTGGGTTCTAGCGGAGGGTGTGCAATGCTGGCCGGGTTCAGTACAAGCCCCTTGTGGATTTCCTAGATTTATGGAACAGGAACCTGTTCGTGCCAAGCCCCAGAGGGTGCTGTCGAAAGTATCTAGAATGAAGAGCTGAAAGCCCAGTGAGGCTTCATAGACCCTGGGATACTGCTGACTCAGCCACTCTCCCAGCTGGCTGGCTGGCTCAGCTTCTCCCTCCGGCCACCGTACTCCCCCAGCACCCCTGTCACCTACCCTCTGAGGGGACCTTGGGTTTCCTCTTCTCTGTGACTGTGCTTTGGGTGGGAATCTGTAGCCACGGCCCCTACCCAGACCACTGTCCTAACTCTGCTTTGTGGCCTCAGCCCCTGACCCAAACTCGGTGCCCCGCCCCCTCCCTGAGTCTCCTCCTGGAGTTTGGGGAAGTGAGTCTGATTCTTAGAGCCCAACAGCAGGGTGCTGCCCCCACTCCACTCAGCTCTGGGCCTGGCCACAGGAGCAAAACACACATGGCTGCCAAGCCTTCCCTCCACAGGGACTGGGTGAGGGTACGTTCCAAGAAGGAAGAGGGGGCTAGCAGGTGCCCCCAAATTATCCCCTGGAGTGTGTGTGGACGTGCCTGTGAGGAGAGTGTGCAGGTCTCCTAAGTGTGAGGGGTGGGGGAGGGGGGAAGCAGGAAGCAGCAGGCATGAAGGGTGCGTGGTTTCAGCAGCCATGGAACTGCCTATGGGGAACGGCATGCCCGGAAGTCCCCTGCCTGTAGGGCTTCTCCAGGGAGGCCAGTTTCTCCAGTGGGAGATGGAAGGGGAGGAGGGAAGGAGAAGTTACATTAAAAATAGAATCCTGGGTGCCTGGTTGGCTCAGTGGGTTAAGCCTCTGCCTTGGGCTCAGATTGTGATCTCAGGTTCCTGAGATCGAGCCCCACATGGGGCTCTCTGCTCAACAGGGAGCCTGCTTTCTCCTCTCTCTCTCTCTCTGCCTGCCTCTGTGCCTATTTGTGATCTCTCTCTCTCAGTCAAATAAATAAATAAAATCTTTAAAAAAAAAAAGAAAAAAGGAATCCTGGTCACGGCTGAGCTGCGGGCACTGCCTTTTGCCAGCATCGCGGGGACAGGAGGCATATTCTCTGAGAGCAGACGCCCTTCCTAGAGGAGGGGCCACCCCCTCTTCGCGCAGTGCTTCTCCAGGACCTGTCCAGGGACCCACGGAATCTACCTGGGCTGCGGCCAGCGCTCCTTTCCTGAAATGGAGGGGAGCGAGGAGAAGAGCATGAGGAGGCTTCCGGAGTAAGGGTGGGGACGGACCGTGAAACGTTCCTTGCTGTGGTGCAGTGTGTGTGTGTGTGTGCATCTGCTGAATCATGATGTCAGATTAATTCTTACTTGTGGGTTGTGGTTGAAAACAAAAAGTCTGAATGCCATCGCCGTCAAGGCAGGAAGTAGGCAGGGGACGGGGAGGGAGAGGCAAGGCTGTAGGCTCGCCAACTTGACGTAAAAAGCAAACCGTCCCTGCGTTCTCGCTTCAGAGCCTGAAGCCAGCGGTGTGGCTCAGCACAGGCCTGTGGCTGCCTCGTGGGGCTTCAAGGCTGCATGGAAACCCGCCGCCCCGCCCCCACCAACTCCTCCCAGGACTGGTCACTTCCGTCTCCGGGCCTCGAATAAATCTGCAGGAAGAGCCCAAGGAGGGCCCAGCTCAGGGCTGCTTGGAAGGTGGACCCCCACCGGGGGCCACACATCATATCCTCCAGCTCAGGCATCATCTTGCATTTCTGTCCTTGGTCCCCCATCCCACAAAGCCCCCACCCTGAATCCAATGACCGTCCCTCCACATAAGACCATAGGGTGCTGCTGGGGAAGGTTACTCAGGCCCCCAAGTCAGTGCCAGAACAAATCAGGGTCTCTAGCCCCCCCGAGACCTCAGGGCATGGTCTCCGCTCCCTCCATCCACCCATGTCCCTTATTCTGTCCTGTGTGCCAGCCTCCTGCTCAACCACAGCCACCTCACTCTAAGCAGGTTACCACCCCCACCCAGACCACCCCCCCACACCCCCCACCACCATGCTGCTCCACCCATGACCCTACCTTCACCTTCCCCAATTTTATATTCTTCTGTCCAGGCCCAAAGGATGTGGTGGCCCTTCTCCAGTCAGGGCAAGCCCTTCCCCCGGCCTCTGACATCACTACCTCTTTCTCTTCTGTGAGGGCCTTGGCTCCGTCAGCTGGCCCCTTTCCTGCACCTTCCCCGGGTCTGGAGCTTCCGGCCCGGCGTGGTGAGGTCTAACATCCCGCATCCCCACCCTTCGCCGTCCATCTCTCTGCACTCCTTCTCATGCAGACTCCTTAGCCAGGGAAGCTGTCCATGCTCACTCACCCTCCCCCACGCCCTATGGCTCACGTCTCAGAAGTGCTCTGAAACTCCCCTCACAAGCCCACCTGTGACCTCTTGGTCACTGAAATCCATGCTGCTCTTGGACACTGGCCCTTACAACTACGTGTGATGGTGGCCATTGTCCCTTGAAACTCTTCTCTTGGATTCCATGACAACCCCCTCCATTGGGTCTTCAGTCTGCCTGAGCACCTCTGACCATGCCTTCTTTGTCGCATTCATGGGTTCCTGCCACAACTAGGTCCTGGAGCTCCCTCCAGTTCCCCTGCATCTAGCCAACATGGCTCACAGCCTCTCTCCACCAGCGAACTGCCCTCAGCAGCCTGGAACCTTCTTGCCTGGAACACATCCACTCCTCCACCCCCCTGACCCCCACCAGGAAGCCCCGCAGCCAAAGCCTGGGAGCTCACATCAATCGCAGGACAGCCTCTTTGCTGCGGTGCAGTGCGTGTTCCAGAGTCTTCCCTGTGGATCAGACCAGATTCTCCCTAAAGCCGTATGCTTGCTTGACCTTGTCCCTGTCTGTCTTCCGCCTCACTGCCTCCCTTGTAGGTTTCCCCTGAGAGCCATCCCTCGGGGCATCACAGGAATCTGAAGGCCCATCTTGGGCTCTGCTCCTAGACAACCAGACCTAAAGCAGGGAGTGGGAGCAGGCCTGGGAACCAGCCTCTGAGGATAGGATGCTGGAGACGGTTCCTGACCAGATGGGAACGAGGCCCTGTCCCTGGTGACAGCGCAGGGAAGGGGGAGGGGGCCGCGCCCGCCGGGGCTGTGCAGCCGGCCTGTAGCAGGTAGGAGGAAAGAACAAGTGTTGAGACTATGGACCTGAGTGTCTGTTGCTAAGTGCCACTGATTCACCAAAGAAAGGAAATTACAATCTCAGATCTCTTACTTGGCGATTTGAAACAAATTTGTGAGAGTCCAAGGAAAGCACTAAAGGAAGGAAGCATTGCAACACTCACCTCCCACAGCCGGACCAACGGGGCAGGGCTTCTTGGAGCAGCAGGAGAACCTCAGAAAGTGCTCAGCACTCTGTGCCATCAGGTGGCCTGCACCAACATCAAGCCCCTAACAGGGAAGGAGTGAGACCCCAGGACTTGGGGTGGGGAGAGTTGCACCCGCCCCTCCCCCTTGGCAAATACCTATTGCCACTTAGAGGGTCTATTATGATCAGCTGTGAACTTGGTTCACAGGTGAGACAGCTTAGGACGTGGGGGCAAGCCACAGGGGGAGCCCCACTCAAGACGGAAAGGCCGAGGTGAGAGGGAATCCTTCCACTAGGCAGGGATTTGAGTGGGACGCCTGGCCATCTATTTCGCAAGGAGAGAGGTGACCTGAGAGAGGGGCATACACACAATCGTGGGCCGTGGCAAGTGGCTTACCTAGCTGGTCAGAGGCTGGACAGAGCAAGACTGACCTTGGAGGGACAGGGAGCACCGGGTGGGAGGCAGGCGTGTAGGCCTGTGGGACAGGGCAAGTATGAGGATCCACGTAGCATGTTTTTACAGATGCGTCCGCTGCGGAGGACAGTGGGCAACCAAGGATGCTGGACGACTCGGCCAGCAGACGTCAGCCAGTCTCTGTTCTCACCCCTCACCCTCACCTAGGCTTGCACGACCTGGGCTCAGGAAGAGAGTATCCTAGAGACAGAGATCAAGTTATACAGGAGCCCACCCGCTTCAATTCCCTCTCTCCGAGCCTGGCCCGGTGGCCACCACAGCTGAATGTCCACCCTGTCTTCAACAGAGACCGTGCTGAGTCTCTGAGACATTAACACACCATGAGACCAACTAGCCCCTTGGTGGCACACTTATTACCCAGGACCCCCCTCTATCCTAGAAAGGACAACCTGGCCAGGATTGATCTGTACTCTAGGGATGGGCTTGCTTCTCCCTGCTGTGGAGACTTAGGCCATGGCCGCTGCCTGGGAGCACACGGACATGGGCTCTCAGACCAAGAGCGCCTACACACAGAAAAGGTGGTGTGGCCGTGGATACACACACAGAGATTCCACTGGGGCCACCGTGTGTCACACCAGGCAGAAGCTGCAGACCCCATTCAGGGTCCAAGGGCCTCTTCAAGATGCAGCTCAGCTCCCGGAGCAGATGCGGTCCTGAGAGAACGGCATACCACACTCCAAGCTGCACCCCACATCACCCACCGACGACCACCCCGTGTCTCCCGATGTGCAGGTGGAGTAAACTCGAGGCGAGGAGCAAGTGGGTCTGAGCAGTGCAAGGGAAGACCGCATTAACACCAGGTTCCTATCCAAATCTGCCCTGCTGGGCCCCCACACCCCACCCCCACGGGGTGACCAACGCGGAGTATAAAATGCCAGCCCTCGATCCTGACCAGGAGACCACGCTGTGGTGTGCTTCTGCTCCAGATCCCTCACTCTGTGATCAAGCCAAGAGCAGGGGATGGGGGGCTCTCCCTGCTCCTCACCCCTCTTGCAGGTGCATTTGGAAGAGACCCCCCCCCCCACAATACATCAACTTCACAAGAATCCTGGTCGCAGGCTCTGCTTCCCGAAAACCCCCTTCAAGGCAACACCTTCGCCCTCACCTTCTCTGCCTGGCGGTCTTGCCCTCTTTCCTTAGTCTGCCGTCTCTCCATGGGCATCTTGACCTCTCCTACGACCTTGACCACCACAGTTTTTCTCCAGTTCATACATGCTTTTTAAAATTTTTAATAATTCATTTTTCTAACACTGTTGAAGTACTTGAGAAATATCAAAAACCTGACAAAAGGGGTAATAAAACTAATGTTATTTAAAACTTAAATATTTCATTTATCCCTGAAGCAGGATCTATGATCATTTTACTTTCCCGTCTTCAATGGAAGCAAACTCATCAATAATACCTTAAAAATATACTTGTCACCTATCTGCTTTTCAACTGTGAGGTTTGCCATGTTTTATCATTTCTCATGATCTAGTGCCAAGCTTAAATAATTTCAGACTGATTTCAGCTTACTAAAACTCCATTCACAGGACTCCACTGTGTCCATCATTGTTAAAGAAATGATCACAACCACTTCTTAGTTTGCACAAGATTGCACTAGGCTAAGTCTGTGAATCAGTTTTAGAAGAAAAAGCATGATGATTTTTTTTTTAGTGTATTCAAATTGATACCTGAATCTGTTGATTTATTTCTGATTTATTTCTTTTTTATTTTCTAATTCAGTTATTGTATTCATCTATTTTCCTATGTTTTAAAGCTTTGACTACTTGACCCCTTAAATATCTGTTTAATCGGACATCTTATCCCCATTCCTAATCCTGTTACTGAAATTCAAGACCACATCAGTTCCCATCTGGACTCTACAGAGCTTTGAAATGTGTCTCTTTGCCCCAGTCTCATGCTCTTCAGATCTGCAGTGATGCTGACTTCCATCACGTACTCCAGTGTGGTCTCCTAACCTTCCAGGCACCTGGGAATAACCCACCTCCCCACCCGCCAAGGTGGATGCACGTGAACAATTCTGGAAAACAGGTTGTGAGCTTAACTAATGTGGCTCGCTTGTAGGCCACAGCAGTTCGTTACCATCGTGAGGGTGGCCAGCATGCCCGTCCCCTGCCCCGTGACAAGGAGGCGATGGGTTAAAATGGTGCAACGGCAGGATGGTGGATTCTCCCTCAGCCTGGGTCCCTGAGGGGCTGGTGGAGCCAGCAGCCCACTGATCCATGTTGGAAATGCAGCTTGAATTTTAAAAAAATGAAAAATCTTTATTATAGTAAGCCCGTGACATGGAGTGTTAATTTGTTCCTGCAGCAAAACCTAACGTCTTCTGCCTCATGCATCCATCCTTACATGACCAGCTACTGCTAATCATACCATCCCTTACTGAGCATTTGCTACAGGTCAAGTACTATACTAATTGCTTCGTTTGCTTAATTTTGTTTATTCATTATAACAAAACCACAGGGCAGATGCCATTTTATAGAAGAGAGATGTGAGCAGCAGAAAGGTTAAGTAATTTACTTTCTGAAAGAGGAGGTTCTAGACCCTAATATCTATAGCACCAGACAGGGAAAGGTCGGGTGTAGGATACAATTTGCCTGCAAATTAAATTCACGGAAATATTCCTCATTTTCATTAAGACATATGCTTTCTCTCCTTTTTCCCCAAAGACATCACCTCCTTGGCTGATTGTCCGTTTTGATAAGAGACAGGTGTGCCAGTTTTCTGTTGCTGCTGTAAAAAGTACCCCAAACCTAGTGACTTAAAACCATACAAACGTATTATAATACATTTCTGAAGGCCAAAAGTTCAAGGTGGTTCTTTTTTTGTTTTTTTTAGCTTTTATTTTTTATTTATTTGAGAGAGAGAGAGCATGAGTAGAGGGGTGGGACAGAGGGAAAGGGGGCAAACCCCTCCCTGAGGAGGGACCCTGTTGTGGGGTTCCATTCCAGGACCCTGGGATCATGACTTCACCAACTAAACCACCAGGCACCCCAAGATGATTCTTACTAGGCTAAAAACCAAGATGTCAGCAGCCCTGTGCCCTTTCTGGAGACTCTAGGGAAGAATCTACTTTCAGGCCTTTTCCACTTCAGGGGATGCCATGCTCCCTGACTTATAACCTCTTCCTTCCTCTACCTTCAAAGTCAGCAGTAGCCGGTCAAGTCTTTGTCCCATCTCATCCCTCTGATATTGACTCTTCTACCCCATCTTCCACATTTAAGGACCCTTGCGATTATACTGGGTCATATAGGATCATTTCTCCATCTCAAGATCAGGTGACAAGCAATCCTATTTCCATGTGAAATTTAGCTGCCCTTTGCCACATGCCCTAACTTATTCAGAGGTTCTAGGGATTAGGGCATGGACACCACAGGGACACCATTATTCTGCCTGCACATGGATATGGAGAATTATTTCTCTACTGTAAGAAAACAGTAGTGGGACTGCTGCTGAGGAATGCGATGCCAGGGCATAGGCGTTGGGAAGCTGGTGGGGAGAGGTAGAGACTATGGACAGCCAGCAAGCATCAGCTGCGACCAAGGGGCATCTCCTTCTCTAGGTGTTTGTTGCCAGGTAGGGCCGCAGACCCAGTTGTTGCCAGATCTTCTGATCTTCCAAGAGAATCTGGAAATGCAGATTTTTTAGAACGTTAACAAGCAAACCAAAACATGTACAGACACCATGTTGCCCAAAGAAAGCCTATATGTGGGCTGCATCTGATTCAGTGACCCCTAGTCCTTGACCTTGACCCAGGACCATATGCATGGTGTAAGTGGCAGGACCAAGCTGCAAGCCCAGAGCTGTGGGACTCCTGAGGGCAAAGCTTAACCACCATGTTTGTTCCTGTAGGTCAGCTGGACAGACCTATGCCTGCTGAAAGCCCTTCAGAGGTACCTATGGTCTGCAGATCCCAAGACTGGTCCCATCTCCCACCATCTCAGAACTGAATTCACTCTCTCTTTAGCCATCGTCGCAAACTGTCCTGCTTCTCCCTGCCATATCTCTGCCAATGACTGTCCCTGTCCTAAATACCACATTAGATTTTTGTCCACCCTTACCCTCCTTCCCTGGAAACAGCCACCTGCTGCTGCTAGGGGACCACCAAGTTTGGCCCACACAACCAAACCCCCTTGCCTTCAGCCAGCTAGACCAGGATAGGCACACAACTCAAAGGATTGGCTGGTCCGTGACCCATCACATTCCCTCCCTCACTCAAGAATTTGGCCTCAGAAGAAAAGGCTGCAGGGTGGCTGCCTGTGACCCCAGCTGGGCTGGAAGCCTGGCCTCCTCTTTCAACTCCTCCTGCTTATAGAAGCTTTCTATTGTTTGGCCTCCTCTTTGCCCGGGACTTAGTCCCCTCCCTCCAGACTGCATGAGTTCCTTGTACCTTCCTGGGAATTTTCTGATATGAAAAGTTAAGTCTTTTGATACCTCCCACTAGACCAAAAGGAGATTTCTAGCTTTTAACTAAGAGGACGCCTGTTAGAATGAGAACACATGTCCAACAAAGATCAGGTCTCCGCTTTAGTGGGCTTGAGAGACTTTGAGGTCCCACCAGTGACTTTTTCTCCCTATTATTACTGCTCAATGTCCAGGACCCAGTGTCATCCCCATGAGGCAAGAAAGACCACCCCAGGCAAGGTGTTGCTGGGTAAGGCAACACATAATCCCACAGATCTCGCTCTCCACAGCATCCCAGAGTCTCTCTTTAGGTTGGTTTTATAGCCTGACATTCGAGGTGGTTTGTGGCTTACGGAGGGGATATTTATTTATTTTATTTGAGAGAGAAAGACAGAGAGACAGAGATAGTGACAGAGATAGCGAGAGAGAGCACAATCAGGGATTAGAGAGAGAAACAGGCTCCCCACGAAGCAGGGATCCCGACGCAGGACTCCATCTCAGGACTCCCAGATCATGACCTGAGCCAAACGGAAACACTTAACTGACTGAGCCACCCAGGCTTCCCTAGAGTGGACATTTAATGTCCTGCCTTGCAGCAAACACCCCTCCCTTCTTCCAGGTGCAGTACCAGCTGATTTGGGGAAACTGCTCTGTTCCTCTTTCTGCCCCTTTCTGATACGTGAGTTGAGCTATGCTGCCGTAATAGTTACCACCGCATAATCAGTGGCTCCCGGCGCAGCTCACTGTGGGTATTTCTGGTTGGACGCCATCTGTGTGGTCACTCAAGAACTCAGGCTCTTCTTCCCTTGTAACTCTGCCCTCTTTTCTCATCCTGGAGTTCTCTGCATTAGGCCGGCTGATGGAAAAAGACAGGGCTCTTCCCCCAGGGAGTGAGGCTGTGGGCCAGGCCCACATTCTATCGACTGGGACTCAACCACAGGCTATCTAACTACAAAGGTAGCAGGACAGAGTTAAGAAAGAAGGCAAAGATCAGAACAAATTCAGCCTAACTACCCGGGGCTATGAGAGAGAATCCTAGAGAAGGATTTTGTTTGGCCAGTTGGCTTCTGTATCTACCTCCTCGACCAGTCATTGTGGACTAGAAGGCAGGGTTGTGTCCCTTTCCATGGATTTGATAAACACTTAGCCAGTGTCTCAGCAAACTTCTGCTGTGTGACAAACAGGTATTTATGATTCATAGCTTAAAACAACTCTTTATTTGTGCCCATGAGCCTGTGGGTGGAGTGAGCAGTTCTGCTGATCTGGGCCAGGCTCTTCTAACCTCAGCTGGCTCGTTTGTGTGTCTGCAGCCAGCACACACGTTGGCTGAGAATGGCCTCACTCACATGTTTGGTCGTTGGCTTGCAGTCAACTGGGGTGGTGGGGTAACTGGGCCATGTGTGTCTCAGCCCCCATCAGGTTAGCCTGGGCTTGTGCCAATGGTGGCGGCAGGTTATGAGAGATGAAGAGGAAGTACACAGGATTTCTTAAAGCTCAGATTCGAGACAATGTTACTTCGACCTCGTTCCTTTTGTCAAAACAAGTCACAAAACAAGTCACAAGACCAGCCCCGATAGAGGGCATGGGAAAATAGACTCCGCCTCTTGATGAGAAGAATTTGAAGGTCATGCTGCAAGAGGTGTGAACAGAGGGAGGAAATTACAGGGCAGACAAGGGCAACCTACCGCAGCCAGTTTCTGCTCCGCGGTTCCGTGGGAGCTGACAGTAAGCCCTACTCTCCGGTCTATAGTGATGGGTCCGGGGGTGGGCCCCGAACCCTGGCTGCACCACTCAGAATCCTTCCTCAGATTTTCCTTTCTGGTGCTAGAATGGAGAGAGTCTTCCCCTGGCGATCAAGTTCTGAGGATGGGAGTTTGGAAATAACTGGCTGCCCTGTCTCAGGCCACACAGAGAAGGAAGCCCATGGGAACAGACCATGAGACGGCCATGCAGAGGGACAGAGAACAATGTCAGAGAGAAGGAGGCTGGTTCTGGAAGTTCTCGGTCACACCCACGTCGTCCTCAGTCAAACGAGAGCCAGTGATTCTCCTCTACTTTAAGCTAATTTGAAATGCATCTCGGCCAGGCACGGCTGCAGCTATTGGAGAAACAAACCGAAAAGGACAACCTCTTCCTTTTTGATTGGCCTAAACCAGGGTATGATTGCTGCGAGTAAATTTACAAAGAGGCCCTGAGAGAGAGAGATGGGCAGGGCTGGTGCCAGCCTTCCTGCCTCCCAGCGGCACCATCCCACCCCCAGAAGGGTGAGTGTCCTGGGGTCCACAGGAGAGAGGACCTGGGGACTTGGAAACTCCAAGGTCAAACTGTGTAGAGTCTCAGGGCCTCGGATCAAAGTCACCATCCCAGGGCTGAGGATCATGGGGTCCAAGATCCTAGGCTTTTCTGAGTTCCTGCATCCAGAATGCGCATTTAGAAAATTCCACTGTGGTTGGACAAACTAGGACACCTCGTGTACATATGAGTTAGCGAGCTCTGGGTACAGCAACAGAAACCAACTCTGACTACTGTAAGAGAAGGAAAAGGGCATTTGTTCGTGGGATGTGGGTGAAGGCAGAGGCTGGGAGGCAGGCATGGAAAATGAGCTTGTAACAGACAGGAATATCACTCCGGACAGGCTTGAGAGCAGGAACGAGTAGCATAGCTTATCAGACACAGCTATAGGAAAGAATGAATGAATTCTTGTGGGTTTTTTTTTTTTTCCTGTCCTGGTATCACATCCTGCTAGAGAACATCTGGTTCTTGGTCAGGCTGAGGTCACAGGCAAAATTGTGCCCCACTTCCACCCCCACAAGCCTCTGAGGAAGCGTCTAGTAAAAAGTGCCTCAGGGATCCCTTTACTTTATACCAGGAGTTCATAAACTATGAGTCCAGAGCCAAATCCTAACCTGGATCCTATTTTTAGGGCCCATAAGCTAAAAGTGGTTTTCATTTTTTTTTTAAAGATTTTATTTATTTTACAGAGAGAGAGAAATCACAAGTAGGCAGAGAGGCAGGCAGAGAGAGAGAGGGGAGAAAGCAGGCTCCCCGCACAGCAGAGAGCCTGACTCGGGGCTCGATCCCAGGACCCTGGGATCATGACCTGAGCCGAAGGCAGAGGCTTTAACCCACTGAGGCACCCAGGTGCCCCTGGTTTTCATATTTTATAGTGGTTACATTTTAAATGATCACATAAGTACTTATATCGTGGCCTCAAACTTGCCTCTTGGCCCACAAAACCTAAAATATTTATTATCTGGTGCTTTAAAAAAAATGTTTGCAGGCCCCTAGCTTACACAGTAGGGCTCAGGCTTCTGGACACATTGATACACAAGGACAGAATCTGTAGAATGAGAAAGAGCTCCTCCAAAGGAAGTCAGAGCGTAGGTAGGAAGGAGAGAATTGTGGGAGACCAGACAGACAAATCTGGTGTGTGTGTGTGTGTGTGTGTGTGTGTGTGTGTGTGCACGTGAGTGCATCTTTAAGCTGAGCTATCTCCCCACCAGTTCTGCATTCTAGGAAGAAACTTGGGAATTAAAGTGACAGGATTTGGACAGGATGCCCTTCGCTGTCATTGTCCTGTTCAAAAAAGAGATGCATGGTAATGTAGTTTAGAGCAAGGAGGAGTGGGAGCTCTCTACTCATCACGCAACATCAAGGCTACTGTCAGGAGAAAGGTCAAGTTTATTTCAGATGGAGAAACATGGATGTTTCTGATAGCGTTGGGAGCTTTCGGTGACCACGGACAAAGTCCAGCTATCTGAAGCCGCCATGTGGCAAGACCACATAGAGATGCCACAGAGAAAGTGAGAGATGTGCCGAGACTCGTGGCTCTTCCAGCCCCATCTGTCTGTCTTTTCAGCTCGGGCACCGGACATGGGAGTGAGGAAGTCTTCAAGACGACCCCCGCCCAACCACCATGTGGCTGAGGCTGCCGGGGTCTCTGAGAGAAACCTTCATAGCTGGCTCCAGTCAACCCCAAGGTCTGCGAGCATGATCAACATGGTTATTACTGAAGCTGCTGTCTAGACCCAGTAGCCAGAGGACACCAAGCCAAGAGTATGAGGGGGACACCTCTTTTCCATGTAGGATGTGTTGGGTTTCTATCTTAGAAGAGCACAAGCTTGGAGAATGGAGGGATGGGGATCACCCCTTGCCGTCCTCCCCACGCATGACCCCCAGGTTCCATCCAGAGCCGCGCTAGGACCCAAGGTCCAGAGAGGAGGCAGCTTTTTCATTGATATGGCCTCCGAGGCGAGCAGGGCACCTGCCCCCTTGGGGTGTGCAGATGGAGAAACGAGAGCATAGCCTGTGAGCCTCTTTTCTCCAGGGTCAGGCAGAGGCTGGGAGAAACTCTGTCCCAGTGTTTAATTCAAGGGCCCAGGGTGTGACGCCCACGGGAGGAGGGAAGAACCCCAGGAACCACTGCGTTGCCTGGTGTAATAGGAGCTCCCTTCCCTCGTGCCGCAGCAGGAGAAACAAGGATGGTGACAGGACACCAAGCAGGTGAGACCAGCAGCCCTTGGGCCCCTGACCTCAGGCACCTAAAGAGAAATGGGCAGGAAAGACCCAAGGATGGAGGGGACATGGAGATCTCAGATAACCCACACTGCCTACCGAAGGGAGCTTTTTCTTAAAAGGTTCTATTTTTACTTATGAGACAGAAAGAGAGCACAAGCCCAAGCAGGGGGAGGGGCAAAGGGAGAGGGAGAAGCAGGCTCCTTGCTGAGCAGAGAGCCCAATACAGGGCTCTATCCCAGGACCCTGGGATCATGACCTAAGCCAAAGGTAGACACTTAACCAACTGAGCCACCCAGGTGCCTCTGATTGAGCTTTTTTAAAAAATATGAGCTTCTGAAAGTATTTTGGCTAGGTTGTGATATCTCAGACACTGGTTAAAAATTAATTAATAGAGAAATGCTAAGGTGGCAGAAACTTTGGATTTGAGCATTTATATCTGTACATTCACGTAATACTCACACTCCTCACTGCATTTGACCTGCCCCTGCTGCTGCCAGAACAGACCAGAAGGAACGAGTGCAAAGAGGAGCCAAGCGTCCACGGGGCCTTTAAGAAGGTGTCACTGGGAAGGCTGCTCTGAGCCACCATTCCCACGTGAGCATTAATCACACCATTAAGGAGACATACTTGCACGTTCCTTTCCTGAGGCTTCCCTTGTAAACTGCACATCTCCTGGGAGAGGAAGCCCAGAGGACAACTTCATTCTCATGTAGTTTGTGACCCAGGTGAGTCAGGCTGAGGACAGGGAAGAAGGTCTTGACCATCCTGCCACTAGCTGTCCCAGCTGGAGTGATGGAAATGCCCACAGAGGGGGACCCATGGCACCAGCCCCTGGTCCATGATCCTGGCTGGGCCTGGAATCACTTCCTGGTGTGGGGACACCAACCCAAGGCCTTCAGAGCTGATCACATCACAAGGAACCTTCCTAGGGCAGAGAGCGAGAGAGCGAGAGAGCGAAACCAGCTTTCTGTCAAAGTTCTACGGACAGCTCTGTGAGTCTGTATAATCAAGCCATTCTCCGGGGCCTCAGTTAGCTGATCTGGGCAGTGGGCATCCTGCCTTCTCATCTTCTCTTCGTGAGGCCCCACGCACAGCACAGGTGACTGGCCAGAGAAGAACAAGGTCACATAAGCATTCCACAAACTAGGAAGGGAAATGTACATGGAGGAAGCATCGTCCCTGCTCTGAAGTCAGGAGCACTGGTCCTAGGGTCCTACCCCATGGGGTCCCCAACTTTGTCAGAGAGGCAGAGCCACCCTCCCTCAACTTGTCCCAGAGAGGTTAGTGTTGAAACAGAAGAGCAGATGGCACTAGAGGAATGCTGATGAAGCCAGCAGGAGAGGGGCTGGGCACAAGGCTTCACCTTTGCCAAGTACTCAATTAGTATTTGTTTATGCAGACAGTCACATAAGCTCCTTGGGGGGATATAGTCCATTTTGTTTGCTGCTGCATCCCCAGTGCCGAGAATAGAGCCTTGGTATACAGCAGTTGTCTAACAATTACTTGAATGAATGAAAGAATGAATGAATGGAAGAGGGATAAGAGAAGGCTGTCAGGTGAGCTGAACTGCCAAGAATGAGTCAGAAATGATGTGGAACATTCCAGGAAGAGGACACTGCATATGCAAATACTGAGATGCGCGCTGGCATACGGTGCGTCTGGAAATGGCAGGATTCCCACTGTGCCTGTAGAAGGGGGAGATGAGGAATCTGGGTCTGAGAATCTGGGTCTTTACTTTGAGAACACAGGGAGCTACAGAGGGTGACTGGCTCATTAAATATGGTTGAGCTTTTTAAGCAACTTTACGGAGATACAAACCATACAATTCACCCATTTAAAGTGTGTAATTCAATGGCTTTTAGTACATTCAGAGCTAAGAATCAGTGTAATCTGAAACATTCTCATTATCCCCAAAAAGAAATCCTAGGCCCATTAGCCATCATCCCTCTACCCTCCCATCCCCCAGCCCCAGGCAAGCGTTCATCTACTTTCTGTCTCTATAGATTTGCCCGTCCTGGGCATTTCATATAAAGGAAATCATACAGGTAGTCATTTGTGACCAGGTTCTATCGCTTAGCTTAACATTTTAAAGCTTCATCTGTGTTTTAGATTTCTTTGTATTACTGAGTATAGTAAAATAAATATAAAATAAACATATAATATAATAATAATATATATAAACAATAATATAAAATAAGCATAAAATATAAAATAAAAATAGTCCTATGTATGTGTTTACTGCATTCAGTTCATCCATTCATCAGCTGATGGACATGCGGTTTTTTAAAAAAATCCTTTCATGACTAAAATTAACAAGACCGACAATATCAAATGTTGGCATGGACCTGGTGTATTATTTTTTTTAATTGTGTTATGTTAGTCACCATACCGTACATCATTAGGTTTCGATGTAGTGTTCTAAGATTCATTGTTTACGTATAACACCCAGTGCTCCCTGCAATACGTGCCCTCCTTAATACCCATCATTGGGCCAACCCATCCCCCCTACTCTGGTACGTTATGGGTGGGAGTCTGCAATGGTATAACCACTTTGGGGAAGTTTAGTCTCACTTAGAAAGATAAACATACATCTACTACATACCCGAGCAATTCAATTGTAGGCATTTCCTCAAGAACAATGCAAATATATGTCAAAACAAAAACCTGCGGTAAAAACAATAGACTACCTAGCTGTCCATCAATAGGAGAATGGACAAACAAAGTTATTTTCATAAAATGGAATCTTATTCAATAAGTCACAAAAGATGGATGAGGGGCACCTGGGTGGCTCAGTGGGTTAAGCCTCTGCCTTCGGCTCAGCTCATGATCCCAGGGTCCTGGGATCGAGCCTTGCATCGGGCTCTCTGCTCAGCGGGGATCCTGCTTCCTCCTCTCTCTCTGCTTGCCTCTCTGCCTACTTGTGATCTCTGTCTGTCAAATAAATAAGTAAAATCTTTAAAAAAAAAAAAGAAATAAAACAAAAATATTTAAAAAAAAAGATGGATGAGAGTGGAAAACATGTTGAGTGAAAGAAGCTAGACATAAAGGATTATGTACTGTATAATTACTATGGAATCCCATTTTTGTGAAATTCAAGAACCCACAAAACTCATCTGTGGGAGTAGAAGTCAGAACAAACATTGTTTGGGAAGAAAGATAGGTGATTTGAAGGGGATACAAGGGAGCTTTCCAGGATGATCAAAATACCCTACACTCTGGGTGTTACCTACACAGAGATATACATTTGTCAAAACTCTTTAAACTCACATACAGATGGCCAACAGACACATGAAAAAGTGCTCAATGTCATTCATCATCAGAGAAACACAAATCAAAACCACAATGAGATATCACCCTACACCTGTTAGAATGACTGTTATCCAAAAGACAAGAAATAACAAGTGCTGGCCAGTATGGGAGAACAGGGAACCGTCGTGCATGGTTGGTGGGAATGTAATTTGGTACAGACACTGTGGAAAAGAGTATGGAGTTTTCTCAAAGAGTGGAAAATAGAACTCCCATAGGATCCAGCAACTCCAGTTCTGGGTATGTATCTGAAGGAACCAGAAACACGAATTCAGAAAAATGAATGCTCACTTAAGTTCGTGGCAGCATTATTTACAATAGCCAAGATACAGAAGCAACCGAAGCATCCGTCAATGGATGAACAGATTAAAGAATGTGTCACACACACACACACACACACACACACACACACACAGGAATACTACACAGCCATAAAAAGAAGGAACTCTTGCAATTTATGACAACACGGACGGACTTCAAGGGCATTATACTAAGTGACACAAGTCGAACAGAGAAAGACAAATACTATATGAACTCAGTTATGGGTAGAATCTCTGAGAAACAAACAAAAAGAAATTCACAGGTTCAGAGGGGGGGGCTAGTAGTCGCCAGAGGTTAGAGGTAGGAGGTGGGAGAAATGGGTGAAGGGGGTTAAAAGGCTAAAAAAAAAAAAAAAATCAGGATCTGAAATGTTCTTGAGGTGCTGGAATAATGAGCCAAAGGAGAAAAAAAATAGGAAAGATTTCTACATACTGAATGTCAAGTCTTGATTTTAGGTTAAAACATTTCACAAGAAGAGGTTTGAGGATCTGGGTCTCAGCTCATGTGAGATAAAACAAAGCAAAACCCTCTTTGGGTTTTGTTAAGGTCGGTGCATCCTATCGATTATCTGGTGTACTTGACTAAAGCCAGGGTAGGGGGAGCACGTTCTGGAAGCCTGAGGAATACTGACCAAGGGGCTCAGGCTGGGGCGCGTGGAGGTACCTCCTGTAGCCTCTAAGGTGGGGGCTGGGGCCTGGACCTAGGGCAGGGGTGCAGAATAGGGAGGGAGGGTAGACGAGCCAGATGCTAAGGAGAAGCTAAGGAGAGGGCACTCCTGATAAGCAGCAGTGGAGACAGTGGGGAGAGGAAGGTGAGGGGCCTCCCAGGTTCCCCTCTCGGCACCTGTGGCAGGCTAATCCTCACCCTATTCCTGGTCTGCCCCATGGGCTTCCTGCGTGTTCGAAGCCTCCTGCCCTGTCACCTGTGCCGGAGTCTCGTGATGCTCCCTGACTCACGGGAGAGGCAGCACAAGTGACTTCAGCTCTGTGAGGTCAGCAGACTGGAGCAGGCTTTCCAGCATGCTTGCTGCTCTTTGGGAGAAGGGCGTGGGCCTGGCAAGCCACCTCGCCTCCTGGGTGGTTTGGGGCACTCCCATAGGAACCACCTGGAAGGTATCACCCAAGCTCCCCATGTAACAGAGAAGAGACCCGGAGAGGGCAGGGGAGTAGCTCAAGGCCAACATGCCTCTGATTTTGCTGGGTGGGCACCTGCTGGCACCACAAAGACCCTTTCCTCCCTTCCTGCCTAGAGTCGGAAGCTCATGGGGGTACCCTCCCCTCAGATTACCACACAGTGGGGCAGGGAGGCACAGAAACCCCAGCCGCCTCCCTCCGGGTGCTTCAGCAGCTGAGGTGAGCAGTGGCCTGGGGCAGAGCTGGCAGGAAAGTCCTAGATGTGTGTCACCTTGTCGTCACTGACTACCTCGTGAGCTTCCCCATAGGTGCACCCTCTCCTTGGCATCCGATCTGGCCCCCTGCCCCAGGCAAAGACCAGCCTCTGCCAAGGAATTCCTCTGAGACGTTTTATACTGAGTCCCAAGAACTGTGGACCTTGGAAGGGACCTGGTAGTACTCCCTTTGGGCTCCTCCCACTCCCATGCCCGCACACCCAATTCTTCTGGAACAAGGAAACTCAGATGTATTTTTCCAAATGTTTTGTATACCATAAAAGTGTACAATAGAAGTACGATGACCGCACCCGTCATCAATGTGGAGTTTGATGACTTCTACAGAGCACCACCACTGAGAACAACATACAGAGCATTTCCAGAACTCCAGTAGACTTCCCCCTTGCCAGCAACCCCACCCCTGCAAATCACCACGATTCTGACTTCTCTGACCACAGATTAGTTCTCCCTACTCTTACAAGTGGAAACATACAGTCTATACTCTGGCTTTTCTTGCCCAAGTACTGTCTGGGAGATTCACCCATGTCATATGCATCAGTAATCTCTTCCTTTTTTCTCGATAAGTGGCATCCCATCATACGGAAGTACCACTAGGTCTGTATCTATTTCACTGTTAATGAGCATTTGGGTCATTTCCAGTTTAGAGCTCTTATGAACAGTCCTGTAAAGTATTTGCATAGACTCACAAACTCCCTTCTCCTGGAGATACACTGAGGGCTGGAATTTCTCGATCATCGGTAAGCATATCTTTAACTTGAGTACATAACTACCAAACAGTTTTCCAAAGTGATTGTACCAATTTACATTCCCACTAACAATGTATGAAAGTCCCAGCCACGTTACATCCTCTCCAACACTTTTTAACTCTATCTGTTCTAGTGACTGCATAATGGTACCTCCCTGGGGCTTCGGCTGGCTTTCCCCTGTTGACTAGTGATGTTCGATGCCTTCCCGTATGCTTATGGCTCATTTAGAGGCCCCTTGTTTTGTGAAATGCCTGTTCAAGTCTTTTGACCAGTGTTTACTGGGCTGCCTTCCTTTTTGTGTCGATGTACAGGAGTTCTCTATACTAACATATAGACAGATAAATGTCTTATGAATACCTTTGCCCAGTTTATGGCTTCATTTTTTACCTTATTTTTAAATAATTTTTTAAAGTAGGCTCCCTGCCCAAAGTGCAGTCCAATGCAGGGCTTGAGCTCATGACCCTCAGAGCAGAACCTGAGCTAAAATCAAGTCAGACGCTTAACCACCTGAGCCATCCTTAAATGATGTCTTGCAATGCCCAGAAATCATTAATGTTAATGAGTCCAATTTTTTAAGAAAAATGAAACCCAGGTTTTCCATCTTTGCTGTTTTGATGACCGCTCTTTGCATTCCCTGCAAGAGATCTTTGAGAAGCCTATGTTTTGTGCCAGTAAAGGTTATGCCGGTTTCCTCTCCGGCCTCCTTCTGGTGCAGGACGCACTTATTACTCACCAGCCCCAGCTGTGAAGTCAGCTGTGGACCAGTTTGCCTGCCCACCTGTCCATCCACCCACCCACTGCCCTTCCCGTCCACCTTCCACCACCATCCACACGTTCATCCATCCTTCTGCCCATGGACCCACCAAGCATTTCCTGCCATCCCGGTGCACTGAGTGACAACAGACAGCAGGACACTGAGATGGTAGCAGAGTTACTAGTGGGGAAAACAGAAGATACACAGAATCCTTGACAGATTTCTATCCAACCCCATGTCCTGAAATCCACCCTCGCGGTCACCCCTGAGCCACGCTCACAGCCACTGACAGAGTGTGACAGGGGTGCTAAGGCAGCCCCCACTCCCGGGAGACGCGGACCCCTCTGGCAGCTGATTTGGGCTAGAGGACTCCCCCAGCAGCGGTGCAAGAGGATTTCATCCAGCCACACTGCGCCCCCGCCCCCCACCCCGGTCCCACAGTCCCTCTCTTTCTCCTCCCCGCCCCCTTCCTTCCTTCCATCCCGCTGGCCTTCACTCAAGGACATCTGTAACTTTTGTTCATTATTCTCCGAAACGTCCATTCATTTGTCCTTGGTCCGTGGCCCTCTTTCCAGAATCTGTAGGTAGTGTGGTTTCCATAGCTCTGAGCTACAAATAGCAAAGGTGATTCTCACTTGCCTCATTCTAGATACTTCCCTGATGTGGCCCGAGATGCTTGGCAGCCCTGGCCCACCACCAGCTCAGATCCTGCTTGGGACTAGCCTGTACTCAGAGGTGGCCTCCCATTGGGGGTGGGTGGGTGCACACAGCTCCATCGGGGCCGACTGGCCGGCAGTGGATGCCGGAAGGCTGGGCTTGTGGGACCAGCTGAGGGCTCAGTCTGGCAGTGGGCCTGAGCCGGAGTGTCAGTAGCCTGGTGGAGCTGACTGAGAGTGAAATAGGGGCTGGGGGGGGGGTGGGGAGGGCCCAAGCTACATGCAGAATGGTGGCTTCCTTCCTGGCTACAGGAGGCAGACTCCAATCTCTGCTTGTCTCAGGTCAAGCTGGGACCAGGGGCTTGAGGTGTGGCCTGGGCCCCACTGTGGGGGAAGAGAAACTGCACCCCTCCCGGGGCCCCCTCATCTAGCCCCTCATCTAGCCACCAGCTTGGCAAACACACCTCTCAATTCCCCAGCCTGGACCTCTGCCAGCCTCCCTCCTCTGACCCCTGCCTAGGGACAGTGGCTCACAACCAACAAAAACAATGAAGAGCCTGCTGGCCCCGGCCCCCACCAGCCCTGGTCACTCGTCTGTGATCTGACCGCCCGGAGTCCCTGGCAGGCCTGGCTGCCGTCCTGCTTGCACACCTGCCCTGTGGAGGACACTGGTCCTTTGTTGAAGGAGACGACTTGTGGGGACTGCCCTGAGGAGGGGCTCAGCCTTGTGGGCAGGCTGGCGCCAGGCGGGACCAGGATCCTCAGCAAACAAGGCCTCCTACACAGCAGCCGGCGCGGCGGGGGCAGGTCTGGTCCCAGCAGCCCAACCGCTGTGCCCAATGGGCCTGGAGCAGGGGTGGACGACAGGAGGGCGGGCAGGCCCCAGGACCCCAGCCTCAGACCCCACACCATACACACACACACACACACACACGCGCGCGCGGTCACATGGACTCCTCCTCTCCCTCTCCCCACCTCTCTGGTCCCTCAATAGGCAAAGAGAACCCGAGAGTGACCCCTCTGTTCACTCTTCCTCCAGAAGCTTAGGGGTGACAGAGAACCCTTGACAAGACATCAGCTCCTTGTGGGGTTTATGGCCATGCCGACCATGAGGCAGGTCTGAGCTGAAAAGGTCATTTCCACCCTTTCTCTGTGCCGCTGCCTTACCTGCAGCCTCTCACCGGACCCCCACAGCCACCTTCGGAGTATGTATGTACATATGCACAGATAAGAACATAAATGACCACCTTAAGGCTCCCAGGTAGTGGGCTTGGGGAGGGGGTACAGTAAGAGCCCAGGCTGTCTGATTCTACAGCCCATGTCCCTAGATGGTTGGTACGGGGGACAACGGAGGCCGCAAGGCTCAGCTCAGGAAGCTGTTCCTTACCCCACGGGAGACGGGAATTATCAGCAGATTTCACGGGAGAGATGGGTGTTTAAGAACAAAAGCTCCAGATACGGTTTGGGCAGAAGGACTAGAAGGGAGGCTGTCTCGATAACCGGGTGGCAGCCATAGAGGGTGGCTGGGATGCTCGTTTTGGGAAAGCACTTGATGTTTGCTGCCAAGGGGTGGAGGAAGCCTGCAGCACGCTGAGCTCACACTCCTCTGGGCAGCCCCAGGAACAACCGCGCACAGCGGCCATACACCGGCCTGAGCTTTTGAGCCCAGGGGACTCCTGTATCAGCCACCTGTGCTCGGGGGCTCCCATGGGGTGGGCCCAGGCTTGGGTCTGCATGGAAGCCTGGGGCTGCCCTAGCCCAGTCCTGCTGCCCACTCTGTCTCTCACAGGCACGATCCCCAGGGAAACCCGTCTCAGCCTCTGCTTCCAGAGAACCTGCAGGACCTCCACCACAGCAAAGTGGAACGGGGGAGGAGGGATGGGCTGGAAAGAAGTTCTTTCTTGGTGCTCCCACTTCCTACCGCCATCACTTCCAGGACCACCCCTCAGCCTTTCGGCACCCCCGTTTCCTCACCTGAAAAATGAAGCCAGTGATCTCTGGAGCAAATAATCTCTTCATCATGGAAAGGATGATTAAAAGAACATGAGGGACTGAATGTTAATCGAGGCACACAGGTATTAAGATAGCAGAGTTAGTGCCACTTGCAGTGAATGATTTGCTTGACTGTAGCTTCCTGGGAGACGAATCAGGAAGTCCTGCTCTCTGGCATCTGCACAAATGCAGCACAAAGCTCGAGGCGGAATGGGGGCTCCACAAAGGCTTGCTAAATGACAGGTGGCTGGGGATAAACAGCATGGGACAGTCAGGTAGAGGGAGGGATCGAAGGGGACACCTGGGATACCTGGGGTGGCCTGGGCAGATGGCCGTGCTGTCATCTGACGTCTGGGAGAAGGAGGAGGGGGGCTGGAGATGTAATGAGTCCCCACTGGGCCGTATTGTCTGAAGATTCTAAGACCCACAAGATTAGGTGCCCAGGGAGGGCTGCTGACAGGCCATCAGGGGTCCACCACATGGCCCCACGGGGCGTTCTGGTTAACTCCAGCTGTGTAACAAGCCATCCCAAAGCTAGTGGCATGAAACAAGGGCAGTCATTGTGATTAGCCCCTCTCCTGGCTCTGGGGGCTGATGGGACTCAGCTGGGCAGTTCTCATGCAGGGCTGTCAGGAGACTGCCGTTGGGGACACTAAGGCCGGAGTTCATTCAAAGGCCTCTCCTGCACGTACCTGACCGTTGGGAGCCTCAGCGGGAACTGTCAGCTGGAATGCCTTCAGGTGGCCTCTCTGAGCATCCTGGGCTTCCTTATGGCCCTGCAACTGGATAGCACAGCAAGAATCCGGTGAAAGCATGTTGCCTTTATAGCTTGGCATAGGAGGACCTTCAACCTCACTTCTGGAACATTCTAGCAGTTAGAAGTGAGTCACTGAGGCCAGCCCATAGTCAGGTGAAGAGGACTGACTCCACCTCCTGATGTCAGGAGGGAAAGCCGCCTCCCTCTCCCCCAGAACTTCTGCCCTGTCCCAGCCCCACATCCTGCGGTCAGAAACCCTGCTATGGAAGACCATCCCTTGCCAATGGTGGCTCCAATCGAGTTGTCAGGACCTCCCCCACTGCAGGACTTCTCAGATGCCAGCTGATGGTTTAGACCCTCATCCAGAGATGCTTAGCCTCCTGCCAATGCCCCTCCCCAACTACCTCTGCTGGGCCCAGAGCGGTCCTAGGACTGGATGAGAGCAGACAGAGAGGAGACGGGCAAAAGAGAGATCTCTGGGAGGTCCACTCAAAAGGGCCAGGCGGGTGGAGGGAAGGCTGAGAAGGCGATGAGAAGGAGAGCTTGAGAGGACAGTGGGAAACCAAGAGACACCCAATGACAGTCTGGCAACAGAGAGAGCAATTTTTGATGAGGCTGTGTTGAAGGGCGCTGGTCGCTGGCTACAGTGACGGCCTGAGGAATGGCCACTGTAAGGAGCCAGGAGAAGCCCCTGGAGAGACGAGTATGGGTGGGGCCAAGAGGGCAGCGAGCTGCGGGGTGAGTGGAGGTGAGCGTGCAGAGGTGTTTGCTGCTAACTTCATCACCACCTGGGAGCCTGTCAACAAGCCTCGCAGCCTAGAAACCTTGAACGTTCAAGAGCAGTGCCTGGGAAGCTTCTCTAGTTGACGCAATCACAGCCCAGAACATTCCAGGCTGCGTGGGTATTTCTCCCGAATTGGCATGTACAGAAGTCAAATACCCTCTGTGATCCTCTAACAACAGCCCAGGTCTTCGGGTCAGAGAAGCGTGCAAGTTCTCCGAGCCCATCCACTGTGCTCCTCAGCATCTGATGGGGTCCTGGGTGCTCTGAAATCTTCCAGGTTAGACTGGGACTGTTTGTCCCAGTGGGGGTCCACAGGTGCCATACACAAGAATGGTAGAGAAGTGAGGTGGCGCCTGTCCCTGAGGAAACAGCCAAGTTCATAGCACTGGAAATAAGGGTAGTAACAGTAATTGTTCATTGAGTGCCCAGCATGCCAGGCGAAGGACCTTATGGACATCACCCCATAACAGCCCTGAGGTAGGAAGCGAGCAGGTGCACCACGGTCAGCAGGTAGAGAACCTAGTCTAGGAACTGGGTTCCCAACTGGAGTCTGAATGGGATTTGGCACATCTGGGTCTGCCTGGTGAACGGGTAGCCTGGCCTACCAAAGACCTCGCCAGAGGCTGAGGAGTCTCCCGGGTGAGACTGGGCCCAGCCTTGTCCAGGAACAAATTTCTGTCATCGGAGGAAAGGACAATTCTGACATCATTCTGGTCCCCCAGTCCTGCCTCTCTGAGGTTCACGACCAGGTCCTGAGGGGTTTGAGAAGCTGTGGGTACAAAAGGAGGGGAAAGAGAGTGGTTTTGCTAAAACACTGGTGAGATGTTGAGTTCCTAGTGGCCTGCTGTGGGACCCCACTAAGGGTTGAAGACCTATGTTGAGGTCTTCACCCCCCAGGATCTCAGAAGGTGGCCTTACTTGGAGATAAGGTTGTTGCTGTTGTAGTTAAGATGACGTCATTAGGGGGGACCTACTCCACAGTGACCGGTGTCCTTATAAAAATGGGAATTTTGGACACACACAGGCATGGGAGGAAGATGATGTGAAGACACAGTGTGAAGACAACATCTACAAGGCGAGGAGAGAGGCCTGGAACAGACCCTGGAGGGAACAGACCCTCCTACCCTCGTCGCCCTCAGAAGGACGGCCATCTTGATTCTTCTGGCCTCCAGAACTGTAGGACAGACTTCTGTTGTCGAAGCCCCTCCGCTCATGGTACTTCATTATGGCTCACTGATGGGGGCAGAGCAGGAGCAGAGTGGTTTGGGGGTACATGTGATGCCTCCCTGGGGTAGGGGACAGGAGAGCTGGTGGGGAATCTCTTAGTACCGTAATCCCCCTTGTATCCCATCCTGGTGGGCTCCGGATAGACATTCTAGGACAAGAGTGCAGCAACACCATGACCTTTAGGGAGGGAGGAAGCCTACCGGCAGCAGCGGACTCACGGGGAAAGAGCTGGGTTTGTGTGGAGGAGCCCCCGCTGGCTGCTAGTGGGGTGCCTCTAGCAAGCGGACACCAAGACAGGATTAGATGCCCAAGAAGCATATGAAGGAAAATGCCCATGAACGGAAATGGGGTTGGCAGAAAAGGAAGAGTGGGAGAGCTGTCAGACTGCTGTTCAAGTCTGCCCTTGAGTGAAGGCCAGCGGGATGGAAGGAAGGAAGGGGGCGGGGAGGAGAAAGAGAGGGACTGTGGGACCGGGGTGGGGGGCGGGGGCGCAGTGTGGCTGGATGAAATCCTCTTGCACCGCTGCTGGGGGAGTCCTCTAGCCCACATCAGCTGTCAGAGGGGTCCGCGTCTCCCGGGAGTGGGGGCTGCCTTAGCACCCCTGTCACACTCTGTCAGTGGCTGTGAGCATGGCTCAGGGGTGACCGCGAGGGTGGATTTCAGAGTGGGGCAGCCTGAGTCTCCACCACATCCCCCGCCAACCCCCAGGCCTTGCAGGCAGGAGTGGGATCAGTGCTTGCCCCGGGCTGCTGGGGCAGTCAGGGAGGGAGGCTCGAGCTGCTGTAAAGAACCACGAAGAAACATTCGGCCCATGCAGGTAAATGGGAGCCAGCACGCAAGGCTAAAATGATACTCTTTTTAATACTGCTTTTTTAATACTGTGCTTTTTTTTTTTTTTTTTAAGGAATCTCTATGCCCAAGGTGGGTCTCAAACTCACAACCCTGGGATCAAGAGTCCCATGCTCTACTGACTGAGCCAGCCAGATGCCCCCTTTTGACGACATGTCTTTCAGTGAGCTGGAACGTTCTTTTTCTTCGGGCTTCCGGCCATTTATATTTTGCATTTTGTGACCTGCCTCCCATTTCCTCTCTGTGTTTTCTCCTGAGGTGTGAACATTCTTCTTGTTGATTTTCATGAACAATCGTTGTATTAAAGTGTATAGCAGGTATTTGCCCCGGTTGTCCGGAGGCCTTGAATCATAGAATGGATAGGAATTCTAGCCCATAAATCCAAGTGTGCAAGAAACACAACTAAATTTACTTTCTGATACAGAACTTAATTTCTTTTTCAAGTTCCTGTTTTGGCCAAATGGTGGAAACTCTCTGAGTCATCTGGGGAAGGCCCTTCCCCCATCCTTTCTCCCAGCATGGCCTCAAAGCCCCTGGGGTTATGGAGAGCCAAGAGAGCAGGGCTGGGCATCTGTCGGCACTGTCCTTGCTGGCCCCCTGGCGTCTACTGTCCTTGTTTCCATCTGGTACTTGTCCCTGCCCTGCCATGATCTCCAAGACTTCAGGCCTATGGAGTCGCTCTGTGTCCTTTTGGCCATCCCCCCTCCCCCCCAGGAAATCAGTTGGTGGCTCCCTATGCCACACCATGGCCGGGGGAGGGCACGGAGGCCCACTTGCTTAGACACGTAAGAGAGCTTTCTTGTCTAAATAGGCCCAGATCTGTCTCCTGCTGGTCCTGCTTCAGGCCTGGAGACCCCCACTGTGTGGTCTACCCAGGACAGTCCCCGTCACCCTGGAGATGGCCCTGTGCCCACACCCCTCTCCTGGCCAGTGAACTGCCTCGCTAGAGCTGCTCTGCATACCCTTGATTCCCAGCATCCCTGCGCCTCCTCCTTCCAGGCTGTGTCCTGCTGTGTTTGTTGGGCTTGTCCCCGTGTCCCGGAGGCCCGCAAGCATGGTGATCCCCTGACTTGCCCAGACTCGCCCGGCGCCAGGGCCTCTGATACTGACATGCTGTTTTAGGCCGTGAGTTGATCAATTTTCGGAGCCTCTGCTCATCTTTGTTATATAAATGGACACCTCTCCCTGCCTGACCTGCACCTGCTGACCTTTTGTACTAAAATTCAGCGACAGTAGAGGGTAGAGCAGCCAAGTCCTGGGATTAGGCGGAGCCAGGCCAAATATAGCTCAGCCACTCATTTAACCCCAGGGGCGGGGGGGGGGTAGGTCCGTGTAACCATGAACAGCTTACATAACCTCTGTCCGCTCTGGAGACTTCATTTCTAAAGAACCGTTAACCCGAGTACCTCTTCTTAAGGACCACGGGAGGATTAAGAGGTAATATAAATTCCTACCACGTGCAGCTTATGAAGCACGCGGTCAGTGATAGCTGAGCTTGTTGTCCTCAGGCACCTAGGACCGTAGCACTTATTTTAATTGGAAAAAAAGACAAACACTTGTCGTCAGGGATGGGCCACCTCAATTAGAAGGCCGGCGACGCTGATTCGCCAGAGGACTTACTCTAATCGAGCGGTGAGTGGTGTTAATGTTAGTAAGGAGAGACGGAGGGTCAAGCCAATAGATTCGAGAAACTTAGCCAGGTCAACAGGAGAGGCAGACCAAATAAGGAAAAGGAGACTGCAGAATGACAGGCTGTTTGCCTCCCGCGGCCACAGGGCAGAGAGCCCGGAGCTCAGACAAGGTCTGGCCAAGCAGCGTTTTAGCCTTGGCAAAGGCTCGAGTCCCACTCCTAGGGAGCCTGGCAGTGGGGCTCTCCCCTTAGCATAATGATGCCACTCAGGGCATGGAAAACAAAGGTGGGAGAGAGGGGCACGCACAAAGGCCAACCTGGGCTGCACTTAAGAACCTCTTGGGTCCTGTCAGCCGGCTCCTTTTCCCATTGACTCTAGGCAGGGCTGTGCGAATCCACTCAGGATGTGTCGCTCCCCTGTACTAGTGGAACCTGTCTCTGCAGGGCTGGAAGGCAATGGTAGATTCTGCAGGGCAGGGAGGCCCAGCCAGTGGTGGAGGACAGACAGTGGCAAGCTTTGGAGTCAGCTGGACGTAGGTTCAAATCCAGCTCAGTCATCTGGTATCTGTGTGGCCTTGGGCATATCACAGGCTCCCTCTTGGGCTGGGAGCTGTCATCCATTCCATGGGGACCACAGCCTGTCCTTTGCAGAGTTATCCTAAGCACTAGATGGGATTGTGGATCTAAGTAACCAAGCACAGTGCCAGGCTAGCTGGAAGAAAGGCCACCTAGAGAGAATGACACCTGTTGTAATTCCACTGAGAGTTGCTGCTTGGAGCTCTGCCCCCCCACCCAACTCTTGAAGAAAGATACACAGCCCAGCAGACTCCTCACTAGTGTGACTTTGGACAAATGGCTTACCCTCCCTGGGTCCCCATTCCTTCATTTGTAAGACAGGGATAACCTTCACTGTGCCGGGTCCTCCTGAGGACCGGGACGATGAATAGAAAGTGCTTAACGGGGGCGCCTGGGTGGCTCAGTGGGTTAAGCCTCTGCCTTCGGCTTTGGTCATGATCTCAGGGTCCTGAGATGGAGCCCCGCATCGGGCTCTCTGCTAGGCAGGGGGCCTGCTTCCACCCCCTCTCTCTGCTTACTTGTGATCTCTGTGTCAAATAAATAAATTTTTTTAAAGATTATATTTATTTATTTGACAGAGAGAGAGAGATCACAAGTAGGCAGAGCAGCAGGCAGAGAGAGAGGGGGAAGCAGGCTCCCCACTGAGCGGGGAGCCCAACGTGGGGCTCGATCCCAGGACCCTGAGATCATGACCTGAGGTGGAGGCAGAGGCTTAACCCACTGAGCCACCCACGTGCCCCTCAAATAAATAAATTTTTTAAAAATCTTAAAAACAAAAAAGAAAGAAAGAAAGCAAGCAAGAACGTGCTTAGCGCAGAGCCCAGCATGGAGTCATAAAGTGAGGCACCGTCCCTTCCCAGAGGCCATGGAAACGCCAGGGCCAAACCCCTGCTCAGGCCCTCCCCCTGACGGCTTCCTCCCAGCTCCTCCTCTCTTGCAGCCTTCATCATGTGCACCTTCAGAGGAACAAGACAAAAACAGCCAGCCCACTGCACGAATTCACCAAGACAGGGCAGCTCTGTCTCCCGGGGTTGGTTCTTTCCAACAGTGCCCGCGAGGTCTCTGCCAAGAACAGCGGATGACACAAGTCTGCTAAGATGGCAGATCAATGACAGGCTGTGTGTGCAGCAACGGGATCCCAGCTGGCCTTGAAGGCCCCTGGCTGGGGGGTGTATTAGCTATCCATTGCTGCATAACAAATGATCCCAATATTGAAGGGCTTAAAACAACAAAAATTTATTATCTCATCGTTTCCAAGGTCAAATGTCCAAGTGTGGTTTAGTTGCATGCCCCTGACCCAGAGTTTCTCAGGGGTTGTAATCCGGCCATTGGCTGGGGCCACAATCATCCCAAGGCTCCACGGGACCTGCAGGATCTGCTTCCAAGCTCACTCCCAAGGCTGCTGGCAGGCTGCCCAAGGTCCACGTCCAGATCCCTCACAGAGTTGCTAGCCAGACTTGGTGGCTCACCTGGGGGCCTCTATACGCTGTCTGAATGTCACAGTATGGCAGCAGGGGAGAAGAAAGAGAGAGAAAGCCCAAGGCAGAGAGCGCGGCTGCTTTGTAACCCAGGCTTGGAAGGGGCATCCCATCACTTCTGCCACATCCTGTTTGCCGGGAGGGAGTCATTCGGTCCAGCTGACATGCAGGGTGAGGGGACCGCAGCAGGCTGGGCCGACCAGGGGAACACGGGGGGCCATCGTGGAGACGGCCTCCGTGGGGGTGGGCATGGGGAAAAGGTAGAAAGAAGAAAAGAACATCATAACTTTGTTTAGAGAGTGGAAAGACCCCGAGCCCAGTGAGCCTGACTCAAATCCTGGCTGTTCTGTCGCCCTGGGTGGCCATCCAACCCGCGACATACAGCTCCAGCCTCCTTCCATCGGGTGAGGTGACAGCTCAGCCCAGCCAGCCTCCTAGGCTGTTTTGTGAATCAAAAGACGCAGTGGCCGTGAATACACTCAAGGAGGCCTCCAAGCAGGACATACCAGTTGGTGCAAGGATTGCTCTATTAGATCATTAAGGGGAGTCTTGGGCGGACAGTAGTAAAAGCCCACTCATGGGGCATCTGGGTGGCTTCGTTGGTTAAGCATCTGACTCTTGATTTCAGCTCAGGTCCTGATCTCAGGGTCCTGGAATCGAGCCCCAAGTTGAGCCCCGCGCTCTAGGTTCTCCCCCTTCCCTCCCTCTCCCCATGCTCACTTGCTCTCCATGTCTCTCTCAAAAAATAAACAAACAAATAAACAAATAAATAAACTCTTTTAAGAAAGTCTCCACTCATAAAACGCCCATGGGCACAGCTGAGGGTACATAGTCACAGGGCCCAATATCACTCCCTCAAAATCATGCTTTCTGCCCTGACTCGGACTCCCGCGAGGGCCTGGGCTAGGTGGGATGCATGCATACATTCATTCATTCATCAAGCCCTTCACCATGTCCTTCTCCTTAATATGGACAATTCTGCGACATGGGCATTATTAACCCCTCTTTACAGATGAGGACAGTGATGCCCCCAAGAAGCCAAGAATGACTTCTCTGAGCTCACACAGCTACATGTGATTTGTCCGAATGTTTCCTCCTGGGCCAGGCCACGCTGATCCCCCCCAGCTCTGCCCCCAGCCCCTGCTGAGCACAGCACCTTGCTTCACTTGTGCACAGCACAAACCACTGTCCAAGAGCATCTTCCTTCTCCTTTGCATTTTTTTTTTTTTTTAAATGGTTGTTCTCTCTCTTCCCAGTGAAAACGTAACTTTACTTTTCTGTCCAATGACCACCATATTTCTAATCCCTGGAGAAAGTGGCAGGCGCTCAGCAGGGTGTAGAGCAAAGCTGGGGAGTGAATGAGTGAAATAGGAAGCCAGGTTTCTAGAGAGTTCTGCCTGTCTCAAAACCCACACTTTCAGGATCCAGGGCTGGCTGATAGTTACCCCTTCCCCCAGGGCCAGCCTCCACCATCCTTCCCAACTTTTCCCTTTGGGGGCAGCTTCTTAGGAAGACTTCCTTGGCTCCCAGTGTTGTCCCCATCACAATGGCTAGCAGATACATTCAGCAAGTGAGCTCCTTCCACTTCTTCCTGTGACCAGGTGGCTTGTGGGACAGCCAAGCAGCTGGGGAGGGGATGGGTGGGGAGCCAGCCCTGCCTGTTGGTTGCCTCTCCCAGGGGCCCACACAACCCACACAACCAACTTCTAAAGCCCAGCTGGACTCCGGAAATGGGAGTTTCCCCAGACCCTCCTCTTGGGCCTCTTTCTGGTCACCCTGCCTTCCACCCTCCTGGACCTTGAGGGAAACCTGCTTCCCGCCATGCTCTGGTTCACAGCATGCTCGGGAACAGACCCGCCTGTGGTTCCTGGAAGCCAGTGGAGAGACACCGAAGCTTTCGTGCTGCTCCATGAAGTCTGGGAATGGCACGGGGGAGTGCCCAGAGTGCAGCCTTCCCAGGGCCTGTGCGGGCAGTGTGGCTTCTCCTTCAGGTTCCCTGTCAGCCGCCCATGACAGACACTCTCCTGGACCCCAGCCCCCTCTAAAGGAACTAAGAGAAATGAAGTCCAAGGCACGTTGTCCCCGCGCCTGATACTGGGACCAATCATTCATGAAAATCCACCCCCTGCCCAAAGCAAGGCCACTTCCCTCCCTGCCCCTCCAGGAAGGGTCTCCAGGACCACTGTTAACTTCATCCCTCACAATAGCCATGACAGGCACGCATGCCACACACAAGGGCTGCCTGGGAGAGGCTTGCCCAATAGCACTTAGAACCACCTGGCACCGTGAGTGCCTATCCCAGACTTTGTCCTGTATCTCCAGGGCAAACCTCAGGCTCGGCATATAACAGGTGCTCGGGGAAACATGGCTGCCAAGTGACTCTTGCAGAAGGGGTCCCGGCACCAGTGAACAGAGGGGTTTGTCCACAGTCCCGGTACTTCCGGGCTGTGTGATCATGGGCAGGTCCCTGTGCCTCTCTGAGCTTCAGTTCTCTCATCTGTACAGTGGAGATCAGAACTTGCAAAATGCTGGCCCAGAGGTCCTATCTATGTCATGGATATGTTGTTCACAGCTCATTCAATGTTTATTCTAAAATTTGTTCCCAACACTTAAAAATGGGGAGATTCCAAAAAAAATGGGGAGATTTTCATAAGCCCAAGATTTTCAGATTTTATTGAAAAAAGAGAAGATCCACTGTACTGGGTCCCTAGTCTCACGTACACAATCGGCTGGCCTGGGAAGCAGCTGCCCCTCTAACGGGGGTGTTTGGACACAGCGCTGTCTCCCCTCACTCCCTAGAGACTTGCCTAGTATGTTTCACTGTGTATGTCACTGCCTGGCCCCCTAGGCATCTGAATTTGTCACCCCTGAATGTCAGCGTGACCTGTCTGTTCTTTGGCTCTATGATACCTTAAGGAATCCCACGGGATCCCCAAGTGACAAAAGCCATTAACATCCTGAATGAGAAGCCACTTGAGCCGAGTGGAGAGAAACTGCTGTTTCTGAAGATGACACAGAGGCTATAAATAGCCTCAGAGCCATTTGAGTGCTGACACCTGCCCAGTCTCACCTGGGCCGGGAGTCCTTGAGGGCTGGGCATGCTTCCGTTCAGGGCTCAGCCCAGGGACTGTCCCTCCTCCTGATGCCGCTGAGGACAGTACAAGTAAGGATGACATCATAGCTCAGCCTGTGGGGAAGGTGGAAATTTCTTCAGCTTGAGCAGGAGGGAGTGATGACATTTGATTTTCCAAAGAGGGTAGGAGTAACGTGAGTGAATGAGGCTAGTTCTCAGTCTGGAGTCGTAGGGATGGGGGCACTGCATCATCCATGGCTCCCCAGTGCTATCCAGTAATGTTGCACCTCAGCCTGGCCTTCCGGACCCTCTGTGATTTCCCCCTACCCACACCCCAGCCTTTCAGCTTATGGTCAACATTGCAGCCTTTCCTTAAAGGTACCCTGGCCTGCCTCTGGCTCATTCCCCCTCTGGAGACATCTTTGTGTCTCTGCCCCCTCAAATGTGGTTGTGTCCAGGCTGATCCCCCCAGGCAGAAACCATTTTCCCTGTCCCTTGAGTCCCACAGCCTCCTCTGACTAACTCCTCAGCCTCTCTCTTGCTGTGTTGTCTGTCCCTGGATTGTGTCTCTTGCCTCCCCCACCCCCCCACCTCATTCCCAGCTCCATGATGGCAGCGGGAAGGATCTGGCCTATGCAGTACACCCTGGCCCTGGGGTCAGAGTCCTCCCAGCTCCAATCCTCCAGCCCCAGGCAACTCACTCTCTTGTCTCTTGGGACTTTCCTTTCCCACCTGCAAAATGGAACTGCCACCCAGGCTATGGCGGGGAAGCAGACACACTAAGGGCCAGGGAAGGGCTCTGAGAGCTCAAGTGCTTGAGTGAATGAAGGCAGCTCTTCCCTGGGTTAGGGCTGCTCAGGTTCCGTGGGGGTGGGGGATAGACGGAGGCTTCCCCTCAGGAACAGGCTTGAAGCACCACAGGGCACCATTAATCCACCTGGTGTAGCGAAGGGCTGTGTGAACCAAGGAACTGGAACCGACATGGGAGGTGGTTCCTCTCTTCCTCTTTCAAATCTACAGTATGCACTGATGCGGGGCTGGGGGTTGGGGGGATCTGGGAGACTCCTGAGGGCCCCAGAGGGGGCAGGGGGCAAGCCAACTCCCCATTCAGCCCTGCTCTACTTCAGGGCATGATAATCACGAGAAAGGAGGAGCCATTCTCTAGGACAGAGTGAGACTCCATCCTGGGCTGGACCCTGGGGAGCCTCTGGGCTCCAAGATGCCATCACTGAGTGACCAGGTGTCGCTCTCGGCCCGCAAGAACGACCCGCAGATGAGGTGGGTGGCAAACTTCTTTATTGACAATCTTCTTCCCCGGGACCCTGAACACCGATTATAGCCCCAAGTTATAGGATACAGTGGATAGAAAGTAACCAATCACCATACAACACGACTAATATGACACCCAATCAGAAGGGACACAGATGACTTCAACCCAGATCATGCGGGGAGCTCGTGCCTACTGACGTGAGCCCCCGAAACTTATTGTTCACTCTGTTTTTGTGCCGTTCCCATGGTCGTGGTTAATCTTATACTAGTCCCAATACTTCAGTACAGGTTGTGCGTTGCCTGGAGCGCTCCCACATAAACATTCACCTGCCCTTCTCCTCAAGCCTCGCCTAGTATGTGACTCCCAGCTTCTGCTGCATGGCTCTCCACAACCAGGCTCCTCCTGGGCCATGAGAAGAGAAGTGGACTGTAAACTTCTAGGAAAGGGCCAAGGCCAGAATTCTAATGAGCCTAAGACATGCTGCTTTAACCTCACGAATTTACTCGGACCAGCATTTTGCCGTCTTACCCCTTCCCAGGAGCTGATTCAAGTCCAAGTTCAAGCCCACACCCTAAGGTTCAGCCTCCACCCTCTTCTTGGGCCCCTTGGACCTCTCAGCCCCTGCAGCTGAGACCCACTGCTGTCGCAGCCCTAGACCTGAAGCGAAGACAGTCTAGACCCCGTCCATCACTGATGCTCAAATCACAGCACTTAACGGTCGACACACGCCTCTCTCTCTTGTTCATGTTACCCTTGAAACAGACCTGGGAAGAAGCAGAGTAAGGACTACCATCCCATCTTGATTCTCCAGTGGGGAAACTGAGGCTCAGAGAGGTCTGACAGGTGCAGGCTGACAGGGAAAGGTGCAGGGTGCTCCTAGCCCCAGGCAGTGCCTTCCTCACTCTGGGTCTTTGTTTCCCATCGGGAGAGCCCGGGTGTTTGCTGAGATGCTCTGCCTGGGCCCCTATTATTTACCAACTGTGAACTCCCCACCCCTACCACGCTTCTATGAAGCCCCTCACACATGGGGTAAATTCTCCTCACCAGGGTTCTCAACTCCCCTTCTCTTCCTGCCTTACCTTTTCACTTTTCCTTGCATTCCCTGTGGAATCACCCTGTACTGTGTGACCTGCAAGTGTGTTCTTGGGATGACTGGGGTGGGAGGGAAGCCAGCAGCCAGCTGACCCTGTTGCTAGGGACCAGAACCGTCCGTCTGTGGCATTGGGGAGGGGGCATCTGACCCAACCCCGTGGAGAGCTGGGGCCTGGCCAGAGCCCACTGGGACCTGCTGAGTTCCAGGTGTGTGGGAAGATGATCTGGTGTCCAGAAGCATCTGGAGAAAGGGCCAGACTAGGACTCGGAGGCCTGTGGTCAGCAGGGGAGGGGTCCCTGCCTGTGTCCTCCTGCACCTCTCACTCTAGTCCACCTCTCACCTTCACCTTCTTTGTCTCTCACCCACTGTCTCTCTTGATCTCTCGTCTGCAGGGTCTATGGGTGGAGGGGAGGCCTATACAGGGGCTCAAATGGAGATTTTTGTTATATTCAAATAAAAACATACGGATGCCCTTATTTTGGAGTTAACCACGTTTTAGCATAGTTCCCTCTCTCTGTTTTTAATCTGGGACGCTTATAAAATGGAACCGGCCCCCTTTTGCCAGGTCGTGTCTACCCCTCAGGTCTCTCTGGTCCTTGGGGAACCGGTTGCAAGGAGCTCACGCTCCGTCGCCCCAGCCGCCCGGCTGTGCCGCCCGCTACGGCCGCCAGGGGTCGCCCGCGAACAGGCCCGGAGGGGGCGGGCAGTGCGGGTGGGGGCGGGCAGTGCGGGCGGGGGCGGGGCCTCGAGGCCGGCCCGACCAATAAAGACGGCGGCGCGCGGCCGTGGCGGACTCCAATCTCTGCGCGCGTAGCCGTCGCTTCCGCCGCCTCCGCTCCTGCCGCCGCTCTCCCACCCCGACCCGCAGCCGCGATGCTGGCGCTGCGCTGCGGTCCCCGCCTGCTCGGCCTGCTCCCCGTCCCGCGCTCCGCGCCGCTGCGCCTCCCCGCGGCCCGCGCCTGCAGCAGCAGCAGCAGCGGCGGCGGCTCCCGCGACTCGTCCTCTTCCTCCCGGAACCCGCTCGTGTACCTGGACGTGGGCGCCGATGGGCAGCCGCTCGGCCGCGTGGTGCTGGAGGTGAGCGGACGGGCCCGGCGCTGTGCCTAACTGGCTGGGAGACCTTGCCTCCCACACCTGGCCATGGGCCTCAGTTTCCCCATCCCTAGAGGGGGGCATCAGATTGGTCTCTTCCGGTATCCTCTCGGCACTTCGGAGTAGTGGAGGCGGGAGGGAGGGCAAGTGAGGAGGAGAAAGCTCAAGGTCAGGTCGTGGACTGTGGGATCCCGGCCCTGCTGGCTGGCCCCGAGGTCGGGGAGAGGTCCTGCGACCTCGCGGGGTCAGCGCCCAGACCCGGGAGCTCGAGGGCGGGTGTCGGGGGGCTCGAGGGTCCTAGCAGCGGGCGGGCGGGGTGCTCACGTGGCTGCCCTTGCATAATACGGTGCCCGGCCCCGCCCCCTCGGTGGGACTCACCCCGCCTCCCGGCCCTGGGGCAGGAGCCGAGGTGGTTTCAGGCCTACAGGCCTCCTCTCCTGCAGGGCGGGCCTGGGGGGCTTCTGCCCCCAAACGGACCCAGAAGGCCCCCTGCAAGTCGGGGTAGAGTGCCCAAGGGACCTGCATCCCAACTCCAACCCCGCCACGCTCCTGGACTCACAAAGTAAGAAACAAGTAGGGGAAACAAATGGGGAAGCTCAGGTGTAGCTCTCAAGCCAGACCCTCTTTTGAACAGAGGGACCTCTGGTAGGCCTCAGTTTCCCTCCTGGAAAATGGAGACCACTCTCCTTACTCCCCTTAATTTTAGTAGCTTTGTGCCAGGGTGGCTTTTGAAGCTGGGACTCAAGAGCCTGCTTGGATGGGCTCTAGCCTCTCTCCTTGCCCACCCACCCACTCCCCTGCCTTGAAGCCTGTTTCCCCTCTGTGCATTGAGCTTCGACTGGCACCTCTCCCAGCCCCGAGTCTCTGATGCTTGGGGCCAAGCTGTAGAAGCTCTGCCAGTTTTGCCCCTGGAAGTAGGCCAGGATGGCACTGTCATCTCTTCTGATAGCTAGGGAAACCGAGGCTGCCTCCTCCCAGCCTGGGTTCAGGAAACAACTGGCAGAGATGATAGCTGCCTAGGCTGCCTCCTGCTGAGGGCTGGGAGCCCCGAAAGTGGATGGGGCTCCGTGGCCGCTGTGGGGGTTGGTTGGTGAGGAGGTTCCTTCTATCACCTGCTTCTGGACTGACCATCTTCTCTTGGCCCCTTCCCTCCCCACAGCTGAAGGCAGATGTCGTCCCCAAAACAGCAGGTAAGACGGGACTTGGGGCTTTCTGAGTCTGGTCTAGATGGGAGAGAAAGGGGCCAGGCCAGATGGGTGGGATGGTGAGAGGAGTTGGGGCACCGAGACCCACGACCAGATGAGAGTTCCACATGAGGCTCAGCTGCTGGTACCCCTGCGGCAACTCTCTGTCCCTCTCTGAGCCTCGGTGTTGGCCCTGCCCACCAGTCCAGTATAGCCTTATGTAAATTTCCACCGGGACCCGTTCCTCCCTCCTGGTGCCCGGTGGGGCAGTGGCTGCATGGCCTAGGGATTCTCTGCCGGGAGCCTGTGCTCTTGTCATAGTGCTTGGACGCTGGGACACTGAGCTGTGAGAAGGTGACCTGCCCCGGGTAGCACAGCCAGAGCAGACCCAGGGAGCAGGCTTGGCGTCTTCACTGCCCCTCTTCACCTCCTGGAGGGTAAGAGGTACAGGCTTGAACGAGTTGTGATCCTGGAGTTGAGGCCTGGCCCTGCTGATCTCTGTCTTCCTTCAACCCTCAGAGAACTTCAGAGCCCTGTGTACCGGGGAGAAAGGCTTCGGCTACAAAGGCTCTACTTTCCACAGAGTGATTCCATCCTTCATGTGTCAGGTACAGCAGCCCTGTCGGCCTCACTTCCCTGTCAGGGGGCGGGGGGGGGGCGGACAGCAGGGGCCGCCTTACAGGGTGGTTGTGAGATACTGAATGGAGAGGACACATTGCTCTCCTGGCCTGTCTTCTAACTCAGAGAGGGTGGAGTGGGTTGGGCGGCCCCAGCGGTTGAGCAACGGAGCCAGGGGCAGAATGGGCTGGCGGGGAACCGGCATTGAGATCCAGCTGTGCACGGGGGCGGGGAGTCGATCTTCAGGCTTTGCAGGATCAGCGTATTTAGGCAGTCTCTGGCCGCGTCCCCCTGTGTGTCCCACTGAGTGCTTGGCACGGGAGGCTGGGAAGGAGGGAGGGCGACGGCTCCAGCAAGAACGCATGGGTCTGGACCGGGCGCTGCTCCTTTAGAGCGGGGCGTCTTTCTTGGTTAAATGAATGTTCTTTAGTCATATGTGCTGCCTGTTTTTTCAAAAACCTCAGTAAGGCTGTGTCAGAAGTTTTGGGGTAGAGGAGGACAGCAAGGACTTCCCAGGATCAGGAGCCCAGCTGTGGTGGGGGTTGTCCTCTGTTAGGTCAGGCCCCGTAAGACAGAGGTGCGTGTCTTGAGGCCAGCAGGCCATAGAAGCAGAGACATGAGTGTCATGATCTCTCTGAAGTCCTTCCCGCCCAGAGTTCTCTGCCCCGTTCCCTCCACTCCTCCCTGGGGCTGTCATCCTCTGTGGTGAGTGGCCGTGGGTTGGAGCTGGGCCTGCTGACGTGTCCAGTGTGATGATTGCAGGGACGGGAAGGGAGGCTGTGGCTGTGGGACATGGCTGGCTAGGCCTGTGGCTCTCTGCCACAGAGGCCTTCCCAGCTCTGCCTGAGGGAGGCAGTGGATGAAGCAGAAGCTGAAGGGGCTGTCCTGAGCCAGGTGAGGGTCTTCCTCTGAACAGCAGCTGGCAGGAGCAGGCCCTTCCAAGGCTGGAGGGCTCTCTGAGGCATGAGTTGGCGGCACGGGAGGCCGAGGCCAGGGTTTTGAATCATCCTGTCTGGGAACACCTTACTGGCATTTGTGGGTGCTTACGTCAGGCTAGTCGGGTCATCTCTCTCACCTGAGGGATATCTCAGGAAGATAGCTGTGAGTCCTTGGCCAGGGGCTGGGCTCTTCTGGCCACCACTCCCTTGGAAACCTCGGGCAAGCTGTGAGGAGGGATGCCAGACCCGGGGGGACTCCTTCCTGGGTCTGCAAGGTGTAGGAAGGCCCCAAGGCCTGGTGATGGGGGAGAAGTGGGGCTTAGCATAGGGAATTGGCTCTGTGCCAGCTGCTGCTCCCCACCCCCCAAAGACCAGACTTGGGAACACAGACTCCCTGGTCACCTCCTTGTCTCCCCTCCAAGAGCTGTAGGTAGAAAATTTGAGGTCACTATGTACAAATCATCACAGAATAGCTATTAGATCCTTTGAGAGTCTTTTAAAAAACCTGCCCAAATTAAAAAGTGGATCATTTGGAAGGTAGGGTAGTGATTAATGGCAGAAAATGCGGAAGCTAGGGGTCAGGAGATCTTTGGATGTTTTCTGACCCCTTGGCCTGCGGGGCTTCTGGCTGGGTGGACCCCAGGTGGGCTGGGGGCCACGTCCCTGCGCCATGGCAGCCTTCTCCGGCCAGCTCTGGTGGTTGTCCGCTCAGAAGGTGCTCTGTGCTCGCAGGCGGGAGACTTCACCAACCACAATGGCACCGGGGGCAAGTCCATTTACGGAAGCCGCTTTCCTGATGAGAACTTCACACTGAAGCACGTGGGACCAGGTGAGTGGAGGCCACCACTCCCCGTTCTGAGTGCCCTGAGCTCTGGCCTGGCTGCTGGCTTGCCTACCAGGCCCACCATGCCCACCACGGCTTGGAGGCCGGGACCGATTTCCCGATACCCAGCAATGCCCCTTCCCTCCTTCAGCACTCTGGGTTGGAGTGTTGGTTTTCCTGGAGTTTTGTCATGCTGAGCTCTCCGTTTAAAAACAAGTCTTTCTTTGAGAAGCTGGGGGAGAAAGCCTTTCAGCAAAACCCAGCGTTGTGTCACGTTTAAGACCCAGGATGCAGTGCGCCAGACTCCCATGCTGGCTCTGCCGCGGAGAGCTTCCACAAGGCCCTGTCCTTCCTGTGGCAGCACAGGGGGGACGGGCCCCAGGGAGCCGTTCGTCCTCTGGCCCTGCTTGTCCCCTTCAAGCTCCAGGACCGTCAGACCCCAGTGTCCTTGCTGTGCTGGAAACTGTATGCTCTTATGAATGGTTCCCCAGTGAGGGGCCTCCTGGGGCAGCCTGGCTCACTCCTGCCTGTTTCTGTAGGTGTCCTGTCCATGGCGAACGCAGGCCCCAACACCAACGGCTCCCAGTTCTTCATCTGCACCATAAAGACAGACTGGTGAGTTCCTCGCCCCGGGTTCCACATGAGGGCTGGCCTTGCAGTTGAAAGAGGGTTTGTGTGCTTCCGGGGGAGGGTAGCGTGAGGCTGGACCGTGTTCTAGGGCGGCAGCCCTCCGCTGGGAGGTGTGTCCCTAGGGAAGAAGGTAAAGTTCATGAAAGGACTGAGGGGGAATTTGGGTTGTTCTTAGAACTGCGTCTGTGTTAGGCTTCTGTTTGTTGTCAATTGGAATTTTCTCCATGTGTTATGCCAAAGGACTTGTACCACATCCGTCTGGGACATGCTGCAGAACTCACGGGCCTCAAGGTGGCCTGTGGTGGAAGCCTGTTTGCTTGGTTTAACCTGTTGTTTCCCGGCTTACCTTGAGCTTGGAATGCACCATGGAGGTCTCTGGTCCACATGCCTGTGGATTTTAGGGGTGTCTTCCCTGGTCGCTGTCCCACTACCTAATAAGTTCCTCTGCCTGGAGTTCCCTGCATCCTAGCCCTGAGGCATATGGGGTTGAGGGGACATTAGCTGGCCAAGAGCTAAGACTTCACAAAGCCCATTTTTTAGGACTTTAGAGAGACCTGAGTGATAGATTGGTCCTAGTTGTCTCTAGCCCCCAGGCCAGAAGGGACACAGATGTCAGGGCTGGGCAGGTCGCTGCTGGCTCTGCCTGCCCTTTGCTGCTTCCATGGAACATCTGATGGGTCCTGCAGTTCTGCCCCAGGTGGTAACCAGTGTTGGCCTTGTTGGCACTGGACTAAGGGGCTGTTTAGATTCTTGAAAGTCTCTCAGATGGAAAGAGCCACACGTGCTATCTTGGCTCTTACCTTGTCATTCATGACCATGAAGATGGTTCCATTTACACGGACTTCTTGTTTCCTGGGAGGAGTCTAACACCCTGTTATCTCCCTGTGCAGAACAAGAATAATTCACTTTTTGTAGATGAGTTACCAGGATTCAGGTTAAGTGGCCCAGGACAAGGTCACACGGCAGAGGAGGCAGCACAGGCCCCAGAAGGGAGAGACCCTCTGGTCTGTTTGGGGGCGCTCAGCAAGGCCTCGTACCAGAGCTGTGAGGGCAGGGTCCAGATTTTCCATGTGGGTCCCTTTCAGAATTGCCGTCTCTGCTAAATAGTTCCACGGCCAGGTGACCATGACATTGGGTGACATTGCACTACTCTTACTCTTACCTGGCTTGACTCACAGGTTGGATGGCAAACATGTCGTGTTTGGCCACGTCAAAGAGGGAATGGATGTCGTGAAGAAAATAGAATCTTTTGGCTCCAGGAGTGGGAAGACATCCAAGAAGATCGTTATCACGGACTGCGGCCAGTTGAGCTAACTGGCCACGGCCATGGCCACGGCAACGGGGCGCTAGGCCGGTAGAGGCTGCACTCATGTTGACTAACCTAGGTGTCCACCTCAGGCGCCAGCAGCGGTGCCCCGTCCAGGTGCCTGTGCGCCTTCCACCCTCACTATGTACTGGAGCGAGACCTCTCCTGAGCGTCAGATGTCCACCAGGCCCGCCATGCTGCTTCGCCAGCATCCGCCCGCCCTCACTGCCCCATTTCTAGACACCCATCACGGATGTGATGTCACCACTCCTCATCCGGCCAGCCCAAGGTCACCATGCCTTGGACATTGGGGTGGTGATGGCTTAGCTTCAGGGACAGGTTACTGCCCTTTTCTCGACTGAGGGGGGAAGACCAGCTGTTGCAAAAGGGCCATTATATCTCTTCTAATTGAAATAATTTAATTAACAAGATTGTCTAGAGATGAAGCTGTGACACTAACTGCCCTGTGCTGTGGCAGGACCCCAGTTGGTGGCTGAAGCCACGGAACCCCAGAGCTTGGCCTTTGGAACACGACTGGGGCTTTAGTGAAGGGGCCACAGCCACAGCACTTAGCCCAGCCACTGTGAATCCTGTTGGTTTGCTGCTGTGGTTTTGAGGGGAGTCCACGGGGGCAGACGCAGACTAACCTGGGAACAAACCCATCGCGAACTGTGCCTAGTCCGTGAGTTGGTGAAGAGTGGAAGTGGCCCGGACATGTCTTTCTGGAGAGCTTTGATTTTTCTGTGGTTAATAAATCTACTGATTTTGTATGTAATATACTTGTGGGACATTTATTTGTGTTCACTTGAAATGTGAAAATAAATCCTATTTTCTGTAGAAGACCGTCTGGTGTCTGGTGGTTTTAGGAAGCAGGTTTACAGCTCAAGTATTTGGACCCAATCTTCACTGAGTTACCACACGCACGTCTGGGCTACCCTGAGGGTTTTTACTTGGACCATCTCATTTAATCACTCCAGCAACCAAGGATGGTGTTGTTATCCTCAGAGATGAGATGGGCTCAGACAAGATATCTTAGAACCCATAGCCTGGCTGTGAGCACTGGCTGACCCCCCACCCGCCAGAATCCCAGCTCCACCTCTTGGTGACCCGAGTCTATTTTCCTCAGCTGCAAAATGGGGTAACAGTAATGCCTGGTTCACAAGGTGGGGAGAGGCCAAGGTGATCCGTGCAAAGTACGTAGCGTAGGGCCTGTCCCATCATTTTAATGCGTGCTCTGGAATGACAGAGATGATGACATTTCCCATGTCAGAGTCTTAGAGAAGGATCTGTGATCATCAGAAGTTAGGTGTGGAGTTGACGATCCTAGATTTGCTGCTTACATTTGGAATTCTAGGTGATTCTGAGGTGATGGGGAAGGCAGACTGGGGAGTGGGAGGGCAGGCCAGCGATGGCAGTCCGAGTAGTAGAATCGTCGCATTCTGTTGACAGTGTGAACAGAGTTCTTTCACGTTGGGGTTCCCAGAGTCCGGTTATGTGTGCTTCCTGTCATTCTGAGGTCACAGTGGCTGGAGTCGGGCCGTTTGGAGTCCTGGAGGGTTTCCATGAGGGCAGTTTCCAGAGCTCAGTTGCAAGGACTAGGAGCCCAGCTAGACTAGTACTTTTTAAACAATTCTCAAGAGCTGTAGGGTCCTCAGAACAAGGGGGAGACATGGGCCCCTACACCCCATTTTTAATCAGATACCCTCTTTTTTCTTATTGGAGCTCTACAAGGGGTTTCATTTGAAGAGTGGGATCTTGAACCCAACAGTAATCATGATAATAGTGATAATAATTGGTAATTAATCATCCAGTCTAACGTTTTACAGATGGGGGAACTGAGGCCCCAGCAGGGTCACCATGGCCCCAGGCAACCCTGCGAGTTGGTTGGCAGAACGGGCTTAGAACCTCGGACACGCCAATCCAGAGGGCTCCCTGTGGGGGCCTCCCCCAATGCCCCTTGGCCCTCTGATCCCCACATTCAGAGCTCGTGATTTCTGAGGTCAGAGCCACAACTTCTGTCCCTGTGGAGTTTTCTCCTGACCTCTGGGACCCTAGGGAAACCGTGGTGCTGGTGGCAAGCATGAGGGGCCTCTTCTCAAGTTGCGACCAGTCAGCCCCATGGTGATTTCTGAGGCGTTTTGGTCACAGAGCCCGTGGAGCTTGTGTTGACCCCACGGAGACTTTCTTTTTCCATGAGCACAGAGTGTGTGTACGTGTGTATGTGTGTGTGTGTGTGTTCCTCCATCCAGAGGACTGCGGTATGGCACAGGGGACTGGAATGCAAGAATTGCCTAAACTCGGAGTTTCCTGAAGATGGGGCCTCTCACTCCCCTCGCCAGTTCTTTCCTAAGCACCCTGCTCAGGGGCCTGGGGCTGGTCTTACTGGATCAAGCAGGAGCCTGATACGCAGATAAGAGGATGACTTACTGGCACGCGGCACCTCACGCATGAAAGAAGCAGTGAGTCACACACATGCTCTCGGATGTGATCCTGTGACGTCATGGGAGCCTGGTGTGTAAACATCTGAAATATCCTTTTTCTGAGATAACATCTGACAAGCTTTTTCAAAATGACTTTGCTGAGGTATGGTTTGCATATAACAGAACTCACATATTGGAAGTGTACAGCTCCATCCCTTTTGACAAATTCACACACCAGATGAAGTTCTAGAACATTTCCATCTCTCCAGCGTCATCCCTATGTGCCTTCCCGGGCAGCCACTGAGTCCTGTCACTGTATGCGCCTCTTGCCTATTCTGGGACTTGGTATATATGGAGTCATGCAAGATTTGCCTTCTGTGCCTGACTCCCTTCGTGGAGCATGTGTGAGAATATGGGGAATTTAACACTGTTCTGGACTCTAGCATGTTGCTCCATGAAAAGGGATGTCTGTGAATGTTTCCCAGGAGTCATGGGCCACACCTGAGACCTATTGAATACAGATCTCTGTGGGTAGGATCTAGGAATCTGAATTTTTAAAAAAAAAATAGTTCGAAGGTGTGAGAATTTGAGCACAGGCCAGGGTGGGCGAGATTCAAAGGAAACCACTAGACCACTAGCGTCGTTGGTTGCTTCTGGTAACACTTTTTGCTGGAAGTTCTGGGAATCTGGAGCAAGCCCTCCACTTTCAGAAAGGGCCTCATGACTCTGGGATGGTGAGGCCGGGCCACCTGTCCAGCCCAAGCTTTGTGGGCCGCTGCTCTTCCTAGGGCTAGCAAACATGGCTTCCTAAGGCCTCAGGGCAGTGAGGTGCCTTTGAGGGGCAGACCTCTGTGTGGTGGCCTCAGCTCTTCCTTTGTCGTCAGGAGGAGGGTCAGGTTTATGTGCGTTCAGACTGAAAAACATTTCTCAGTGAGTGGCTTCTGGAAGCCAGAAGTCAGCTGGGTGTCCAGGCCACTGGAACAGGGGGGATAGAGGAAGTCTTGGCACCACTGAGCCTCCCAGATCAGTCTCAGCCTTATGAGGCTGTCCAGAATTATAATGGTACTATTATTATTATTATAACACTATGATGGTTAATTTTATGTGTCAATTCAAATGAGCCATGGGGGGCCCAGACGTTGGGTCAAGCATTATTCTGGATGTGTCTGTGAGGGTGTTTCTGAAGGGGATTAACTTTCCAGTTGGTGGGTGGGGCTCATCCAGTTGGTCAAAGACCAGAATAGAACCGAAGGCTGAGTAAGAAGAACTCCTACCTAATTGCGCTGGAACATCGCCTTCTGCCCCCCAACGGAAACATCTCTTCTTGGGGCTCCAGTCTGCTGGCTGTTGGAGTGGAGCTTCCACACATTGGTGTTCCCGGTTTCCAGGCCTGCAGACTTGGACTAGAGCTACACCAACGGCTCTTCGGGGTTCCCAGCTTGCCAACTGCAGATCTTGGAACTCCTCAGCCCCCATAATTGTGTGAGCCAATTCCTTATAATAAATCCTGTTTTATACACACACACACACAGACACACACACTATTGGTTCGGTTTCTCTGAAGAATCCTGGCTCATTTTTCTTTTCTGCTTGTAAAACCAAATACACTTGTAAAAATTCAAAAGTTCCATAAATACAAAATATAGAGAATCTAAATTACCCATAACCCTATTATATTAATAATCGGTATGGGTTTCGCATTAGCTTAGGATAGAGAAGCCGCAAGAAACATTCCTGCCCCAACAACAATAGAAGGGTGGGTAAGCTACAAAGTCTGACTTCTCTTGAGTTCATCGGAAAGGCAACCAGGTCATCCGAGTTCCGAGGAGAGAAGACAGCCAAACCGTCTTGCCTGTGGCAGAGCAGTGCAGAAAGACCCCGCCACAGGACAAGTGAGGAAGATGAAATCCAGTAAAATTTTATTGAATTGTAAGGGCAAAGGAGAGACCGATTTGTCTGGAATGGCTGGAGCCCCCTGTGCACAGAGCAAGTTCACATTGTCTCGCAGGGTGTCTCCCCCAGCAAGGCCTCCACCAGATGCTCGGGAGAAAGGCCCGAGACCTGCCTCGCTGCTGACAGTCCACAGCTCCTGGCATGAGGCCTTGCTCACCTCCTCAGATGTTCTCCTATGAAGCAAAATTTTTAATCCGCTAGGGAAAGGGCAGCATTCCCTTTATTCCCAGGAAGAGGTAAAAGTTCATGCTAAGTGGGGGAAAGGTAGAAGAGAACATCCTCCAACCCCCTTGGAAGGACAAGAAGCCAACCAGGGCCTGAGAACCCATTCAGGTACCAACTGGAAATCAGCTACCCCTGGAGACACGCACCCAAGACATGCCTAAGACTGAAGCCAGACCAGGACCACGTGCGCCCCTCCCCCCACCTCCCCAGCCTGCGGGGAAGGAAAGGCATAGAGACGGATACTTTCTATGCCACATTGAGCTGAAAGTGGGGTACAAACACTGAGACAAAGCCTTCCACACCCTGACTTCTCCCCAAGGACAGTTGGCTGCTGCTGTAGGAGTCTGTGTCCATGGGGCTCCAAAAGGAAGGACAGTGATGACACAACCCAAACACAGCTCAACTTCTGCCTCCATCGACTAATTTCCCACAATAGACTCAAAACACAGAGCAGCACGCCCATTGGCCAGAGTGTACACCACACTGCTGTCTCTTCTATTGTTCAAGTAACGTTCAGCATTCAAGGAAGAAACACTGTTGGTCACTAAAGCCATCAACAGAATTGGATTCAACTACAACCCTCCCAGAGGGGGACATTAAAATAACTGGGATTAATATGTGGAGTACCTAGTAGGAGAAAGATGGACAACATGCACAAACAGATGGGGAGTAATTTTAGCAGAAATTATAAGAAAGAGTCTAGTGGAGATGCTACAAGGAAAAAAAAAAAAAAGATATGTATATATACCAAAAACGATCCCAGAAATGGAGACATCTGTAGATGAGCTCCAGAGTAAAGACAGCGCTGCTGAGGAATGTATCTGATTTGCCAAGGATTATGGATACGACACCAACGTATCATCAACAAAAGAAAAAAACAAACAAACAGATAAATTAGGCTTCATTTTAATTAAAATTAAAAATGTTTGTGCCGCAGAGGACACCATCCAGAGAGTGAAAAGCCACGCAATGGGAGAAACCGATTACTGATGCTAGGATATAACATAGTCCACCTGCTTTGGAAAACAGTCCGGCATTTCCTGAGATGACTGCGCAGAGTCACCAAGTCCACTCTGGGGTGTACAGCGGGGAGAAATGAACGTCTACACAGCGACTTTTATGCTAACACTTGCAGGAGCATTATTAATAACGGTCAGAAGTGGAAACAACCCAAGTGTTCCACAATGAGCAAACGGATCAAAACTGGTATGTCTGCACGGTGCAATGTTGTGTTGTTGTTGTTTTTAAAGATTTTATTTATTTATTTGGCAGAGAGAGAGATATCACAAGTAGGCAGAGGCAGGCAGAGAGAGAGGGGGAAGCAGGCTCCCCGCTGAGCAGAGAGCCCTCTGCGGGGCTCGATCCGAGGACCTTGGGATCATGACCTGAACCGAAGGCAGAAGCTTTAACTGATGAAACCACCCACGTGCCCCACGCACAGTGCAATGTTATTTGGCTATAAGAAGGAATGAGGTGCTGATCCGTGCTACCACCTGGGAAAAGCTTGAAAACATTATACTGAGTGAAAAAAGCCAGTCCCAGACCACAAACTATATGATTTCTTTTTTAAATTTTTTTTAATTTTTAAAGTTTATTTATTTATTTGATTGTGTTATGTTAGTCACCATAAAGCACATGATTAGTTTTTGTATATAATTTCATTCATATGAAATGTTCAAGACAGGAAAAATCTATCAAGGCAGGAAGTGGATTAGTGGTTACCTAAGCTGAAGAATTTGGTGTCGGTGGGGGTATAAGTGGGTGATAGGTAAGGTGTATGAGGTTTCTTAATGCAATGATGGAAATCTCCTAAAATGGGCTCTTCTGGTGGTTGCCTGTCTCTGTGCCTAGACTAGAAACCATCGAATCGTGTACTTTAAATGGATGAATTGTATGACACGTGAACCATAGCTCAATATATACGCTTAAAAATATATGTTAGCTGGTGCCAAGGTGGCTCCGTAGGTTAAGATTCTGCCTTCAGCTCAGGTCATGGTCTCAGGTCCTGGGATCAAGCCCCACATCCAGCTCTCTGCTCGGTGGGGAGCCTGCTTCTCCTTGTCTCTGCCTGCCCCCCTGTCTACTTGTGATCTCTCTCTCTCTGTCAAATAAATAAATAAATAAAATCTTTAAATATATATATATGTATGTATCTATGTGTGTGTGTGTGTGTGTGTGTGTGTGTATATATATACATATATATAGTTTATATATGTATATATATATATATATTCGTGAAGTCTCACAATTCTTTGGGTGTATGACCTGTTCTCTCTGGGTCCTCCTGTTCCTCTGGAAAGTGCTGAGGAATGAACTAGTTATGGGACTGGTGGTGGTGGGTCTTGGGCATTGCATTTCCAAGCACCTGCCCCGGAGGAAGTGCTCACAGTGTTTGTAAGCAAGGAAGCCTGTTCCTCTCTGACACAGAAGGGAAGCTACTTCCACAGCTCAGGGAGGGGTGGAATGACGTGAGGGGTCAAGTTAGTTTTATTTCAATGCAATCAGATGTCCCTGTTACAAATTTCAGGATCCCAATCTTGCCTTTTCACATGAAAAACTTAGGGAGGCTATGAGTTTATATTAATTTAAAATATGAATTGAAATCTAATTCAGCAACCTGCACCATTAAATGTTTGTTTGATTTTAAGGGATATCAGCCTAGTGTCTGTAAGAAATGAGAGAATCTTTTTAGAATTGTTAAAGCTTTGTGGTTCTTGACCAGAACTTAAGCTGAGAATTTGTCATTTTCTTTTGGTGAACTGTCAAGTACGCTCAGAATAATTCATCCCACATCACAGTCCTTATGTCATCATTGCTGCCATAATAGTCAAGTGGGGCAGCCACCTGGCCTCCCAAGGCACATGCTTCTCTCGTCACATAATCACAAGAGATAACGTGATTCATTGTGATGTCACAGCATGGCAGGCGTTGCTAGCATTCCATTTCCCACTGGCAGGTAGTTTAGAGCTGCCTTCAAGCCCAAAGATAGAGCCAAACAAATCTCTAAATCCCATCTTTGTGGGGTTATCTCCTATGACCACTGGCCAGTGTTAGTTCTATATTGGTCAGGGTTCAAACTGGATAGAGAAACAACCCAATAATTCTAAGAGGAAAGGTTGCATATAAAATTTATATACTGGCACAAGAATAGACACATAGATTAATGAAACAGAATAGAGAGTCCAGAAATACACCCATGCTCTTATGATCAATTAATTTATGGCAAAGGAGGCAAGAATATACAATAGGGAAAAGACAGTCTCTTTAATAAACTGTGTTGGGAAAATAAGGAGCTACAGAATGCCAAAGAATGAAAGCGGGCCAGTTTCTTACACTATACACAAAAATAAACTCAAAATGGTTTAAAGACCTAAATGTGAGACCTGAAACCATACAATTTGTAGAAGAATACATAGGTGGTAATTTGACAACAGCTGTAGAAACATTTTTCTAGATATTCCTCTTGAGGCAAGGGAAACAAAAGCAAAATTAAACTATTGGGACTACACCAAAATAAAACACTTTTGCACAGCAAAAGAAACCATCAACAAAACAAAAGGCAGGGGTTAGTATCCAAAATATATAAAGAACTTCTACAACTCAACACCAAAAATCTATAATCCAATTTTAAAAAGGGCAGGGGATCTAAATAGACACTATTTTCAAAGAAGGCATACAGATGGCCAACAGACACATGAGAAGATACTCAATATTGCTAATCATCAGGGAAATGCAAATGAAAACCACAATGAGATATCACTTCACACCTGTCAGAATGTCCAAAATCAAAAAACATCAGAAACAGTAAGTGTTAGGATGTGGAGAAATGGGAGCCCTCTTGCACTGTTGGTGGGAATGCACACTGGTGCAGCCACTGTGGAAGGCAGTATGGAGGTTCCAAAAAAAAAAAAAATTAAAAATAGAATTAACATAGGATCCAGTAATTCTACTACTGGGTATTTATCCAAAGAAAATGAAACACTACTTTGAAAAGATATATGCACCCCTATGTTTATTGCAGCATTATTTAAAATAGCAATTATCCATTGCTAGTTGAATGGATAAAGAAGATGTGGTATATATACACTGTGGAATACTACTCAGTCATAAAAAAGAATAAAATTTTTGCCACTTGTAACAACTTGGATGGACATAGAAGGTATAAATGCTAAGTGAAATGAGTCCATCAAAGAAAGACAAATACCATAAGTTTTTGCTCGTATGTGGAATTTAAGAAACAAACAAAAAACCAGAGTCTTAAATACAGAGAACAAACATGGTTGCCAGAGGGGAGGTGGGCAGGGGATGGGTGATCAAGGGTATTAAGGGTACACCTATCGTGGTGAGCACTGAGAAATGTATAGAACCGTTGAATCACTATATTGTATACCTGCACCTGATATAACACACTATGTTAACTATAATTGAGTAAAAAAAAAAAAATGAGGAAGTGGTGATGCAACATGGGGGCTTAAGTGGGTAGGAGAAGAATCAATGAAACAAGATGGGATTGGGAGGGAGACAAACCATAAGTGACTCTTAATCTTACAAAACAAACTGAGGGTTGCTGGGGGGAGGGGGGTTGGGAGAAGGGGGGTGGGGTTATGGACATTGGGGAGGGTATGTGCTTTGGTGAGTGCTGTGAAGTGTGTAAACCTGGCGATTCACAGACCTGTACCCCTGGGGATAAAAATACATGTTTATAAAAAAATAAAAAATTAAAAAAAAATTAACCATAACATGGGTTTATCTACTAAGGGGAAAGAGAACTCTAAAGAATAAAATGTCTCTCCAGTGCTCTCTATTGATAAAGTTTAATATAATTCCAGATGGCAAAGGAGAGCTCTTAGAGTATCACAAACAGGGCAAGGGAGACTTTAGAGCTAAGAGAAAACGATCACATATGTTGCATTGAGCTTTGCTTTCTTATCCAGTCTGACAATCTCTGCCACTCAACTAAATGTTTAAACCATTTATATTGAATGTAATTATCAACATCATTAGATTTAAGTTGACCATCATGCTATTTATTTTCTCTTTGTCCCATCTGCTTTTTGTTCCCTTCTTTTTTTTTTTTTTTTTTTTTTTTTTGGATTGAGCTTTTCTTCTCCCAGATGATCCCATTATTATTGACTTATTAGACTTAATTCTTCATTTTCTATTTTTAGTGGTTTCTCTAGGGCTACAATATATAGTTTAACTTACCACAGATTACCTGCAAATATATTGTACTGCTTTACATATAGTGTAAGAATCACTGGATCATATAGTAATTATCTGTTTACTGTTTTGAGGAACTGCCAAACTGTTTTTCAAAGTGGCAACAGAATTTTACATTTTCACCAGCCGTGAATGAGAATTTCAGTTTCTCTACAGCCTCACCACACTTCTGATTATCTATCTTTTCAATTCTTGCCATCCTAGTTGGTGTAAAGTATTATCTCATTTCAGTTTTGATTTTACTGATGATGTTAAGCATCTTTTCATGTGGCCATTTTACTGGCCATTTGTATGTTTTCTTTGAAGAAATGTCTACTCAGATCCTTTGTTTTTAAATTGGGTTATTTGTCTTTATATTGTTGAGTTGTAAGAGCTCTTTATATATTCTAGACACAAGTCCTTTATCAATAGATTTGGGGTTTGCAGAGATATTTTTGCTGAGTTAAAATTCTAGGTTGACAGTTTCTCCTCTAAGCAATTTAAAGATGCTGCTTCCCTGTCGTCTGGCTTAGATGGTACAATTTTAATCTTTGTTCTTCTGTATGTAATATACCCATTTCCTTCTATCTTCTTTTACAATTTTCTATCTGATTTTAAGCAATTGGATTATGGTGCAATATATGGTTTTCTTTATATATTTCTTGGGTTTATTGTCCTCCTTTGATTTATAGATTGCACAAATTTTGAAAATTTTTAGTTAATTATTTCTTCATATATCGTTCTGTTCTTCCTCTCCTTTGGGGATTCTTAATTTGAACAACAGGAGTTGCCCACATCTCATTGATGCCCTGTTCTTTTTTTCCCCGTCTTTTTACATTGGTGCATTTCATTTTGGATAGTGTCTATGACTATGTCGTCAAGTTCCCTAATCCTTTCTTTTTTTTTTTTTCCTTCCTTTCTCTTTCTTTCTTTCTCTCTCTCTCTCTCCCCCTTCCTTCATTCCTTTATTCCTCCTTCCCTCCCTCTCTTCTCCCCTCTCTCCCTCCCTTTCTTTCTTTCTTTCTTTTCCAGACCACCACCATAGTTTTATTCTCTTTTTTTTTTAAAGATTTTATTTATTTATTTGTCAGAGAGAGAGAGAGAGAGTGAGCACAGGCAGACAGAGTGGAAGGCAGAGGCAGAGGGAGAGGCAGGCTCCCTGCGGAGCAAGGAGCCCGATGTGGGACTCGATCCCAGGATGCTGGGATCATGACCTGAGCCAAAGGCAGCTGCTTAAACAACTGAGCCACCCAGGCGTCCCCATAGTTTTATTCTTAAACAAATGCTCGGTCTAAGGCTAGGTTAAGCAGACAGATGGGCCTAACGCAGAGGAAGTACAGGTTTTACTAATCCTTTCTTCTTTTTATTTGATGTTAATTTCCAGTGTATTTTTTGTATCAGAAAAAAAAAATTTCATCACTAAAAGTTTGAGGTATTTAAAAATATTGTTTCCATGTTTCTTTTTAACATGTCTTTACTTTCCTCTCCCTTCTTGAAAATACAAAATCCAGTTACAACAACTGCTTTAATGTCTACTCATCCATTATCTGTGGGATTTCTGTCTGTTTTTAGTTATTTCTACTTCTTTATATGCCTAACTTTTAATGGATGCCAGACATTTTACCTCATTAAAATGTTTTGGATATCGTTGTGTTCCTGTAAACATTCTTAAGTTTTGTTGCGGAATGCAGGTAAGTTACTTGGAGGCCATTTTATTTCTTTGAGGCTTGGTTTTGAGCTTTGTTGAAGAGATGAGCTCACCCTTTAGGGAAGGACTAATTTAGGTCCCCTTCTGAGGACATGTGGTTCTCAGTGGTCTGCCCTGTTCATTATGAGGTTTCCCGATCTGGCTGGTGAGGACTCCAACCATTTTTGTCCCCATGTGAGATTTGGGGATTTGGTTTTACCTGTTCCTTCTGGGCTGGGGAGAGGTCCTGTGGTCATCTTTGGGTCATCTCCTCACACATATGCACTGATCTGTTCTCAGCTAACTGGGTGAGGGGGTTCCTCTGCACGGGTCTGGAGACCTCTCTGCGGGATCTTCCTCCTCTCCGCGTCACTTTCCATTCTCAGTGCAGCTGTCTTCTTTCCAGTGTTTTTTTTTTTTTTTTTAAGATTTTATTTATTTATTTGACAGAGAGAGCGCACAAGCAGGCAGAGCAGCAGGCAGAGAGGTGGGATGTGGGGGGAGAAGCAGGCTCCCCGCTGGGCAGAGAGCCCAATGTAGGACTTGATCCCAGGACCCTGAGATCATGAGCTGAGCCGAAGGCAGAGGCTTAACCCACTGAGCCACCCAGACGCCCTTCTTTCCAGTGTTCTGCTCCGAAAACTCTACGTAGCCTCTGCCGCCTGAGTTCCTCAAGCAAGGGAGCTGGCTGGGCTGTGTGGCTTCCCCCGCCTGGCTCGGCGACCCGAGACCGTCCAGGCAGCACGCTCCGCAACCACAGGCCTCACCCCATTTGCTTGTTTTTCCCTTTTCTTAGGATTCCCTGTTCTGTCCAACGGCTGGACACCATTGTGTCACATATTTTGTCCGTTACTTTAGTTGTTTAAACCGGGAGGGTGACTCCCGTCTCTCTGACCCCAGAAGCTGAAATCTTCTGCATCGCTGGAGTTGTTTACGAGGAGAGTACTTTCTCTTCTTACTTGGGTGATACACAGGTCAGCTCCGGGGAGGAGGAAGAGGCTATAGATGCCCACGGTGTCCTCTGAGAGAAAGCAGCCAGCCCAGCGGCCCTCAGCCAGCTACAGGAGAGGAGCGAGCGTCAGAGCTCACTCTCCCTCACCCAATACGGGGCAGCGGGCAGCACCCCAGCCTGTCCTTCTCCGCAACTGTCCGCGTTCCCACTGGGCCCCAGGCATCCTCCCTGCACCAGCCCAAAACCTGTGTGGGTGATCCTAGGACAGCCTCTGGGGTCACAGCCCAGAGCCGTTGTCACAGTGAAGGACTCCAGATGGAGCCGGATGCCCTGCTGTGCAGGTGGGGAAACGGGCCTGGAGAGGCACAGGGGTGAGATCGATGACAGTGGACAGAGACCTGTCAGGTCAGATCCTGGCTTTCCTGACCCCAGACCTTCCGACTGCACAAACCGGAAAGGTGATTAAGAAAAAAAGATCGACCAATCAACGTGATACGTCACATTCATAAAAGGTTGAGAACCATAGGGATCCTCTCAACAGGTGCAGGAAAAGCATTTGATGAAGTACAACAACCATTCCTGATAAAAACCCTCGACAAAGTAGGTTTAGAGGGAACACGCCTCAACATCATGAAGGCCTTTTATGAAAAACTCACAGCTAATATCCTCCTCAGCGGGGAAGATCTGAGAGCTTTTCCTCTCCAGTCAGGAACAAGACAGGGGCCGTCCACTCTCACTGCTTTTATTCAGCTTTTATTCCAGCCTCAGCGATCAGACAACAGATAAATGGCATCCAAATCAACAAGGAGGAAGTCAGACTTTCCCCATTTGCAGAAGAAACGATACCATATATAGAAAACCCGAAAGACTCTGCCAAAAACCTACTAGAATGAATAAGTGAATTCAGTGAAATTGCAGCATACAAGATCAATGTACAAAAATCTATTGCATTTCTATACACTAATGATGAAGCAGCAGAAAGAGAAATTAAGGAATCAATCCCATTTACGATTGCATCGAAAATAATAATATCCAAGGAATAACCCTAACCACAAAGGTAAAAGACCATACTCTGGACTATCAAACACCGATGAAAGAAATTGAAAATGACACAAAGAAAGGGAAGACATTCCATGCTCCAGGATTGGAAGAACAAATATCGTTAAAGTGTCTCTATTACCCAAAGCAATCTACTCACTTAATGCAATCCCTATCAAAATGCCACCAACAATTCTAAAATTTGTATGGAACCACAAAAGACCCCAAATAGCCAAAGCAACCATGAAAAAAACAAAGCTGGAGGCATCACAATTCTGGACGTCAAGTTACGTCACAAAACTGTAGTGATGAAAACAGCATGGTACTGGCACAAAGACAGACACATAGACCAATGGAACAGGATAGAAAACCCAGAAACGAATGTGCAATTATATGTTCAATTACTCTTCAACAAAGCAGGAAAAAATATCCAAGGGAAAAGAAGTCTTTTCCACAAATGGTGTTGGGGAAACTGGACCACTTTCTTGCACCATAAGCAAAAACAGACTCGAAACAGATTAAAAACCCAAATGTGAGACCTGAAACCATAAAAGATCCTAGAAGAGAACACCGGCAGTAACTTGTTGACGTCAGCCATAGCAATTTCTTTCTAGATATGTCTCCTGTGGCAAGGGAAACAAAAGCAACAATAACCTGTCAGGGCTACATCAAAATACAAAGCTCCTGCACAGCAAAAAGAAACACCAAAACTAAAAGGCAACCTATGGAATGGGAGAAGATATTTGCAAATGACCTACCTGATAAAGGGTAAGCATTCAAGATATACAAAGTACTTGTTAAACTCAACACCCCAAAACAGAATAACTCAACTGAAATAGGGGCAGAAGACATGAATAGACATTTTTCCAAAGGAGACATACTCATGGACAACAAACACATGGTAAGATGCTCAATATGACTCATCATTGAGGAAATGCAAATCAAAGCTACAAGGAGCTGTCACCTCACACCTGTCCGGATGGCTCAAATCAACGACACAAGAAACAACAGGTGTTGGCGAGGATGTGGAGAAAGGGGAACCCTCTTGCACTATTGGTGGGAATGCAGGCGGGTGCAGCCACTCTGGAAAACAGCATGGAGGTTTCTCAAAAAGTTAAAAATAGAGCTACCCTACAACCCAGAAATTGTACTACTAGGTATTTACCCAAAGAATACGAAATTCTTTGTAAATTCTAAAACAAAAATACTAATTCATGGAGATACATGTACACTGATGTTTACAGCAGCATTGTCTACAATAGCCACACTATGGAAACAGTCCAAGTGTGCAACAGTTGATAAAAAAAAAGATAAAGAAGATATATGTGGATATATATATGTGGATAAAGAAGATATATGGATATATCTCACTCAGCCGTAAGAAAGAATGAGCTCTCGCCATTTGTAAGGACATGGATGGAGCTAGAGTGTTTTATGCTAATCAAAATATCCATCTGAGAAAGACAAATACCATATGATTAGACTCTTGTGGAATTTAAGAAACAAAACAAATGAGCAAAGTGAAAGGAAAAAAAAAAGAATGGGGAATGAAAAAACAGACTTTTAACTATAGTGAACAAACTGGTAGTTACCAGAGAGGAGGGGGGTGGGGGATGGGTGGAATAGGGGATGGGGACTGTCATGATGAGTGACAGGTGTTATAGGGAAGTGTCGAGTCACTATATTGTACACCTGAAACTAATAGTACATTGTATGTTAACTAACTGGAGTTTAAATAAAATCTCTTCTTTTTATTCATTTGTTTATTTATTTTTAAAGATTTTATTTATTTGAGCAAGAAAGAAAGAGCAAAAGAGAGCATGAGTAGAGAAGAGAGGGAGAAGCAGACTCCCCGCTGAGCAGGGAGCCCAATGCAGGACTCGACCCTAGGACCCTGGGATCATGACCTGAGCGGAAGGCAGATGCTTCACCGACTGAGCCGCTCAGGTGCCCCCAAATAAAACTTTTTTACAAAGGTAAAATGATTGACTTTTATAAACAATAATGCTTCAAATCCTTCTAAAAGAAAATGACAAATACATTACTTAACAAAGAAGTGCAATCAGCTGTTAGACAAATGAGGCAGACTGTGTGCTAACAGGGCAAGAGGATGATTTAGACAATGCTGGTTACAGAATAGCATGTCAAGTATAATCCCATTAACATGTGTGTGTGTGTGTGTGTGTGCATGCATGCCTGCGTGCGTGTGTGTACATCCCACGCACACAAATTTACGGAAGCAAAAAGGCTGTGGAACGGTGTGATCAAACCCCTGACAGTAGTGATCTTTGGGGAAAGTTGGGCCTCTGGGTATTTTCACATCCTAGTTCCTATTTCCCTGTGTTTTACCTACTTCATATCGTGCATGCATTATTTTTATAATAAAACTCAAGTATTTGCACTTGACAGTATTGTTCCTAGGTGCATAGGCGATGAGGCAGGTAGCCCTGTGCCAATGAGGTCAGGACTTACCTGGAATTGGAAAGGAGAAAAAAATTCCCCCAGCAGGAAGTTGCTGTTCTCAGACATAGCCACCAGAGGGCAGCAGAAGAACGGCCCATTGTTTCGAGAGACCTGAGAGGCGGTGGGGCTTAGGGGGGCGGGGCTTCTAAACCAGCGAAAACGTCAGCAGAGAGAGCATGACCACAAGGTTTGAAGCCGACTCCACTGTGGTGCAGGGCTGGGGTCAGGTTGCAAAGGAGAGGGGGAGATATATTTTAGGCAGAGGCCTCTTGCCTCAGCCCTAGGAGGAAACTGAGGCAGAAGCCGAGTCTGCCCTGAACAGGGTGTGGATGCCTGGGGAGCCGAGGAGGATGGCCTCCTGCCCCAGGAACTGACACATCCAAGTCCCTTCCCAGAAGCCAGGCCTGGGCTCCACCTCTGCCACCAGGTCCAGGGGAAGGTCTCAGAACACGGAACAGAGGGGGACCCTGGGGAGCCCACTTCCGAGGCAGCACAGGCCGGGAGCTGTCAAAACCTCTGTGAGGGCGGCGGTAGCTAACAGTTCCTGAACACATTCTCGCTGCCAAGCACTCTGCCTTCTTTTAATCGTAACAATGACCTTCAGGGAGACAGACCGGCATTATCCCATCTAACGAGAGAGGAAACCAGGGCTCGGAGGGGGCAGTGACTTGCTCAGGACGACAGCTGATGAGCTGTGGTTCCGTGTCCAGTCCATCTCACCCCGAATCCCGGCCAGGATGAGGGTGGGCAGGCAGAGATGGAGGTCAGGGCAGGGGCCATAGTCCCAGACTTGGACCTCAGATGGCCCTGGGGGGGTGGGGGCGCAAGAGCTGTGCGAAGGGGCTCTGGAGGCTCAGCCCGGCCTCAAGTTGTGACCAGAGGTGGGGGCAGGGGCTTGCTGAGCAACTGGTAGAGGGGACGGCTGCTCGGCTTCCAGCGTGGTCTGCGTGGGGACAGGAGAAAGTGCCCTTCGCTTCCTGGCCGAGATGCAGGATGTGGGAAGGTAGCTGGCCTGCGTCTATGGCTCTGGGGAGAAGGGAGAGCAACGATCTGGGGGAGGAGGTACAGGTGCTGGGCCTGGCCTGGCCTGGCGGGCCCTGGGGGTGGCGGAGGCAGAAGCAGTGTTCTCCCTCATTGCCCTTAAACTTTTCAAGGACAGAGGTGGCTGCCAGATTGGGGGCTGTGAGGGGGCTGGGCCGGGGCTCTGGCTCCCACACAGGCCCGCTCCCCACTCCAACAGGACTCCCCGCGGGCCGCAGCCGGTTGTGTCTGTGGGCGGGTGTGAGTGCATGTGTGTGAACGTGTGTGAATACGTGTGTGTTGGGGCGAGGTGAGCGTGGGGCTTCTGACAGCTCTGGATAAAGTGAGTGAGTTTAGAGGGGCCTTTGTGCCTGAGGACAGACTGTTCCTGGCTCTGCACAGAGTTCCAGGAAACAACCAGATGCCTGATTCTGGAGGGGGCAGCCCTCCCCCAGCAGGCCGCCTCCCCTTGTCCCAGCCCCTCCTGCCCCTTCTCCCTCTCCCAGAAGCCATGGGGGAGCCTGGCCAAGGCAGCACTGGCCTGGGAACCGCTTGGGTGGTGTTTGGATCCCTGACCCTGGTTTCCCAGGCCTCGGGGAGAAGGGTCAGGATGTCAGAAGGCAGGCAGGGATCTGACTCCCAGCTCACTGGGGGGACCAGCCACAGCTCAGGGCCCTAGACCTGGAGCTCAGGCCCAGCGCTGCCTCCACACCCCCGCGTGGGGATGGAGAACTTGGGGTTCAAACTTTGCCACTGACACCTACCTGCTGGGTGACCCTGGGCAAGCCTTTCTCCCTGGGGGCCTCACCATGGCCCCGACAGAAATGTGAGGGGTGCAAATGGGTGCAGCCTCCGAGGGAGGAAGGAGCCAGCCCAGCGCATGGCCACCTTCCCCAGCCCGCTGACACCCCTTTCTGAGGTGGACTGTCCACTCTCTCTGGGGCCTTGCAGCCAGCTGTCTCTGGACACAGACATTAAGTCTGACCGGAAATCCTTCCTGTCCAGGGGAATTACTGGTTTGCACAGCTCTGGGAGATGTCGAAATGCAGGCTGTGTTTGCTTTGGGTTTGTTTTCTTTCCACGGAAGACAACACCAAACACACATACGGGCGCGAGCACCCTGGCACACCAGGGCAGATAACCGAATGTTCGCCCCAAAGCCCCAGCTGTTGCACAGAAGGCTCCCTGTGATGCCTGCAGGGCCAGTCAGTGGACCTGGGGGTCCTGGGCAGGAAGCTTGGTTCCCACTCTGACTTCTGTGTCACTTTGACTTTCTGTGTGATCTCTGGGAGGTGTCTCTGCCTGAGTCACAGACAATGACATTAAGGGCGCTATGTCCCTGGCAACCCCCCTGGGTGCCAAGCCAGGCACTGGGCTGTGTGCTTACAAAGCCCTCTGATCTGTCTGATCACCACACTATCCCTGGGGAGGCCCAGGGCTCAGAGAAGTGGAGGACCATTATCCCCAGAGGTGGCAGGGCTGTGCGGCACAGGAGCACTCTGACAGGGCAGGGCTCTGGTGCTCAGATCTGTTGGGATCCCTACTGGGGAGGGCAGTGGGCACCGCACAGGCACTCTGAGGAGATATCCCCTCCTCCTCCTACCGTGTGGGGGTTGGGTCCCCTTCTCCACTGCCCTGCTCAGCTCTGATTCTGAGTTCAGGTTGACTCTGGCCCTGTCAGCCACATCACCCACACTGAGCGTAGGCATCTGGGGGTGAGTGTGCCAGCAAGCAGGGAAGGGCTGGTGGCTTCTAGGAGTCACTGGGCACTCCAAATAACACAAGGGGAACATTCCCTATTCCTGAAGTCGGGGATCTCTGCTCCTGCCTGTCCTGTGCTCCTCCCCCACTGTGGTCCTTAATCCCAAGGACCCACACTTTTTCTCTGCTCTCAGAGGCTGCAGTCTGGAGGTGAGGGCTGGCCCCACAGACACATGATCGGACCTATATACTATCTATAATTTCAGTAAACTAGTTGCCAAAATTGAAAATTGGAAAATTTCACATAACCACCTGGCTTTCTAGGACCACCCCCCTCCAAGTAGCACGTTCTTAGACAGCAGTACCTGGCCGGAGCTGAGGATGGGGGCGGGGGGCGCCACCAGTGTGGCCAGAGCCTCGCCCACCGGCTTCCGCACCCCTGACATCACCACTGGCCCCACAGGACCGCGAGAGACCATTTCAAAACCTGGCATTTCTCAACCTTGTACATGGGACTTCTCTGGGGAGCTTTAAAGACCTGAGGACACAGGCCAAGTCCTCCAGCGTCTCTCAGGTGGGACCACAGCGCCCATGGTGATTCCAAAGAATAGCAAGGTTGAGAGGGACCAGAGCACTGGCCCTGGTCCGAGGGGACCCTGTGTGTGGGTAGCTTCTCAACATCCATGGCTTCCTTTCCGTGGCTCTCAGCTAAAGCCTCACCTTGTGACAGCTTGGCCTTATCCTGGCTCATTCAGAAGAGAGATCCTCTGTTCCCTCTCCTGGGGACTTCCCAGGGGGCCTGGACATTTCCAATTGCTCATTGGGTGATGCCCAGGGTCTGAGGCCCAAATCCAGGGCCTGGCAAGAGGGCCAAGTGTGGCCACGGGCGGTGGGGCCCGGGGTTGTTGCCTCCAAGGAAGATTCACTCCTATATATGGTCACCCGGGAGTCCCATTGCTGAGCTAACGTGTGACCTAATGTGCTGACAATCTCGCCCAGTCTGGGCCTGAGTTGGGAAGGGCCCTGAGTCTGGAGAGTGTCCACGTGGGGGCAGAAGGGCTGGGAGCAGGCAAATCAATGGCATGGAGGCAGGGCAAGGACGAGGTGCCCCAGACCTGGGACAGGAGAAAGGCAGCTCCGAGTCCTTCCCACTCGGCTTGGCCTCACGCATCTGTGCCGACGTCCGGCTCCCCCTGATGCTCTGCGTAAACAAGGAAACCCACGAGCCACTCTTGCTTTTAAAAGTTCTTTTAATACAGCATGAAAAGGCTATATTGCTATAGGCAAGCCGTATACAGATTTTCCAGGAATAAGGCACACAACGGAATGCCATCCCGAGGGCAGCCCTTCGGAGAGACCGGGAGCCTTCTCCACGCACCCTCCGAGCCGGGCCCACGGGTTCTGTTTGTCTTTTTAGCTGGACACACACGTATTAACAGATACAGACATGGACAGGGTCACCACACGGGAGCGAGGAGGTCCGACGGCAAGGTTGGCAACAGACGGCGATGGGCCCTTCTGCCACCAGCCCTTGGGGACGGCTCAGCCACCTCCCTGAAGGCCGGAACGCCTCCCACACTACCATTTAGTTGTTGTTCTGGGCTACAATGTAGTGATGTTGGATTAAATATGCATTTAGAGTCTATTTGATGCTGGAGGCAGGTGTAAGGGCTCTGGTTGGCACATCCCAGTTCAAAGAGCATGGGGTCCAGAGGCGTGGCTCCGATGATAAAGCTCCAAAGAGGGCCGTGGAGAAGTCAACCTCCTGTTTCCTCTTCCCTCCTGGGCCCTGCTGACCGGAGCCCTCCACCAGGCCAAGGAGGCCATCTTTGGAGCTGGCCGACCACGGAGGGGCTGGTGAGTCACCTAAGCTGGCTGTGTAATACTGTTAGGCCCCCTCTTTCCCTGGCCCACTCCCTGCCCCCCCACAAAGTTAATAACCATAATAACAAGATAATAATAAGAAGGTGCAAAAGAACAGATTACAATGCTGTGTTTTTACCCTCAGCTGGAGAGGCTCAAAGGGGTCACTATTCCCTTTTTGGCTACATTATCTAATAATAGCTTCCCTTAAAAAAAGCAATACTTTCCAAAATACACACATGTATAAATACAGGACACGAACATATTAATAAGTCTAAGCACTCGAATAATATGCTTGGCTACATAATACTGATATTTTCATCCAAGGAAAATAACACAGAATAACAATATGGCTTAAAGAATTGCAAAGATTTTTTTTTTCCTCATCAGAATTATGTACCAACTTCATATAATATTCTATGTAGACAATATTTCCTTCTTAATGTAGTTCAGTTGCATACTTTTTACAGATCAAAGCATAGTAAAAAATCAAACCAAACACAAAATGAAACAAACAAACAAAAAAAACCAACAACAAACTCAACAATAGGAAAAAAGAGAAAAGTTCTCACCATAAATATTTTCTTGCAGCTCAAACAGAAGGTTTGCAAAAATACTTCCAGACATCTTCATTTGATATTCTGGTGCCCTCCTGAAAGCTCCGAAGTTTTTGAAAATGCCTCTCTCTTTTTTTTTAAATCTCAAAAATCAAGCAATTATATTTTTCTTTTTCTTTTTCTTTTTCTTTTTTTAAAAAAAAAAGGCCCTCAAATATATACAGACAAAGATAACCATGAAGATTTTTTTTTTTCGGGAGAAGGTAACAAATTCAGTGTTGTGAGAAAAATTGGTAACCGGAAGAAATTTTAACATCTATGATTTTTTTTTCAAAATACACACATAGTATTTTTCTTAAAAAAAAAAAAAAAAGAAAGGAATTCTGTGTCAAGTATAACTCAAAATAAATACAAATTCACAAGTAGAACTATCGAATACTTCATACGGGTTAAACGCCGTTATCTCTCAACTAGGTCACCAGATCTACTAACTGCAGGCGATTGTCCCTTTTGAACATACAAGCCACACACTTTCTTGTCTCCCGGGCTCTCGGGCCCTCTGAGCACTTAATTCTCACAGTACCCGGCCGGGGCTGCCCACAGAGAGCCCCCAGATTCAGCCAGAGCCATGCAGGGGTGGGCAGTGCAGAGAGGGGCTGCCTTGGGCAGGAGGGCCCAGCCCCCACCTCGGCCAGCTCTGCACAGACGACAGACAGGCCTACTGGGAAGGTCACTTTGGGGGGATATCCCATTTCCTACTGGCCCCGGGGAAGGTCCCAGCCTTCAGCAGTCTGGAGCCTTCGTTCTTTTTAGGGTGTGGGCTGCCCTCACCACCGCAGCACGGTTGGCAGGCTCTGGGTCTCCCGGGACCCGGTCCCTGGAAGGGCTGGGTCCTGGTCCTCACAGCAGAGACCAGCACACCGCCCACCACTGCGGACACCACCTTCCGCACGGCACCAGGGTGACTGACAGTGACAGCTTCTCCTTGCGGACAGAGAGCCTTGGGCCGGGATGGCTACAGCTCCCCTCGCCACCATGGAGAAGACAGGGGACGCTGAGAGGGACTCTGCGGTGGCACTCCCAGTGGGAGGTAGGGTGTTCACAGTTGGCTGTGGGGCCCTCTGCCCCTGTGGGCAGCGCGGAGGTGGTCACGGGCTCAAGCTGGAGCAAATAGTCTCTTGTTAAGTGCTCAGAGGACACGCCCCCCCCATTGCCCCTGCAGGCCCGCCCCCCGCCCCCCTCCCCGGCTGCAAACACACTCACACCATCTCTTCAACTTGCTCCCTGGACCCCTGGTTATCACTTCCCTCTAACCCCTCAGTTGTACACAGCATTTTCATTTGAAAACAAAAGGCGACCAGGCCCCAGTTGGGTGACCTTGAGCCGTGGTAAACACTGAATTTCAGGCCCATTGCACGGTCTGAATTGTCTGTTTGTTTGTTTGTTTGTTTGTTTTTCCACAGAGGCATAATGTTGGGACAAAACCAAGTGACCCGGTCCCGCCAGCCGGCTCTCTCCCGCTCCCTGGGAGAAAGGAGAGATGAGGGGGCAGTAAAAATAGGGCTTCTCACGGGGGAGAGAGCAGCGAGGCGAGCGTGATCCCTCCCGCCAGCCGGGACTGCGGTCACCCTGACCAGCGTGACTTGCCCAGAGGCCTCCCTGCTCCCTTGGGAGGTAGGAAATCATTGTCCCATTTTATAAACGAGAGGTTCTGTAGCTTACGACGGGTCAGCCTCGCGTGAGGGGGATTCTTCTCCCTCATTTTTGCAGAGGTGGGATGGGGACATCAGGAAGGGCAGGGGTTACAGGTGGTGACAGGGGAGGACAGGCATCCCTCCGCTGTGTTCAAAGTGACCGACGGGGGACCATGTGCAGTGTGGGGCTTGGTGGGCCTCTCCGGACAAAGCTTCATGGGAAGAACAGAATTGGGCCTGTGCACCCCGGAGACCCTCCCTCACTTAACTAGCGGGCACCCTGAGGGCCAGAGTCGAGAAGTCCTTCCTGAGGCCTCATAGTGTGTGAGCAGCAGGGCTGGCACATGAACCTAGGTCTCCAGACCACCAGGCCAGTGTCTGTCCTGCCAGAGGGCCTTCCACACCGGGCCCTACGGCCTCCATCAGGGGGTGGACCCCAGTGTGGGTGTGGGTGAAGGACAAGGGAAGGGAAGGGGCCTGACACAATCCAAGCACAAAATCTAATCCCAAGTGGGGCGAAGTGTGTGGTGGGGGCGGGGAGAGGCATTGTCTGATGTGTCCCAGGCCACACTGTGGGACACTGGCCAACATTCAGCGCCTCCCTGTCCCTGACCTCTGGGTCTAGGGTATGCAATGCTAATGACATCACAGGCAGTGGGGTCTGGGGCTCATGGTGGGCAGAGGGCAGAGATGCCCACTCCCCAGCAGCTGCTAGAACAGGGGTCAGCTCGCCAGGATTGCTGACTCAAACAGGACACAAACGTAGGGCTTTTCTGAGAGTGGCTTTGCACACATGGCAAACTGGAAGGTTGTGGGCAGAGAAGGAGGCCTGGCTAGTCTTGGGGAGACAGTCCCCTGCAGGCTTTGGGATTCACAGTACATTTAGTGCACTTGTGGCCAATACAAGGCTGCTCACCCCAAAGGGAGCCTCAGAGGAAGACCGCCGCCGGCAGGGGACACCAAGAGCTTTATGGGGTCCTGGGTGCTGACCTCTGCTTACCCCTGTCCCCTCCACACAGACCCCAGGCCCACCTGCAGAGAGCCCCAGCATTCGGTGGGGGCAGCCACGTCCGTAACACTGTTTGGCAACACACATGAGACGAGAACCTAAGACACCCCTGCCCAGGCGTGTAAGGCTGCAGGACACACGGCAACGAGGAGAGGCACAGGGAGTGGCGTCCCCTCCGGCCGCTGGGCGGGCGGCTGCGGGCATGGTGGGCTGGCTCACTGCACCCGGCGGCAGTAGTAACCAAGCACCTTGCACTTCTCGCAGAGGTGCTGGGGGTGCTCCTTGCTCTGGTCGGACACGTCCAGGCCGTCGGGCTTCTCCAGGGGTCTCTGCAGAGAGGAAGGGGGAGGGGAGAGAATGACAGGAAGACGAGAGATGCAGGGAGAGTGAGACAGATGCAGAGAGAGGGATGGAGAGAGCACAAGATAGACAGGGGTGCGGGTGCCCGGAGACAGTCTGGGGTCACCGGGGTTGTTTCCCTAGGGACCCGGGCCCTTCCTGCCTCTGGCCTGTGGCAAGTGCTTAGCCCAGGGAGGAGGGGCTCTTGGACCCTCAAGGTCTGGATGCCACTTTGGCCTCCCCCTGGACTGTCAGAGCAGCCACCCCTGAAGCTCATGAAAGCCCAGGACACAGGCAGGACGGTGGTGCACAGACATTACCCAGATGAGGAAAGCGAGGCCCAGAGCAGGGAGGACCCAAGCCCATGTCTCCTAACCCAGCACACTCGGCACTCTTGCCCAGGCGACCTGTCACTGCCATGCTTCGGGCTTGGGGTAAATGAGCTCTTGGCTCTGTGAGGTTAGTAGCCAGTGTCCCTCACCCCAGGGTCTGGCACAGTCCTTGCCCTGTCCGTTGAGTGGCCAAAGGAGCAGAACTCCACTGTGTCCTAACAGGGAAACTGAGACCCAGAGAAGGGAGGTGGCTTGCCAGACCTGTGATGCTACTCACGCACTTTGTGACCTCAGGGGGGCCTCAGTTTCTGCATCTGGAAAGTGGGCCTCATCGGACCTCAGTTGTGGAGCAGTGGGAGGAATTGGATGTCTAGATGTTTGTAAACTAGGCAGCATTAGGCACGAGGAGAGCACTTATGGGACATAAGGAGCTTCCTGCTCCCTCTTTCCCTCCCATCCTGGCTCGCAAAAGCCAGCAGAGACTTGTTTCCCTGGAAAATTTATGGAGGCTATTAGGCACACCTCCTGAGGCACAGAGTCTCTTGGCTGGCAGTCGAAGCCCCCGCCCAGAACCCCCACCTGCAGAAGGGTCCCCTGCCTAGATGTGGGGGGATGCAGAGGAAGCTGCTCAGGGACAGCTGGGACCTACATGCTGAGGAGAGGAGGCAGGAAGCACAGGCTGCTGCGGGGCCACGGACCTTGATGTCAGTGGCTGTGACTGGAGATGGTCCTGGAGGGAAGCCACGGGCAGACTGTAATCTTCCCCAAAGCAGTACACAGGCTTTGGGGGCCCGTCATGCAATCCCCAGTCTGAAGCAGATACTGAGAGCAGTCTGGGAAATGAAAGAACCCTAAACCTCCAGGAGGAGAGCACAGAGATGACGGAAGGCCAAGGTCCAAGGTCCGAGGGTCACAAAACCCACCTATGTGCTTCTAAGCCTAAAGCCACCCAGAGAAGGCTTGCAAAATGGACAGGAGCCTTGGCCTCGTCCAAAGGGCCTTAACATGACCAGCTTTCCTGGCCAGGGGAGAGGAGGAAGACTTTAGCTTTGTGTCAGACAGGGGCTTGAACAACCTACAAGCTGTGTGACCTTGGGCAAGCTACCTGGTCCCTCCGATTGTCCATGTCCCCGTCTGTAAAAGGGGGCGTTGGCAACACTTTTCTCGTGATGTTGTTGTTACAACTCAATGAAAAGAAAGAGCAGAGCAGAGCTCCTCACATAGTTCACTGTGATTACTGATGGGCGGGGGGGGGGGGTACCACCAGGGAAAGGGGCACTGAAGCTGTGATTCCAAGCTGAGCGGCCCGGAAGGCCTCCAGACCTGCTGTCCCAGGCATCTCAGGAAGACCGACAGCAGCCCACGGCATGGCCTGCAAGCCAGGGCTGGGAGCTCCCTGCCAGCCAAGCTGCCTGGCTCTAATAAGGGCTTCCTGACCTGGAGCTGAAGTCTGGCTCCCTATCCCTTTTCCCACCATCCCTGCCACACAGGGGCTCCCACAGGTCTGAGAGGGACAGTCCTCAAGTCTCCCCGCCCCCAGGTCAAACTCGGCCTGGTTTCCAGCTCTCCTCCCCAACTTTCCATGCTAGCCAGGGCACCCCCCTGAACCAGTCTACCGGGTGGGGCCAGAGAGGCCAGAAGAGGCAGGTCCCACACCACCCCTGCCCCCATGGTTTACACTCCACAAAGCATGGCCATGCAGACCGTACACCTAACCAGACAACCTCGCTACAAGGGGCCTATTACTATCCTTAAGTATTACAGATGAGGAAACAGAGGCTCCAAGACGGTAAGGGTCTTGCCCAGGGGCCTGCAGCTTCCCCTATCTACCCGGGGCTGTTGGGTAAGAGCTCTCTGCTCTAGAACCTCAATGCCCCCTTCTGTAAGCCGGGCAGAAGGTTAAGAACACTTAGAGAGTGTGCGTGACAGAGATAGCAGGGAACGAGACGACTGCCTTAAAGCACTTTATGGTCATAAAGAGCTCTGCAAGACTTAATAATGGCTGTGTGACCTCTAGAAGCTACTTAACCTCTCTGTGCCTCAACTTCCTCTTCTATAAAATGGGGTAACTAAGAGTACCTACTTGATAAGGGGTTGTGAAGAGTAAATAAGATAATTACCTGCAGTGTCCACCAGTATTCCCACAAGGGCTTATTGCTGCTATCGCTAATACTATGGAGGACTGGGGGCGGGCGGGGGGCAGGGGAGCTAGCTGAGTCCCCGGGGAAATATCCCTGCCATAGCCTCACCACCCCTCCTCCTTGGCCATGACCCCATCCGTGCTCTTGCCCTCCACGGGTCGGGGCTCCGCTGAGTGGAGGAGCTGGGGGATGCTGTCAGGACTACTCCCGTCCAGTGAAGGAAAACCTCCAGCTGCTGGGATAGATCACCCCGGGGCTGTCCCCACCCCCAGCAGGGAGGCAAGGCCCTTCAGTGTTTTCTTCTCCTGGGGGGCAGGGGAGCTGCAGCTGGAGCCTGACGGGAAACAGATGTGGCAGGGGAAGGAGGAGAGGGAAAGTGGAGGGTTCTCAGGGGATGGATGCCGTACAGGTCAGAGCTCAGTGGGGGGTGTGGGGGGAGGGACAGGCGGCAAGAGAAGTAAAGGAGCCCCTCTCCACCATGGGGGGCTGGGGGGTGGGGACTCCAAGTCCTCCTCTCAGGGCACCCCCCCTCCCCAGCCCGCCTGTAATCTCCCTGAGGGAGAAGGGCCAGGTGAGAAGCACATGGAGCCCAGGAGAGGGCCCGTGTGAGAGCAGAGTTCAGCTCAAAGGCAAGTGCGCTCTTAATTCAACACAGGGGAGAAGGGGTTTTTGGACTGGGATCTCAGACCTTCTCAGGAATTGGCAGGAAATCAGGAACCAGGACACCATGTCTCCTTTAAACTGCCACCCTTGGCCCCAGACCCTGGACATGTTCCTACAATACCAGGCCTACTCAATGGGTCATCAGGCCTGTCCTGGCACTGCAGGGCCTCGGTCTCCCCCCTCGACGCCATTAGCATGTGGGCCAGGAGACCCCTGTCCACTGGACTGCCTTGGCCAGTTTTGAGACTGTTTGTCCACGTGATGCAGTGTGGCTGATGAGAACCACAGAGACCCTGGGGTTGGGGGGAGGGGTGGTAGGGAGGGTCTGCAAACAGAGGCAGTGGAAGCCAGCATGAGGGACATGAAATCACACAATGTTTCCACCACAAGAGTCTGCTCAGACGGCTCCCTCCTTTCTCTACCCACCGCCCCCCACCACTCCGACCGTGCTCCCGGTAGAATAAAGACCAATTTCCAAGCCAGGGCTTCTGAGCTAGCCCCATGCAGCCTGGCCCCCACCCCGACCACTGCTTCACCCCTCAGCTCCTCCAATGCTCTGTACCTGACCCTGGCCTCCCCACTTTGCAAACGCTGTTCCCTCCCCCTCGGCCACTCCCTCCCAGTCCCCTCCACCCTCCCCCAGAGCTCAGCCAACATCAGTGCCTTCCCCAAGAGCCTCAAAATCCACCTCCCTATCCATCCTGCCTCCACCAGACCCCCAACCCCTGCTCCCACCATCCTTAGTGACTCAGCCTCCAGAGGGAAGACTGGCCCCAGCCCTGGTTCCTCAATGCCCCTACAACATCATCAACATGACCTCTCCCACTGCCCCCTTGGCGGCCCCTTGGCCACACCCTGGATGTGGTCTTCTTCAGAACACTGCTCTCTGTGCTGGGCAGCCCCCCTCCACCGACCTCCCTGTCCATCGGGGCCCCCCTGGCTCCCCAGGATCATGCACCATCACACTTCTGCAAACACACCAACTCTGCAGCCTTCTACCCTCAGAACAGCAGTCCTGGCGAACCTCTGCCCTGTGCTGCTGTCCACAGACTCTGGCCCGCTCCTGCCCCTGCCCCGTGACCCCCGCTGAAGCAAGTCATAGAACCAGGCTGGTAGCGCTAGTGACAGTTATGACCTCACACCTCCCTGGGCTGGGGACGCAGTTCGATCTCTCTGGGAGGCCCACTTCCTCCTTCATCCTTCTCCAAGGCCACCCCACCCCTCCTCACCTTCACATCTAGTTGAAAACCTCCTGTCCTGTTTCTCTTGAGAAGACAGAAGCCTTGGAAGGGAAGCCCATCTTCTCTGCACCAGTAAACCCACCAATCATGTCCCTCCCTCCTATGCCCATGGTAAGGCATTGCCCTCCTGTCCCTGCATCATCAACCTTTTGCCTCCTTCTGGCTCCTTCTCATTTACCTGTAACACACTTGAGCTCTTCCCATCTCCATCACACCTGCCTCAATGCCATCTGTGTTACCGCAGCGACTGCCCCATCGCTCTGCAGTTCTCTACAGTCAGACCCCCTCGAGGGAGTGGACAGTGAAGGTATTCCCACTGCAGCTCAGTCCCACCAACCCCTCCCTCCCCTGTCATGGCTCCGTGGCCACTGCCCCAGCCAGTGGGTCACTGTGAATCCACATCCCCACTCCGCCCTTATGCCTGACCTGCAGGGTATCGACTTCCAGGATCGCAGACCCAAGCTGCAGTTCAACAAGGTCTCCAGGTCAAAGTGATGCCCAGGAAGTTTGAGGACCACCTCCTTGGTGCCAAATCCTCAAGGCACTTCTCCATGGCCAGGATCCCTGACATCTCTACATGAGCCTCACCTGTCCCCTCAAGTGGCACGTCCCGACCCCAGGACTCTACACTCCCTAGTTCTCCTCCTTGATGGACTTCTCCTCCATCTGACCCCTCAGTGCTGGGATTCTGCAACACATAATCTGGGGAGTTCTGTCTCCACCTCGTCTACATTCTGCAGGAAATCTCATCCACTTCTTGAATACCTTAAGGTCAATGACACCCAAGTATGTAGGAGTCACCTTGATTTCTCATATGAGCTTCAACATAACAAATCCAACTGCCTTCTTGACATTTTGACTTAGATTTCCAGACACATCTCAAATGTAACATGTGTATAAAAGAACTCTTGGTTTTATTTGGGACACCTGGGTCTTACTCTGGCTTGCCTACAGTCCAGGTTGCCCACCCCATAAGCCCTCTTCCATCAACTCAGGCTGATGACCATTCTCATGGGTTCGGGCCCCTTCCTCACTTTCCACATCCAACCCAGGGACACTTTGCATCTGACCCAGGTCCAAGGCCACCCCTCTTCCCAGCATGCATGGGAATATAGCCATGACTTTTCCACTGGTCTCCTCATTTTTGACCACCCAGATGTACAACGACTAGTCTCTGCATACATCAGAAGAGTCATCTCAAAATAAAGCTGAAAGCTCTATTGCTTGTGAGTTTTGAGTGGCTCCCAAGACTGGGAAGCACCCCGTTCAGCTTCCCACCCCATTCCTCTTGTTCAGTTCTCCTGATACTTCACTGAGGTTTGGGCCTTGAGCATTGAAGTCCGTAAGGCCACAGAGCATTTGCACCTGCTGTATGGTCTTCTTGAGATTGCTGCCCCCCACTTGTGACAGGTCTGGCTTCCTCCCATCCTTCGGGTCCCAGAGTAAACAGACCTCCTCTTTGCAGCCTGCAGTGAGTGGATCCTCCCTGGGGCAAGCTGCCTCACCACGTCTGCACCCCCCCACCCTCCAACATGCCCATGTACACCTTGGCCACCAGCCCCACGCGTGGTGCCTGGAACACTGGAGCTGCGGGCGAGCAAATGAAGGAGACGTGTTTTCTGCAGCACGCTGTTGCCCCCGCATTCCCACTCAGCCTGCAGCGGCACCCCAAGCTCAGTTTCAGAACTCGCCTGGGTCTGCAGTCTCAGGGTCTTGCTGAACTCACCCCTTTAACCTCCTTCCCTTCCCAGGGAAGTGGTGACCTCTAACTTCCATTTCAGAGGAGACTGACAAAGGGCCAGCTTGGAGAGATCTGGTCTCATCATTGTCACATGCAGGTGTAAGCTGAGGCCCAATAACGATCCAGGTCAGCCCCCAGGCCCTCATGAGGGCTCCTCTGGCCACCACCTCCTCCCCCCCAAGCCCCGCCCCGCTCACCTGCTTATGCGGATACACGTTGATGTGGCACTTAATGCACTCCTGCCCCATGTTGGCCCACGAGTTCCCGCTCATCCATTTTCTCTTGCACTTGGGACACTTGTACTCGCCGAAACAGCGCTTTTTGCCCTGGTACGGGGTCAGACCCTCGCCTTTGGGGCGAGCCTAGAGGACAGGAAGCAAACACAGGGCATTGGGGCCCACCAGGCCAACATGATGCCCCTACAGGATCCCCACAGTCTTCCCTGTGCAGGCAGGGGGTAAGGCACTTTTCACCCCCACCCAGAGAATGCCAAGGCCAGCCCCAGAGCGCGCACGCGCACACACACACACACACACACACACACGCGCGCGCGCGGGAATCCCAAGGCTAGGAGACCCACACAGGGAGTCAGAGAACAGGAGGTGGTGGGCGAGTCACATCTTTTCTAGATTTCAGGGAACAAAGTACGAGACTACGGCCAGGAATGACTTCTCTGACTCACAGCATAGAAAGGCAGCTAGCAGTTCCATGCACCTGTACACAGGTGATCTCTGGCATGCCCTGTCCCCTCCGGAGGTGTGGTCTGCATGGTCGTTGGTGAGACAACAGGGGCGCAAGTATGCAATCTGGGATACAGCGAAGGGGTGTCTCCCCTCCCCCGGGGCCCAGCCACCGGCTCCCCTCCTGGAGGCCACCTCCCTTTCCTTCCCACCAGCCCAGAGGGGGGCTCTGCATTTACAGACACACGCAGCACACACAGACACACATGCGTCCTTGTCCCTCGTTCCATGGGCACACCAGGCATTGATTCTGTGCCTTCCCTGTTTCACTTCATAATCTAGCTCGGGCATATTATTATTATTGTAAGATACATAATGGTATATCTTCTCCCCGAATCAGGACACACAGTCCTACTGACTTGTGTTTAATGGCTGTACCAGTGTGGAGTCTCCAGGAGCTTCAGGGTCTGCCCAGTGCCATTACAGAGCTTCCGGGTTGGTGTACAGACAACCCTATGATGAATAATCGTGTGGATGTGTGGGGGGCGGGTGTCACATTTTGCACATGGGAGAGGACATTTGTGGGACAGATGCTCAGAAGTAAAACTGCAGGGTACGTGCACTTTCAATTGTGAAAGGTAATGACGAGTTAGTCCCAGCTTCCACCGCACCACAATGCAGGGGCACCAACATAACGTCCTATCTCCTTGCTGGAAGTTTCCGCCGTCGCCCATCTAAGAGGCAGAAAATCTTCTCAGAGTGGATTTGATGTGTATGTCTTTTATCACGAACAACAGAGAATTCCCCACGCATTTAAGAATCGTCGTGTTTCCTTTGCTGAGTCTTGGTGTATGTCCTTGGTGATATTTTTTTTCTCCTGGGGTTTGTTATTTTTCTTGTTGATTTGTAACTGCACTTCATCTATTGAAGAGACTGGCTCTCTCCTGCATGGTGTTTTTTTTCCTTTTTGTTTTAAACCGCTTCAGCGAGATAGGACTCCTACATCCCACATTTCACAATTGTGAGGTATACAATTCAATGGGTTTCAGGATACTCACCAAGTCTAACAACCATCATTACAAGCAAAGTTTAGAACATTCTGTCATACTCTCCCGAAAGAAACCCTGTATCTATTAACAGCCACTCGACAGACTACCCCCACCGTCTCACCTTTCCCCAACCCTGGGCAGCCACCAGTCTATAGATTTCCCTGTTGTAACTAGTCCATCCAGAAGAGTCATACAATAATTGTCCTGTGGGGCCTGGCTTCTGTCTGTGTAATGCTTTTTTTTTTTTTTTTAAGATTTTATTTATTTATTTGACAGCGATCACAAGTAGGCAGAGAGGCAGGCAGAGAGTGGGGGGAAACAGGCTCCCTGCTGAGCAGAGAGCCCGATGTGGGGCTCAATCCTGGGACCCTGAGATCATGACCCGAGCCGAAGGCAGAGGCCCAACCCACTAAGCCACTCAGGCACCCCCATGTAATGCTTTTAACCTCCATCCAGGTAGTAGCACCTATCAGTACTTTATTCCATTTTGTTGCCAAATGATACCTCATCATATGGCTATGCCGTGTTTTATTTCCTTGTTCGTCAGATGACAGGCATGTGGGTTGATTCTAATCTTTGGCTATTACGAATAATACTGCTATGAACACTTGTGTACGAGCAGCACGGTGTTTTATAAAGTTGGATTCGTTACCCCAGTGTTTGAAAATGGAAGATGTCACCTAGAACTATGACCACATTGCTCGAGAAATCTTGGTGGTGACCATCAGCTGGGGTCAAGGAGGGTCCTCTCCATTCCGGCCAGCGGCTCCCTGCACTGACATCGTATCTTCGGGGCTTGCACGCTCCGGGTCTGAGACAGGCTTAAACACAGGTTCTATGTCAGCACTCTTCAAGGTGTGGGTCCTAGACTGTGTCCGCGGCATTCCCTGGGAGCTTGTTAGAAATGCAGACTCTCAGGCCTCACCTTACATCTACTGAATTAGAATCTGCATTGTAACGAGAGCCTCCAGGAACCCATGTGTCATTATGCTTATTACGAGGTGATCTGTTTCTACAGTAATGTTCCTCTGGGTAATTGCCCATGTACGAAGGACTGCATAAAGGTTAAGCACACAGACTCTGGATCCCAATCCTAGCTTTGTGATCTTGGGCAAGTTACTTCACAAGAGTAATGACAGGAACTACCATATAAGGCTGTTCTGAGGATTAACTGGGATAATACGCAGGAAACACTTAGAACAGTGCCTGATACATAAAACAGCGGTGTTAGTTATTATGACGATTTACGAACACAGAACAATAGCAGCACACAAAGTGATCATTGCTACCTCTGGGAATCATGTCTTGTTCCCGGGAGCCAGCACTACCGCTTGGTGACAGCCTACTAGAATTTCAAGAAACACTAAAAAGGGACATATGTGCTGAGCATGTGAATCTAAATCTAGAAAGTGACAAGAATATTGCCCTGATCTCTTGGGCCTGCGGCCGAATATCTTTTGGATCTTTCTTGGCCTTCCTGGCAGCCATAATATCCTGGTGAGGAGGTTCTGTCTGAGCGCTAAGACAGGGCTGGCTCTCGGCACTCGCAGGTCGGGGAGAGAGGCTGGTCATGCCAAGCGGAGCCCTCCGTGTCCAGGCTCCAGGCGCCCTGCAGTACAGGAGTCAACATATGCCTCGGAAAGCACTTTGAGCTCTGTTGGTCTCAAGCCAGTGGGTGTGCGGTAAGCCCTCTAACCCCTCCCAGGGCTACCTTTCCCACCTGGTGCCTGGAATGTCAACATCGAAGCCACTCTAGCTTCTGTGGCCCCCTTCCTCATAATCATGAAAGAAGTACTTCGTGAACTCTTTCCCGAGTGTCTCCACTCTCCAAGGCACCTCCATTCAAAAGGGAATAACAGGTAGGCCTGGGGTGACTCAGTGACTCACCAGGGGTTAGGATTTGAGACCCCTTGACTGAAAGGGGACTGCTTGATTCTGAAACGGATAGGCCCTGCAGCTGGGGCAAAGGGTGGTGGGGGTGGGGGTCAGAGGGAGGGGGCACCCAGCCGAGTGAAGGATGACGACCCCTGGCAGGGCCGACAATTTGGTCCCAAAGGGTTTCTGCTTCAGAGACGAGCAGGAAGGAAACCCACATGAAAAAGATGATACAGAGAAACCGGCACCACAAACAGAAGCCGGCAGACAAGAGGCAGGAGGGAGGGGAGGGTTGGGAAGCAACACTACACGGTGTAATTAGAAAACCAGCCGTTCTGGAGCCATCCATCAGGGAGTGTGAACTGCTGGGCAGGGCCCAGGGACGGGGGCCCCAGCCTCCTGCAGGACCAGAGGTCCTCGGCACACCGTTCCCACCCTGGGAGGGCCCTGCTCTGACACCCCCGTGCTTGGGACGTGACCCACAGCACAGAAGTCCCAGTCAGATGCCAGTGATGGCCTTCCGCCTCTGCCCGGGACAATCTGGGGGACCCTCCATCAGTTACTCAACCTCTCTGTGCCTTGGTTTCCTCATCTGGAAATCTGGGAGAATGGTAGGGGCCTGCCCTTCAGCGCGGCTGGAAGGGTGGGCGGCATTCATGCCTCTGAAGGGTTGGCTGGCTGGCTGGGCATTGCTAGCGCTCTCTGACCATCAGCAAGGTGATTTTCTGCTGGAGCTGGTAGCCGCTGCGTTCTGGGTGAGGCAGAGGCTAGGGCTGAGATCAGGACGTGGAAATCACGGGAGGAAAGCTCCAAACATGGGAGGGGGTCTGGGTGGAGGGTGGGTTTGCTATCCCCGGGGGCTGGGGAGGTGGCAGGCAAAAAAACGGACTGCGTTAGGTGTCTTCACCTTCTAGAATTTTCAGAAAGGAACCAAGAAAGAGAGAGGAAGGCCACGGAAGCTCTGCAGGGGGCTGCTAGCAGAGAACAGAGGGAAGAGCGAGGGCAGACGCTTAGGAGGCACCACCACAGCCTGTCAGCCTCCCACTCAGCTCTTCCCATAATCCTGTGGGGTAAGGAATATCATCAACCCATTTAACAGATGGTGAAACGGTGGCATGAGGCAGGGGGCGGACCTGCCAAAGAGCTTCCAGCTTCCGGCGTGTGAGGCTTTGCCACAAGGCTACCCTGGGCTTCCTTTTGCTGTCTGTCACCCTTAAGTGATCCCCACCACGAAGCTGAAACCCCCAGCCCCTCTGCTCAGCCCAGCCTGGTGGCTTTTGCACCCCTGTGGGCAGAGGGGAGAAGTGACCCGCAGGGCAGGGGTGAAGAGGCAGATGATGCAGGGAGGGAAAGATGGGCCAGCGGGCAGCTCTCTCAGCCCAGCAGCGAGAAGCCGAAGCCGCTTCCTGGAAGGACTTATCCCAACACTGTTTATGCTTTCAGAGGAAGGCAGGGCCAAAGGGAGGAGGAATTTTTGACGAAACAAAGGCTCCTCTACCCCCCACACTTTCCCCCTGCCTCCTCCCAGAAAGGCCGGCCTCTTCTCATAAACTTCAACATGAAACAGACACTGAGTGCCCAGCGCACTGCAGGGGCGGCCGCCCGCCCTGGCTGGGAAGGGTGCCAGGTCTGACCTGCTCTCTTGACCCGGGCCCCTGCCACGTACCCCACTGGGGAATCACATCAGCCAGCAACCCCGGGCAAAACTCAGTGGCGCTCAGACACCACCCCTTGTAGCACAGACAGGGCCTCTGGGGGCCAGAGAGGCAAGGCAACTTGCTCAAGGACACACAGCAGGCCACGGGCTGAGCTGAGAGATGGGGCTGGGTCCTCAGACTTCCACACCACGGCTACAATCCCTGCACGGGGCAGCCTGAGAAGTGGATGGTCGTGGCTGCTGTGGGGGAGGGGAAAGAAGGTGGGCCTAGGAGCCACAAGAGCAAAGCTGGGTGGGGCTGTGGGAGGAGCCATCCAGGGAAGCCTGGGAAGAGAGGCAGATGATGCTGACATTATCTGGGCACTTTCTCAGAATGGCTCCATGTTTTTTTCCCAAAAGTTCATGCGATTTCTTAGGGTTGATGGTAAGATGGTGAGCTCCCTGTCACTGGGGGTATGCAAGCAGGGGGCTGGGTAAACAACTATCAGGAAGGCTGCCGAGGGGGTCTCTGTTTTGGTCAGATTATTCTGAGGGCACTTCCCCCTCTGTAGTACTCCAGCTCTTACTGAGGAAAGCCGACCAGCAGGTGTAGAGAGGGGGTCCTCTCAGACACTGCTGGGGGTAGGGTGTATTTCCTACTAGATTCTCAGAGCACAACTAGGCAACAAGCCTTCACACTTTTTAGAAATGTCCATCCCCCCAGCAAATCTATTTCCGGGAAACCAGCCTAAGGAACTGATCAGAGTTGGGGACCAGCAGGGTGTTCAAGAATGTTCATCACGGGGGCGCCTGGGTGGCTCAGTGGGTTAAAGCCTTTGCCTTCGACTCAGGTCATAATTCCAGGGTTCTGGAATCGAGCCCCGCATCAGGATCTCTGCTCAGTGGAAAGCCTGCTTCCTCTTCTCTCTCTGCATGCCTCTCTGCCCACTTGTGATCTCTGTCTGTCAAATACATAAATAAAATCTAAAAAAAAAAAAAAAAGAATGCTCATCACAGCATGGTTTATGACATGCAAAACTAGAACCGTCTAAATACCAACACCAGTGCTCTGGCTCCCTCAGTGATGTTACACTCATTGGATGAGTGACAGCGAACCATTAAAATACTGATGAGGAATTTTTTTAAGGGTTTGGAAAAATGTTTATAAAGAAAGCAGGACAAGTGATAGGCTATAAACGACTCCCTAAAGTAAAACCGTAAAAAGGAAAAGTGGGCATGAAAAAGGCTGTAAGGAAAAAGGTCATAAGTGTTCAGAGGTTGCCTTTAGGAGACAGGATTCTCTGTTCTAATTAATGAATTGTCTTTAAGGAGTAGGTATGACTTTGATGGAGAGGAGGAGGATGGCTCATCCGCCAACTCCCTGGCCTGCCAGCCCCTCCTGCCCACAAGGGGGCGCCCCATGCTTTCCCACGGAGGTGGCAACCCATGGAGATGGCAACGCTGTCCATACTTGCCCCCCGCTTTGTCCCTGCAGGTGCATCCACTGGGGCCCGCGTGCTGGACACTGGCCGACCTCTGGATGCTGGTCGTCCTGTTGGAAGAGCTGCCCTGCCCCCAGCCACGGAGCAGACTTCCCACCTCCTAGATCCTACCGGCTCCCTCAACTGAGGACAGCTGGGAAGTAGCCACACCTGTCACATGACATAAGAGCTTGGCTAGTCATTCTGCTCGTCCGTTTCCCTGCCCCTGCTTCCTGGAGTCCCACCCAGAGTAAGCCTTGAGGGTGATGCTTGCTCTTCCCTCAGCCCCTTTTTAGATAGAGTCCCTTTGGCAGCAGGAGGACATTGTCACCTTGGTAACTTGTGGCAGAGAATCCCAGGGACCCAGTGCCCAGGAGAGGGCAGCAGGGTAGGACTGCGGAGGCTCATGTCATGTCAGGACTCCGTGCCAGGGTCTGCCCCAGGATACACGGCCTCTGCTCTCGGGATCTAGGGTTCGACTGTGCCCCAGCCACACACCAACCCCGACCACACCACCCCCGCCTGCCTGGGAGGGCAGCCTGCGGCCCGCCAAGCTCTGCGATGGAAGAATGGCCACACTCCTCACAGGTCTTGCCAGGGCCAGGCTCTCTTGGTATTCTCATAAACACCACCTCCTTGTGCGCTAGGCCTGTTATGTCCCAGTCTTCGGAAAAGAACACTGAGGCAAAAAGAGGTTAAAAGAACTTGCCCAAGGCCACATTGCCGGCAAGAGGAAGAGTCTGGATTTGAACCGAGGCCACCTGACTCGAGCCCACTCTCTCCATTGCCCTGCCAGGCTGGCACAAAGATGAGAAACCCACCCGGCCACGACGCGGAGAAACAGGGACCAGCTGGTACCGTCAATGCACCGGTCCTGGCACGCTGGGCGCCCTTGGGGGCCTCCCTTCCCCTCGCTGGGCCTCAGATTCCCCACCTCCAGAATGAGAGCGGCACTGACTGCTGGACCTGCTGGACAGGGTCCCTTTTCTCTCCGGGGCCCGCTAGTCAACGTGCGTCTTGGCAGCCCCACTCCTACTCCCCTGTCTGCTGTGGGGCGCGAGTCCAGCCCACGGTGCGTTCAGCGGAGAGGCAAGGCTGCAGCCGGGAGCAGCGGGGGAAGGAAATAAGGACCAGATGGGCTCCTTGCCGGCTCCCCATCCCACCGTGTCTGCCTGCTCTGCTGCAGCCGGGTGCCTGAGGAGCTCTGGGCCCAAAGTCAAGAGAGGAAGAGCCCTGGGTTTAGGGAGTTTGAGATGCCCTTCCACGAGGAGGCCCTGTCATAGTCCCAGGACCATTTGTGCAGCTGTGCTGGCCCTTCCTGGATAGTTCAAGAGGGTTCTGGGGACTCTTTCTGGACCTTAGGGGTCCTTCCTGGAGGAGGCACTGCCCCGCTTCTGGATGCTCCTCTTCCAACCCCCCCTTCCTCAGGCTTACCCTTTTGCCCTCCTGCTGTGTGGGCCAACGTGGGTTGAACAGGGGCTGTGGCCAGAGGCCCAGGTTTGGGTCCTTGCTCTCCCACACTCATCACCAGTTTCTTCGCCTGCAAGCGAGGGGGCTGTTCGAGAGGATCTGGGACACCGACATTTAATGAGCCCTACTATGTGCCAGCCGCTTCCCAACCACAGCCTCCCCATTTGACAGAACAACAAACAGGCCCAGAGAGGCCAAGTAACAGGTGGCAGGTCCCACAGCCATGGAGTCTAGACTTGAGCCCAATCTGCTAGCTCCAAAGCAACCCTTCCCTCCTTGTGCACAGCCTCTCCACAGAATAGCTATGAGAAAACCAGAGTACATGCCTGTTTCTAGGAACATGACCCCACCTCTGACCTCAGCCTGTGGACCCTGCCTCAATCACTCATTCATTCAACTAACAGCTATGGATTACCTAGTCTACACCAGGCCAGGTGAATACTCCAGGAAGACAGATGAGGAATGTTCTCACAGTGGGGCCTTCCAAAGGGCTCAGTCCCGTGACTCATTCTCCAACTGCGGTCTACACCAGTCACGGACACGGTCAACCATGCACTTCTAGCTCTGGCCCAAGTGAGACTCACACCTGTAGAAACTCTCTTGGACCCATATCCTCAGGCAGAGTCTACACGTCACCCTCCCAGGCGACAGGCATGGAGCCTGTGCGTGACGCTTGAGATGATCTCTAATCGATGCAACAGCCCTACAAAATCAAGACTCTTAACCCTAATGACAGAGAGGGAAACTGGGTCTTGGGAAGGGTCAGTGACTTTGTCCTAACTGACATAATTAGTAGGCAGTGGCACCAGGTTCTGGGCTCAAGTCTGTCCCATGCTGAGACCCACTCTTTTCCTTCCCTGCTTTGGGGACCCTCCAAAGACTCCCACACTCACGTGTCCACACACGTGGCCTGTGGAGGCAGGCAGGAGGGCCGCCGTGGGTGTCTGCAGCCTACGGGTCCACGCAGCTGCAGGGTCCGCGGAGGCCCCAAGCAGGGATCAGAGGGACAGGTGGGCCGGGCTGGGCGGCCTGCGGGCTGCTGGGAGGGAGGAAGGACGCTCCAAGAGGCCACCCTGGGTTTCCTCTGGAGCCTCAAGGGCCCCCTTGTCTGAGCACAAGAGTCCTGGCCACCTCCCCCCTCCTCGGCCCCCTCCCCTTTTCTGGGTTCCTGCCGCAGCCCAGCATGGGCCCAGAAAGCCCAGCCTCCTGTCACCCCTCCCGCCCCGTTCCCAGCCCAAAGCCGCAGCAAAAATGCCATCCTGATTCCACAACACTAGGGTTTGTCAAAGTGCCGGGAACAATGGAAGCTTTCACAGTGCCAGGAAAAGGTCTCAGGAAAACCCTGGGGAGGGGGCACAGAGTGGGGGTGTGGAGAGGAGGGAAGAGCCCAGAGAGAGGGGAAAAACAAGGCGGTGGGGGGGGGAGGGTTGGTGGTACGGCAGAGAGAGGCAGGGCAAGGGGAGGCAAAGACATCAGTTACAAAGGACAGGGAGGGTGAGGTGGGGTGGGAGCCAAGAGCCCCTGTTGGGGACAGGGCAGCAGGACAGGGCAGTCTGGGAGAGGAGGACCAGGGAGGGACAGGACGAGGTTAGAGAAGGCGGGAAGCGAGCTACAAGGGAAAGCGGAAACGGACACACCGAGACCACGGAGCCCCTCCAGGCACCCCACCCATGCCCCCACAGGCCTCCAGCTCCCTTCCTGTGCCCCCAGGAGCCCTGGTGACAGCAGGGCAGAAACCCCTCTCTCCAACCCCACCCCGAGGCCAGGCAACGTGAAGCCTTTCAGGGCTAAACTTTTTGGAAAGCAAAGACTTTTGAATCACATGAACAACCCCTCCCTGAGTTATCTGTTTCCTGCTTCTGGCCTTCCTCCACTAGCAAACCGCATGGATCAGAACTCAGGGGCGGGGAGGGGAAGAGGGGCCAGTCCGAAGGGGTGAAAAACATCCGAATCACAGCGATTGCAAAAGATGTGGATTTTCCTCCCCTCCTGCGCCTGCAGAGAACAGCGGCCCACACCGCGGCCGCTGCAGGAGGTGGATGGAAGACTCGCAACCAGCCTGCGGTCGGCCCATAGCTGGATGCTACCGAGTCTGAAAACCGCTGGTTCCGAGTAGGCCTCCCGGTCCCCGCACATCCCCATTTGGGTGGCCCGTCTGACTGTGCCCCCCCTTCCCCCACTGCAGACAGAACCTGGGGTCAGCAGGGCAGCCTGCCCAGCATATTTTAATGAGCACAGCAGCCTCGGACAGCGCCCCGCCCCACCCCCAACTGCAGGACTGAGGCAAAAACACCTTGGGCATTTGAGCCCCTTCCCCACGGGGCCCAGATGACCTTCTCACCTTAGTGCCAGCTAGCTACTCCCCCTCCTACAAAACCTACACTCAAGGACAGCAAAATCACTTTCTGCAAGTGCCGTGTACTCCTCCCCACCCCCACCCCTGCCCCTGGCCTCTGCTCTTGCTGTTTCCAATGCCCTAAACGTTTCTCTACCTGGGAAATGCCCCTGCATCCTTCAAGGCCAAGATCAAAGGCCACGCCCTCTGGCCTCCCCCATCCCAGACAGAGTTAACTGCCCTCCCTAAGGACTTAGTTCTGAGTCCCAGGCTCCTGCGCTAGCTGAGAACCCTCCCACCACCTCCCCCAGAGAAGGCCCCAGCTCCCCAAACTCCCAGGGGACTGTGTGGTCTGCACCACTCGCTTGGCTGCGGGTCATGTCCTGCCCTGACCCTGCCTCCAGCATGCCGGAGATGATACAGCATGCCAGAGACTGCATCCCGAATTTAGCCACTTCTGCCTTCTTGTTTCCCACCCATCTGTATGTGTGTGGTGAGGACGGGGAGCCCTCTGTATCTCCCACTTCCCTCGGAGTCCCAGGTGGGGCTCGGAGCACATGGGCTCTAAGGGCACACGGGCACGGGCTGTGCCCATGCTGGGTGAAGTGTGCAGGCCAGGGCTGAAGTCACACTGGCGGGAGGGGGCAATGCAGGGTCCCGGTGTGGGCTCTTTCGTTCACAGGACACCCCTCCTGGGATGCACTGACCACTCTGGAGGGCCACCTCGGGCTGGCAACACTGTTTTTCAGGTTGGGTGGTCCCCAGCTCCACATCTGAGGCCATCCCTGGCCAGGCCAGGCCACATGTGACCAGCCCAGCCCCACCTGCTGGAGGAAAGCTCTGCACTAATCCTAGGGGTGCTGCTGGGGACAGGAAGGTTGCAGTAGGGTACCTAGTGGTGATCTTCACCTGGGATGAGGCTTTGGTACAAGCGCCAAAGCCTTAGGAGGAGGGGACAGGGGAACTCAGCTCAAAATAGCGATGGGGGAAGGGTGTGGAGGGTGGCCCAGAGCCAGAAAAGAAATCTGATCTGTCCTGGCCGGTAAAACCCTGAAGTCAGCAGTTTGGGGCCACTCTGGCAAGAGCCAGTGCTGGGGCTCCCACGGCTGCCTGGAGGGAGGCTACAGGCCCGACCTCCAGCCTCAGCTCTACCCTCACACCAGTCCCTCCTCTCTCTGGGCTTCGATCTTCTCAGGCCTCGGAGGGGTGGAAAGAGAAGCAAGCTGTCCACCTCTGAGAACCTTCCACGGGTGAGTGCTGGAGCCTGAGTCGCTCAGGAGACCACAGCCACCGCAGACAGGAAGGGCTGTACTGAACGTCCACTGCCCACCAGCACTGGCCACATTCCTGGCCTGCAGGAGGCTTCATTGTGACCCCGTTTCCAGATGAAGAAACAGAGGCCCAGAGAGGTTTTGTCACCTGTCCAAGGCCATCTAAGCAAGTAAAAGGCAGGCCTTGAACTCTAGTCTTGTTGGCTGTTGTCCAATTCCTTCATTGCCAGGTGAGGTCCCAAAAGCCACGGACTGGTTTCAAGGCCACCTGTGGCAACTGTGTTTGGGCAGAGCGGAGGTTCAGAGGCTCCCATGGGCCAGCCCAGCTAGCCACCGGCTTTTCCTGTGGTTCCACGGTGTCGGACGGAAACCAGAGAACAGGCTGTGGGCAGGGGGGTGGGTGTGCATACAGACCTGTGATGTATATGGGAGCCTCTCATGGCCACTGCCACAGCACAAACCTACCTGTGCTCTTCCCTTTCGGGGTGGGGACCTAGCAGAGGAGGAGCTGCCCTTATGGTTCATGAGGAGACAGAAGCCTCCCATTTCTCACCTCCATAGCCCAGACTGCTGCAGGCCTCACTTCTTCACCCACAGACTACACACACCTGCAAAACCATCCCTTCCCCGCTGCCCCAGGGCAAGAGTGCTCAGCACAATGCAGCAAGCCTCCGGAGGAGCTCTGCTTCATGTCCCCAGAAGCTCCATTCCCCTCCCTGGGCCCCAGGGCCCCCGCCATAAAACCCTCACGGGTCCTGCCTGTGTGCAGTATAACCTCCATCAGCCATTCCCTCTTCACTCTGATCCCTACAGGTGAGGGATCCAAGACACAGAGAGGTGGGGAGATTGCCTGATGTCACACAGCCAGGAAGCAGTAGATCCAAACCCAGGCCTGGCTGACTCCCACAGCACCACCTGCCTCCCAGAGGGTCTCCACTCTGATTCTGGGGAGGTGTCCTTGCCCTTGCCCGTGACAGCTGCATATGAGGAAAGAGAGTGTGTGCCCATCACTGGAGCGGGGTGGGGGTTCCTGGCTAACGGTATTCGTTCTCACATTCCCCTCTGTGCACATCAGTCTTTCTGTCCGGCCTACCCTGTCTCCCCACCTGATCCAGAGGAAGCTTCCTTGCCCACTTTCTTTGCCCACTCCTGCCTGCAGGGACCTTTCTGGTCTCTGCACCCCCCCGGGGTGGGGGGCTCATCTCGTCACTCTGGGCCACGACTCCTGGGGCAGCATGAGGGCCCACTTCATACCCGTGAGGGCAAGCAGTGCCCTCGCCCCCCACAGCCTGGGTGCGCCCCCCCTCTGCTGGGCTTCTGAGCCAGATCCTTTAAAGTGCTGACGTGGCAGCATGTGCCAGACGACCCTGCCCTCACGAGGGTCTTTGGCAGAAGAGCGGTGTGGGAACCTGGCTGACCGGTGCTCAGTGTCGCGCTTAATCAGCACTGTGGGAGGAATAGTGACCCATTTTCCTTACCAGGGAACTAAGGCTCACTTCCAGAGCCACACAGCTGAGAAGTCTGCTTTCCATTTCCCTGACTCGAGATCTGCCCACTCCTAATCCTAGAGTATAGGTTGTTTCTCGGGCTTGGGCCTGCATCTGAACCATCTAGCAGGGCAGAAGGGTCGGGGGTGGGGGGTGGTTCGCTATAATATAGGCTGCTGGTCCCATCCCCACAGTTTCGGAACCAGTCGGTCTGGGATGGGCCCGAGTTTTTGCATCTCTCACAAGCTCCTTGTGCTGCCGGTGCTGCCAGTGCTGTCAGCCCAGGGACGTACTGTGTGAACCACTGCTCTAGATGATATGAAAGTAGGTGTGTCGCTCAGACACTGTCTTCTCTGCCCCACTCCCTCCCCACATGCCCATTCTGTACCCTGGAAACTGAGGCACCCAGAAGGCGAATGAGTAGTCCCAGCCATACAGCAAGTGAGGGTCAGAGCCCGGAGTGGAGCGCAGGGCTCCTCACCCCAGGAGCGGGACAGTGAGGCTGCCAGGCTGGAGCCGGGCGACAGCCTGCGGTGGGAGGAAGGGCCATCTCTTTGAAAGCAGGACTGGCGCTGGTGGAGGTGGCGGCGGGGTGCTGGGGGAGGGCTGGCCTGGCGCTCCTGGCTCAGCCCCAAACCTGTGACTCCTCAGCATCTGGAAACCATCACGGGGAACAATGAAGGGAGCAGGGGGCCTGGCTGCTTGGGGCTCTGGCCCTGTCTGTTCAGGAGAGCAAAGGAACTCAGGGCCTACAGGCACTCCCCCCACCAACCCCCGCCCCTGCTGTTTGCCTTGGCACTGGCATGCACAGCTCCCGAGGGGCCCAGCTATCAGGAAAAGTCAGTCTCTGAGCTACAGATGTGGGGGCTCGTGGCCAGGTTGGGTGCCCAGAAGTCAGGAGATTCTGGCTCAGCTCCCTGCCCAGGTTGCAAGACTCCCCTGCAAGCTCACTACTGTGGCTCTCTGGGTCTCAGTTTCCTCACAGGAAGCTCAAGTACCACCCCGACCGGGCTGACGGCTTACCATGTCCTGGCAGGTACGTGACCGGCTTCACGGCTGGGCCCGTGTTGCCCCTGGGGGTCCCACTAGTCCTCCTCAGGCCAGTGGGGACCAAACAACCAGGCCTGGAGTGGGGAAGAGGCTGAGGCATGGTCACTGTGTGTGCGTTTACCCCTCCTGCCACAGGTTCTCCCATTCATGGCCTCAACACTTCATGTACGACTGCCAACTACCTACAAGGCACTGGAGCAGGGTGCCCAGTGGGACTGACAGAACCCTGGCCCCCAGGAGCTTACGGTCAGGTTGGAAAGAAAAACCCAAGCATCTCATTCAATATTACACTTCCGAAGCAGTGAGGGGCCACCTCGGACCGGCGGGGTCTCTTCTTCATAGGGCGGGGGGATGGGGGGGGAGATCTGTCCCAGCCTCTGAAGCACTCTGATCCCAGGTGAAGCACTGACAGCTGCACCCTGGCCCCAGCTGCCACCAACATGCTCTGTGACCTGAGACCAGCCCCTTCCCTTCGTGGGTCGCGGTCTCCCTTGTATCAGCAAGAGCGGGGGAAGAGAACCAGGAAGGGCCGGTTGGTCATCCTGGTATCATTCCAGCTCCTTGCTCCCGGAGGACTGGCCTGAGGAGGATTCTCCGGGCAAGGAGGGTATGACTGAGGAAGTGCCCGTGGGCTGGGGGGTGATAGGCACCCGTGTATTGTGCTGGCAATCCTGCCCTAGGTCCCCTCTGCTGCAGACGGTCTGTAAGTGGACAACACGCAGGCTGGAGAAGCAGCCAGAGTTCACATCCCAAGGTAGAGACCATGGCTTCCTTCCACCTCTGAGCCTGTAAAAGACACCTGTCCACCCCTGCCATGCCATACGGCCATCGTGCCTTCAAAATGGGACCCAGGGTGTAGGAACACTTTAGAACTACAACGCCTCCTCCTCCAGGAAGCCTTCCCTACCAGCTCTTCCTGTAGACCCAGCCTTGTCCGCTGTGGGCCACTGTGCTCTGTATATCCCTGTGCAGGCGGTACGTGGGATGTCTAACTTGGTTCGTGCGTCTGTTGCCTCATCCTCTGTCCCCTCCCTGGGGAGAGAGACCGTGTGGGATTCTTCTCTGATCCCAGGGCCCAGCATGGGTCTGGCACAGAGCAGGGAGCCTCTAGGGAGGAGGTGAAGGACAAAGTGACCATTTTGGACCTTACGATCAGCCTGAAAAAAGTAGTTAGAGGAAAAAGTCAGAAGGGGTTGGGGAGGCCTGGGGAGGGGGGCAGGCAGCGGCCTGGCGACTTCCTGGACAAGCATGCCGGCTGATGTTCCTGGTCCTCAGTGTGGCTATTGTCCCTGCTGGTCCAGAGACTGAGCTCAATAGGGCCTCTGTCCCTCCTTGGGCAGGCCAGCCTGCGCGGTGGCATCCCACCCGGGCAGCTGGGAGGCGAGGCCCGACACTTCCTGTCCCCACTGAGAGCGTTCAGAAGGGCGGGGGGAGGGGAGGAGGCTCTCAAGACAAGTGCCCATCTATGTCCCCTAGAGGAAGGCTGCCCAGCTGGGGGAGGAGGTGGGAGAAGGGAGAGCAGGGCTGGGGACTTGCTCACTCCTATGCCTCAGCCCCTCTCCTCCCAGCCAGCCGTCTCTCTGAGCTGGAGCTTTCAGGAGGGCCACTCTGGCCCTCCTGCTCGTCTTTGAACAGGCCAAGCACATCCTTGCCTCACCTCAGGCCCTCCGTTCGTACTGTTCCCTCAGCCAGGCTTGTCCTTCCCACAGACCTCTCCCATCACTCCTTCCTTGCTTCACCTGTCTCTAGCAAGCCATCCCTTTTTCAGAGCAGCTGTCCCCGACAACTCCAGCTGACCTGACCTAACCCCTTAGCACACCCATCTGTACCCATTTCTTCACCATCTGATGCCCCACTAAAGTGCAAGCTGCATTCTTCTGCTGTCTTCTTGTTCACCATGGTACATGCCCAGTTCCAGGAACAGAGCCTGGCACGTACTAGACACTCAGTAAAGCCATGTCAAATTAACAGAGAAAAGTGCCACACTTCAACAGTGATCTACGTACCAAGAGATGGGCTCTGGGGAGCAGAACCCTGTGTTCTGGGAGCACAGGACCAGGATGGTTGGGGAGGAAGCACAGGGAATGCAGCAGGGCCAGATGAAGATAAAGGGCAGGGGAACCCCTTGTGGAGAGGGCTGGGTGGCAGGAAGCATGGGGAGCTTCCGGAGAGCCAGACCACACAGGCTCCTAGGCCTACACTGCAGGGCTGGATGGTAGTCCTGGAGCCGTGAGGCACCAGGGAAGGGTTTATAATCAGGGCTGGCCAGAAGAGCCTGGAATTTCCAGAAGGTCTCCGGCTGCGCATGGAGAATGGGTTGAATGGGGGTCGGGACTGGATGTGAGGACACCAGCCAGGGAGGGGGTGTTGCCCCATGCTGCCGAGAGGAGCTGCTGGTTCATTCTGGGAAGGAGAAGTGGAGAGAGGACAGACAGGGGACAGAGATCCGCTCCCCCCCACCCCTGGCTTTGGTTGGCCCTGGCGAGGGACAGCCAGGAGTCAAGAATGACTCTGAGGTTGTCTGACCTCAACCATCCTGCATGGCTATGGGGATGGCCAGGGACCCCCTCTTGGCCGGTGGTTGGAGCAGGGGGAGGGGGACGGGAGGGGAAGGGCAGTGCGCTGCAACTGGCAGTGATGGATGGAAGGGGGGGGACAGGCCATCCCTGGGCAGCAGGCAACAGCGGTAGGTGGGACAGCCTCATGACAGCTGTCTGTCCTGGCTCCTTCCCAGAGGTCCGCCCTGAAGAGTTGCCGATAACCCTGTCACCTGAGCTGGTGAAAGACGCCCCTGGGGACAGGGTCCACCACAGAGCTGACGTGGAAGTGGGGTCAGCTACCCTGCCATGTGCTAATTATCACACACACGCGCATGTGTGCAGACACACACACTCCCCTGCCAGTGAGCACAGGGGCTCAGGGCAGGAAGGGCCACGCTGGAAACTCCCATGCTCCCCATGGCCGGCTCGGCCCCAGAACAACTGATTCTTCAGAGCCCAGAAGGAGGAGGCAGTGGGAGAGGTGTGGAGTCCCAAAAGGGAGAAGGCCCTTTGGAAGGGGAAGGAGCTGGATGCGGCTGGAAGGAGCACCTCCTGGAACCAGCTTCTCCAGGCTGGGGCCCCACCAGGGCTCCCGGAGGGCCTCCATGCCACAGAAGAAGGCCATTGCACCTGACTCCGGCCGCGTCACCAGGAGGGCACATCCGCCCTGACGGCGGGGCAGTAACTCGGTACAGGCACCCAAGACAAGCCCCCTGGAAGCCCACCATCCCACACGTGCTCCTTCCTGGTCCTGGTCTCCCGCCCTCGCTTCATTCCCAGCAATCGCAAAGGCCCGGATGGCAGGGGTGGCGGGAACCACCTAGGAGATGCTGGCATGTGAAGGTCTGGAGCAAAGCTTCCTTGCTCTGCCCACAGAGGGCCATTGAGCCTGTGCACCGAGCTGGGCCCTGGGCGGCCACAGGTCTGCAGACATGCACGCACACACGCAACCCGCACAAGGAACGACACGCACAGGAAGGTCTCAAAGGCACACACCTTAAGATGACCGCCAGCTCCACTTTAAGTCAACCCATAGGGAATCGAACGGTCAGGAGCACAGCAGTGGCCCTTCAGGCTGCTCCAGGACCCAAAGGGAGGCCGGTCTGCCGAGCTTCCTGTCCACCTCACGGCTCCCCGGGGCTTGGCAGCAGCGAGAGCCTCTGTGCAAGTGTACCAGCATATCGGCGAGGGGCGGACATGCCCGCACGCACACTCGGCGCTCTGTGCACGGGTGCCGAATGTGTGGCTGCACAGAGCCCCTGCTCCACACCCATCTCCACCAGCTTCAGTGGATCGGGTGGAGGCCCGGCCACAGGCAGCCCTGGACTTCTCAAAATCACACAAATGACTGCCTGGAAAACTGAGGGAACCACGCTGAAGGAAGGAAAACTGCAACCGCCCTTCCCTGTTCTGGAAAATGTCTCTCTATGCCCTGGCGGTGGGAGGAGACGGCTGCCGTCTAGCTCCTGAGCCCGCCAGGTGCAAAGTGCAAGAGGGCGCTGGCCATACGGCTGCGACCCGAGTTCGAGGCCTGCCTCTGCCATGACTGGCTACAAGCACCTGGGGGAGCTGCCAAACCTCTCTGAGCCTCCGTACAGGCTCCCCTTCGCTCCAGTGGGGGAGGAATGATGCGTTTTGGGGGAGCCGAGAAGATTTAATGAGCTGATGAATGCAAAGTGCTCAGCCCAGAGTTGGAACCCAGGAACTAGCAGAGCTCATCATTGTTACAGGGACACCTGTCTAAACGCTCAGATGCCCACCATCTCTATAATCTTTCTTCCCTATCTTGCCTTGGGTAAAAACCCAGAGAAGTTTCTGAAATCCCAAATTACCACCCTCCACCCCGCCCAGGGAATATAAATAAGCCCAGTCTCCATCTCCTTCAGCAAACATGAGGAATGGGCCAGGGCCGGGTCGGTGCTGCAGGTGCGGAGCGGGCAATGGACAAGGCTGGTCTCCACCCCATCCCAGCCTGTCAGGGTTTCCTATATAGAATCTCAGTTAATCGTTTAACCAATAAAAAAAAAAAGAATCTCAGTTAGGATCCACCGGTCCCCAGAGAGGAGCTTTCTTGAAGTGACAAGGTGAGGACGGCCACCCCACGCCCCACTGCTTCTAGCCCACCGTCTGCCTCCCAGTCCCTGAGCCCGACGCTCCCTGGTGCATGCCAGCCCCGGTCCTGGGGGAGTGTAATGGAAGACAGTGTGGTCTGACAGGCAGGAAATGGCCAGGGGAGGTCATGTGGGGCAGGGAGAGCTCCTCCTGGGCCTGGTGTGTGAGCCGCCGGCCAGAAATGTGTGATCCTGAACTGCCGGGCTGGTCCCCATCCCCTCGGAGGGACCTAAAGGCTGACTTGGTCCTACAGAAGGTCCGTCATTCTGTGCAGAAAGCGAGGCTTAAGGAGGACTAGTCGGAGGGCGCCTGGGAGGGGCTGGCCTTGGCCACCAACCAGCTCCCTCGGGCAAGTCAGCTCCCACTTCCAGGCCTCAGTTTTCCCACCTGGAACCAGGGTGTGTGCCCGTGTATGTTTAGGGTTGGGCTTTGGGTGGGATAGACTGTCATGTCCTGCACCAAAACTGACACCCTGGAAGATGACAGCTCAGTTTTGAGACAGGGCCAATGCACAAAGCGAGCTCGAGATGTTGCTACACGCGTCGCCCACCGGCCTTTCTGCTGCGGATCAGACATGCCCTCATACTTGCCCTGCCCTCCACTCCTCTACCACGGGGACACAGCCGGAACCGGAGCACAGAGAGCTCTGTGGGGTCTCTGCTCTCCCCACCCCCACCCCTTCCCCCAAGAGAGGCCAGCCAGGCCAAGCAGGGGAGGGGGCACGCATCCAAGCTCGCACAATCACCACCTTGTCTTGGGGAGACAAAGGCCAGGCTCCGGGCCCTGGCAGCCAAGTGCCTTAGATGAAATGACAGATCACAGAGTTGCTGAATTTAGAATTTCTTTTTTCAATGTTAGTACCATAATAGCTTAGATTCTTAGAATCCTTGAAAGTCCGTCTAATAATACGTTACAATCTGAGATGCAAGGGATCTTCATTTTAAAGGACAATAGTAAGAGCAGGTTGAAATCCAGAGAGCGGGGTGAGTGCAGAACCGCACTGTCTGGGCATGGAGGGATCACAGAACCTCAGGCTCTTAAAATCATATGATTCAGAACAACCAAGTATCAGAATCATCCCGTGTAGAAGCCTCCTCCCACAGAACTGGAACACCTTATAATCATGCGATCGAAGAAATCTGGGACTGAACATCATACAGTGCTAGAGGGGGGACCCCTGGAATGTTCAGTTCCGAGTTTCATGGAATCTTGTCGTCTTGCATCCCCAGGTCCTTCCCCTGCGGCACCTGCCCGAGCTCCCCACCACTTCAGACCTGGGCGAAGATACACACCAGAATCACCTAGAGAGCTGAAAAAAAAAAAAAATGCCGTGGGTAGGCCTACCCCAGATTTCCCGCATCAGAATTTCCAGCACCAAATTTTTAAAAAATTCTCCAGGTGATTCTAATGTGAGGCTCCAATGGAGAATTACAGATCTGGTCCACTTCCTTCCATGCAGGTAGGCAAACAGATGCAAGTAACTGGTCCAAGGACCACAGTAGTGGTCCCTACCCCAAGGTCAAGGCCCTTAGCCTTCCCTTGCTTCCTCTACCTGGACCCTTCTGTCTCCAGGGGCCCTGTTCCCAACTCGTTGTGTCTATCTCACAGCCCCCCTGCTCCAGGGGTGTTCCCGATGGTCTCGGGGACCGAGTGGGCCAGGACAGAGTGAGACACCTGGAGGCTGCTGGACTCAGAAAGTCAGCCTCTCCCTCATCCCCAAGCGCATGCTCCAAGCCCTCCATACCATTTCAAAGGGAGGCTGGAGGGACACTTCAAAGGTCATCAATGTCAATCCCCAGCCTCCAGAGAGACCTGTAATGAAGAAACGTGCCAGGCATGGCAAGTCGCGAGCTTGGGGTCCTCACTGTCACTAGCCTGCTCTGTGGCCTTAGACAAGTCACCTGCTCTATGTCAAAACAGTCTAAGGCAGAAAGGCTGGACAGAGAACCTCTGGGAATCCCTTCCACCTCTGCCTCCTGACCTCTTGCAACATAGCTACACATTTAAGGAGGTGGGAGCCCTCAACATCCTTTGCTGGCTTGTTCCCCATCAGTAAGTTCCTTCTTATTTCCAACCAAAACATTCCAGCCACTGTTTTAGCCCTTTGCCTTTCTGCATAAAGATGGAGACTGTCTGGGCACAGAGGCCCTTCCCTTGCTCAAAGGCAACCCCCAGCTCTCCAGCATCCCAGCCGAGGATGTCCCCCTCTGCACCCCTGCTGTAGGTCTGGCCAGCCCTGCTGACTCATGGGGGGCTGCGCTCGCAAACAAATGTAGGGGGCCTGATCAGGGCTGCCAAACCACAGTGGCTGCCAGAGCCTCTGCCCGTTCCCGGTTTGAATCTGATGTGCTCCTATCAGGGGCAGAAGCCCTGCCAGGCCAGAGCACTTCCGAAAATAAGATGGGGATTTCCAGGTAAGAACCCCTATCGGACTATGGAAAGGGGGCCCAGGGGGGCCCAAGGCTCAGAAATGGGGCAGCGGGAGCCCAGATATTCCTTAGACCAAACTGTAATGTGCCCAACAGTCACCCAGGAGTTTGTGAAAATGCCAGTTCTGATTCAGCAGGGCTGGGGGAGGGCCCAAGGCTCTGCATTCCTGGCAGGCTCCTGCTGATGCTGCTGCTGGTCTGAGGACCACACTTTGAGACATTCATAAATAAAATCTTTTTATCCCTAAGGACTCCTTATTTTTGTTCAGCTTGGCTTGCAATTCGTTCCAGCCCTGATGGTTTGTGAGATCCACACAGCAGCTCTAAGGGGCAGCCAGGATGTTTATCACAGCACAGAAAGGGAAACTGAGGTAGGGAAAGGGCAAGCGGCTTGTTCTAAGTCACCCACCTGGCTGTGCTTTCTCCTCTAAATCCTCCTGTGGTTGGTTAGAACCACACAGCTTATCAACGAGTAGCCTCACCCAGTTGCTCCCTGTCCTGCCTACCCCATAACTGTGTAGGCCTGGGGGTGGAAGCCAGCTCCTCTGCCCTGAGACCTCTCGGGGGTCCCCATGAGGCTCTTGCTGAACCTTACTGGCTACTGATCCAGCTCCTGGTGGGCTGGATAGGTAGAATGGGGAGTTAGGAATCAGCGAGGCTGCAGAGCCACGCTCCTTGGGCTCACACCCCAGCTATGCCCTTGGCTCCTGTGTGGCCCTGGGGGAATTTCTTGATGTCTCTGAGGACACTGATGAAGTGCAAGGAGCCAGAGAATGCTCAGCCTGTGTTAGCTCCCCACCTTCCCCACACTGCACTTGAGCCTTGTTCATTTCTTCCTCCCTCCCTCACAAATTTATAGCGGCACAACCTCTGAAGCAAGACCGTCTGGACAGCATCTGTGCTGTGTGACCCTGGGCAAGTCACTTGCCCTCTCTGTGCAATAGGGAAAATAGCATCCCCAGCCCAAAGGGCTGTGGCAGGAAGCAGATAAGTCAACATGTGAAAAGTGCTTAAAGCAGCACCTGCACGTCGTGCACGCCCCCCTCCACATGTGCAGCTAATGTGCTTTCTCCCCGCTCCAGATGGTGGCCCCAGCTCTGCAGCAGGTGCCACAGCAGACACCGGCATCCAGACTTAAAGCTGCAGAAGTAGCTCACGTTTGCTGAGTACTCACTGCACACCAGGACTTCCAGGGCCCCTCCACCCCGGCCCCCAAGAGTATAATCAGGACACAAAACACTAAGCTGGTTGTGTGCAGATCTTGGGGAACACAGAAGAGGGAGTAACCGGTGAATGGGCAGAGCTCGAAAGTTCAGTGGGAGGAGGGGACCCCTGGCCCTATTTGAGCTTCATGCTCCCCAGCAAGGGATAGAAGAGCTTGGGCTTCCGGAAGCTTCTAATCCTTGTCATCAGGCTCACCACCATGGAAATACATCCCCTTCCTCACCATCACCCCGACCTGTGGGATGAGAGACACCAGCTCCCATACAAAGCCTCCCTCCCTAGCCAAAGCCAGGGAAGTGCCAGGACACAAGGCAGTGAGGAAAGCCTGGGGCAAGAGGGGGGCACCCTTTCTCCCACAGCCTGATCATCGCCTGGGTCTGAGCACAGCAGGTGCACAGTGTGTCCTAGTGGACAAAACCATTCTTGTAGGCAGAGAGGGGCAGTGGGAAAGGCTGGACCCTGGAATGGGGCCGACTTGGCCCAATCCTCACCAGCTGTGAGACAAGTTACTTAACCTCTCCATGCTGCTTTGTTACAAAACAAAAGAAGGAAGAAAGGAAGTGAGGGGGAGATGAAGAGAGAGAAGAAGGTGGGCAGACGGACTGCAGAAACAGCCCAGGCTACAGTGAGAATGCCATCAGCCACGGATAGACGTGCTCTGTAAGCCTGGCAGGAGGGAAGTCTCATTGCCCCTGACTCCCCACCCCACTCCAGGGGCATTCCTTCCCTGGCCCGGCTGCCTGACTTCTCTGCAGCCCGATCTGCAGCAGGTGGGGAGAAAGCCCAGCTCTTCAAGGCAGGCCAGGTCAGTGGTGATCAGTCCCTGAATTCAGAGGCCAGACAAAACCACGGGGTGCAGGAGGACCCAATCAGGCCCTGTCCCTGAGCGCCACCCCAGATGCAGAGGGAAGAGAGACTGCTGCCCTCACGAATGTGCCTCCAAGGCCCGGGTGCAGAATAGGGCACTTGCCAGAAGCCCACATACCGTCTAGTCACTCAGGCAAACATTCTGTGGGCTGCACTGGGCTGCTCTCTGGGCAGTGAGGCAAATGGCGCAAGCTGACAGTTTCAAAACACATCAGGGGCACCTGGGTGGCTCAGTGGGTTAAAGCCTCTGCCTTCGGTTCAAGTCATGATCTCAGGTTCCTGGGATCGAGCCCCGCATCAGTCTCTCTGCTCAGCAGGGAGCCTACTCCCCACCCCCACTCCTCTCTGCCTGCCTCTCTGCCTATTTGTGATCTCTCTCTGTCAAAAAAATAAATAAAATCTTTAAAAAAAAAAAAAAACCCATCAGCCTGCTCACCACCTCTGGGTCTCACGCAGGTTCTCACATGAGCTCCCCGGCTGACCCCATGTCCGAGGCTCAGACAATGTGGGGGCCCAAGGGCAGGACAGGTTTGGCCAAAGTTGGACAGTGACTGAGAAGCAGGCCTGGGACAAGAGTGGCCCCCAGAGCCCACACGTGCCCCCTCTGCCGGTCAAGAAGACACAGCCCCCGCCTGGGCCAGGCCCCCAGAAGGTAGGACAGAGGGTTGTGTGCAGATCAGCCCAGCGCTAGGTGGGGCTCAGCAAACCGGGGTAGCAGCAAGGCAGGGGGCATGAGGGGGCGCAGAGGATGCTCCACACGAAAGGGGACACGTGGGCTGGGCTGGGAGAAGATGGAGAAACTGAGAGAGAATTAGCAGCCAAGGCTATGGCACAGGCAAAGTCCTGGGGCAGGGGAAGGCTTAGACCTCAAATGGCAAACACGCAGGCATTGCCTCCTGGAGCAGCGGCGGGGCCACCTTCCGGGCCTGGGGCAGAGCACAGCCTGCACCCGAGGGACCTGCTCTGTCCTCTGGGGCCTAGATGGAGAGGCAGTACAGGTGAGAAGCCACTGAAGGCCTGGCTTTGGGGTGCTGGTTATGAAAAGTGGGGTTGTTCAAAGAGGAGAGCGGGTCGTCTAGGATGGCTGGAAAGGCACCTGAGGGAGGGGGACTCTGCTGGGCTCTGAAAGCAGTAGGAGGAAAGAGAGGAAGGAAGGGTGCTGTGGCGAGGGGGGATAGCATGAGCTAAGGCAGAGGCTGAGAGCCCCAGGTGTACATGTGTATGCACAGGTGTGGCGTGCACCTGTGTGTGTGGTTAAGCTGCTGGTGGGGGTGGGGCAGGGAAAAGGAAAGAGGAAGGTTCGGTGCCCCCTGCATCCCGGGCTGCTTCTCACCTACCTCCCACCAACCCTGGGAAGGCAGGCTCTTTACAAATGAGGGCTGATTAGGCTTGGGAGGCCCCACAATGCACCGTGTACGACTAACAAGAACTGCCATTTTCTGAAGGCTGTGCGATGCCAAGCTCTGTATCAGTAGCTTTGCGCACCCATTTCCCACAAACACCCTGCAAGGTGGGTGAGCCCATTTTACAGACACCCGGGTGACGCTGTGTGACGGGCACAAGGACATGCAGCTGGGAAAAGGCAGAAGTGCGAACTGAGAGCCCAGCTCTGTGAGATTCTACTGCCCTGCTCTCTCCAGTCCTCAGTGAGGCTGAGGGGGCCAAGGGATGACCCTATCGTAAGTTTCCATGGCTCTGAGCTACTCCAAGAGGAAAACAACTGTGTGAGTGGGGGGCAGGTCAAGAGCCTGGCACACAGGAGGCCATGGGCAGGTAAGGAATTAAAGAGTGAGTGAATGGGCTCCTTCAGGTGTTCAGAGGAAAGCAGTCCCTTTGGTCTTAGAGAACAGGAGAAATCAGAGAAGCCTGCCTGAAGGAAGTGATACTAGGGAGCTATTCAGTCCAAGGATGCAACTGCTTGCCCTCTATCCACTAAGCCCTGCAGGTGGTTCAAGGACCAGGGACGGGTCCTGGCTCCCTGTTCTGCCAACATCCCTGTCCCTCAGGGCCCAGGGGCAGAGGATTGAGAAGGTAAGGCCACCTGACATGGCAAGATTGCTGGGGGCTCCGAGTCACTCTCTGTGGTCCACTTAAAAGGAGAACTGGCAGCTGAGGATGTGAAACTGGCCCTCTCGGGCTCTTTCCTGCCAGGCCCGGGACAGCAGGAAGGATGGACAAGTGGCTGCCCAAGGAGCCCCCACGCCCTGCGCCCTGCCTCCCCCCACAACCGCAGCTGCTCCCACTTGTTTGTGCCAGGGCCAGCACTTGGCTGGGCCATCCCTCGGCCTGGGCCAGAGGGGAGCTAACAGCCCAGAGGAGGCACTGGGCATCTTCCCTCCATGCCTAGCACCCTCCTCCTGGAGCACCCACTTGGGCAAAATGGAGCCTCCAGGACCCAGTCCCTACCTTCCTGCCTTAGGACCCCTGCCAAAGAGGTCCCTCTGCCCCCATCCCAAGGCTCCTCTGCACCTTTCTGGCCCGTCCCAGAGGCAGCCCCTTCTGCCTGGAACCAGGGTGGGGTGGGAGGACCAGGCCCCCTCTGATAAGCCCACAGCCCTGAAGCACTGTCTCAGACTTCTAGAATGTCTTAAAACAGTCCGACCAGCTGAGCATAACAGGAATGATGGTCATTAAAAAAAAAAATCCCCCTTGGCGTGTGTACGAGGTGCCAGGCTCCCTGTTAAACAGTACAGATGAGGTAATGCATGTATCCTCATAACATCCCACGATCGCCGTCTTACACAGGAGGAAACTAAGGCCCAGGGACATTCCATTAATTTTGCCAAAGACACGCAGCTAATACATCCCAGGACCGGGGTCAATCCCAGGAGGGTGGGCATCAGGGTCTGTACTCAGAACTACCCCGCCCCAAAGACGGAGTCTCAGAAGAGGCGGCCGCACTGGCTCTGGGGTCCTTCTCCAGCCTCAGCACCTATACGCCGATCTGGAGGCCCTCCACCCCCCGTCAACACCCATCCCGGCTAACATTCCCTGAACGCTTGAGACATTCCAGGTCCTGAGCCAAGTGCGGGACATCACAGCCCAGGCCCCTTGGCCAGGCAGCCAGCCCCAGGGTCCGGAGGAACCCTGCGGAAGGACTGCGTACACACGCAGGCCGCCAGCCCTGGGCCGGCCCTTCCTTGCTGGAGTCACATAATGACGCTGTTTGTCTTCCCACCTTCCCTCCCTCCCTTCCTTCCCTCTTCTCCCCTCCTTCTTCCTTCCGCACTCTATGGATCCTTCCTAACATGAAGCCCTGGCCTGGGACTGTGAGCAAACCTCAGTGTCCCCACCAGCACACCGATGGCTCTTAACTAATCAAGGATCCTGAGCCCAGGGTTCTGCAGGGAAAATTCTGCATGCCCTCAGTCCCTCTCTGCCCACCCCCCACCACCCCCCCCCCCAGTTCCAGCCCCTCTGGCCCCAGAGGAAACCCAAGCCTGCAGTGAGGTCAGGGCAGGAATGGGGGGCTGGAACCCCCAGGAAAGGGTTGGACAAGGCCTAGTGGTCACAGAGCCCCACAGAGACCCCAGCCTGCTCTGGACTGGGGAGCGATCCAAGGGCTAAGGTCCAGGGGCTATAGAGATTGGGGTGGGGAAGAAGGGAGCCTGGGCCAGCCTTTGCTCTTCCCTTGCCTCCCATCCCTCATCCGAGCAAGACCCTGAAACTATTTACATGCCACCTCTAAGGTTTCAGCTGTTCTAGGATCCATTCTCTCCCTGCTCTATTTTTCTTCTTCTTTTGCAATCTCCAAGTAACCCGAGCTGCCAGATGGGTGGGGGCGATGATTGTTTTCTGTCTGACATCTGGATTTCATTAGCAGCCCTGGGCATGCTGACTCAGGAACGGCAGCTCCCCTGGGCTCAGGCCCTCCCCAGACCCATCACAGTGCCCGGTCCTTCACTGGACACAGGAGGCACAGGCGATGACACCCCTCAGACCTCCCTCAAGGATATAAGCAGCCCCCTCCCCACCACCACCGAGAACGTCCAGGGAGTGACAGAGCCTGAGAGCTTGGAGAATGTCTGCTCCCAGCTCAGCGCCTGAGTGTGGCTGGGCCTAGCCGCCATGAAGGGTGAACAGAGGCCTTAGGGCAAGGACGCCCGTCCTGGATGTCCTGCCCTCATCCACACCCCAGCTTCCTCCTTACAGACACACTGAGTGGACCATCAGGGCACGGACCCTAAATCCCAGATACATTTTAGCGATGAGGAAAGGCGGCCCAGAGGGGTCGCCATGCCCCAGAAATGGTACCTTCTTACAGTGCCTAGAATTTGTCCCCTTACCTCCAACCTCTGCTCACCCTCCCTTGCCCAATGTCTGGTCTTATCACCCGTCCGCATTACTGGACCGGTTTTGTTTGCAGTCTTGCCTCCTCCGGCCTGGCCTCCGACCTGCCACCAGTGTGAGTTTTCAAAATGCCAATCAGAGCATGTCACCTAAATCCTTGGATGGCTTCCCCCTGCCCTCCAGATAAAGGCCAAGTTTGTGCAGCTTGGCACACGGGCCCTTCACCACCTGCTGGGGCCACACCTCCCCTCCTCCCCTCAGGCACCCCGCACGCCAGCCACGGCCAAGGGCTCGCGCTTCCCGGAAAGCATACCCTCATTATTTACACGCAAGCTTGGAAGCCTTTCCCACCCCAGTTCTAGACTCCTCCTCTTGGAGGCTTCACATGAAGCCCCAGGCCAAGGCAGTCCTTTGCTACGAACCTCAACCAGAGCCTGGCCACCCTGAACAGCCCGCAGTGTTTCTATCTACCCCACTGAGAACAGGGTTGGGGCCTTACAGAGCATTGGCCTGGTACACAGGAGGAGCTCCGAGAGGGTTGGGAGCCTAGCGTGTCCTGGGCCCAGCTCTGTCCTGGACAGACTGTACATCCTGGGCACAGAGATAGCACCCACCACGAAACCCCATACCCACGCAGGCTCAAGTGCAGCTGGCTCAGAACAGAACGCTGCCACTCAGGTCTTCACAGCCTGTCACGCTGGGGTGCAGAAGCCAACGTGAGATGCACAGGTGAGCCTGCAGGTGGGCCCTGCAGAGAGCAACTGTGTCTCTCTCACGGCCAGTTGGCATTCTCGCTGCCCCAGCCCACCCCGGCCTTCCTGACTGCACGAGGAGCCACAGCACCCTGGGGCTGGGCCAGGGCTCCAATCTTCCAGACACAACAGCTTGGCCAGGCCGGGTCTGCTATGGCCCCTACCCACATCATCCTCATCCCTCCTCATTTCCAGGAACCCATCTTTATAAAGAACCCTGACTAAAAGTAAAGAAAGAAAGAAAGAACCCTGACATTCTGAAAACGATTAATACACTGTATGTGAACTAACTTGAATTTAAATATCTAAAAAATTTTAAAATAAAGTAAAAAAATAAAGAACACTGACTTCCTGAGAATGACAGGGAGATCCAGGTCTGGATGTGAAGGCAGATCACAGAACCTAATTTTTAAAATATGGGCTCTGGGGATGCTTGCATGGCTCAGTCGGTGGAACATCTGATTTAGGCTCAGGTCTTGGTCTCAGGGTCATGAGATTGAGCCCCAAGTCGGGCTCCATGCTCAGTGGGAATCTGCTTGAGATTCTCTCTCCCTCTTCTTCTGCCCCTCCTCAGCCCATCTCTCTCTTAAAAAAATAAATAAAAAATAAAAAGCATAGGCTCTGGAATGAGGAAGGCCTACATTCCAATTCTATCTTTGCTGTTTTCTAACTACATGACCTTAGGCAAGTCACTTAACTTCTCTAGGCCTCAGTTTTATCATCTGGAAATTGATCTGATAGAGTTTTTGAGAAAATTAAATAAGTTAATGCATATTTCATACCTAGCTCAGAGGTCAATTCAGTGTGTACAGACTAGTATCACTGTTATTAATATTATTATTACCCTAGAACTCAACAGCTGCAGATACGGGGTTTTCAAGAACTGAATGGTAGACATTCTTGGCTCCTGGACCTTCTAGGGCCAGTGCTGACATTGGCTGGAGATGGACTTTGGCCCAGGCACCTCCTCACCCCACAAAGAGGGGCTGCCCTCTGCATCATTTGTAATTGGTTTCCACCACCTTCTGCCTCTGCTTCAGGGGGCTCCCAGTCTTCCTGTAGTGCCCAATCCCCCTCTTACTGCTCTCAGGACCTATGAGAAACCCCATCAGTCCAATGACTGAACTCTGGACATTTCTCTCCACCCTTAAGTTTGAAAAAGAATCATTTAACAGAGTACAGGGCTCCTGTACACTCCGTAGTACGTTCTAGGCCCAGCTCTGTCCTGGACAGATTGTGCTTCCCGGGCACAGAGGTGGCACCATGCCAAGCCCCCACAACAAACCCCCATACCCATGCAGGCTCAAGTGCACCTGGCTCAGAATGGAACACTGCCACTTGGGTCTTCACAGCCTGCCACGCTGGGGCACAGAAGCCAATGTGAGATGCACAGGTAAGCCTGGAGGTGAGCCCTGAAGAGAGCAACCATGCCTCTCTCACACCCAGCGGGCATTCTTGCTGCCGCCAAAGCCGGCAGCCCCAACCTTCCTCGGCCTTCCTGACTGCACTGGGGGCTGCAGAGTGTCTCCTGGCTCCTGGGTGCCACTGTTCAGGCTGTTGGCAGTGAATGCCTAGGGTTCCATTCTACCCCCAGTTAGATTTAAGATTTTAAAAGCACTTAGACCACTGAAAAATCATTCTACAAAAGGAGAGGAGAGAGAGGAGCAGAAAAAATATTTGAAGAAATAATGGTTGAAAACTTCCCAAATCCAATAAAAAATCTTAATTAACACATCCAAGCATCTCAACAAAGTCCAATTAGGATAAACACAATGAGATCCACAAATAGACACATCGTATTAACTGCAGAAAGTAAAACAAGGAGAAAATGCTGCTGCAAGCAGCAAGAGAAAAAGGACACATCCTTCACAATGGAATTGCAACAATATTAATAACTGACTTCTCATCAGATATGATGGTAGCCAGAGGGCAAGGGGTAAAATTCAATGTGCTCAAAGTTGGGGGGGGGGCGCATTAGCCAAGAATTCTATACCCTGCAAAGCTGTCTTTAAGAAATGAAAATGAGATAAAGACATTCCCAGATAAACAAAAACACAGGATTTCATTGCTGGCACACCAACCTTTCAAGAAATGCTAAAGGAAGTTCTTCAGGCTGAAAGCAAGTGACCCCAGACATAATGCAAATACACATGAAGAAAATAAGGAGCTCTGAGAAGGTGGTTATGTAATTATAAAAGATAGCACAAATGAATTTTTCTTTTCCTTTCTTCTTTCAGCTGGTTTAAAAAGCAAGTGCATGAAACAGTACATATGTAACTGTACTATCTGGTCCTATAACATTTGGAAATGTAAGATATTTGCCAATAACAGCACAGAAGAGGGAGGTAGAAGCAAACCTGTCTTGGGTTAAGGAAATGATGCCAGGTGGTCACTTGAGTCCACAGGAACAAATGAAGAGAGCAACAAGCTGGAAATAAAAGGGCTAAGATGTCAAAAGTTATGGGCATATAATTGCTCTCTTTTCTTCTTCCAGCTTCTCTGAGACACATAAAATTACACAAAGTAATGATTATAAGTATTGTTGAATTTGCAACATACAAAGATATAATACGTATAACGATAATGCCCCCAAAATCAGGAAAACAGAACAGAGCCATAAAGGAGTCGCATTTCTAGATCTCATTGGAATTAAGTCAGTATAAATCTGAAGCAGATTTTACATGTTAAGATATGTAAAATAAGCCCCAGGGCAGCTACTAAGGAAATAGCTTTTAAAAAGTAGAAAAAAAATCATTAAAGAAATCAAAATGTCACATTAGAAAAGTATCACTTAATGCAAAAGAAAGCAGTACAGGAGGAACAGAGGAACAAAAAAAAAAGACATGAGTAATTCAGAAAACAAAAAGTGAAACAGCAGAACTAAATTCAACTGTATCAATAATTGCATATATCAAATGAGCATTAATAAAAGCATTAGCAATAATATGAATGGATAAAACAATCCAAACAAAAGGCAGGGCTTGTTAATGTGAATAGAAAGTGAACTAAGATCCAACTGCATGCTTCCTACAGGATACACAATTTAGACCTAAAGATATGAATAGACTGAAAGTAAAGTGAACAAAGACCTATCGTGTACATAGTAACCATAAGGAAGCCAGCTATATTAGTATCAGACTAATTAGATTTTAAAACAAACAAACCAAAATGTTACTAGAGGTAAATGGGGACACCTTAGAACAATAAAAGGACCAATTCATTAGAAAATAAAACAGTTAAACATCGATGTAGCTCACAAAGGAGTATCAAAATACATGTAGCAAAAATTAGCAGAATCGAAGAAAAAATAGTTAATTGAACAATAATAGATATTTCAACACTCCTACACTTATAACAATGATTAGAAGAATGAGACAGAACATCAACAAGGGGACAGAAGACACCAACAACACTGTGAACCAACAGACACCTACAGAACCTTCAACCACAGCAGAATTCATTCTTCTCAAGTGCCCATGAACCATCCTCAAGGACAGCCCAAATGCTATGAAACAAACCACAACAAACTTAGAAGTGCTAAAATAATACAAAGTGGAATGAAAGGAGAAATCATTTTTAAAACACATTTGGGAAACTCACAAATATGTGGATATGAAACAACACACTTCTAAATAACCAATGGGTCACAGAAGAAGCCATAAGGTAAATCAGAAAATACTCTGTGATGAATGAATGGGAAGAGACAACACACACAATTATAAGATGCAATTCAGAGGAAAATGTATACCTGTGAATATCTATATTAAAAATAGAAGAAAGATGTAGAACCATTAACCTAACTTTCCATCTTGAGAAATTTTGATGAAGAAGAGCAAACTAAACCTAAAACAAGCTGAGGGAAGGAAACGATAAAGATTAGAATGAAGAATTGAAAGCAGAGACTCAAAGAGCTATCTGCACACCCATGTTCATAGCAGTGGTGTTCACAATAGCCAAAAGGTGGAAGCAATCCAGTTGTCCATTGACGGGTAATTAGATTAACAAAATGTGGTCTACACACACACACACACACACACACACAGAGGAATATTACTTGGCCTTAAAAAAGAAAGGAACTTTTGAAACTTGTTACAACATGAACGAACCTTGAGGACATAATGCTAAGTGAAATAAGCCAATCACAAAATGACAAATACTATGTAATTCCACTTCTACAGGGTCCTTAGAGTAATGAAATTCATAGCAACAGAAAGTAGAATGGTAATTGCCAGGGGCTGGGAGAGGTAAGGGGGTTGTTGCTTAATGGGTACAGAGTTTCACACAAAAAAAGAGAGTTCCACAGGTGGATGGATGGTGATGGTTGGTGGTGGATAGTGATGGCTGTCCAACACTCTGAATGTACAGTTGACCCTTGAACCATGTGGAGGCTGAGGTGCCAAGCCCTGGAGCAGTCAAAAATCAGTGTGTAGTGTGCCTGGGTGGCTCAGTGGTTAAGTCTCTGCCTTCAGCTCAGGTCGTGATCTCGGGTCCTGGGATCAAGTCCCACTTTGGGCTCTCTGCTCCGCGGGGAGCCTGCCTCTTCTCTGCCTGCCTCTCTGCCTACTTGTGATCTCTCTCTGTCAAATAAATAAATAAAATCTTTAAAAAAAAAAAGAAGAAGAAGGGGCACCTGGGTGGCTCAGTGGGTTAAGCCGCTGCCTTCAGCTCAGGTCATGATCCCAGAGTTCTGGGATCGAGTCCCACATCGGGCTCTCTGCTCAGCAGGGAGCCTGCTTCCTCCTCTCTCTCTCTGCCTGCCTCTCTGCCTACATGTAATCTCTCTCTGTCAAATAAATAAATAAAATCTTAAAAAAAAAAAGAAGAAGAAGAAGAAGAAGAAGAAGAAGAAGAAGAAGAAGAAAAAAGTGCTGTTTTAAAAAAAATTAGTGTGTAACTCTCGACTCCCCCAAAACTTAACTACTAACAGCCTTACCGATAACTTAAATAGTCGAGTAACCCATGTTACTTTTGCATGTTACATGTATTCTAGACTATATAAATAAAGCTTGCTAGAGAAAGGAGAATGCTATTAAGAAAATCATGAAGAAGAGAAAATAGTTATTGTACTGTATTGTATTCACCAAAAAAAAAATCCATGTATATATTCAAACCGATGTGGTTGAAAGGTCAACTGTTCTTAATACCACTGAATTATACATGTAAGAATAATTAAGATGGTAAGTTTTATGTTCCATATATTTTACCATAATTTTTAAAATATTTGAGTGGAAATTAATGTAACAGAGAACAGAAAAACAGTACAGGAAGTCAACTAAACCAAAAGTTATTCCTTTGAAAAGTTCAACAAAATGGACAAACCTTTAGCTAGATTGACCAAGGGAAAAAAGAAAGAAGACTCAAGTTATAAGAATCAGAAAGAAAAAAGGGGGACATTATAACTGACCTTACAGAAACGAAAATGATCGTAAGAGACTATTACAAACAACTCTATGCCACTAAATTTGATAACTTAGATGAAACAGACAAATTCTACAAAACACACAAACTACAGAAACTAACTCTAGAAGAAATAGAAAATCTGAATCTACCCACAAAAGAAAGCCCCAATTCACATGGCTTCATGAGTGAATTCTACTAAACATTTAAAGAAGAAATTTTGTAAAGGTTTTATTTATTTATTTGAGAGAGAGAGAGAGAGCGCGTGAGGGAGGCAGAGGGAGAAGCAAGCAGGCTCCCCCACTGAGCAGGAAGCCCTATGTGGAACTTGATCCCAGGACCCTGGGATCATGACCTGAGCCAAAGGCAGATTCTCAAGAGACTGAGCCACCCAAGTGCCCCTAAAGAAGAATTAATATTAATTCTTCACAAATTCTTATAGAAAATAGTACAGGACAGAACACTTCCCAAATCATGGAACTGATAAATGCTACTATGTGCATGAACCTTGAGAGCAATATACTAAGTGAAAAAAAACAGTGACAAAAGACCACATATTATATGATTCTATCTATATGAGATGTCCAGAACAGGCAGATGTATAGAGATAGAAAGTAGATTACGGGTTACTAGGAGTTGAGGAGCCAGGGGGTAGTGACAGCTAAAGCGTATGAGGTTTCTCTTTGAGGTGATAAAAGTGTTCTACAATTGGGGCACTTGGCTGGCTCAGTCAGTAGAACATGTAACTCTTGATCTCAGGGTCATGAGTTCAAGCCCCACATGGGGTGTAGAGACTGCTTCAATAAATAAAATCTTTTTAAAATCTATTCTATAATAGGTCGTGGTAATGGTTGAGCAGCTCTGCATATACTAAAAGTCACTGACTTCTACACTTTAAATGGGTCAATTATATGGTATGTGGATTCTGTCTCACTAAAGGTGTTTCCAAAACAAGCACTCCCACTCCACTTTTAAATATTCTATACACTGAGCTCATAAAATTTCATTTGAAACAGAGGTTTCCAGGCTTATAAAAGCCTTGTCTGCCCATTCCTTCATTCCAGAAGGCTTACACTGAGCGCCTGCTGTGTGTGGTATCTTGGTCCAGCAGGGGAATACAGAGATGAATCCAGCCCAGCACCTGCCCCTGGAGTTTGTGGTCAGGTGAGGGTGGAGAACATCTAATAAATTCCAGCCTGCCAAAATCTCTAGTACCTTGCCACATAGGCACACTCCCCATCGTTACCCAAAGGAGGAAAAAATAAAATGCTAGCCAACATTTATTAAGTGCTTACTGTATGCCAGACACTGTGTTAAGTACTTTCCATGCATTACTTCCTTGGACCCTCACAACGTTACTCTGTGTTGGTACTCTCATTAGCTTTGTTTCACAGATGATGAAACTCTCATGACTAGTAGAGGAGGTCCTTGGGCCTGCAGGAGTCTCCGATAGAATCAGGTTTGAGGTAGAGCTTGAAGAGGGCCTCTACCAGCTCGAGAGGGAAACTGAGGCCCCAGAGTTCATGGGCGTCTCAGCCTGGATTGGTATGGATGCTCAAGAAAGCAAAGAGGACTGAGGTCCCAAGCCTCGGGCTCTCATAGACACTCTGCCCTCTCCCCAGCACTTCAGGTCTCTGAGACTCTGTTTCTTCACCTGTAAAATGGGCCAGTATTTCTTCTGCAGAAGAGGTAAGAGCCCTGCACGAGTGCACTCTCTATGTATCCATATAAAAGAATATAAAGGAAGAACCATGGTTTGCACAATGCTAGAAGTCAAGAGGCACTGAGGTCAGGGACCCTCTGTCCCCACTTTTAGGAGAGCCCTGGCCCCTCTAAAGAGAGGGCTGGCCATGCACACACACTCACCCGGACGCCTTCACTGTCCCTCCACTAGCTGCCTCAACATCCCTTGCTTTTGGATACTGCTCACCCTTCTTCCAACAACCAGCCAAGCCCCCTCAAGTTCTCCTTCTCCTGGAAGCTTTCCCAGACCTCCAGCTCAGCACGGCCCACCTCCTCGGAGCCCTAGGGGCCCCTGTTGGTGTCTGAATGTCACCTGCTGGCCGGGGTTGAAATTCCAGCACCTCCACAGACTGGCTCAATGATCCCGTGTGAGTGCTTGACTCACTCAAAGCATCACTTAACGAAAGGCTAATGAGAGACTTGACACGTCGGCTAATTGTGAGCCCAGGCTGCAGGCAGGAGATAATGAGGGAAGTTTCCAAGGTATGGTAAGTGACTGAAAGTCCCCTCGGAGAGGCTCAGCTGGGGAAGGTGCAAGGGGCTGCTGCCAGGGTGGGCTGGGGGCACATCCTTGAGGACCAATGGGATCCTGAGTCGCCTGCTTGCACCTCATCCCGTCTGGAGAACCCCTGGGAGGGGTAGGATGTCTTACCCTGTGCTGGGACCTCCTCATCCCAAGGGCCCCTGGCTTCCTGCGTATACTGAGGGCGGAGTGTGGGGTCTGGAGAACAGCCATCAGTAGGCCAGCTCCCCCACTCAGGGTCAGGGGTGGGCTTCCCTTAACCAAGGGTTGGGGGAGGCTGAGATCACCGGTATACACAGGTATATGTGGGACTTCTACTAAAATGCAATTACAGGCTGGGCCTCAGACTGCCTTTCTGACAAGCCCCCAGGCAGCTATCCTGGCCATACTTCACACAGTGAGGACCTAAAGCACGGCACAGCTATTGCTGAAAAGAGCCACAAGCAGCAAGCACATCTTGGCCTCCAAGTGTCTGGAGGCACCCCGCCCCACCCAGCCACACCCTGGGCTCCCCCCATCTGGTGGGTAAGACTACATGGATTTTCTGAGTTTCCAAGATCCCATTTCCATTACATATGTAAAATGGAAGCAAAAAATACACATTACGAAAACATTAGAAATTTTGAAAAAACAATAGGGAAAAGAATCACGGATCCATCTCGTACTGTATTGGAAATGACTTTCCCCTCTCTCCCCAGGCTGCCAGAGCCCAGCTGGCCAGAGTCAGGAGTCATTCTGCAAGTGGGACCTGCCCCCAGGAGCCCCAGCCCATCACAGAGAAGCACTGGGGGGGGGGGGGGAGATGGGGCTGCTCCCCACATTCTCCATCGCCTGGCCCCCTTCCCACGCTGAGAGAGAGGCCCAGCCTGCAGTGCCGGAGGCCTTCACCCAGACCTACCCTGTGGGGGGCACAAAGTCAGGGGCAAGGCCCTCTCCCCTCCCCCGTTACAGGCAGGAGACTGAGGAAACACTGCTGCGGAGGAGGGAGAGGTGGGGTCTGGGGGAGGGGGTGCACATCTGGATTCCTGGCCCAGAGCCTGCATTCTTTCCCTGTGAGTGTGAGGAGATGGGGTCTCTCTCGGGAGAGCTGCGAGGAGGCTGCTGGCCCCCGTCCTGCCCCACTGTAACAGGACCCACCCTGGCAGGAAGACTGGCGGAGACGGGAAGGCCCGGAACCTCATTTGGGGGCCCTCACCCAGATTGCTCACTAGCCAGGGCAGGCCCAGGCTGGGGCTCTGTCCCATCCATGCCAGCCAGTGCCTCAGAAATACCAGAGGGGAGGAGAAGGTGGAGACCAGAGGGCACAGGGCCACTTGTTGATGAAAGGGGCCCTGGGGGTGGGAAGGTGGGGGAGGAGGGAGGGGGGGCCCGCTCAGCCTGTTCTAACCAGAGAAGCGGGGCGCCTTACCTGGGGGCAGTCCTTGATGTAGTGTCCTTTGTTGAAGCACAGGTGGCACAGGTAGTTGGGTGGGGGCCGCTTGCTGGGCTTGCGGGTCTCAGAGGTGAGGGTCAGGTCTGAGAAGTGCTCAGTGAGGGAGCTGAGGCCATCGGCGATGTTGTTGAGGGAGCCGTAGGGCGAGGCGCTCTTGTACACGCTGCTGCTCAGTGCCTGGGAGGAGGGACAGAGATGTGAGGGCTCCCCGGGCCTGGGCACGCTTGTTTGCAGCTATGGCCTCATGGGCACCTGTCCACGGGCACATACACGCACACTTGTGAATGCACACTCTCTAGCTGCCCGGGAGCTCTGGCCCCCTAGAGCCCCAGTTCATATCCCAACTCCTGCTGTGCATCCACAGGCAAGCCAGTGAGCGGCTCTGGGCCCCCGGGGCCCTGTCTGGAAAACAGAAGTAATGAGAGCCACCTCCTAGGGTTTCTAGGAGGCTCAAGTGAGGTCACTGCATCTCCCATCTGGCACTGAGGAACCACTCAGTAAGAAGTGAGGAGGAGGAGGACGGTTCTCATTAGTTCTTTACACATTCCCAGGAGGTAAGCAAGCATAGCAGAAAGCAAACTATTGGATCTGGGGCTTTGCCATTTACTAGTGTTTTAAACAAGTCACTTATTGCTCAGCTGACTCAGTTTCCCCATCTTACAAGAAAGAGGGGCATCAGCGTACAGGATTGTTTCCATTGTACAGAAGAGAAGACTGAGGTTCCACACTCTGCCTGGTCTCCTGTGGCATGAGGCCTGTGCAGACTGTGTCCGGGGAGCCCCGAGGCTGGCCCAGGCCTGCCCTCTGTGAGCCCAGGAGGAAGTGGCCCACCTCTCCCACCTCCAGCTGACAGGAACCAGATGTCTTGCCTGGCTTCAAAGCAGACGCGGCCCAGGCCCCCTCCTGGTGTATACAGCCTCTATTTATAGGAGTCACGGGCTCTGGGCAGCCAGGCACACTGGAATTTAGCAAAGGTGGGGCCTGTGGTGAGGTTGGCAGGGAACAGCCATGGTCCCCTTTTCCTGGGGCAAGGCCAAGGCTGTAAAGAGGCAGCTCCTCCAGGAGGGTCAACGACAAACCTGGGCATGGGGCCTGGGCATCCTCTGGTCCCCGCTTAAGGTGCTTAAGGATTCCAGGAGGGAACCACAGACCTTGGGGAGCCTTGGGTCTAATGGGAAGACAGCCTTGTTCCTGGAAGTCTCCAGGCCGCTAGAGGAAGACGGCCCCTGAGGAGAGGTAGCCTCAGTCTCCCTTACGAAGACAGGGCAGATGGAGGCTCAGAGTGGGCACAGTCCCTCCTTCCGTGTGGGCAGGGAGGGAAGGGAGTGGAGAGCAGGCCCCTGGAGATCAGGCACCCCTCCCCAAACCAGGACAGATGCCACCCCTCACACATGTATACCTCAGCCTCCCCACTTGTTCCATCTCTGGGAGCCTGGCATTCCCTCCTAGAGGATACAATCCTCACCATCTGCAAACCACCACTCTTCTTGGCTCCCTGGACACCCTGCTCTGTGGCCTGGGGCCAGTCCTTTCCCTCTCTGGGCCGTGGTTCCTGCTCCTATAGGTTTAGACTGGAGCCTAGGAAAAAAGATGCAGTGACCACGTCTAAAAAGCATCCAGGCTGAACACCCAGTCAACCAGCCTATGATGTCTGGGCATGGGACTCAAAGGCTCCTGAGGACCACCTCTGCTCTACCACTGCCCAGGGCTATCATGAAACCCAGGACCAGTGCAAAATACCACACCTTGCCTTCACTGTGAGGGTGATTATCCAGCTCTCAGATGAGCCGAGAGAATGGTCCATCCTGAGAGGCAGAGGGTCTCCCATACCCGGAGGTGTGCGAGATGGTTCTGGAAAACCAACGGTTCTGGACAAGAGGTGTGGAGAGGGGTCCAGTGTCCACAGGATTTGATCCCAGTCCCATCTACTGAGCAATTACAGTGTCCCAGGGGCTGGAAGCTGTACACTTATTAAGACAGCCGACGCTCACCACAACCTGTGGTCCCATTTTACAGATGAGGCAGTGTGTCCAACTTTGTACTGAGCACCTTGAGAAACTGAACCAATACAGTTTTCTTGGCCCCACCTCAGACCTACCTACCTACCAAAGTAGTCACCTGGCACCGAGAGCCTGGAGCCTACAGCTTTAATGTGGTAAGAAATTCATTACAGAGAATCGACCATTTTAGTTCTGGTTTTTAGCGTACGGTTCCGTGGCACTAAGTACATGCCCATGACTTTGCGACCACCAACCACCACCACCCCCTTCCAGTACTTTTACATCGCTCTAAACCGAAACTGTCTCCCCCTGACGCACTAACTCTCCGCTCCCACTTCCCCCAGCCCAGATCTGCACGTTCAAGCTCCCCAGGGCAGTCTGTCCAGAGGGCCCAGCTCTACCTGGCCTTTCCAAACACCCAGGTCTCTCCTTAGCTTGAGTGGAAGCTTCTCCTCACCCAAACAGGCCTGAGGGAGGGCAGCACCACCACAGCCTCCTGGAGAAAAGTTCATCCAGAAAAGAAACTCCCAACTCCAAATGGTGTGACTCACCCTCATGGCCGGGAAATGCAATTTCACAAATAACAGCCCTCTTCATTTTTTCCCCCCGTTCTCTCTTTTCTTTTTTCTTCTTCTTCTTCTTCTTTTTTTTTTTTTTTTTCTGGATAAGATTTAAGCAAGTTCACAGGAATTGGGACTGTTTTGGCAGCAAACTGTCAAGAGGAAGGGGAAGTCTGGTGGGTGCCAAAAAGTGCATTAATTACACCCTGAACAGCCTCTCCCCTGCCTTGTGGCCACACTGCCCTGCCCACGGGTGACCCCTCGGGCATCCCTGGGCAGCCAGAGCCCTCCGAGCAGGCTGTCCTCTCCCCAGCAGCTGGACACCGGCACCCCCCACCTCACGAGGGTCCTACGAGCAGCTCCGGGAAGAGAAGCGAGGTCAGAGCTCTCCTATTCACCGCTTCTGCCCCCCTCCCTCGGGTGCTCTGGCCTGTCCCTCCTGGTGGCTCCAGCTCCCTTCCCCCAGCCTCAATTTAAGATGACACCACCTTCAAGTGGAAAGGAAGGAGCAGAATAGCTGACCCAACTGCTTGCACATTCCAGATGGAGAAACTGAGGCCCAGAGGGGCCCAGGGCACAGACCAGGGCACACAGCCAGGCCCGAGGGCCATGAGTCCTGCTTGCCAGCTGGCTAAGAGAGCGGGTGGGGCAGCAAACTGTTTCCTCTCGCAAGCCCCAAGGAGCTCCAGCCATGGAGGTGAAAGGCAAGCTGCTCTCAGACCTTTCCCCGGCCGGCCTGCGGGGATGGGTCAGCACAGAGGCCAGGACACACCGTGTTCCGGCCCCTCTGGCTGCGGAGGCAGGCCTGGCCTCGGGCTTCCCGTTTGTAAACTGAACCCGGAACAGGGAAGGAAGGCAACATGGATGACCTTCGCAGTCTCGCTTTCTTAGGGTCCAGACACCAGCTACTGAAAGACCACCCCAGAGCCCAACATGCGGAGGGCACTCGGTCACTCTGGGCACCTCCTTTCCGAGTCCTGCTGCCTATAGCTGGAAGGTGAGGCCCAGCAGGAGTGGCCCTTCATCAGGGAGCCCCGAACTCCCTAACGGCCGTGCTTCTCCTCCTGGTGTCCCACGGGGCACCTGCTCTTCCCCCTCTAGTTCTACACTGGCTGTCCCCCCAGGGTGCCCTGTGTCCATCCAACCTCCTCCAGGACGTGGCTCTCGATCTGGTCATACCTCTGGTGGTGTGGCCTTGAACCCATCCCTTCCTCTTACTCAGACCTCAGATGCCCCTGCCTCCTCCAGGGGCCTCCTGGACCTCATGGCCATAGCCTTGTCTGTCAGGGCTAGGCTGGGTGGGGATCACGCCGTGACTCTGCTGCCCTTGACTGAAGGAGCTCTGAAGCCTCTTCATTTCCCCACAGGGCTGGACATATCAAAAGGCAAAAATTCTGCAACATTCCGTCACCCCCACAGCCCAGACTGTTTCTGCCATCCCTCATACCTGCCACTGTCCCAGGTACAAATCATCAAAGGCAGAGAAGGGTCTGAGAACCCTACCCAACAGATGAGGCAGTGAATGCCCTAACACCTCAAAGATTCAGGTTGGGGGGGGGGGTCTCTGAGTAGCCACAGACGAAGTAGAAGGCACTCTCACCCCAGATTAAGCCGCTCTGGACACTGGTTGAGGGCAGCCCCACTACTGTGGTGGATGGAAGCCACTGGGCCCAAATCACCAGACTAAAGGAAGAGACCACCTCTCCCTCCTCCCCACTCTCAGCAGCTGGCAGGAAGTGTGGGATCCTCATACCATATCTGGGGGACGGAGCATTGGACTCCCGCCCATTCCTGGAACGTCTCGGAGTCTCTGGCTTGGCTGTTGGGGAAAGTTAGAGGGGAAGATGCTGAAATCTATTCTCATCCTGCTTGTGTCTTAGACGTCACTGGATCCTTTCTCTTTCCTAGTCTTTTAATACTTGCAAGAACACTATTTGGATGGGCATTATTGGCTCCATTTTACAGAGCTGGAAACTGGGGCTCAGAAAGGCTGAGTAACTTGCCCAAGGTAAAACAGCCAGCATGTGGCTAAGCAGAGACTGACACCCAGATCAGCCGGCCTGTTACATTTCATCTCCCACATGGCCTCCAGGCTTGGCTTCTCCTACAGTAAGGGGAGCCAAAGGAGAACACAGGGGTGGACCACTCTCCCTTGGGCCTTTGACTTCATATCACCAAGCCCCTCGGCCCTGGCAAGATGAGGCACCACCTTCTCTGTGCTGCATGAGGGGTCTGGGTCCTCGGGCTGGGGGTTCTGTAGAGGGACCTGGAGTGTGCAGGCCAAGACTTCCAGGGCTGACTCAAACTGCCACACACTGTTGGCCCTCCCAGGATGAGAAGAGGGTCCAGAGGGAGGGAGGCAGACAGAGGTTAGGGCAAGTGCAGAGAAGCCTGCTCTAGGGAGAGGAAACCAGTGCAGAGAAGAGAGGAGAGACAGCTGGCAGAGGTGGAAACACCCACAGAGAAGGACACGGCAGTGCGCAAGGCCATGAGAAGGGGAGCGTTTGAGGAAATTGACCGGAGCAAAGGCTGAGTCTTGCCCGAAACCCGAGGCCAGAGAAGGCTCTGAAGGGCGCATGTGGGGGGTGGGGGGGACTCTCCAATCCTAGTTCCCAGCTCTTCTTTCATCAGCTGGACAACTGCTTTCTCATCCCAAAATGTCACCCCGCACCCCCTTCCAGACACACGGACACATGCACACACACGTGCACACACATACGCACCCACACCCTTCTCTTTAACACAAGAAACCATTCATTTCCCAAATGGCTCCACCCATTCTCCAAGGGGATCTGCACTTCTTCTACCCCTAGGGTCTGTCTGGGGCTCCAGTCCCGAGAGTCACACCCCTACCCCATCCCTAGGAACAGGTGGATGTGTACTGCCCTCGGGGAGAGGAGACCACGCATTGGCTGATGGGAAAGTGAACTCACACCTTGACTAAAGATTTCTCAGGTGTGGTCAGAGAGCAGCTTGGTTCCTGCGGGCCAGGAAGCTGACCTGTAGGCCAGGAAGGTAGCAGGGCTAGCCATCACCAGAGGCAGCAACCCCTCGCCCAAGAATGCCCAAAGGCTCCACAGCCTTCTAGAGGCCCATTCAAACACAGTTCCCCATACACAGCTGGAGCTCAATGAGAGATTCTAACTTAAATAAGCAGTCTGTGTGCCTTTTGGAGGTGGGGGGGAATGGGGAGAGAGAAATGAGGAGAAGACCCAGAGAGGGAGGAGCACAGTGGTGGCAGGACACACAGAGAAGTCCTAGGGTGAGCCTCCCTCCAGACTCCATCCCTCCAGGTCCTGCCCAGCTCACGGCTCACCCGACAGGTGCCCACATTGTCCAGCCGTATGCCCTCCACCCAGCTAGAGCATAAGCACTGGGGACCAGCTGCCTCTCGCTCTAGAACGTAGTCATGGAATGAAAGCAGAAAGCACGAATTTGATAACCTAAGGGCTGAAAGGGACCCCAATATTCAGCCAGTCCAAGGGTACCACTGAGGTCTGCTGCCCCTATGGCAGGTGGCCTCGGTTTGGATCTGTTGTTGACACGGCGGGGTGTCAGGAGCAAGTTGAAATAACGGGGAAGGTGTGTGTCAGTGTGTGCATGGATGCCTCTGCTCTGTGCATGAGCGCTGAGAAGAACTCTGGTGATATTCAGCTTCTCGAAGAGGTCCAGAGTCGAGAACCATGAGCATACCTAAGTTGCTGCTGGAACACCTGGAGGGACAGGGCTTTTCCATCTCCCAAGTCAGCTTTTTTCCAATCAAGCAATCCATAAACATTTTGCCAGTGAGATAAAACAGGAGATAAGAAGCTGAGGAGGGAGCCCCTGGGTGGCTCAGTCAGTTAACTGGCTGCCTTCAGCTCAGGTCACGATCCCGGGGTCCTGGGATGGAGCCCCACTTCGGGCTCCCTGCTCAGTGGGGAGCCTGTTTCTCCCTCTCCCTCTGCTGCTCTCCCTGCTTATGTTCGCTCTCTATCTCTCTGTCAAATAAATAAATAAAATCTTTTTTTTTTTTTTTAAAGAATCTTTTTTTTTTTTTTTTTAAAGATTACTTATTTATTTATTTGACAGACAGAGATGACAAGTAGGCAGAGAGGCAGAGAGAGAGAGGAGGAAGCAGGCTCCCTGCTGAGCAGAGAGCCCGATGCGGGACTCGATCCCAGGACCCCGAGATCATGACCTGAGCTGAAAGCAGCGGCTTAACCCACTGAGCCACCCAGGCGCCCCTAAAATCTTTTTTTAAGAAGAGAGAGAGAGGGGCTGAGGAGATCATTCATGGTGTCACAAGTCACCCGTCTACCTAACCACTTAGTACCTGAACACTGGTCAGTCCCAGGCCCTGACCAACAACAGCCGGTGGAAAAAGACAGGATTCCCACTCTCTGCATGCTGACAATGTAGACAGACCCACATACAGCGGATGCTCGTCCACAGAAGCAAATGCTACGACATGCCTCACCGGAAGCACGTCCCGCTCTTCTGCCACAGCCTGCGGACACTGGAAGGAGGTGAGCTTCCCCGGGGCAGCTGGGGAAGGCCTCTCGGAGAAGGGGCGGCCTCTCATGCCAGATAGAAGTTGGAATCTGTCAGTTCTTGAGGGCAGGCAAGAGCATTTGAGGTGCAAGCAGCAGTCAGTTCAAAGCTTAGTGCCTTCTCGAAGCTTTACAGTATAGAGGACAGAATAAAAGATGATGCTCCATGGGCGCCTGGGTGGCTCAGTGGGTTAAGCCGCTGCCTTCGGCTCAGGTCATGATCTCAGGGTCCTGGGATCGAGTCCCGCATCGGGCTCTCTGCTTAGCAGGGAGCCTGCTTCCTCCCTCTCTCTGCCTGCTTCTCTGCCTACTTGTGATCTCTCTCTGTCAAATAAATAAATGAAATCTTTTTAAAAAAAAAAAAAAAAGATGATGCTCCAGCACACCCACAGCCACACGGCCCAGACCAAGCCTCCTGAGACCTCGGCTGGAGCCCGAGTCCTGCCACTGATGCCCTGACTGTATCATCCTCTTCTTGAAGAGCCTTAGTTTCCCCACCTGGACAATGGGGACACTGCACAATGACTGTGCCATGAGAGAAAAGTGCCAGCAAGTGCTCATGCCCATCCTCTGACTCCCCCAAGCCAGGCCATCCTTGGACTTCCATCCCAGGGAGCCCCACGCCCTGTCTCTGGGGAGGGGCTGGAGCCATGGGTACGACTGAGGTAGGGACACAGTGCGACGGCCGGGACCCGTGATGAATGGACCAGTGCCTACCACTCCTCAAAAGGTCTGAGATTGGGGGGCAACACATCAGAGGCCCCAGAGCTTGAAAGAACGTTCCTGGGGATTGCCTGCCTTGCACTGGGGCCCCGAGAACAATCCAGGCGACAGCCAGCACAGTGAGCCACAGAGCCAATTCTAGCTGGAATATGGAGGCATTCTGCATGTAGCCCGGCCACCGACTCGCTGAGGGTGCCTTGCCAGGCCTGCTTTCTCTTCTAGAAAGAGATGAAGAAAGAGATGCCAAGAAGAAAGCACTGCCCAAGAGTAAAGGACCATGACTCGGGGCTGCCTTCTCTGCAAGGAGCCCCTTTAGGTGCTGACAGAGCCTGGCTCACTGCCACAGCTCATTACAGATTACTAACCCTGCCTGCTTTCTTCCCTCCCACCTGACTCAGAAGGTCCACAAGGTGTGGCCTCCCCTCTGAGTCCAGGCCTGCCCAGTCAACTTACTTTGACGGAGGGAGGATAGGGCCACCTCAGCCTACAGGCCCTCGAGTGATGGCCCTCCTTGTCTGAGTCAGAGCTCAGCTTCCCAGGGCTGGCCAAAGGGGCCAGGCAGACTCCCAGGCTCTGCTGGTCTGGAAGGCCCATCCCTCCTGGGACCTGGAGCTGCCCCCTTCCCACCAACACACACAGACCACGAAAGTTGCTAGGAATGAACTCCAGCCCCGAAAGCTCACTCTCAGCCCCACTGAGGCAAACCTCCATCCTCACACAGGCTGGGGCTTCGTCTGCACCTGCGCCCTGGTCAGGTAGCCTGGGCTCACCTGCACCTGTGGGCAGCACAGGTGACACACAAAACCTTCACAGGACTGTCAACACCCAGGGGCCCTTGAAAGCAGGACACCTAAGTGGCGCCTCGAAGGGTCTAATAGCCCTCTCTGCAGAAGGGCTTAAACCCTGTGCATAAAGCCTCGGGATATCCCTGCTGCCTTCAGTGGACAGGCTAGCGCCGCAAAGACGAGGAGGTCTGCAGTGCTGGGGTTGAGAGCGCCAGGATCAGGGTGGGGCTGGGGAGAGGGCTTGAGTCAACAGCTCCTGGAAGAATGTCCTAAGGGTTAGAAGAGATGTGCCTTAACGGAGCCGTCCCTGGGCCTGGAGATGTTCAGAAGAACACTGTCAAACATTTTATGCCAAAAACATTCTCTGGTCAAATACTGATGGAAATGTGGGGCTGACGAGAGGGAAATACGTTTCTATGCTGCGGGACTTCTCAGAGCCTTCACAGTGCTGGGGGTTGCGGGGGTGGGGGCATTGTGTGTCTCCAAGGGAAGGACAGTCTTTTGCTTTCCAGACAGATTTGACCCCAAAGCCCTTCCCCCAGCCTCCACAAACCATGGTTTCACTGTAAAGCCATGTCTGTCTATCCCTGGAGGAAGAGGGAAAGATAACGGCCGCCCTCAGACTCTGACCTGGAGTGGGACAGCCATAGTCCTCTTGAGGGAGTACAGGCACAACGCAGGACGGCTTCTGGACATCCCTCTGAGGGGCCCAAGAGCTAATTCTCATTCTCACAATGAGGGGTATGTCTCCTGTTCTGGAGGTGGAGTCCCACAGCTCCTACACTGCTGTGAACTCAAATTCCAAGCTAATCTTGGCAGGGAAGACCCCCACACCACCCAAGCCCCCACTCCCTCTAAGAGCAGCCTTCCTTGGTACCTAAGAGGAGAGCAAAGGGGCTCAGCCAAGAGCCCCCGGAGTCTCTCTTCAAAGACATGTAGTTGTTGCCACAGATAGGGGGTTGAAACTAAAGCTCCCAGGGCGCATATTCTAGACCGAGGCCTTTAAAAAACTGCACAAAATGTCTGTGCCTGCTTTGGCCTGGCACCTTTACCACCAGCTGAGAAGCTGAAGAGCCCCCATGGGCGTCCAAGACACCTCCGGGTGTCGCTCCTGCCCTCGTACACAGACTCTGCCATCTTTCTGCTCCTGGGGCCAGTGTTCCACTCAGAACCCTTGGCTTATCTTCAGCTTCCAGAGCTGAGGTTCCAGGGGCACAATGGGCTTCTGTGCCCCCATGTCCTCAACCCCCCCGCCCAAATCCCAGCTGCATTCATGGTGTTTTGCTATTGTGGTGGGAGCAGCCTAGGGGTGGTGCGGGAGGGGGTGGGCTCTTGGCACCGGGACCCGCGCAGACAGGCCGTGGTCAGCGGTCAGCATGCAAGTCACATCCGCAGGCACTGCCACCAGGCCTGCCAGGCCTTGTAGAGAATGGCGATGCTCCTGAGTCCCTGAGTCCCTTCACAGAGTCCCCTCCGGCCCACACATGATTTGCTTCTCCAACCAGCCCCTCGGTGGCATTCAGGTGGGGGGTATTTTTTCATGCCTTCTCAGCCAGTTGCTATTTCGGAGCCATATTAGGTCACTGGCTAAGCCCTGGACGCAGGAAAGCCCAGGAGCACAGCTGGGGCTCCAAGAGGCTTTAGGAGGCGAAGTGGGTGAGGGGTGAGAGTGAGTGAGTTGAGAGCCCAGAAAGCCATCCGGAAGTCAGCCAGCACAGCCCTCCAGTCCCTCCAAGAAGCCACTGGTCTGTCAGCGTAGGAGAAGCCCCTCTTACCTCCCCCAGCTCAGCCTGTCTGCTTGCGTACGTATCTCTCAAATCCCATCCTAAGGGGCAGCAGAGACTAAATTCAACGAATGTGTAAACTGAGGCCAAGGCAGAGACAAGGCATTCTCCCAAAGTCAGGTCATAAGAGACTTCCTTCTACCATTGTTCTGCATAACCTTTATCAGCTTCTTTTACACTGGCCCTCCTCACAAGGGAAGCTGGGGTCAGCAGCAGCAAAGTGACCAGAAACAGGTTTCACTGAGATCCAAATGAGATCTCATGGAAATGTTAGACATTTCCAAAAGAAGTCACCACTTCCTACTCCTACAGAAGACTTTGGATGGCTCCAAACTTCCAAGCCTCTCAGCAGAAACCCCCATTCAGGGAAGAAGGCAACCATTGGGTAGGAACTGGAGGAGGCTAGTAGAGGATGTTTAGGGACACCCTGCCCCACTCGACCCGTGAGGGGTGAGAGAGTTCATGGTCACATGCGTCATGATCACTGTCCTCCTTGGGATTCCCACAGCACCTGCACGAAACTACCTACCACTCACGTTGTAACTAACAATCTTGTCTGTATTTCATCTGGGGCCCTCACTGATCTGTCCCTGCTTCCCCAAGGGCACACACAGAACTCAACAAATGTTTGGTAAGGTAACAACTAAAAAGACCCAGGTAGTGAGGAAACACCCAGAACCTGTACTCCAGTTGCCCGTCATTGGAGCCAGTTCCCTGAAGAGGTGGCAAGTCTCTTATAAGAGAGAGGATTCCCAGCCAAGAATAACTCCTCCCGTGGAGAGAGTGCTTTACAGTTTACAAAGAGCTTTGGTAGACAAATGCTTTCACTTGGCCCCAAAGGGTGGCTCTTCAGACCCATCTCCCTGCGCTATGCCCAACAGACCCAACACAGGTCAACCAGTCCTTCTCTCAGCTCACGCGGTACTGACCCACTTCTACGCCTCAGGTCAGCATTTTATGTCCACATCCTCCTCTGGCAGAGTTGAACACATTATGGGACCAGAAAGGGAAACCCTCTGCCTTTCCCCTCTCATCCTAGCACACTCGCACTTTCACAGGCCCTTGTCCCTGACTCATTCAGGACTCTGAGTCTCCTAAACCAAATGCCATGCTCAGGCCCAGAAGGAAAACGAACCTTCAAGCGTGTCCTCTCCTCCACCCCTTCCCCCTGCACACTTGCAGGGGGAGCTGCCAGAAGACAGATGAGTGAAGGCCACAGAAGGGTATCTGCAATTCCCAAAAGAGACCAGAGTGGATGGGAGGGGAGGAGGAGGAGGAGTCCAGCTGAAAGGAGAGAGGAGTGGTATCTAGGAAAGCTCTGGAGAAGACCTCTGAAAAGGGGCTGGGAGGTCCTGGCAATCTCTGTATTTATCTGGCGGGGAAGACACGCTGCCCCTTCCACTTTGTAACCGAATCCACCCAACAGGCAGACTTTGCAAAGCAGCCAGCCCAGGTTTCTGGAGAAGGCACTGGGCAGCTGAAACCTCTCCCCCAGGCTAGCCCCCCTCCCAAGAGCTCAAGAGGATTTCCCTTTCATTTCCTTCCAGTCTGGGAGGGCGGGGGACAGCACAGTCTGTGGGGTCAAGCCCTCAAAAACCACTTCCTATGTGGCTGGGGGAGGGCAAGCAGCTGGAGGATATATCTGGGGGTCCCTGTGTAAGAACAGCAGGAAAAGCCCTGCTCTCCAGGGTGCCCTTTGGGTCAGCCACCACCGAGGTCGGAGGAGAAAAGATTTCAGGCCCCTGCAGAGAAGCTCAGAGCAGAATCTGCACTCCCGGTCCCAGCGAGCGGTGGCCAAGAGGGGGATGGGGCTGGGCGTGGGAAGGACACTTGGAAGGGGCTCTCCGCCCTGGCCGCGCCCGGGCTGTCTGGAGAGAATCCGGAGCCCCCCGCCCAGCCCGGGCTCCCCCCAGTTCCCTTCAACAGGGCGCTCCAAGCTGGGAGAGGGAGCAAGAGGGCCCCGCCCGCGCCTGAGCTGCTGGGAGCCGGGCTCAGCCGGGAGGTGACGCGCTCCCGACGCCCCGGGGACATCGGGTGGCGAGTTTGGCAGAGCTGAACGAAGCCAAGCCAAGCAGGGCCGGGCAATACCGAGCCGGGCCGGGCCAGGCCAGGAAGAGTCAGGCGGATAGGAAAAGGCCCCGCGCGGTCGACGGAGGGCGGGGGCGCGCGGGGGCACCCACCTCTCCGCGCTGCAGCTGGAAGAAGCTGTTGAGATAGCTGGAGTGCAGGGGCGAGCCCAGCTGCTCCGGGCGGCCCTTTCCGAAGGCCAGTTCTGGGGGCGCGGCGCCTGCGGGCGGTTCGGGCCGAAAGGCATCGAAGGCGCTCGCCTGGTGCGTGTCCTGCAGCGACAGGTAGACCCAGTTGAGTAGCTGGGCGGGCTGGTACACCGAAGCGGCGCTCGTGTCGATGGCCGACAGCAGGCTCATTTTGCGGCGGCGGTGCCGGCCCCTCCCCGGCCGCCCGCTTGCGCCCCCCTCCCCCGCAGCGGAGGGGCGGGCACCGGGGAGCCTGCGCCCACTGCCCACCGCCCGAGCCCCGACGGCGATCGCCCAGTGCCGCGAGCACTGCGCTCTGCCCGCAGCCGCCGCCGCCGCCGCCGCCTCCCCCCGACTGTAGCCGCAGCGCGCGCGGGCGGAGGAAGGAGGCAGCGAAAGTTGGGCAGGAAACTTTTGGGCCCGCCCCCTCCGCGCCGCCCGCCCCGCCCCGCCCGGCGATCCGCTATCTGCCTCAGTGCTGACCCCTTCGGCAGCCGCTCCCGGGGCGGGCTCCAAATGGACCACGCCCCTTATACACTGTACTCGCCTGCCATTGGTCGTCTCATTGAATATGGAGTAGTGGGGCGGGGAGAGCGAGGAATTAGGGCTCATCTGTGCTTGCCGCAGTCTGCTGGCCCGCCCATGGGCGGGCCCCTTCCAGGCCCTACCCCACCCCTAGCCCGCCCACCCGCCCTACACCCGGAGCCTGCGGGAGCTCAGGACAGCCCCGGCCTAATCAATCTGCTCTTTCTCTGCTTGGAGCTCTTCTGTCTCTCGTTCTTTCTAAATCCACTGCAATTATTTCATTTTCACTCGTTTCTCTTGCCGGATTTTTCTTCTTTTTTCATTCTCTCTCAGCTGTCTTTCAGATTAACATCTCCTGGGTCCCTGTCTCTGTCCGGCTCGTCGTCTTCTTCTGTGGTTCTCTCTTAAGTGCGTGCGTGCGGGTGTGTGTGTGTGTGTGTGTGTGTGTGTGTTTTCTATTTCCGTCCAGTCTGATGTGTTTCTCTGCCTCTCCTCCTCCCCTCCCAGACACACGTGCACACACACACGCCTCCCTCCCTCCCTCCTCTCGCTATCACCGTAGGACCCTCCCCCTCCCACTTAATTCCTTCCATCTGCGGAATCGCTTTGCGGGCCTGCTCCGCCGAGGGGGGCCCGGGTTCCTGCCCCAGGAAGGACTCCCCGCCTCCTTCCCTCGCCTCACCCCCTCCCCCTCTCCCTTCTCCTATTTCTGCTCTGAGCCGGCCTTTTCCTCCGCGCAGACCCCCCGGCCCCAGCCCAACCCGGTGCTTCGGCGGGCCGCCAGGACCCCAGATGGGACACGGGGAGCTCGGGAAGACGACTATCACCCACCTTCCAGAACGACCCAGCTACTCCAAGTATGCTTGGGGGGAACCTCCGCCCCCGTCCCCTCCTCGGCCTGACACACCCCGAAGCCCAGGGCCTTCACCCTCTCAGTCTGGGGTAGTCAGTCATCCCGCGCCTGCGCTAAGCCATCGCAGCTAACTGAAGGCGAGGTGTTTGGAGGGGACGTAGTCACCTCTCCCACCGCACCCCTGGCTCTGGAGCCATTCCACCGGCCGTTCAAGTGCCAAGTTGGCAACCCTCCAGCTCAGTGACCTCCTCATGGCGCCTAACCTCAGCGAACAAGCCTATTTTCTCCTCCGTAAAATGAGGATGGTCACCATCCTTCCTCTGGGGATGTTTATGAGCTGACCAGTTTGAGTTTGGTAAGCAGAAGACATTCCATAAAAGTCAACCTTCACAAGAATTTCTCTCACTACCTACGCAGAGAGCATCTGTGGGTTTTTGGACCTGAATGGTCTTCAGGGATGTGTCCCTCTTTCCCACCATATCACCAACCAGGAGCCCCTTCCATAATTTTGTCTCAGATCATTCGATGATGTCAAAGATTTTGTCTATCAAACAATCTAGGATTATTAATACCGATGATAGTGCATATCCCAGGTTTGTTTTAATCTATGTTTCTTTATCAGAGACCTATCCCTTTACATTTTAAATCATGTTTAGTCTATTTGTTTAAGCAGAAGGTACACTTTTTTTTTTTTTTTTTTTTTTTTAGAAATAATTGTAATAACTCCTGGAAATATTTGGAGTCATCTCTGGAACTCTACTACTATCTTTAAGGTTCTAAGATGGGAGGAACGGGAATTGGATTTGAAACCACCAATTTAGACTTTCCCTGGACATTTTAGAGAAAACTGCTGTTCAGAGAGGGGGCATCTTCCAGTTGCACAAGCAGGCAGCTGGGGAGCACAGAGGAGAGACCCTGAAGCACCCAGGCCCAGCCCCGAGCTCTCCGTCTCTGGCCCCCACTCTCCTTCTGGGTGAAGGGAGTCCTGTTATGTTGTAGTGCTGGCATTTTTCCCCAGTGTGGGTTGCACATTCACACTGCTTCACAGGCTGGGCAGGTCCCACCAGGTATAAGGCAATAAATGGGAAGTAGTGAAGTAGCCTCATGGAGAAGGGCTAGCTACTCAAAATCTTTCTGTCATGGTTCTCAGCCTGAAACTCTGAGTCTGTCACCTGCCTAGAGAGACATCTGCTTGGGGGCTCCCTGCTCTTCAATGATTTGATGCTGTGAGGGCTCTTGTCATACCTGGCAACAATGCTGGTGGCCTCTGCCCCTTTTACCCCCTCCCCCCACCCACCCCTGCCCCATAGTTCCTACACAAGGCCTGCTGCATCAAAAGTAGATGATCCCCAAATGTTTGCTAGGTGGAGGGCTGGATGGAGGGTTGGAAGGGTGGCCAATTTTCCTCCCCTTTGAAACCTGAATGGCTCCTCTGGTCTTATACTTTGCTTCCTCCTCTTGCCCACAACACACCTGCCCAACATATACTTACTTACTTATACCTGCCCAACATATACTTACTTACTTATGCCCTGTAAGTAATCAATAAGTGTGAACAACTGCTGGGTAGTTTGCCTGAGTAGCAGCTGGTTGCCGTGAGGTCAGTCCCTCGGCCCATCCTAGAAGAGTCCCTGAAATAGCATGTCCCGTGGGATGGGAGGCGATGGAGGCAGATGGCCAGATAGGTATCAGGGGCCTGGGTACCAAGCTCAAAAGACCCACCTAGGCCCAAGCTCTGTGCCTCCCTTGTTCCCCTCATGTACACATCAAGAAGCCTAGCATTTAATGTCAGAGGTCTTAAGCCCAAGCCTTCACTTCAAAGAGAAGGAGGCACCATATTCCAGAGAAGGAAAGAGACTTGCCTGAGCTCAGCCAGGAAACCTAATGGCTAAGCTACCTTCTCGTAATCCACCCACATTCCCATTCCCCCTCACTGGTCCCCATCTGGCAGTCTCCTGGTGCAGCATGGCCCCAGACACACAGGTCAGAGGGTACTCCCGGGTGAGACTTAGGTCCCTGCCTCCTTTCTTTTCTGGTAATTCTGTCCACCTCATGGTTTCCAGAATGGGACAATGGAGAAAAAATGGGATTTGGAGAGCAGAGACCTGGCCATGAGGCCTTGGGCAAGTCTCTGCCTTCTCTGTAAGCCTCCATTTTTCTCAACTACTGGCTGACTTGGTCAAGTGAGGATACAAATAGGAAGACGGTGCTTTGCTAACTCTGAATAAGCCATCATTCAAAAGGAAAGTGTGGTATTAATAATTTAAGCAAGAGAAATATTCAGTTTATCTGGAGGGGTGGTTAGAAGGAAAAGCGTGCATGGAGGGGAGGGTCTGTCCCTCAAGTTCCCCAGACAACAATCTGATAGATGTTTGGGGGAGTTTCAAAACAAGAGCTTTGAGTTCAGAGAAGCAAGAGAAATTTTGGAAAGAAGGGCATGCAGAAGTCTTCATGCAACAATCAGCCTTCAGTTTGGTGTTGAAAGGCACCAGACAGGAGCCGAGGAAGAAGAGGGGGCCTCACGACCCCATGCTAACTGATTAGTGCTAACTGATGCTGCTTATTTCTCTAAAGCACATCAATCGCATGGTAATTTACAAGCCTTAACCCTCTTGAACCTGCCCCTACTCCATGCCCCAGGAATAAACAGCGAAGTGCACCCTGGGAAGGCTGAGTGTTGTCTCTCCTCCAGGCCAGGACTAGGCATTGGGTTCCTTTGGACTGTGTGTTGACACAGAAGGTGTCAGTTTACAGCAGTGATAGCAAAATGGCAAAGAGTCTCCCTGCACACGCCACTGCCCCATCCCCCCACCCAGGACAGAAGTCACTGAGTACAGAACTCTTTCCCGGACATGACTTCAGACCCCTTCTCAGCACGGCACTCTGTCACCGTGAAGGATGGAGTGGACCCGGAAGATGAAGACTGTTTGCTATCTCCTCTTCCCCGTGGACGTGGCGTGTGCTTCTTACAGGGCCATATGACTGCTAGCTCAAGTTTAGCATCTTCGTGCAAGGCTCTGACAGCCAAACCATGGGGGCAACCTGACCAGTTCAGTCCCCAGCCACAGACTCTTGACTCTTGATAAAAGAACCACAAAAGATGAGGGGATCCATGAACCTTCAACTCAGTCAGCCACTCCGTGTAGGTTCTGAGCTGTGGAGAGTGCCTGGGCCTTTGGAGATGGTCTGTTTCCCAGCTATGACTTTGGTGAGTTGATTATCCTCTGCTCAACAGTTTGCTCATGTGCAAAACCTTGTCCCTATTACTTGAACCCCAGGACACAGGAGGGCATTGGACACTCTGACAGCCTTGGCCACTGGAAGGCTCTCAGAGGATGCTTGCTGCGTTTCAAGGCTGGACAATGGGCATGAGCACGAGGGGCACCAGCCTGGATGTCAGAAGCCTCAGGTTCTCTGCCCTACTGTTGTGTGTCGCCTGGGGAAGCTGGCAGTGCGCCCTGGATCGCTGGTCCCCAGAAGTCATAGGAGGAGGCCTAGTAGGCCACTGCTCCCTGAGAAATAGCCTTCAGAAAAGTGCCAAGGCAGAGATGGGGCCATCCTCACACAGAAGCTAGAGGAAGCCATGACTCTCCTTTCAATTTCCTACCTACTTTTCCTTAAAATATAGCGACAACAATAACAACAAGAAACAAACAAACAAAAAACGAGCTATATACATTTTACCAACAGCCCCTTAGGGGCTCAATCTCTGAAGATACCCTGGGCCTCCAGGGCTGGAAAGAAGACACCTGGTCACTCAGGACCAGTGATGAAAATATGATCCCATTCTCTTGTGGAGGACATGAGGGAGTGGCTCTTGAATATCCATGTATTTAGACTTATGAAGCATCTGTTTGGAAAATGGAAATTAAAACACTCACTCTGAAGTTGAGTGCACAGTGCTGTCTATATTGTTTTGGGAAAAGTCTTGCCCATATCAAAGAATGGAGAAAGCTGGATGATGGGGACTTTGGGAGGGGCTCAACCTGCCCCTCCAGGCACCCCTTGACCTTTCTTGCCTGCTTAGACAATCTTTCCATGGCCGCCCACTGAGTAAAGTCCAAACACTGAGCATGATGTCCAAGGCCCTTTGGGTCTCTGGCTGTTGGCCACTTTTCTATCCTAATTGCCAGCCCAAACTACCTTCTAGCTCCTAAGCCCCATGTGCCACCTGCCCTCCGGCAAAATGAGACAACCAGCCTTTCCCATTCAAGCAAGGCCTTCCTTGCCTTAGGCCTTTGCACATGCTGTTCCCTTGCCAGGAAGAGCCCCCACTGTTAGTCTCTTGGCAGTCTTCTCTCACCCTTCAAAACCTAGCTGAAAAAATGACTTTCTCAAGAAGAGTTTTGTAATCATAACCCCCGTTCTCACCCTCACAACCACCCATTTGATAGTCTCTTTCGTTCTTGACTAGAGGGTGTTCAAATGACATCACGATGTTCACAGAACAGTCAGTCCTCCCTTCCCACCCGCTTCCACCCGGCAACACCACTGGACTATGAGCTCCTTTGGCTGGCCCAGCACTGGAGCAGAGCATACCCTCTGTTTACTTAAGGAAGGAGTAAATAAACTCAGCAAGCCTTTGTGGTTTGTGGACTCAGAGACAGGAGACTGTCAAATCTGGTCTGGAACAGCTCAGAGACTCGAGGATTGCAGAAACACAGGAGGGCCCTGGCAAGAAGGGTCACTGTTCACTCCGCGTCCATGTCCTCCCTCCATTTCCCAGCCTCCCTTGCAGCCGGGAACTGCATGAGACTCGTTCTCGACAACCGGACAGTGAGTAGAAGCAGGGTGTCTGTAACGAGGCAGTACAACGAGGTGTGGCTTCTCCGTGGCTCGTCTCTCCCATTCTGGAGGCGGGAAGTGACCGACTCCAAAACAGAAGAGGGCAGATGGCTGAATCAGCGCTGTGGGAGATCTGGGGCAGAGAACTTCCCAGACTGTGATGGGCACTACGGACAAACTCTCTGGTGTTCGACCACTGAGACTGGGGGCTCATTCACCACAGTAGCTAAGTCTGCTCTAACTCCGCTCGTGGAGGGACTCGAAGATGATCTGGCCCAAAAAACCTCATTTTGCCCGTTCGAAAACTAGTATTGAGAAGAGGAAAATCATGTGGCTTCTGATTCTGTGATTTTGGTTGGCCTGAATCATTAGTGGGTGGCAGCTGTCCCATCTTCTGATGTTCAATACCAACCTTGTCTCTCTCCCTCAGCCCAGGTGCACGGGAGGTCATTAACCATAGCCCTTGCTTTGTAACATTATTTTGTAATTAATTATCTGTGAATTTAATCAACCCCCATGAACAAATCAGCCAGCATAAAAACTAAGTCCTGGGCAATAACTTATATATACCCATGAGGTCTACCCCTAGCCAATGGCCCAGGCTCTCCAACCCGACATAAGCACCGTCTGGAACCCTTTCCTTGCCTTCCTATTTATAAAGTTCTGTCTCCTCTATGTGTATTCTAAAAATATATCTTTGATTTGTTCTTTAACATGATCAGAATGGTGTCGTGCTGTTTGAAATCTTTGTGACTTACTTCTTCCACTTCCCATGGTACTGCTAACGTTTAATCCTGTGATAGTCGTGCCCCTGTAATTCATTCATTGGGATCGCTATATATCCTAGCCCGTACTGTAACTCGGCGGCTCCTTCAGCCCCTCTCCTGCTGATGGCTCTTGCCACGATGTGGCTAGGACTCTTCCTGACATCCATCCATAAGATCATCTCCAGAGTATATGCATTTGCTGCACTGTGGAGACGTAGATGTTCACGTTTGCAAGATACTCCTCAATGTGCTGTAGCACAAGAGGTCCCGTGGGCCCACACCCTCCCCAACACTCAATCTCAGACTTTTTAATGTTGCCACATGTGTGCAGTCAGTCCGCGGCGGCAGGCTCCCTGATTTCCCCGGACCTCAGTTTCCAAATCTACCGCAGGAAAGTGATCCTCAGAGGGTCTGCAAAGCTCCCAAATTGAAGTTAATGTGGGGACTGAGTGGTGTTGGTGCAGGAGACATGAAGCCAAGGAGTAGAAGGGCGGCCTTCCTTCCACTGTGGCCCCTACAGCGGGCCACTCATCCTGGCTGAAGCCTGCAGGACCTGGCAGGACGCGCCATTGCAGAGAAGGAGCTCCTGACCCGCAGAGCTGGGTGGTCAGCTGCAATGCGAGAAGCAGAGGGAGGCAGAACATGAGCGCTCAGGGCTGGGAAAAGATTCAGGCCCTCCCTAGTGGCCAGCTCCTTGCAGACCCATGCTTGGGGGTTTTCCTGTTGGCTCGTGAAGTGATATGAAGTCACGGGTATTGTTTATCCTGGTCTCTGCAATTGATAAGACAGAGAAAAACAGCTCCAACAATAATGTGGATGCCGCCAGCCCTTCCTGCCATTTGCCTTCCTGGTTAGAGTCCTCCTCTCCTGGGCTCCTTCCTCCCTCCCCTTCCAGAGACTGTGATTCAGACCCGGATAACATTTGGGGTGGAGGAGTGGAGGGTGAGCTCCGTTCCCACCATCGTGACCTCCATGAGCTCCAAGCCCCATCCAGCCTTGGATCTTCTGTCTGTCAGAGCTCAAAAAGCTCCGGGGCGATGGTGGAACTAGAGTGGGCTCACACGCGCTCGCTAGAGCAGACTGTACGTGTTTACAGATTTTGCAAGCCCATTGTTAAACACCACTATTATTAAACAGTTAATTATATAAGATTACAATTAAATTACTTTGAACACAAAGATAATAAATACTGAAAACACATCAAGCCCTAATTATTTTATTATGCTTTACTGTGACCTAGGCTCTCCATAACAACAGCACTGTGTTTTCAGGGTGGAAATGCTATGTAATGGTGTGTGGCTACGCATCTCTTCCCAGGATACATTATTCACCTGAATATGACCTGGAAACTGGTGGGAGTATTAATACCATGGAAATCAGTGAATGTTAAAGTCAAGGACTTGTTTTTGGAAAGCTAGTTGTTAAACATTAACTAGGACACCACTGTTCTAGGCACTTCCCAAATGCTGCTCTGAGGTCCAAAGAGGGCTTGGGATTTGCCCAAGGCCACACAGTGAGCTGTAGGTGCTACGGAGATGGGGGTCCAGGTCTTCTGAAGTCTTTCACCACCAACGTACACCACACTTGTCCTGTTGATCTGTGTTACTGTAAACTCTCTAGATACACACACCACTATCTCATTTTCCCTATTTTTAAATGAAATTCTTTTACAATAGCTGTACGTTGTCACTGTCAAAAATTTAAGCCACCTGTGATCCCACCAGCCAATGATAACCGGTGTTAACATTGTGATGTACATCATTCTAGTCTTTTCTCTATCTAGTCTTTTATCTTTATCTTTTAAGATAAAACCAGATCAAAAACTGCATCAACCATTTACTGTCTGAATCCTGTTTTTGTTTTTCAACTCTGCAAGATAATGGTGACATCTTTCCAAGTCAAGAGTCATCCTTCTCCAAAAGATTGAGTGCCTCTTTCCTTGACAAGAGCTACCTTCTGCAGTCAGGCAGAATTGGTTTAAATCTCCACTCAGGCCGGTATTTGCTATGTGACTAAGGACAAGGAAAGTAACCTCTCTGTGCCTCTTCTGTAAAATGAAGACAGTACTAGCCCCTATTCCATTGCATTATCCTGAGAATTCAATGAATATGCATATTGCTCCCAACACTGCTGGGTAGAGAGGAAGCTCTGAGTAGCTATTAACTAAATTTTTTGTATTGCCTCCATGTTTCACCATGGGTTGCTTTCTACCTGTTGTGTGCTTTCTCAGGAGCTGATGCTAAGCCTGGAGCACGAACAATTAAGAGGAGTGAAATTGTGCTGAAATTGACACCATCCAAACAGAACTCTTGATTACCTGCAAATCTGCTCCCTCCCCATGGTAACCCATGTCAGTAATCAGCACTGCTGTTCCCCAGCAACCCAAGCCAAAAACTAAGTCATTACTAATTCCTCCCTCTCTCTCCCTTTACATCTAATTCATTAATAAGTCCTGTCCATGCTGCTTCTAAAATATATCCCATGTCTGCCCATCTGCCTCTGTCTTCACCGCCAACATCCCAATCCAATCCTCTATCCTTTTGTGTCTGGATTTGTGCGGCACCCTCCTCGCCGGTCTTCCTGCTGCTCCTCCTGCTTCCCCCCACGCCTCCCACAACAGTTTTACACTCAAGGGCCAGAGCAATGTTTTAAAAGCTGTGTAGCGGCGTCTGGGTGGCTCAGTGGGTTGAGCTGCTGCCTTTCGCTTGGGTCATGATCTCGGGGTCCTGCGATAGAGCCCCACATCAGGCTGTTTGCTCGGCGGGGAGCCTGCTTCTCTCTCTCTCTCTCTCTTCCTGCCTCTGCCTACTTGTGATCTTTCTCTGTGAAATAATAATAATAAAAAAAAAACTTAAAAGCTGTGTAACCTGTAGGTTACAACCAATTACTGGGTGTGAAATCAATTTAGTGGGTCATGACCTGATTTTTGTTTTAATGAAATAGAAGAATTGGGACTATCAGAATACATGGCTCCAAATAGCTATTGTTTTGTGACACTTTTGTTTGATTTTGATGTGTTCGAAAAACATATGTTTATATACATACCTAGTGTACCTGGTCATGACATAACTTGTATTTCTTTCTTTCCGTGTGTGTGTGTGTATGTGTGAGATAGGCACACTTAACGTAAGATACACACGCTTAACAAATTTTTAAGTGTACAATACAAAATAGTGAACTGTGGGCACTCCACTGTATGCTAGATCTTGAGGATTTATTCATCTTGTATCCCTGAAACTTTGTATCCATTTCCTCCTCCCCTTGGCCCCTGACAACCATGGTTCCACTCCGCTTCTGTGAGTTTGACTATGTTGGGGTCCTCGTGTAAGTGGTATCAAGTAATAAGTGTCCTTCTGAGCCTGGCTTAGTCCATTTAGCACAATGTCCTCAACATGTATTTCTGAAGCTCTTGTTTTAAAACATCTATCAGATGCCACTCCAGTGCCGTTCAAACTCCTCCGACAGCTTCCACCTGCTCAAACCACGCCCAGAGTCATTACCGTTCCCACAGGCCCTGCAGGACCGCCTCCCGTCTCATCTCACCTTCTCTTTTAGACGCTGGCCTTATTTTCATTCTTCTAACATCCTCAGTTTGCTGGCCCCTCAGGGCTTTGGTATGAGCTGACTCTGCTGTCTGGACCGCTCAGCCCCAATTTTGTGCCTGGCTTCACACTTCATACGGGCTTCACTTCAAACCTTGCCTCCCTGCTCATGTATCTATTCACTTAGGTGCTGGCTGTGTCCACCCCCCACTCTACCCATCTCCAAACCAGGATGTAGCCCCCTGAAGATGGGGGCCTTGCCCAGCACACAGTATGCTGCCTGGCACACAGTAGGACATCATTTCCTGTTGCTGGGTCAATGCACTGACCTCAGCACCTAGGGCAGCCCTTGGTGACTTCTCACACCCGGAAGTGAGCTTGTGGTTCTCCCTGAGCACATTTGCACAGCTGTCCTTATGAACTGCTACCTCACTCACCCCCCTCCAAAATAGATAAGGGATGCCATAAGGTCATAGAGCGAGTGTGCAGAATGAGGAGAGTGGCCACTGTCCCCTGCTGCCCCTGGGATCCCCGGCCGGTAGCCAAAGGCCCTGTCCTTGAGCCTACTTCAGGCCCAGCCCTGTGGGAGTTCAGCTCTCCTGAACCTTTATCTGATGGTTTGACACCTTTATTCCTTTTAGCTTTGTTCTTTTATTCTGCTTGATTGTATTTCACTTAGGCTGTATTTCATAGCATTTCAGTATTTTGTAATAACAGTCCACAGCTTCTGTGTTCCGGCGAAGGCTAATGATTTACTAGGAGATCTCGAGCTTCGGTCATTTTTCTTCTCCCTGCATCTCCCTCCTTCCCCAGTGAAAGTTCTCTCAGGCTGATTCCTCCCCTGTGCCCCGCTGGCTCAGGAAGAAGGCACTATACTCCCTGGGCCTTCCAGGTGAGTTTCAGGGTTTGCCACAGCTCCCCCCACCCACCCTATAAGAGCTGATGTCCTTCCGGAAGATCCCTTCCTTCGTGGGCCCCAACTCCAGAGCCTCGGCAAAACCTCCTTGAACCTTAGTGTTCTCATCGGTGCCTTTGGCACTGGGATCTGTGCTGTGCCTACTACCTAAACCTGAGGCGATCCAATTAAAATAACAGTGAGCACTGTTTGTGGAGTCTGAGGCTCAACCTGGTTGTGAGCAAGTATGCACAGTCCAAGCAGAATGCACTCTCACTTATCCCGCGGACGCTCCTGTCCCGAAGCTGACCTGGCTGGTGTTGAGTCCTTTCCCCACGCTGGTCCCCCTCCTCAGGCTGATACTCTTCTCTCAGCCATGCTCAGGCCTGGCCCTGCCCTCCCAGCCTCCCGGGCCACCAACAAGGCTTTCGGACGCATATGGCCGCTCCAGCCTCCTCACCTTCCTTCACCGTATCTGGCAACCCTACTTCAGAGGTTTCCTCAATTTGCTTTGGGTCAATCACCTACATCACATTCTGCCTTGGTTTCATTTTCTGAAAGGAAAATGTAGCAGATAATTTTCAAGAAAGTTACGAGACTGAAAAAAAAAATGCTTGAGAAAGTCCAAAACAGTATGACTCATGTAGGAGGTGGAGCACATCTTATTCTCCCCCAGGTCTAGAGGTGGTGCCTGTGTCCTCCACTGTCCCCAGCCGAGCTTCTCACCCAGGCTCTTCCACCCCTTTAAAGCCCCTGCTTGGTGAGCTTCCTGGCATTGGTCATGCCACCTTGCCTCACTCTGTGCTCAGCTGCCTGCGTGTCCCATCGGTCCCTAAAGAAGTCATCTTCCCCATCCTGTGGGCTGCCATCGGCCTGAGCAGCTGAGCCTCAGAACGAGCACAGGCCTCAGTTTGCTCAGGACAATCCAGGCCCATGCCTGTTACTCCTCTGTACACTGTAGATCCAGAAAGCCTCCTTTCCCTTGCAAAAGTAGACAATCGATTATAGGCTGACCCATCACCACCCTAGCTTTCAGTTCCTTGACTGCTTCATCTGCAGGGACCATCACCACCACTGCCTTCTGTTCCCCATACTTTCCCCACCACCACCAGCCATACTCTGGCCATATTACCCTGAGCCACCCCACCTCTGACGGTGAGAATGCAAACATCAGTCTTTGACCATAACTGCTCTCATTCTGACTAACCCAGCGTCTCCTACTCCCCTTTTCCCCTTTTTTTTTTCCTCCACTACCTTCCATATCTTGGCACAGCTTATCAATCACCCTGATAGACATCCCTCTTGTCCCGTTGGCCCTGCTGTCTCACCTGGGTGAGAAATTCCCAGGACAGGTTCCTTCATCATCAGCCTTCTCTGGACTGGTCTGGGCCATCAGGGGCTGCTGGAGAACCTCACACCATTGGACAGTCTGAAGTCACTAAATGTTTGGTCTTGGCCATGGCGGGTTGCTTCTGGAGGCTTGCCCTGGCTGCAGTGTGGAGCGGAGACTGGAGGGGCGGGCCTGGCAGGCAGGAAACCAGACAGGAGTAATCCATTCACCAAGACTTGACTAAGTATCTGCTTTTGGTCGTTATCCCAGTCATCATTAAAGCTTTAATTAATTGCATGGGCCATGAGCGAGAGCGGAAGGATGCAATCGGGAGTTATCAAAGGGGTTTGGTGGGGTTCGGGGAACCTGCAAGAGCAAAGCTCTAGGAAATCACCCAGCTCTCTGGCTTGGGTCATTGGCTTCACGGCCAGGCCTTACTGAGATTGCAAACATAGGGAGTCTTCAGGGAGGGATGAGGAACCCAGCAGGGGTGGGCTGAGTTTGGGACATCCTAAGGCCCTAGGCGAAAAGGTGGATAGGCCTGGGACTAACTGGATATTCAAGTCTTCAGGAAAGATATCTGGGCTGAGGTTCCAATATGGGAGATTAAAGAAGAGATTAGAGCAAGATTGGACTAAAATTTCGCTCTGCAATGATTACAACTTATCAAGCCCATCCCATCAGACATTAGACACTTACAGACCCCACCTCATCTGCTCCCACGGCCACCCTGGGACAGCAGTCACATCATTTCCCAGTGTGGGAGAGACACACAGAGGTATCAAATGATTTACCCCAAAGTACACTTGGATTAAGTGGTGATCCAATGAAGAAACTGTTCTAATATCCAAACCCGGCTTCTTTCCATGGCCTCTGAGTTTAGCAGGATCATGGGACTCTTGACCCAAACACCAACCCAAATACCCACAACACACCAGGGAGGGAGTCGAGGTCCAAGACAGGGAGCCCTGTGGGACCTGGCACGGGCGCTTGGTAGGCGCTTTCTAAATGATGCTGGATTGGAATGTGCTAGTGAGTCCTGCCAAAGCCCATGGGCGTGGGCAGCTTGGAATCTGAGGCTAGTCAGTTGTGATCCCCATGCACTGCTCAGGACTGGTTTGCCCCGGCATGGCCTAGGAAGATCCCGAGAGTCCCACAGGGGTCAGCTGTAAGTCAGCTGACCAGAAGGAGCTGCCGCTGCAGAATCTCTGGAGCTTAGGAGCTGAGCAGCCCCCATCTTCCATTCCCTGCATCTGCCTGCCTCACACCTCACGCGTGTTATTGTCCTTAGCCTGAGCTGACGGTGCTGGAGACTTGATTTTGCTCGGGGAGCACAGTTTATCCTCTCGCAGAGGGGAGGCAATGCTAACTCCCAGCCCCCATCATCCTCCCAGCACAAACCACTGCCCCTCGTTTGGTGCAAACAGGCTTAGCGGAAATTCTGTTTACTGGTGGGCATGCTCCAAGCAGGTCAACCGCTCCTGACCCCCCCATGGTGTCCAGGAGCCACCCCCCTCCCTTCTCTGGAGCCTTCACGTCAAAGTCATCCTCTGTACCTGTGAAGGGGAAATGGATTTGTTCTGCCAGAGGAGGTTTGACCCAAGGGAGGACCTACTGGCCTCTGGATCATTATCATCGTCATCATTAAAGCTTTAATTAATGGCACAGTGTGAACTTGTTTTTCAGAATTGGTCACTGCCCTGGGAATTTGTAATCTGAGACACATAGACTTGTTCAAGATGCTAGTAATAGAAAAGTCATTTACAAACCTCAGGCAAAGTTCGGAACTACACAGATGGAAAGAATCTGAATTTAAGGTTGGAGACTGATTATATCTTCGATACGCCACCAAAAGCATCAGTAACAAAAGAAAAAAATGGATAAATTGGACTCCACCAAAATTAAGATTTTTGTACTTTAAAGGATACCATAAAGAAAGTGAAAGGGCAACCCACAGAATGGGAGGAGACATTTACAAATCGTACATCTGATTAGAAATCTGTATGTAGAACATATGAAGAACTATTGTCGCCTATTAATAAAAAGACAAATGACCATTTAAAAAAATGGGCTAAGGATCTGAATGGACATTTCTCCAGGGGTACCTGGGTGATTCAGATGGATAAGCATCAGACTCTTGATTTCAGCTCAGACCAGGATCTCAAGGTGGTGAGAACGAGCCCTGCATCAGGCTCTGCATTCAATGGGGAATCTGTTTAAGATTCTCTCTCTCCCCTCCCCCTATATCTCTCCCCAACTCTGTTCACTCTCTCTCTGTCTTAAAAAGAAAAAATGAATAGACATTTCTCCAAAGAAGACCTACAAAGGCCAATGAGCACATGAGAATATGCTTCACATCATTAGTCATTGGGGAAATGCAAATCAAAACCACAATGAGCTTCCACTTCACGCCAGCTTAGGATGGCTGTTTTTTGAAAAAGGAAAATAACCAGCATTGGTAAGGATGTGGAGAAACTGGGGGTGGGAATGGAAAATGGTGCAGCTGCTGTAGAAAACAGTTTGGCGGCTCCTCAAAGACGTAAACACAGAGTTACCATATGACCCGGCAATCCTAGGCAGATGCCCCAGAGACCTGAGAACAGGGGCTCCGACAAACACTTGTCCACACATGTTCACAGCGGTCCTCTTCCCAGTAGCCCAAAGGTGCAAACAACCCAAATGTCCATCAGCTGATGAATGGATAAGCAAAATGTGAAGATCACTGAGCCATGGAAAGGAATGAAGGTATGAAGCATGCTACAACATAAAGCTTAAAACATTCTTCTGAGCGCAAAAAGCCATACGCCTGTGTGATTTCATTAATACAAAATGTCCAGAACAGGCGAATGGATAAATATGGCGAAAGCAGTTTACGGGTAGCCAGGAGCTGGGGAGCGCAAGGGCAAGGATGGGGAGTGCTTGTTAATGTGTGTGGAGTTTCTTTTCCAGTGATGACAGTGGCCTGGAACTACAGGAGGGTGATGTTTGCACACGCCTGACTACACTAAGAAACCACTGAATTGTATACCTTAAAAAGATGAATTTATGTTTGTAGGTTATATCTCAATTTTTTAAAAAAGATTGAGTGTGCATTCTCAGAACCTGCGGGGACCCATTCTCCAGTGCTCCCAAAGGGCGAATGCAGACCCTTGCTTGTTGCCTCCATCCCGGGCTGTGTCGAAGGAACAGGACAGCAGGGGTGCTGGAAGGCGGACGTGGAACAGGAGCCTTCTCAAAGTAGCTTGAGCGAGAGGGAAAATTTGCCAGAGAGATCCAGGAATAGCTCACTTTACCTGAGGGGTGGCAGGGCTGGACTCTGAAAGAGTGAAAACAGGAAGGGAAAACTGTCAGGACCCAGGGCAGGGCCCCTCCCAGCCTCCCTCGGAGCAGGCCCCAAGCTTCCCGGAGGCTTATGTAAGAGTCCTCAGGACTGCCCTTCAAAGGTTCTGTTTACCTTCAGCGCTCAGCCCGGCTAACATCGGACCCTGACCATCGATACTCCAGTTCCAGGAGACACAGTCTGGTTGGTTCAGTTCAACTTCTGCATTGATTCCCCCAGGGTCAAAAGTCCACCCACAGTCCCATTAGTTGGACCTCAGAAGAGGCTGGGGGAAGTGGGCCGCTCCTTCTGTCATCTCTAGGCAGTGTGACAGGCAGAGCAGAAGAGCCCCTGAGCTCATGACTCCTTCATGCTGTGTCTTTTGTCTCTGCTTCTCTCTGTGTGTCAGCTTTCTTCTCTCACTGCAACCTGGTGCTCTCCATGTGGCTTCCAGCAGCTCCAGATCTACACGCCTTCAAGAAAGAAAGAAGCTTCCATTTTCAACATGATAAGTCCCAGAGCAGAACCCTGGTTAGCCCAGCTCAGATCATGGAGAAGGTCAGGAGGTCAACAGAACCCTGGGGAATGGCGAGGCACTCCCACAAAGGCACGTAAATGGGGTCAGGACAGTTTCCAAGAAGTGGGAGTGAAGTTAGAACTGCAGGTCTTCTAGAGGGTTCATAAAAGTTGGAGGCTGGGGATGGGGTAGGACCATTGCCCTAACTGATCATTATGTGAGGGTGTCTTAGAGGAAGGCAGGAGTTTGAGAACGTTTCTGTGATAGAAGAGTTACCATCTGGTGCCTTCAAAGTTGCAGGGTTATCAGAACAAAAGATTAATAACCATCTCAACCCAACCTGATGATCCGGGGAGCCTCGAGGGAAGCTTTCACCACCAAAGCTCCATAAGACACACATCTGTTAAGAACCTGGCGTATGGGTGCTCACGCTTTCCCGCAACAGCTCCCCAGATGAGATCCTTTCCCTGTCTCTCAGATAAGCCAAACTGAGGCTCTGAGGGTCAAAGTCCCTTATGCCGGTAGAGCAGGAGTCACTGGTGGACTTCCGGCCCCAGCTTGGATTCTTCCTGTTGCTGTGTACTGCTTCCCGCTGTGCAGACCCCTGAAGCGAGGAGAGGTCCGGGCTGCGGCTCAGTGTGGGGCCTCATTGAACGTGACCAGATGGGGGCGGCCGGGACCTCAGGACTACTGCCACAGGGCATGTGGCCATTGCCGGGCACTCCAGAGCTCCCGTGGGAGGCAGGCGGGGTGTTTGTGCTTCTGGGAGGTCATATCCTCCAAGTAAACACATCCGTGAGGGAACTGGGGCTCCTCCCTGTGACTGAGACTGTTTGATTGGCTTCTGGGCAGTAAACTGCAGCTGGCCTAGAGACTGGCGGATCCTTCCGGAGAAGCAGCCCATCCGCAGCTCCAGCATCTCCGAGATGCCTGCCCGAGGACCGCACCCAGCCCCTTACTCCAGACGTCGGGGCCCTTCCGTGGCCATGATGTGAGAGACGACAGGCCTGGCGGTGGTCAGCGTGCTCCAAGGAAGCCTTGGGGGAAATGCGAGCCCTGTTTGCACATCCCTGTGGGATTCAGATTAGGAGCAGATGAAGCAGATGTGTCATGGGAGCCCCAGAGAGGACACAGGAAGATTCCCACCCGATGTGATGAGAGACTTCTAGGGGTTAGCGATGTCTTCAGGACAAGGGCAGGTTGCTGGGTGAGGAGCGGGCTCCCTGGCGTTGGAGGGATGTGGGTTGAGATTGAATATCCCCGTGAGGACCGAGGAGGAGCAGCGTGGGTAGATTCTACGAGGTGACATCCTAGCCCTCTCCCAGCCGGAGCTTGCTGGTTCCCGTCGTCCTCTCTAGGAAGCTGTATTTCCGTTCCATTCCTTTTGTTCCAGAGAATAATGTACGTGATGAACTTTGCCGTTGGCTTCCCAGCATTCCAGAACAGCGGCCATTCCGTTCTGGCAGGACTGGCCCCACCCCAGCGCCAGGGGGAGGCTTGCGTTCACCCCAGCCAAGGAGCATGACCCCATCTCTTCCCACGGTGATAGGTGGCTGGGTGGGCAGTAACTGAGCACAAAGGCAACCAGGACTGAGCATTCTCCTGGACACAGCTTTCAGTTGCTATGTGGGCATGGAACAGGACAAACCTCAGTGCACCCCAGGACTATGGGCCGCCAGCTGTGGGAAGGACTGCTCCCTCTCCCAGCGGGCAGGACAGAGGAGACACAGAGTTGGGATAACAGACACACTCAGCGCCCTCCCCAGAGCCCCCGTCACATCGCCAATTGGCAGCTCTGGCTTTTTTGTTTGGCTTGGTCTTGTTTTTTGGTCTGAGGCTTTTTCTGGCTGCTGGAGCCTACTGGGCCTGCTCCCGGCGCAAGCCAGAAGTACCAGGGTCAGTGGGTGGGATAAAGTGATACATGGTCCGACACTGTTCCCCAAAATTCCTCAGTGGCCATGCACTCCAGTCCTCTAATTGTCTAGATAACCCTTGATGGGCTATTTCCCTTCCCAAGTCAGTTTGCCATTTTCCTACTCGTGTTTCCTGGGATCACGTCCCAAATAAACCACTTAATCTTACATCCTCGGCTCAGGATCTGGGGGAAATCTAGCAGTCAGAACCTGGCTTGCTAATGACAGCCATCCTGAAGCCTTGTGAGAGCTCATGTAAGGATGAGGCCAGGACCGCGGGAGACGGTGGGGCAGGAGAACAAGGCAAAATGGGTCCCTGGGGACATCGATGAGCTCCAGGACCCACCCTTTGCTTCAAGTCTGCCTTTCCTCTAGACATTCCATTTCTGTGAACCACACATTTTCTTTCTAGTTTAAGCCAGCTTGAGTTGGGGCTCCTATCACGTGTACCCAAAAGCATCATGAGTGATCTCATTCACAACAAGGAGAGTCTCATTCACAAGGAGAGAGGCTCCGTGTCCTTGGAGATGGGGGTGGCTGAGAGTGAATTTTGGGTGAAACAGGGAAAAAGCATGCCGTGGAGGTGAAAGTCACATGGACCTCTCAGCGCGGCCACCCGGCAGAGCTGCTTACTTGGCGTCTCCAAGGCTTGCTCCTTCCTCTCCAAAACAGGATAGTATTACCAGTCTTTCAGGATTGTAGTGGGTTTTGAAAATATAACACTGGAGGGGTGCCTGGGTGGCTCAGTGGGTTAAGCTTCTGCCTTCAGCTCAGGTCATGATCCCAGGGTCCTGGGATCGAGCCCTGCATCGGGCTTTTTGCTCAGTAGGGAGCCTGCTTCCCCCTCTCTCTCTCTCTCTGCCTGCCTCTCTGCCCACTTGTGATCTCTCTGTCAAATAAATAAATAAAATCTTTGAAAAAGGTTAAAAAATTTAAAAAAAATAACACTTGAAAAGTAGCCAACCCATAGCAAACATTCAATACCCAGTAGTTATCATTGAGAATGGGAGATGGAAAAAGGGAGAAAGGAGAAGGAAGAGAGGGATGTCATCTTGCCCTTGAAGACCCCATAGCACAGATGAGAGTTCGGAGGGAAACAGGGAGGGGCGTGGTCTGACTGGAAAGGAGGCTCTATCTTGGGATGCACAGGCGGTGCAGAGAGTAGGAGCACAGCTGCAGAGAACCTTCTGAGCACCAGGCACTATTCTGAGCCCTTTTCACTGGTTCATTCATTTCATCATCACGAAAACCCAAGAGAGACGTGCTATTATGACAAGCACTTACTGGTCTACAGAGAAGGAAACTGGGGCACAGAGAGGTTGAGTAACTTGCCCGAAGTCTCACAGCAGGTGCGTTGGGAGAGTCAGATTGGAAGACAGGCACTCCCTGCCTAGGCTGATCCTAACCTCTGGGCTCCCCTGACTACAGCCCCAAAATGAGGACATCTCTGCTGATGCTGAGTGGCTTTACTCACAGGACAGGACGTGTGGGCTGTCTCCCACAGGCAGCGCAGATGTACTGGTGCAGGCCTGGTGACAGTGAGAACATTGCATAACCCCCGGTCATCGGTGAAATGGCTGTGGAGTCATCCTAGGAACCAGATTTTCATCCCATCCTTCCCATGGGAATAAAACCTCCTGTGTATTTTCTTTTTTTATTTTTTAAATTCTTTTTTTTTTTTTAATTTTATTTATTTATTTGACAGAGAGAAATCACAAGTAGATAGAGAGGCAGGCAGAGAGAGAGAGGAAAGCAGGCTCTCCGCTGAGCAGAGAGCCCGATGCGGGACTCGATCCCAGGACTCTGAGATCATGACCTGAGCCAAAGGCAGCGGCTTAACCCACTGAGCCACCCAGGCGCCCTCCTGTGTATTTTCCAACGGGGAAACCAGAGAGCTGGGAAGCTGTTTTTAACCCCACTGAGAGATGAGCTAATGATGCAGGAGGAAAAAATGGAGGTTAAAATAAACTCTAAGAAAAACTCGCACATGTTTGTGAGACCCTAAACTGTGCTGTCGTAAGAGGCTGGGAAACTGCCCTCTCCAAAGAAAGCAGACTTTGACCCATCTTAAGACGGCTTAGGCGCTGAAGGAATACTCCGAGACCCTTAAAAAATGAACCCCAGTAGGGGAGATAGGTGTTCTCTCAAGTTTCAAGTCACACAGCTGTCTTGCCCCTCCCCAACCCCGGCAGCTCGAAGACCTAAAGAACTATAGCAAAGACATTTAAAAGCTAATAAATAAATACATAACAGTGTCAGAAAGAAGACAATATGTATGTGAACCAGAAACTTGGAGGAACCCTTCAGAAAACCGAACAAATGATGGGCCTGGATCTAGAAAGGGCCAGCATGGCACAGAACACACCTAGCTATTACACCTGGCAAACCATCACCACTCAACTAGAGCAGGAAGGGGACCGTGGCCAGAGATACAGCTCGGGAGTCCTTTGGATACAATACAGGCTGAAGTAAGGACCGCTGAGTAGAAGAACTCACCAGGGAGAAGGTATTCTGGGTAGAGTGAAAACAATAAGCACAAGATTACTAGAAGATGGGCAGAGGGAGCTGATTCCATTCAAAGACCAATCATTCAATTTCTTGACTATAACCCTGAACTTCACCGCTTCAGTCATTTCCCTAGAAGGCTTGCTGCAAGCAAGACACTGCTTGTTGGGGACATGAGAGTGGCTGTGTCAGTAGAGAGTAGACAATGGGCTACTTGCTCTCTTTGCCCCTTTCCTGCCATCCCACATTGGTGCATGTCCTTGCTCTGAGGCCTCTAGCTCAGAATGTTGAGTCTCCCTCTCCGTTCTCCATAAGTACAGGTCTTCAAAGCCCCAAGGCGGAAATCACCAAGGGCAGGGAGCTGGGACGGAGGTCCTGGCTGAGACAGGCACCAGGAGACAGATTTGGAGCAGAGGGTCTTCTCCCATAACTGGAGCCATATCAGCCATGACTTGACAAACGCGGGCCCTACCTACTTCACAGGCAGGGAGATCAAATCACAGCCTTGGAGAGAGGGAAGGGGAACACTGCTGGTTGCAGTTGGTGGGCTGAATACTGGCATTAGCTTTCACTCCCTCCCACTAAAATGACAGTGAAAGGGTCAAGAGAAGGTATAAACCCACGAAGATAACGGGAGGGGAAGAGGGGATTAAGCAACATCACAATCCAGGCTGGAAAGCTGACGAAACAGTGGAACCAGCTCAGCACACTAGAGAAAGGGGAATCGCATGCAGGCAGGCAGAAAGCCATGAAGCAAGTAGATCGACACTGCAGAACCCCCCAGAAGCTTGAAGACAGGTGGCGTCCCTTCCCCTGGGAGTGGGCATGAAGGTGGGGTCAAATAGAAGAATGATTGGTCACAAGTCTGTTGAATGACCCAGCTGGTCTGAAAACGTGTGCCCACACGAAACCCAGGGTACAAATGCCTCTCTGTGGTCTTTTCCTCAAATAATACGTCATTCCTGCCTGATCACTAGAGAAACTTCAGAAAAAAATCTCAGTTGAAGGATATTCTACGAAATACCTGACCAGTATTCCTCAAAATTGTCAAGATAATCAAAAACAAGGAGAGTCTGAGAACAGTTCTAGCCAAGAGAAACCTAAGGAGATATGACTGGACACAGGTAGTTTTTTTTTAATCCATGGAAACAAAAAATGCTAGACAAGGCTAGCTAGAACCCAGAATTCTTGAAGAATCTACTTGACTAACACATATGGAAGTATTTTTTGAGAGGAGTATATTGTTCAAGTGTACTCATTATAAGTACAGGTTGAGGATTTTAAAATAAAAAGATCTTTGGATGAATGTGACCAAAAAGTATACATTTTTGGTAAAATCTTACCTTAGGATGACAGAGAAATAATTCCATCATATTTTTATTAAAAGGGAGTTATTAGAAATTGGTGTAAAGTCCATACACTCTCATATCATCACTTCTTATTTTAAAATTTAAGTCCCCAAGCACCGTAAAAAAGATAGTAGATGTTATTCTTATGGAATACGAAAACATTGGGGGGAAATGAAATTTTCTCTTTGGCATGAACTCAATATATTACGCCCCTCGAAACAATCTCACAACAAACGTAAGCCCTGGGTCCATTCCCTGCCTCGCTCTGCAGGTTGGGGACTGTCTGTTCTCCAGCTCAGCAGAAGCCTGAGGCTTCATTTTCTGGATGGGATAAAACGAGGATATCCAGACAGGAAGACAGCAGGCACGGATGAGTGGGGAGTATTAAAAGTGGGATTAAATGTAAGTTTACTTAATAGATGTTACAGTCTCCAGTCTTCTTCTCCCACTCTAATCTCGAAGTACCAGCAGTGAGGCATGATAGGATTCAGGCACGGAACGTGTAGGCGCACCCTAAGAAAATGTCTGGCCTGATTGCGTAGAGAGAAGCCGGTAGTCCCCAAACAACACCCCCACAACACACACATGCTTACGCATGCGCACACAACATCCAATCAGATTTGGGGGGTCTTCCTTAGACAAGAAGACAGCCAAGAACCACCAATCTTTTGAAGAAAGCCTCTACTAAGAGACAAACGCAACTTGGAAGAAACAGAGGCTGTGTAGGAAGAGGAAAACGTACGAAAAATGGTCATGATTATCTTCAGAGAGATGAGAAGGGCTATTGCATACATGAAACAAAAAGGTGAGCCGTAAGAAAGAACATCCAGAGAACCAAAAGGAGCCCTTAGAAATTAAATCCAGAATAAGAACAAAAGTTCAGTATGTAAAAAGAATGAATAAGGCACGCCAAAGACTAGGAGAAAATGTTTGCAATACACAGATGTGATAAAGGCTTGTATCTAAAATATACAGACTTAAAACTGAACAATAAGAAAACAAACAACCCAATTAAAAAATGGGCAAATGATCTGAACAGATTCCTCCTCAAAGAAGATAATACAGATGGCAAGTAAACATACAATTTGCTCCACATCGTATATCACTAGGAATTATAAATTAAAAATAGCGAGACACCATACATACTCATTAGAATGGCTAAAATCCAAAACACTGACAACACCAAATGCTGGTGAACATGTGGAGCAACAGGAATTCTCCTTCATTGCTGGTGGGAATGCAAAGTGGTACATCCACTTCAGAATGCCGTCTGGAAGTTTCTTGAAAAGCTAACCATAGCCTACCTTACAATCCAGCTACTTGGTGTTCACCCAAATGTGTTGAAAACCTTTGTCCACAAAAAACCCTGCACATGAATGTTTATAGCAACTGTATTCCTAATTGCCCCCAAGCTAGAAGCAACCAAGATGTTCTTCAGTAGGTGCATTCAAAAAGTATCCAGGGACGCCTGGGTGGCTCAGTTGGTTAGCAGTTGCCTTTGGCTCAGGTCATGATCCCAGCGTCCTGGGATCGAGTCCCACATCGGGCTTCTTGCTCGGCAGGGAACCTGCTTCTCCCTCTGCCTCTGCCTGCCATTCTGTCTGCTTGTGCTCGCTCTTTCTCCCTCTCTCCCTCTGATAAATAAATAAAATCTTAAAAAAAATATATCCATACAAACAAGTTATTCCAAAATAGGGAAGTAAATACCAGCAGAATTATTTAAAAGAGTTGGAAGTAGTTGTTTCTGGAGAAAAATAGTGAGGACAGGGTGAAAAAGGAGTTTTTGTTGAAACAAAAGAACAATTTGCCTCTTTGACTATGTCCATGGATAACTGTGATAAAAATAAAAACAACAACAAAAAAAGAAAAAGAGAAAAAGAGCTGGAGAGGAAGGAAAAGTCACACAGAGACTGAGCAGCGCTCTGAGCCAGGACTGTTCCAGACACGTCCTTGTGCTTTTCCTCACTGATTCCCCCTGCCCCCGACCACAAGCTTACCTCCCCTCCCCTGTGATGTCGGTGAGAAAAGAGGCCCACAAACATCAAGACCCTGCCTAGGGACGCACAGCCAGCAAGAGGGGCTCAATCTGTCCATCTCTCTCTTCCAACCCCTTTGGGCAGCTCTTACCAACACATTATTTTTCTTCTGAGTTAGTTCCTCTAAGGAGCAAAGGTCGGGTCCCTTCCCCAAAGCCTTCCTCCAACCCCTGCTGAGTTGGGGACATAACACTGTCAGTGGTTTAATTCGAGCCAGATGGAAGGCTCTACTTGGCTCTTAAAGCGCGCCCTTTGAGAGTGCTGAGATTTGCAGATAAACCTTGAGATGTGAGAGGAAAACAAGAAAACAGGAGGGTGACAGCATAGGAAGGTTGGGGTTGGGGGCTCATTCAGGGATGAGTCTGAACCTGATGGAGAACCCCCTGCACAGCTGTCAGGCCTATGGCCAAGGGTTGGGCCTTGAGCCAGCAGCCCAGAATCTTAGAGGCTGAGATTCATGTGCTCCACCCATTCACAAATTCCCCAAACACTTTTGAATGCCCAGGGGCAGGCTTTGGGGTGGGAGCTCGGGTACAGTGTGGAATCAGACTTAAACATCTGCCTGGAGGGATTTATAGTCTAGCAAATAAGACGGTAAAATGGGCAGACAGCTGGGTATTCAAATATTTAGGATCCAGTGGGACCTGCAAGTAACATTATAGTAGAGGCAGGGTCGGTATAGGAGGAGGACAAGAGTCACAGTCTTGAAGGCATTGACATGGGGCTGGGTTATGAAAAATGAACAGGCACATGCCAGGGAAAGAAGCTGGGAGGCCCAGCCCAGGCAGAGAAAAGAGCAGGTGCAAAGACACAGTGGCTTGGAAGGATAGTTAATCACAGAAGCAGGGTGAGAAAGAACTCTAGGGTTGCTTGGAGCAGTCCCATATAGTTCAGAGGAGCTGGTATCATGAGACAGGGCCTCCATTCCTGGTCCTTCCTCTAGCTAGTGGTATGACCAGAGGAAAGTCACCTCTATTCTCACTCAGGGCCTCGGTTTCTTTATCTGTTTAATAGGGAATGTAGATTTGAATTTTTTCAAATAACATGAAAATAATATATTACACTGTATTCTTAAAAAAAAGAAAACCCAAGATAAGTTATATACATGTGTGTGGTGAAAAACAAGTTTCTTGGTCCAGTGCTCCCTACCTCTGACTTACGTCCCCAAGCAAACTTTTTAAATCATTTATGTTTTTGTTTATTGAGGTCCTTAGTCTCTGAAACTCTGAATAAAATATTCATGGAACTGTTTCTTGATTTACTGACTTTAACTAGTCTATTGACTTCATAGTCAATGAAAAACAAGAATTTAGTTCACATAAACTCCCTTCGTTGTCTCTTCTTCTCTGTTCTTTCTTTCTTTTCTCTTATCTATCTATCATCATCTAACTCTGTGTTTTATTGATTACATTTAAACACTTTTAAACAATGTACTTATAGTTCTATTTCTCGTTTTCTCAACTCTATTCAATATTTCAACAACCTGTTTGAAAACTAGGCTCTTAACTCCTCCACTTTTTATTTCATTGTCCCCCCAAACTTAAGTATTCCATTGATTATACGTGTATTTTTATATTATCAAGGTCATTAACACTGCCATTCTGTCCTTAATCATCACTAAGTTTCTACACTTTCTTTGCAAGTTATTTGAAAATAAAAAACATGGTGAATCACTAAATTCTACACCTGGAGCCAATTTTACTATATATGTTAACTAGAATTTAAATTAAAAATTAAAATTAAAAAGTTTTTAAATAAAAATAAAAACAGTATTTACATTCTTATACATTAATATTATTTACTATGAAATTAATAGTATGCTATGATTACATTGCCTTTATTTTTTCTCTTGCTTTATTTTTTTTGGAGTTGATAACTGCCTTTCTTTTTTCATTGCATTGTCTTGTTTTTGTCCTATCCCTAAGTTATTCCAGGGTCACAAGGATAATATAAAATCTATGGAAATTCTAAATTGTAAGCTCCACTAGGCAGGCATTTTTATGTTTTGTTCACTGCTGTGTGTCCTCAGTCTGCTATCTTGAACCTGAAGTCAGAATAATTTTTATGTAACTTCCAAGACTATTTAAAAACTCAGTTGTGGGGGCACCTGGGTGGCTCGTGGGTTAAAGCCTCTGCCTTCGGCTCAGGTCATGATCCCAGGGTTCTGGGATTGAGCTCTGCATCGGGCTATCTGCTCAGTGGGGAGCCTGTTTCCTCTTCTTTCTCTGCCTGCCTCTCTGCCTACTTGTGATCTCTATCTGTCAAATAAATAAATAATCTTTAAAAAAAAAAACACTCAGTTGTGCCAAAACAACTTTATTTTTTTATCTTGACTTTTTAAAAGTTTATTTATTTATTTAAGCAATCTCTACACCCAACATGTGGCTCAGACTCATGACCCTTGAGTTCAAGAGTCACATACTCTTCTGACTGAGCCAGCACGGCTCCCCTTCAAAACAACTTACTAAATGTCAAGTATTGTAAACATAGAATTATTTCCATTATCTCTATTATTATTTATTTCTATTATTATTTTTATTCAAATAGGAATCCTCTCCATCACCTCCCGGACTAATGATTATTCAACATCTGTATGCAGTAATGAGAAGCTCGCTTCCTAAATTTGGGCATCTCTGATTCCGAGAACCTTCTTTCCTCTTTTAAGCTTAAAATTGCTTCCCTGTAATTTCTTGCCAGTGGGCCTAGCTCTTCTTTCTAGGGTCTCAGAGCGTCAGGCAGCTTCCTGCTTCCTGGGTCAGGCGTTTAGAAATAGCATGGCTGCCTCTTGACCTTTCTTGGGTCTGTTTGTCGTAAGAAGTGCTGTAGGTCCTCCCTCCTTCCACCCACCATGCAGGTTCCCATCCCTCACCACCTGACCATGCTGCCCAGACAGCAGTGCCTACAACTGCCCACAGACTCGAGACCCATTTCAACACTCATAGTAAACAGTAGGCGTGCAAATGGATATCATTTTCTTAAATTTTCTTAAGCTCTTAATCCTGGGAACAGCATGAAGACCAAATATAGAAAACAGTGGCAACACTACCTGTCTTTACTTTAAAATGTCAGGTCTTGGGGCCCCTGGGTGGCTCAGTGGATTAAAGCCTCTGCCTTCAGCTCAGTTCATGATCCCAGGGTCCTGGGATCGAGCCCCGCATCGGGATCTCTGCTCAGCGGGGAGCCTGCTTCCTTCTCTCTCTCTCTCTCTCTGCTTGCCTCTCTGCCTAATTGTGATCTCTGTCTGTCAAATAAATAAATAAATCTTTTAAAAAAATAAAATGTCAGGTCTTGATATGACACAAAATATGTACTGAAAGCCCAGGACTGACACTGCCTTAATATTTGCAACCACAACACAGACCCCAGCATGAAGTTGCTTGTATTGGTTTGTGCCTGAAACCCAGGCCAAAAATAAGAACAGGTTTGTGGTTTTTCACTTGTTTATGAGAAATAGAAAAATTGAGGACATCATAGGGAAATATTTTGTAAAGTTAAATTTATTAATTTAAAGGACTTTTCTTTATTGGGACAACCTATTCCTCTTCCTTGTTTTGATCATAAAATAAAAAATATAGACCTTAAAATTTGTATTTGATTATTTTTTAAAAGGATGAGTGGTTCCCATTTAAAAGCTCCAGGAACATTTTGGGAAAATTGAAATGCAGATTTTTTTTTTTTTTTTTAGTATTTATTTTTGAGTGGAAGGGAAGGCACTTATGCATGAGCAGGGAGAGGGGAGGGGCAGAGGGAGAGGGAGAGGGAGAGATAACCTTAAGCAGGCTCCCTGCTCATCTCAGAGGTGACACAGGACTCCTTCTCATGACCCTGAGATCATGACCTGAGCCGAAATCAAGAGTTTCATGCTTAGCCAACTGAACACCCAGGCAGGCCAAGATGAGATAATATTATAATGGGTTTCTTGGAAGTATTAAAAGTTGGGAACGTCATTTGGTTTCCTACATTGGGAGTGTGGGGAGGGTTTGCTTATAGGCCCATGAAATCCAAAATCCAGGAACCACTGGGCTAAATAAAAGGGCGGAGAATGGAAATCCAGGTGGTCTCTGACTTTCGCTGCAATGACTTTAGGTCCAGTCCAGGCACAGGCTGTTACCTTGCTGCTCTGGAGGCCTGGCCCGGGGAAGTGGCAGTGGGGACCCACATGTGGCAGCCTTGATTGAGGAGATGGTCAACTGGGAAGGGGCCCAAGCGGGCTGAGTACTAACCGTGCAGATTCCCGGGCCCCATCCCCCCCCCCTCACCTCCCCCCACAATAAGAGCTCGGGGCAGAGCCCAGGAATCATTGCGCCTAGCAAGCTGGTGCCCATGCAAGGGTTCTAGCCACTGCACTTTGAGAACCGGGAGACAGTATCAACCATCCAAAGGCCTGGAAACTACGCTTCAGAAGGCAGTCACAGATTCAAGCCTCTGCGGGGGAGGGGAGGGGCGCGCTTGGGAGCCCAGAGACTCTGGTCAGGTCCGCCCCCCTGCTGTAGGGGATGGGGGTGGGGAGAGCCGAGGGGCCTATACCGCTGTGGGGCAGAGAAGGGCCCAGCAAAGCCACTTGTCTTCCCCCTGGCGTCTGAGGTCAGGTACTGCAGGTCAGAGCTCACAGACCCAGAGGGCAGGCTGACCAGCTGCTGCCCCAGGGAAAGGGGCCAAGGATCAGCTCAAACCTTGCTTCTTCCAGGAAGCCTCTCCAAACTTCCTCTGCCTCTCTCTGCTCCTGCAGCGCTCATCTCTGAAACACACCACCTCACTTTGCTACACCTCCCCCTAAGGTCTCTAAAACAGTCATTTTCGAGCTTATGCAAACACTGATAGTTTTATCTCATTAAGTGGGGAGCCTTAGGGATACTGTTGACAGCTGAAGGTCTATGGATATTAATTAGAGTTACAAAGATTGCAACCAAGGAGCAAATGCCAGGGATATAGCTGAAGGGAGAAAGGGGAGGGGAGAAAGAGAAATCTCCCTTCCAATATGATCCAACTTCAATAACATAGATCAATCAAGAGATAGAGGAAAGGCTACCCATTGTCAGCCTCATCTATAGGACACTGTGGAAAAGGCAAAATCGCGGAGACATAAATTAGCTCCGTGGTTATCAGGGAAGATCTGGGGATGAGCTGAAGACGACAATTGCTTTGCAATCATGCTTGAAGGCAGGAGGAGGGGGAACCACACGGCAGAGCAGGGGTGGGTTAGAGAAGGTCCCAGAGCACACCCTACCTCCAGAAACCACGTGGCAGTAGTGGAGAAAGATTAGCCTACTCAGCCAGCACACAGAGCCCTCCCCGCCCTGCCCTGGCCACTGATGAATGTCACTGGGATGCGAGAGGCCCAGAAAGTATGCTGCCAAGGATTCCATGCACAGCAGGTCACAGCATCTGGGGTAGGAAATGAGATCAACAGTAAGAGCAACTGATTAGAGCTTCCCCTGTGCTGGGTATGGTGTGCGTTGGGCTTCACAGGTATTATCTCATTTGATCTTCACGACAATCTTACGGAGTTTTACTACACCCCATGTAACAAAGGAGGGGACCAGAGCCCAGAGATGTTAGGTAATCTGCACAAAGTAACACAGCTGGTAAGAGAGGATGGGATTCGAACACCGGCACCTCTGGCTTCAGAGCCCTGGGCCTTAAACAGCACTGCTCTTCAGAGCCACAAGGGCCAATGACAGCAGAGTCTCCTCCCCTTCCTGCAGTGCACCCATCCTGCCTTGGTTTGCACACCCCTGTTGGCGGGTACTCACGTTTTTTCCAGGAAGGTCATGCTTAAATGAACTTAAAGTTGACTTCTGAATACACGCACCCACACTCAGTCACCCCTCTGGGCCCTGAGTCAGTGTTGCCCAGCAAACATTACCGCCTGCTCCTGGGCACTGGGGAGGATTGTACTTCCTGGTCGCCAGGACTTAGGTATTCCTATATGCCTTCCTCTGGCCAAGGAAGTGGGAACAGACACTTTATAGGCCATTGTCCAGTTCCCTGCTTCCGATGCTACAGTGTTTGGGAGGCTCACGTCTGGAGGAAACCCTCCTCGGCGTGGACTCCTGAGTGATGAGGACGAGCGGAGCCTCCCTCCTGATCTGTGTGGTGATGTGAGCAGGAAGTAAGGCTTGCCTGGGTAAGCCACTGAGATTTGGGGATCGTATGTTACTGCAGCAATACCGAGCCTAGCCTGGCTAAATGGGCCACAGAGCAAGTCAGTCTGCTCAGGGCCAGCAACAATCCAGACTCCCCCAAATCTCCTCTAAGTCCCAATTTTTTAGCCAAGCCTCCCACGACTTGGTTAGCTGACTTCTTCCCTGCTCTTCTCTTCAGGATACATTACAACATGAGAACTGGACACAACATTCAGCAAAGCCTGTTGCCTCTTCCCTCCTCCTCCGTGCCCTACCCTAGGGATGCAGCCCATGATTTCACTGGCCTTCACCAGGACAGCAAGGCCAGCTCCACCCCAACCCCCAAGATTCCATTCTGACCGGCCTGGCTCTAATTCTTTGGGCCTCTACTACTAACTTAACTGGGTCACTGTGGGCAAGTTACTTAACCTCTCTGAGCCTTATTCTCAAATGAAGGATGGATATAATAAGACCGACCTTGAGATAGTGGTCCGTGTCAGGTGAAGCACCCAGCTGCTCCCTAAGGGCTAGAAGCTCTGTGCAGATGCTACTTCTCTTCCTGTCCCCCCACTCCATCTCCTCCAGGCTCCCAAGATGGGGAAGGGGGAAGGCATTTCTGGAATGAGGCCCCAGGCGACTCTTGTACTGTTGCTGGGCCCTAAGCCTCAGTCTTAGACCAGTTGGAGGGGGGGCCTCCTGCCCTCCCTTGCAGGTTGCAGCTGTCTGCTCCCCCAGCCCCCATTCCAGGGGGGCTGTCCCATGGGGGTGGGGAAGAGGGAAGTGGACTCCGGGCTGCAGATGTTCAGTGCTCAGAGAAGGCTGCTAGGCTAATCCCGGGGCTGCTGGCAAGGCTGGGCCAGAGTCTCAGAAGTAGGCTTCCAAGAGGCCCTCTCCTGCCTGCCGGCTGCCTGTGGCTCGGCTCGAATTCCCGAGGCCCCCAGCTCGGGAACAGCTGCGTGGCTGCCCCTCCCTGCCTCCGATCTCTCTCCTCTCTTCTCTCCACATGAGTTAAACGGACAGGGGAGCAGTGCTAACCCAGGGTCTGGACGGAATCCAGGTATCTCCCGGCCACGCAAACCAGTTCTCTGAAGCCTCAAGGAGCTCAGAGCCACGGGGTCTCTTGGGCCTTTCAACTTGGAGACATGTTTCTTGCTGCTCTTCTTTTGGCAGAAAGTCTCCGGTCCAGCTTTGATGCTTGCACTTTTGCCTGCCCCTCTGCTCCCTGGCTGGCCGCACTTTTCAAGATACCCTCTAACCAGGGTGGTGGGGCAGGACTGGACCTGGGGTGCGACTCAGCAGCAACCTCACCGACAAGCCTCCCCAGCCTCCTCCCTCCCCACCCAGGTCTCTACCCGCCTCTCCTAACTGCCTCCCTTCCCATGTCGCCATTGTCACCACCACCCCCGCAGAGGGGGGTGCGTGTGTGCGCACGTGCCTGTGGGTGTGTACTCACTACCATTTTCTGAATGTTTGTTATAGGAAAAGCTTGTGTTATTTTATCCTCCACGTTCTTGCTGCTTCTCTTTGACAAACACGGAAATAGACAAGAAGAGAGGGTGAGAGTCTTGACTTGTTCACAGAAATAGGAAATGACAAAGCCAGGATGTGACCCCAGTTTTGATGCTCTGATGACTTCTGCACCCATGTCCCCTCTCCAGCCAACCATGGAGTCTGGTAAGGACTAGTCCTCTGCGCGGGAGCATGTGGGACAGCTACGTGATTTACCTCCACTCGATATAGAGCCCCACCTGAGCCACAGATGTAGGTGCCCCTGTAGCTGAATGTGTCTCAGGAATGACACGGAAGACAGCCTGATATAGCCGGGGGGAGGGAGATCCCCACCATCCCAGCGTGCTGGGGTGAAGCACGGGACAGGACGGCAGAATCTGTTGCCCTCGGCTGGGTCCCCAGGCTCTGCCACTGGATTGTTCCTCTTCAGGTTGGGAGTAATTCCAGGTGAACATAAGGGTACTTCTCATGAGTGACCTTAAATACAAGCCAGCATCCACCAAAGAAATCAGGTTTGAGCCAAGGCAAGGGGAATACCTGCCCTCATGGGTTTGTTGAAGGATCATGTGGAGGGGTCCACCAGGTGTCTCCTGAGATATTTCCAAGGGTGACTTTGATGCTACATGGTCTCTGCCTGTGATTACAAACTAAGTCCAAGCATGAACAGTTGTCCCTTACTCGCAGGGAAATTGCCTCTGATGATGAGATCCCAGGACTGGAGAAAAATCTGGGGAAAGACTGGAGACCTGGGGCTTCCAGGGACCTTGGTCTCCCTTTGAGATCCCCAGAGTTCCCTGTTGCCCTTCCCCATCTAGGTTTTCAGTGTGGGGCAAGGCACACTGCTGGACAGAGAATGGGATCTGGGCTCCAACATGGCTCTGCAAGAGACCCCGGGCGGGTCACTTACGATCCACATGGGCCCCACGTTCCGCAACTGTCAGATGAGGTTGTTGGACAAGTAATTCTGCTGAGGCACTGGGGGCCCTTGGGGACTGCATCTGGAATGGGGAGGGCTCCAAACCCTAGCCCAGGGAGCGGCACGGACTCTAAGACTTATTGTATCTTGACTGAGGCTTCCAGCAGCCTCTGCCCACTTCTGGTGGTTGCTTCTGGTTCAGGGATGGCTTCTAGATCTGCTTCCAGACACGGTATCATCACCTCATTTTCCAGGTGAGAGAGACACCTGTTGCCCATAGGGCCTTCCCCCACCCATCTCCTTTCCAATACCTCCATCCTCCCTCTGTCTCTCTGTTGTGAAGCTCCCATGTCCTGGCACTGTGCTCCCAGGCCTGCCCCTTTGCAAAGCCTCAGGGTCAGGTCCCCTCAGAACCTCCCCCGACCATAATCAACTAGGTGCCCCTATTCCCTGAAGAATTGCCCCCTGTCTTTTTCCCTCTGTTTCAAAAGTCTACATTTGGGCTTGAAATAGTCATGGGCCCAGTTGCCCTTCAACACCAGCTGGTGACCTTGGACAGGTCACCTCAACTCTCTGAGCCTTAGCTTTGACATTTTGAAAGAGTGCCTAAAATAATAACAATAATTCCAGCAGTGACCACGTGTTGGGTGTTTATCATGAGCCAAGCTAAAAATCGAGTCCTTAACATACAACTCAACACCAAAAAAACCCCAAGCAATCTGATGAAAAACTGAGCAGAGGACCTGCATAGACATTTCTCCAAAGAAGACATCCAGATGGCCAGCGGACACATGAAAGGAAGTGCGACATCACTCATCATCAAGGAAATGCAAATCAAAACCACCGTGAGCTATCACCTGACACATGTCAGAATGGCCAGAACCAAACGACAAGCAACACCAAGTGTTGGCGAGCACGTGGAGAAAAAGGAGCCCTCCTGCACTGCTGGTGGGAATGCAAAACTGGTGCAGTCACTCCAGAAAACAGTATGGAGATTCCTTCAAAAATTAGAAATAAAAAAATTAGGGGCGCCTAGGTGGCTCAGTGGGTTAAGGCCTCTGCCTTCGGCTCAGGTCATGATCCCAGGAGCCTGGGATTGAGTCCCTCGTCGGGCTCTCGGCTTGGCGGGGAGCCTGCTTCCTCCTCCCTCTCTGCCTGCCTCTCTGCCTCCTTGTGATCTCTGTCAAATAAATAAATAAAATCTTAAAAAAAAACTTTTCAAAAAAGAAATAAAAAAATTAAAAATAGAAATACTATATGATCCATTAGTGGGTATTTACCCAATGAGTACAAAAATACTCATTTAAAAAGATATATGCTCCCCTATATTTTTTGCAATGTTATTTATAACATTATAAATATAAACATAAAATATAAAATATAAAAACATAGATATCTATATATATATCTTCGTGTGTATGTGTGTATATATATTTATACATATATATTCATATATATGAATATTACTCAGCCATAAAAAATAATGAAATCTTGCCACTTGGAACAATGTGGATGGATCTAGAAGGTATTAGGCTAAGTGAAGAAAGACAGAGAGCACCCAGCCTTGGAAGCCAAAAGTCCTGTTGTCATCACTTGGGGTGAGCAAAGCCCCAGCCAGAGTCATCCCCATAAAGTGTAGGGGGACAGTGAGTGTGACAAGCCCGTCAGGCACCGTCCTGCCCGGACAGCATTATGACTGCCGTGGGGGCTTGCTGGGGCAGCTGCTGGGCAGTATGTCCTGAAGAGCTTGACTTGCTTTGGCCTTTATCCAGATCCTGTGGTCCGGGGCTGAAGGAGAAGAGGATGGGAAGAGACCGGAAGGTGGGAGGGAGGGAAGGGGTGAGAATGAGCTCCCAAAGAAGCCTCCGCGGCTGCTGGCCAGTGGGTGGAGCCCATGGTGTACAAAGCCTCATTGTGTGGGCCTGAGTCTTACCAGAGCCCTCCTGAACATGATCACCTGGATAGGACGTGGGCTGTCCAGGTGGGGAAACTGAGTCCCTGGAAGCAGCAGAGGCTTGCCCAGTCGATAGCCAAGCCAGGGATCGAAACTGGATCTTCTGATTCTCAGTTTGAGCTTGATTTGCCTTCTAGACATCAGCGTGGGGCCTGGGTGCAGGCTTGCAGGGGCTGTCCTACTTCCCCCTGGGCCCGTTCCGTAGCTATGGAAGGAAACAAGGAGGCCAGTCCCCTTCCATACAGTGGGGTGGGGATGGATGAACCAGTGCTGGTTCCAGCTGCCCCCCAAGGCTCCCACAATCTTTTTCTGCCCTAGCAGCTTCCCTCTCCCTCTGCAAAATGGAGAACTTCAGTTCTCTGGCAGGTAGTTGTGGGGTCAAATGAGAACATACCTGAGAAAGGGGGTTGCAGGCTGTAAAGCTCTAACCCGAGGGAAGGGGAGCTTGCTAATGTCTCTGGCGCATCGGGGCCCCCGGGGAAGGAGAGGTCGGGCTGTCCTGTCCTGCTGGAGGAAGGACTGGACCAAGTGTGTACTTACCTCACCCCGCTCTGGGCTCTGTGGGCCAGGAAGACAGTTGAACCAAAGCCTGGCCCCCAGCCCTGGAAAAGAACTACACACAAGGTGATTTCATCTGCTCACCTCCCCAGACATGGGCTAAATTAAGGGCATCCCAAGCCATAGTTCCGTTCCTATAAACTGAATACAATCTTCCTCCTGCCCCCTCCTGCCTGCAGCTGCGCCTTCCTTCCATCAGAGCGGTGGCTACAGAGTTGATAGGAACCCCAACCACAGCCCCAGGGGCTGCCTCTGACCCCTGGCTGTTCCTGGGTGGTGAGTGAGTGGGGGGACAGCATGGGGAAGGGAGTTGCCCCCAGACCCTCACCACAGGCCAAAGCCCAGGTGGCATGTCGGGGCAAAGTACCCCCAGCCTTCCCCTGTTGCTTCCACACATACTTTTCCAGCCCCTTCTAAATGTTGCGCCCTCTCCTTCAGGTAAAATGGGTCCCTGCCCTCAAGGAGCTTACATTCCTACCAGGGGCTCAAAAAGGGTAAATTAAGCACTGTTACAAGGTGGCTAGTGTTACTCTGGAAACAGAGAAGAAAGACCCCTCTCTGAAGGGGCCAGGAGAGCCAGTGGGGTGCAGGGGGACGAGGAGGCGTTGCAGTTTGAAAGAGGGAGGTCTGGACAGGCTTCCTGGGGACGACGGCAGCCAAGGCCCCCGACCTCTCCCCAGCCAAGGGATTTAAAGTTTTCAGTTGCTGGCATCTGGCGTTCGTTTTGCCTTTTCTCAGGAGTGGGAGGACATAGAGTGTTTGGCAGGGCTATTCTGGGTCAGGCTCGGGGACAGCTTCTCTGTGTCCTGGTCAGGGGGAGGCTCGTCTAGGGGCAGAAGTTGCCCCTGGAGCTCAAGGCAGCTGGTGTGCCTCAGGGAGATTTGTGGTGGGGATCAGGCCAGAGTGAAATCCCCATCCGTGCCAAGCATGTGGGCCTTATTTAAAACAAAAGACACCCCAGTGGACACCCTGAAGACAGGCCTCGTCGGGGCGTGCTGTCCTGGCTGGGCTGGGGCCCCGCAGCGCCTGAGGTCCATGAACTAGGACGCGAGTGCCACTAGAGCCCAGCGTGTTTGTCCCAGCCCTGCACATGCTCCCACACACTCACACACACAGCACCGCACACACTCACACATACTGCTCATCACACATCTGTCCCCATGATGAGAACGTAGCCACCACATATACACACACACAGACCTACCATAGCACCCAACTCAGAAGGACGCCCCCAACCACGCACGCTCACACAGACGGATCCCCACGCGACGTAGACCCACAACACATATACACACCCCCCACACACATACACAGTATGCCCCAGACCATCTCACACGCACGCGTGCACACACGCCCTCACAGACACACATCGTATGTCCACCCACCACCACATATACACACACAGGCCGCACGCCCCCGCACTTTATCGCCCTTAAGGAGCAGGCCTGACGCGGCTACAACAGCTCTCGAAACCGTCTCTGTCGCTTACGTAGCTGGGTGAGTTCTGACTCCTTGACCCGGTCCCTACAAGGTATCCGTCTGACAACCACTTTAAGATTTAGTTAGTGAGTTAGTTGGTTGAGAAAGGGGGGCAGAGTGAGTGAGGGAAGAGGCAGAGAGAGAGAATCTCAAGCAGACTGAGCGGGAGCCCGTCGATGCCACTCGGGTCCGATCTCAAGACCCTGAGATCATGACCTGAGCGGAAACCAAGAGTCAGGGGCTTCTCCGACGGAGCTGCCCAGGTGCCCCCTGCCTGACTACCACATTATCTCTGTTCCAGGGCAGCTCGGAGTGAGAAGGTCAGAACTGTCTCTGTGTTGCTTCATAAAATGCCCAGCAAGGAAGGGACTTTTTCTTCCATCTCGTGGAGCTCTCTGGGACAAGGCGAAGATCCTCCAGCACAAATGTCAGAAACCAGGTTTTACCCCTAGCCTGTCGGCTACCGGTTACATGCATGTCACTGGGCAAAGACACTTCGCTCCTCGAAACCTTAGTTTCTTCATCCACAAAATGGGAATGGAAACCGCGTTTTCCAAACTTCTTAGCGGGGGTGAAACTCCCTGTGAAATGGCTTTGCAACCTTGAAGTCATGCCGATACGAAACGGGATCACCAGTAATTTGGACGAATTGTATGGGCTTTGTTGCTTAACCAGGCAGGAAGCACAGGTGGGTGGATGGAGAGCATGTCTTCTTGTCCTCTGTCTCCCTGCTGCTTCCAGGAGGAGGCTTGAGGGAGTCACGTGAACATGGAGAAGGCGCTCCACCGTGGGCCACCTCTTCTCATCCCAGGACCCAGCAGAAAGTGCTTCTTGCCAACAACCATTCTCCGATGGGCTGTCCAGGGCCGAGAAGCTAGGGATGGGGAGAGCAACAAGGCAGGGCAGAGAGCCTAGCTGGGGAGGAGAGACAGAGAGCTACAGCGTCACCAGGCCTAGTTTGCCTTCCTTGATTGGGGCTGATGCCAGCCCACTTTGCAGAAAGTACTGGAAGGCCACCTGGACTGCAAGAGAGCTTTTCTGTGTGAGGTTATAGTTGCTCTGAGCGGTCGCAGGGCTGAGGGTCCTAGGCAAGAACATGACTAGGTCCTGGGGTACACTGTAAAAAACTACAGTAAAGCTCTTAAAGCTTCCTGGAAAATGGGGACTCTGTCCTTCTCAAAATCCACAGAACGTTGTAATAGTTTAGCTGGGGGCCCCAGGTTGGCAACTCTGAGACACTGCTACTTAGTTTGGGTCTCTCTCATGTGACAATCCTAATGGCACCTTCCGGAGTTGAGGCAGCAGCCTTGCAGCTCTGGGGACAGTCTCACTCATTCTAGTTTCTAAACTCAAAAAGTGAAATAAAGGGGCGCCTGGGTGGCTCAGTGGGTTAAAGCCTCTGCCTTCGGCTCAGATCATGATCCCAGGGTCCTGGGATCGAGCCCCGCATCGGGCTCTCTGCTCAGCAGGGAGCCTGCTTCCCCTTCTCTCTCTGCCTGCCTCTCTGCCTACTTGTGATCTCTATCTGTCAAATAAATAAATAAAATCTTTAAAAAAAAAAAAGTGAAATAAATACAGGAACATGTTGATGAGTACCACTACTGTATTTGTCTTCTACTGCTGCATAACAAATTCACCAGAGTTAAAAAGAGGAACCATCTGTTGGTTCACTGATGAGCAGCCCAGAAGCCCACGCACGGCGTGGCAGGTGGGCTCAGGATCCTACAGGCCAACACCAAGGAGTTGGCTGGGCTGTGATCTCATCTAGAATTCTGGGTCCTCTTCCAAGCTCATAGGGTTGTGGTAAATTTAACTCCTTGAGGTTGTAGGCCTGAGGTCCCTGGGTCCTTGCTGACTGTCAATCAGGATCTGTTCTCAGCTCCTAGAGATCATCTGTATTGCCACAGAGGCCCCCTCATCTTCAAAGCCATGTATGTCACATCTTTCATGCTTTGAATCTCTGACTTTCTGTTTCTGATCTCTAGAACAGGTTTAAAAGGACCTTAGGACTTGGTCAGGCCGACCTGGTTAATCTCCTACTTGAACTCACATGCAACTGGTTAGTTACCTCAGTCACATCTGCAAAATTCCTTTTGCCATATAATATGACACAATCGCCAATGATACCTGTCATATTCACAGGTTTGGTCTATACTCTGGTGCTGGACATCTTAGCCTTCTGCTTACTACAACTACATTATCATTCATAACTTCAAGTCCTCAAAAGACATTCATAAGGAGGAAAAGAGATAACAATTTATCAATATACATAGATGATAAAAGAGTTGTATCTCAAATATAGTTTATAACGCCTACAGATTAATGGTGGCGGGGGGAGACAAAACAAGAGAAAACCAGACAAGGAAATAATAAACAGGCATTTCTCAGAAGGAAGGCAGAATAATGAATGTATGGAAACATGCTCATTATTAATTGGGGAAAAATAAATGAAAACCCAGTAAAACACCATTTCACCCTCACCAAATTAGCAAAATTGTAAAAAAATCTGACAGCATCAAGTACTTGCAGTGAATATGGAGTAATGGGAACCTGCACACACTCCTAATGTGAGTTTCCATTGGCGCAACCTCCTGGGATAATGAAATGTAATTATTTCTGAAGTTGAAAATGCACATGATCTATAACCCAACAATTACACTCCCTAGGTATGTAGTTGACAGAAATATACCCACATGGATGTCCAAGGCAGCAAAAATCTGGAAACAACAGGAAAGAATTCAAATGCCCTCCACAGTAACATGTATAAATAAATTAAAATATATTCATACAATAGATGACTTCAGAGGCAATAGTATGGTTCCATTTCTTAAAACTGGTGGAGACTACACAGGTGTTGGTTCCATTGTTCCTTCGGGAAGTCTTTCCAACTCCTTTGTCCCTTCCCCTGAGTAGAAAGAAGTCAGAGGAGGACAGGTGTTTAGAGATCCGGAGCCTAACCCATGGCGTCACAAACAAGGAGACAAGGGAAGAAGATACGTGTCAGGTTTTCCAAGGGCTTCTCTTGATCCGTCCTCTTTCCCGTCTCAGTACCCATCTATAACATTCTCTTCATCTTTCAAGGTCTTCCCTCCGGATGCTCGGAGACCATCCTAGCCCATGCACCCAGTGAGAAGCCCAAAGTTCAGAGAGGTTGAAGGATGTGCTCAAGGCACACAGGCACGGGGAGGCGGCTCGAGCTCTCTGGCCGTCTTTACTGGCAACATCTAAGGCTAATTCATATCTCTACTCTATAGCATCCTCAAAGATGGTCCCTATAAACGGGAAGTGCTCAGTTAATGCAGCCCTGCCCATCTTGGGTTTGCAACTCTTCTTTTGCAACTTTTGCAACTCTTTGCAAAACTCTTATTTTGATACTGCTACACAGGAAATGACCAGCAGATGGTAGCATTTTCCTTTCCTGGCTCCTAACTCTTCCCAATTGCAAGCGTAAAGAGAGGAAAATTGGCTTTTTTCCCTTCTGTTCTCCAAACTCGGATGTCAGTATATCCCAAGGGCCTATTGCTCCCATTCAAAGCATGCATCTGCTTACTCCTTTGCTGGGAAAAGCCTACTTCGCATCTGCGGAAACTCCAGTGTTAGACACTGAAGGAGGAGAGCACGGGGATGTGCAGCAAGCACATGAATGAAGCCTTATGAAATACTGATTGCCCCCCACTGGGATACAGTGGGCAGAGAATGTGGCTTGCTTAAGGTTCCCATTTTCCTTCGGGGAAACAGGCTCAGAGAGGTAGGGCAATGTGCTCAGAGTCACACAGCAAGGTCAGATTTTCTGACTCCCAATCCAGTGCACCTTGTGAGTTTTGCCAAGTTAATTCTCAAAGGCAAAACCTGCCCTGAGGGCATTTTTCAACCTATATGTGCAGACAGGACATCTGAAAGTTAAAACACAATTCAAAATGCTATATGGTGAATAATAAGGGAACAGCATAGGAAAGAAGTGGGGGCTCAGAGGAGCAGACCTTACCATTTTCAGGGTGGGGGTGTGTGTATGTGAAGACCTGTGAGGTCAGGGAAGAGCTCCTAGAAAGAGAGGAGCTCTTACCCTTGAAAGTCAAGATGTACAAAAGACAAGGAGCCGTGGTGGAAACTGTAGATCAGGATGGCAAATGTGTGACCTGGGTCTGCAACTTTCTTTATTCTTCTGCACCCTCCATCCAGCACCCGGGCCCATGGTAGTCATCATTAATCGATTGCTGGACTCTTTCCCCCTGAGCACTGGGCCTGCCCAGGATCCGTTCTAGCACAGGGCTCGGGGCATCCCCTTCCAGCCCATCACAGGCGGCCCGGCAGATGAAGGCTGCTTGCTCCTCCCGGGCCTGCTCTGCGGCCTCCCTGCTCGCTTGCTGTCCTTTATTGCTCACACCCTGGGGGGGCAGGAGCCACGCTGAATCATTTACACACACCTGCCATTCAATCCACTGGACAACAAAATCTCAGGTTTACAAATAACTGAAACTGAGGTACAGAGGTGCTAAAAACCTTTCCGTGGCAGAGCCAGGATGCACCCCCACGCCTGTGTGCCTCCCAAGCCCAGGCTCTGGAGACTGCTAGAGTGTTGTGTAAGCCAGTGCGGGAGAAGGGCTGCGGTTTAGGCCCTTGTTGGGAAGGTAGTAATGAGACTAATGGGGCTTCAGTGGACACCGAGTCCCAGAGAACAGGGGGCATCAGAGGTGCTTTGTTTGATCGTGCATTCCTTTGACGTATATTTATTAAGCACCTACTGTATGCCAGATACCTTCTAGAAGCTGGGAGTATAGCTATTAACAAAAGAGGCATGGGCGCCTGGGTGGCTCAGTGGGTTAAGCCCCTGCCTTCGGCTCAGGTCATGATCTCAGGGTCCTGGGATCGAGTCCCGCATCGGGCTCTCTGCTCAGCAGGGAGCCTGCTTCCCTCCCTCTCTCTCTGCCTGCCTCTCTGTCTACTTGTGATCTCTCTCTGTCAAATAAATAAATAAAAAAAAAATCTTTAAAAAAAAAAAAAAGAGGCAAGACACCCCGCCCTCAGTCGGGGGAGTCTAACAAGTGCGCCATATGTCAGGTGCTGTGGGGAAAAGTAAAGACTGGAGAAAGCCGTGACGAGTTATACGGGTTCTCAGGCCTGGGAGATAAGGGATGGCCTGGGCGCCTGAGCTTTCTGGAGTGACTGAGGCACATGGACATAAAGCCCTAAGGAGGCAGATCCTGATGGCCTCAAGGTAAATAATGGTGGTGAGGAGTCCGTGTGCGGAGGAAAGAGCGGGGCCTGCCAGCAGTTATGAGGGATTCCGGAGGCCTTCTTTGCTCTGCCGAAGGTGATGTGGCTGCGGGAAAGGCGGTCTTTCAGAATACACAGGCTCCTGGGCCCCCTCGGACGCTGGCCGGTGTGGGATGGAGGCAGAGTTCTGTGTGTGCCTCATACTATATACGAGCACCTAATGGAATCGATTTCATTCTTCAGGGGTCTTTGACCACCGCCCCGTGGATGGGGCTGGAGCAGGGTGGGAGGTGAATTTTCAGCCTCTGGGCCCTAACTCCCAGCAGGGCACTGGGAGGAACTCCATGCCATGAACAGTGGAAAGCATGGAAACATGCTGGTCACTATCGACAAGATGCTTGGTGTTTAGTTGGTGGAGGAAAATGACTTTCCAGGAGTCTGTTCAATAGGAAGCCAGGAAGTCTGTTGTTCCAGCGCAGTGCCCTCTGTGTGCCCAAGCTCACAGACAGGTTAGCTAGGCTTTGGGGAAAATAAACATGCAGAAATAAGATGGACTTGGGTGGCTCAGTCAGTTAGCATCCAACTCTTGATTTTGGCTCAGGTCATGATCTCAGGGTCTTTGGATCGAGCCCCGTGTCGGGCTCTGTGCTCAATATGGAGTCGGCTTGTCCCTCTGCTTCTGCTCCTCCCCTGGCTCACATTCTCTCCCTCCCTCCCTCCCTCTCTCTTTCTCTCTCAAGTAACTAAATAAAATTAATTATTTTAAAAAAGGAAATGGGCTTGCTCTGCTAGGGTTCAGGTCTCCCTTGGGTGCATGAGCAATGTGGAAGGGAGTAGAAAGGAGGAAAAATTTGAGAAGTCTCGTGGCCAGTTCTTTCATGCCAACTTGCCCCATCTCCCCCCGAGGGTTCAGTGCTTTATGGAGGCTTTCTTGTGGCCGGGAGGGAACCATGAAGCATGTTCTTCACTTGGGCTCTGCAAGCATTCTAGGAATAGTGTACCCTCTCAAGCAGGGGGGATTAGTATACATATAAGTCCCTGCGTGACTATAGGGATGCACACCTGTGCGCATCCAGCTTTCTTCAAATGCCCCTAGCATGTCTATGCTAGTTATCAGTTTATGACTTTTCAGCTCCAAGTTCACCCACAAATAGCTGCTGCCTGCTAATGGTCAGGACCCCCACAAGCATCTTGCCTTTATAGTGAGCGTGTTGGTAAGTCTTCTAGCAGAGTGTGCAGGGAGAACTCCACAGGAGGACGAAACTTCTGTTGTTGGTTTTGACAGGTACAGGACATCCTGTGGTTCTCTGTCCCACCCATGTGTCCGGGAGGTCCCCCAGAGACCTAAGCGTCTTGTCCAGCCTGGTGATCACCTTCCCACGACCCTCCCCAAACGGACACTGTGTGTTCCTTGTGGCCCACCTACACTGCCATCTGACCCCTTCTAGATGCCCACAGACCCCACCACCAGGTTGTGACTCACCTGCACTCAGGCAGATTGCTTCATCCTGTCTAGCCACAGAAGGCCAGCTCTGGCCAAGACACACGCTAATTCCTCCACCATCCAAGGGGCCTTCTCCAACAAGGTCTGGTCCACAGCCTTGAGAGGTGGCCCCCTTCTGAGGCTGTACCCCCTCCTTGGGTTCCCTTTCTCAGCTGCAGGGAGAGTAGCCTTCTAGGGCTCTCTCTGCATCCTACAGTTACTCTTTTATCACAGCATAGTTTTCTTTAGAGTCAACTCCCACTGCTTAACTGCTTACAACTCCCATTGTTTCCGTCTCCTGTTTCTGACTGAACCTAGGCAGAGAACAGTGCTTAGCTCCCCAAGGATCTACATAGCTAGTCTCAGGTAAAACAAAAATAGAAAACTCTCAGCTCATTGCTCAGCACACAGAAAACTATAAACCCAAGTGGCTCTGTTACTACTCTGTGTTTGAGGTAGAGGTCACTTCCCCTGCTACCAAAGGGTTGTTGGCTCTGGAGAATCGGAGAATCGGCCTTAGCCACTTCCTCTTACCTGTTTAGCTTGAGCTGCATCTCCTCTGGGGTGGCAGGAACATAATGAGAAGGTAGAGCTATCATTTGTGGAGCACACCCCCTATAGGAAGCGGTGGGTCAAGAGTTTTGTGTGTATTAGCAGACAAAAAAAAAAAAAAAAAAAAAGGCCAAGGACTCAAGAAGTTAGAATGTTGCCCAGCATTTCACAGCTGGCCCAGGCAGAGCTGGAATGTGAACCCTGTATAGCCTCTCCCAGAGCCCAGAGGCTTAACCACCATGATGAATTTCTTCGTGGCCAAGATCCATTGCTGTGTCCGGCCCTGTGCTAGATGAGTCACAGAGGTTACATAATGTGTCTCCATAACAACTGGGTTTGGCACGCAGTGTTTTGGTTCCTGTCACACAGATCAAGAGACTACATTTCTTACCCAAGGCCACTCAGCTAGTGAGCACGGAGGCAGGATTAGAGATGGGCCCTCCAGAGCTATGCATTTAACATCTAGAGTATGGCTGCTTCCCTGACTCCCGTAACAGAAGTGAACATTGGGGGCAGGATGTACGTAGATCTAGAGAGTGGGCTGGGTGAAGCATTGGGAAACACTTGACATGGCTGGCACTTGACTTCATATATGGTGTCCATGCATTTCCAACCATGCCATGTGGCATCAAAGATGAAAAGCTAGGGAGAGAGAAGGATAGAAGAGTCGATAGGCTTCTCTCCCTGTGTCATCGCCCTACTATACCTGTCCTAACCTCAGCTCTATGTGAGAGGGATCATCTGCAGGCATTTCTATAAGACTAGTTTGGAGACAGACCTGTGTTGGTTTCCAGCCCTCTTCTAGGGAGGGGATTGCCCAACACTCAAGACGGATGGCACAGCCCCTCACGCACCTTGCCAACACCCAGGTCTGATTCCATTTCACCAATGGTGCCAACCTGAGTGATTAGTTCCCTTTGGACAGTTTCGTGCTTCTTTATCAGCTTAGCCCTAAGACCCTAGCAGCAGATACAGAGAGGGAAGTAGCACCTATTGTAAGATCTAAGAGTATTTGCAGATTTCAGAGAGTGAGGCCAAATAACACATTCATTTCTATAAGTTGTCCTCTTGGAGAGGTTGCTATGGACATAACAAGCCCCGTGCTCTACAACATCTCTGCAACAGGAGAGGGATCCATGTTCAAAGCTGTATTTTGCATCATGTTGCTCAGTATAGATTGAGGGCCTCCAATCAAAACACAATCCACTAAAAGTTAATCTTTAAAAAGACACAGGAAGCACTCAGGCGCTGAACTCTGCGGCTCTGGCTGAACTGGTATTATATGTATTTAAGTATATGAGTCTGGGGTGCCTGGGTGGCTCAGTGGGTTAAGCCTCTGCCTTTGGCTCAGGTCATGATCTTAGGGTCCTGGGACCAAGTCCTGCATCGGGCTCTCTGCTCAGCGGGGATTCTGCTTCCCCCCACCCCCGCCTGCCTCCCTGCCTACTTGTGATCTCTCTTTGTCAAATAAAGAAAATCTGTAAAAAAGAATATGTGTCTAGGGATTGAATAAAATACATACTTCATAGGTACTTGTCCACAAACAGCATTTCTTTCAGCCAAACTTTTAAACAGTACATTGTGGCTCTGAGGCTGAGATTCGACTCGGAATGCTTGTACTTTCCGTTGCCACTTATGAAAGGAGCCACACGCATTAATAATAAACTAATCTGGGACTTCAGTTCAATCCTCTGAGGAAAACTGGGGCGCCAGCAAACGCATGTTCCTAAAGCAAAGGCCAACACACATCCCCTCCAACATGCGTCAAGAGAACCCCTGCTGGTGGAGCCAAGAATTGCTTTAGGAGAAACTTCCAGAGTTCTCTAAGAACACCACAGCGGGGTGGGGGGTGGGGGATGGGGGGGTGGTAACTGAGACCCCACAGTTCCACCTGGGACTGTGCAATGTCAATGAAAGTCAGCCTGGGGAAACAGGACAGCAGGTGTGGAAGCACAGATCCTTTCCGAACACACAGGCAGATACCTGCAGCCCCACTCAGGCCAAACAGCAATACCTGCTAGTCAAACCGGCTGTGAAATGCACTCCCTAAGTAACTAAACAGGGTAGCTTTTCTGCACATAACTGTTTTCTCCAAATCCCCTAAAGTTGGAGGATAGCTCTTAAAATGATTGTTGGAGATCCAGAATTGGTAACCCTTGTTTCTGGAGGTAATAAGAGAGTAGTAGTGATTGTCTATTAAGACCATTCTGTGGGTGCCTGGGGGGGCGCAGTCTGTTAAGCATCTGATTCTTGATTTCTGCTCAGATTCTGATCTCGCTGTGGTGGGACTGAGCCCCCTGTCGGGCTTTGCTACACGGAGCATGGAGTCTGCTTGAGATTCTCTCTCTGTCCCTCCCACTCGTGCTCTCTAAAATAAATAAATAAAACTTAAAAAAAAAAAAAAGAAAGAAAGAAAGAAAGACCATTCTGAGTCCATGATATCCAAATCAGATTTCCCAGAAAATCTTCAGTGCTTCTAATTCCCTGAACATTACTTGTCAGTTTTTTTTTTTTTTTTTTAAATACCAGTTTTTTCCTTTCCTGACATTTCCGGAGTTTGGGACTGAAGAGATAGACTACAGCATGTGTTCTATCCACTATCATGAAGGAGGAAGTCCGAGAGCCTTATTACACAGAATTTCAGCAAAATACATTTCCTGAAATTGTTTTTTAAAATATCTATTTCTATATGTTTATATGTAGTCATTGCATATGTTGCCTTATCAAGTATATTTCCTACAAGAGAACTTCCATTTTAAATGGGCGTGGACGAGGGGTGCCCCGGGGGGCTCATCAGTTAAGCTACGCACTCCTGATTTCATGGCTCACGTCATCACCTCAGGGTCATGAGACAGAGCCTCACTTCCGGCTCCACGCTCAGCACAGAAGCTGCTTCTCCCTCTCCCTCTGCTCCTCCTCTCACTGGCATGCTCTCTCTCTCTCTCAAATAAATAAATAAAATCTTTTAAAAATAAAACAAAAAATAAATGGGCATGGATGAGGATAAACTTTCATGCTTAAAACTTCATACATACAATGTTTGGAAGAGTTTTCCATAGACTAATTTCTGGTTCCAAACGTATCAAATCTTGTTTCTCCTTCACTGCCTACATTTTTCTGAAAACAGGTGCGAGAGGACATGTTTATTATTGAACCGTCTCCGGCTCTCCTGGCTGAATCAGAGCCGTGTTCCTAGAAACCATTCCCACCCTGAAAGATGAGCAGTAATGTAACCACACACAGAAGTGACTGGAAATGGCATGAACATATCTTATTAAACTCTAACTAAGAGAATCTTCAGCTTGCCTTTTTTTTAGCTAAATCCCAAAAATGCCTATGGCTCCTCTGATGTGAGGGGTTTTTGGAGAACTCAGGGTAGAAAGAACCAGATGTCTTAATTGCTTGTATTTAAAATAGCTTATTTCTGCAAACTCTACAAAAACATTGGACCATAGAAAGGTTTGCTAAGCCTCTCCCATGAGGAGCTCACAGAGGTGAGGCACCCTGTAGTGCTCCCTCCGCTGAGATACAGAAGCCGAGAGAAAAAGCAGGTTGAGCAGGAAAGAGGATTAGTTCACTTTTTGACATATAAAGTTGGGTTTTAGGAGGGATATTCTGGTAAAGGTGTCTAGGAAGCAGCTATCTACTCAGGTGTTTTTAATTCTTGCAGCACCTCCCTATTAAATAAAGAAAATTCAAACATTGCAAAGGGAAGTAGGAAAAGAGAAAAAAAGATACAAAGAGAAAGCGTATTTCACATGATATTCAAAATATGAATCCACCTACCTGGCCCCTTTCCTAACCAATTAGAGACTTGGAAAAGGTGCTGAATAGCCCTGGGATAATCACTGCCCCTTTTGTTGCTAGATCAGGGGGGAAAATTAAGGGTGGAGGTACTATGAGGTCTCAAGGCAACAGCTATTTACCAAGCAGGATGAAAGAACTTTGACTTTTTACAATTTACAGCATTTACCAATGTGTTTTAGGTGAATAGCAGCCCTGAGTACGTGTGTGTGCATCTCCAAAAAAGGGGCAGAAATAAGTCCAAATACTTCTGTAATCATTATTAATACAAACTAAACTCATCAATTAAAGGCAGGTACCCAACTGGATTTTTAAAAATTTGTTAAAAAAAAAAAAAAAAAAAAAAAAGGCGAGCGCCTGGGTGGCTCAGTGGGTTGAGCCACTGCCTTTGGCTCGGGTCGTGATCTCGGGGTCCTGAGATCGAGTCCCGCATGGGGCTCTCTGCTCGGCAGGGGGCCTGCTTCCTCCTCTCTCTCTCTGGCTGTGTCTCTGCCTACTTGTGATCTCTCTCTGTCAAATAAATAGATAAATAAATAAATAAAAAAGGCATCATTTCCAGGAGATGAACCTAAAGAACAGGAAAGCCTGAAAACAAGACAGGAAAAACACACCAGACAAATACTATCTTAGCAATACTGAAAGCAGGCCTAATAATTTTTTAAGGAGAAAAATGATAAAAGAAAGTAAGTCACCAAAAGATAAACCAATTATGAACTTGTGTAAAGCTAATAATTTGTTCTCAAAATTATAAGGCAAAATGAGAACAAATTATAGGGGGAAATTGGCAAAGTATAATAAAGGTAGGAAACTTTAAATCAGCCTTCTTGGAAATCAACGGCTGGAACAGAAAAAACCTGGGGTATAAACAATCTAAGTAGCACACTGGAGGGAAAAACACATAGAAAGAAGCCTGTGCATTCACAAAAACTGGGACATTAAAAAAAAGAAAAATCCGTCTGTCAGGCCACAGAGAAGTCACAAATTCCAAAAAGAGCACCTTTTCTCATCTCTAAGCATTAAAATTAGAAATTCATGACAAATTTTTGTTGTTGTTGTTAAAGATTTTATTTGTTTATTTGACAGACAGAGATCACAAGTAGGCAGAGCAGCAGGCAGAGAGAGAGGAGGAAGCAGGCTCCCTGCTGAGCCACCCAGGCACCCCCAAAATGTTTTTTAAAAAGCTACAGAAACACGCTTCTAAATAATACATGAATTAAGGATAAAATTCTAATTTTAAAAAAACAAAATATTTAGAACTGAGAGATAACAAAAGCATGGCATGTTAAAACTTGTGATATGTAGATAAAGCAGGATGTACAGGGAGATTTATCATCTTAGATACATTTATCAGAGAACAACAAGAGAGAGATTTGGAAAATGACCCAAATGTTCAACTCTAGATACCAGAAAAAGATTACCAGGGCAAATCCAAGGAAAGAAGGAACAGAACTACAAAGATAAAAACAGAAATGAAAGCAGTAGATAATATTTTAAAAAGGATGAATATAATTTATAAAAAAATTAGGGACGCCTGGGTGGCTCAGTTGGTTAAGTGTCTGCCTTCAGCTCAGGTCACCATCCCGGAGTCCTGGGATCAAGTCCCTTGTGGGGTACTCTTCTCAGCAGGGGCCTGCTTCTCCCTCTCTCTGCTGCTCCCCCTGCTTGTGCTCTTTTTCTCTCTCTGACAAATACATTAAATCTTTAAAAGATTTTTTTTTTTAATAAAAAGGGGATTGTAAAGTCTGGCCAGACTGATCAGAAGCAGCCTTTCCGGATCTCATCCTCTACACTTTCCTCTCCCATCCTTGACCCTAAGGATCCTCTGTACAAGCCTGTGTTTTGTGAGGTATTTGCGATTTGTTTGTTTCCCCACTGGAGAAGAGCTGTGTTTACAGCAATAGAGTGTTCTATAGTCCCTCTTTGTGTGGCATACCTTGGCTGTACTCAAACCCTGTCTGTGCAATGACTCAAGGCTCCTGCTCTATTCAGAGCCGTGCAGCACCTGACCGGTTTACAAGGGGTTCACTCCCCCTTAGCTCAGCTCATGTTTGTGTCAGACTCTCGCCGCGATGAACCAGGGGTTACTTTGCATATTTTCAAAGACCATTTTGAAGATTTGCTAAGCGAGAACACCGAGGCTCAAAGAACGGATCACTTCCAAAGCGACAGGCCCCAAGTGTTGGCACACCAAACCCAGAGTCTTTTCCCCGACACAAGTGTCCCCACGGAGTCCGAGCCCAACAGGACGTTTGTTAAAAATAAACGCTTCAGGGCGCCTGAGTGGCTCAGTGGGTTAGGCCTCTGCCTTCACCTCAGGTCACGATCTCAGAGTCCTGGGATCGAGTCCCGTATCGGACTCTCTGCTCGGCAGGGATCCTGCTTCCTCCTCTCTCTCGGCCTGCCTCTCTTCCTACTTATGATATCTGTCTGTCAAATAAATAGATAAAATCTTAAAAAAAAAATAAAGTAAAATAAATGGTTCAAAGTCACAGAAGGGTGACCACAGGGGTAGCTATTCACCGCCCTGGCCTTGAAGAGCTCAGGCCCGACGTAGGAAAGTGTGTGTTACACGCAGAAGAATTCCGCTTTGATTTATGTTTTTAAAGGTGGTATTTAAGGAAGCAGTAGCTCATCTACGAAAAAAGTGAGCCATTCAGAGAAGCTTGCCTTTGAGGCCGCCCGGAGCCGGGGCAAGCGCGGCGCCGACGCAGGCCGTCCAGCCGGAGGCTTGGGTGGGTGCCAGGTGTGACCTTCCCCCGATGAAGTCCCCAGCCGAGGGCACGCCAGGCGACAGACGCTCCCTCGGAAGGCCGCGGGGCTCGGTGGGGGCTTCGCCCCGACGCGCGCTCCTGGGTCGCCGCAGGCATTCCCACCGCGGTAATAACCCGGCCTGGCAGAGCCTCCTGGTGCCACTGACCCTCTGCTCGTCTTCCGCTGAGGGTGGGGGCGGGGCGTTTCCTCCGAGTCGCACTGGAGCCTTTGGCCCGAGTTTCACTCTCACCCGCCTCTCATCGCTAAAAAATGCAGTTCAGCCCCGAAAAAAGGCCGCGCCTTTGCGGGGTGAAGGGTATTGCAGAGGCCGCGTAAAATGACTAGGTCCGCGGGGTTTGTAGTCGGGCGCGGCTTCCGCACGGCACCCGCGACCCTACTCGGCAGGCAGAGGCCAGAATCTCCCCTTCGACCTACAGCGCCCAGTCCCGCCCTCTCTTTGCGCTCAGAAAATGGAAATAGGACCAGCAGCGCACTTTGCTACAGCCCCAAACCGGCAGCAACTTAAATGTCTTTCCCTAAGAACCTAGGTGACACGCACGTTGGTGCACCCCTTGGGTCCTTGGGAAGAACCAAGGAGATCAAAGTGTGCTTGCGTGGAAAGACCCGTCAAGATGTAGTGAGTAAAAATGCATGTCGCAGAAAACACGGCAACACCGTCTTAAACAGTGCATCTAGGCGAATATATAACACATCGAGGTTGCAGAGAGAAAGATCTGGAAAGACACACCTAAAAGCGGGCTGGAGGAGTAAAGAGTGAATCTCAGTTTCTAAAAATTGCTTTTAAATGAACATACATTCATTTATTACCTGTGCGAACATTTTTTTTTTCAAAAATAAGATCTTTTAGAGTAGATTTATATGTACAGAAAAAATGAGAAGTTAACACTTGGTTTCTCCTGTTATTAGCATTTCCTATTAGCATGGAGCCTTTGCTACAATGAATGACCCAGTACTTCATTATTAACTGACGTCCATAGTTTATTTAAATTTCCTTAGTTTTTTACCAGGATCCCCTTCAGGATGCCACGCTACATTATTTTCAAATCTCCTTAGGCATTTCGTGGCTGTATTCTTGGGAGGAAGACCAACATGGGTACATGCTATCACTGAAGATTTCTCTCTCTCCATGTTGACCTTGATCACCTGCCTAAGGTAGTTTGTCGGGTTTCTCCACGGTAAATCTACTCTCCCCACCCCCACCTCTATTTCCATACTGTTGGGTGAACTTTTTTTTTTTTTAAAGATTTTATTTATTTATTTGACAGAGAGAAATCACAAGTAGATGGAGAGGCAGGCAGAGAGAGGGAGAGAGGGAAGCAGGCTCCCCGCTGAGCAGAGAGCCCGATGCGGGACTCGATCCCAGGACCCTGAGATCACGACCCGAGCTGAAGGCAGTGGCTTAACCCACTGAGCCACCCAGGCGCCCCTTGGGTGAACTTTTTAACGTGAAAAGTGTTCTTTACCTGAAGGAGAGTCGCTAACAAAGGTACATAGGGCCGGAGGAGGCTTGGAGAACGCCGTCCCCGAGATCGTAGCTCAGGCACGACCGACAGAGGCGGCGGGCGGAGCGGGAAAGCCCCTGACCAACCTCCTGGAGCCGGCAGGATCCCCTGCCAGCCCAAAAGAGCCAGAAGGCCGGCGATTTTCTCCCCCCGCCCCAGGAGGAAGCTCTCCGCCCGTTAGCCCTCCCGGCTATCACCTGGGGGCGGGGACGCGCTCCGACCCCACCCCTAGCCCCGCCCCGTCCCCTGCGCGAGCTGCTCCGCCCCGGGGCGCGTTGGCCACCGCCGGGTTTTCCGCCTCGCGCACTCCTCCTCCGGCCCCGCCCTGACGGTTGCGGTTCCCGAGTGCCCAGAGTGCCCCGAGTGCCCCGAAAGCCGGAGTGGGACAGAGCTCCAGGCCGATAGAGGCGCCGCGGCCGGGACGCCCGCGGAGACAGCCGCCGCTGCCCGGGGCCCCTCGCGGCCCCCACCCTTGTGATCAGTGGCCAGCGGCCGGGTAAGTGAGGGCTCCCTGGCCCTCCGGAGGCACGGGGCGGGGCGGCGGCAAGGGACGGGGTGGCGGCAGAGCGCCGCGGCCAGGCCGGTGAGCCCCAGACTGCCCTGCGCCCGCTCCCGTCCCGGTCCTGCCCTGCGGCTTCCTGGTTGCTCAGCACGGCGGTTGGGGGAGTTGGGGGGGGGGGTTGGTGTCGGGTTGTCGGGCTGGCCCCCGACGGGTCGTCGGCCAGGTTGCCCGGCTTGGTCGGCCGCGAGGGGCTGCCCTCTTTGAGGTAAGCGGTGCGCAGGCCGCCCCCCTGTGCCCAGGGCCACGTGACTGTGCTGCGCGGCTGGGGTCGGGGCCTCACCCGCTCCTGGGTGGGCGTGGGACGACTGGGTGAACTTGGGACCGGATGAACCTGCGACCAGAAGGCGACTGACTGGTATGGGGGTGGCCGATGGTCCGGGCCCCTCTGACCCAGCGGAGTTCTCAAGAGTGTAGGTGCCCTTCCGGGGCGTGTGCTAAGGAGGGCCCGTAGAGGAGGCTGGCTTCAGGAACTTTCCTCCTGAACTGGGAAGATGCAAATCCTGGGAGCTGTTGGTGTTGGAGATTGTTTGTTAAGGCCCCTTGAGAAAATGCGGAACTACCCCGGCGCTGTGTTCACCTTTCTGCCTTTCCCCTTGAGCTCTACGTAACCCGTGGAAGGCTTAAAATGGCAGAAACCCATTTTATTGGTTTAAAGGACAGTTGGGAAGTTCCCCTTCCGAGGAGAGAAGTTAAGCTGGCCAGTTCTAGCCCAAGCAGGTTACAGTTGCCGCCCCGTCCCCACCCCCGCGACATTTCTCTCAGCTTCCCCCATCAGTGACCTTGCTTTGCTTTGGGTATCCAAGGTAGACAGCGACGCCGCTCTCTCTCCCGACCCCACGTTTTGCTTCTGGCTGCCTTGACCTGAGCGTGAAGTGGCGCTGGCGCGCCTCTTCTCTGCTCCCACTACGGGAACAAAAACTTGCAGGGGAGGGCAGGGCTGAGTCCTGGAGGTGGAGGCTCAAGGTGTGTTCTCTTTCTTCACTCCTAAATGGCTCTCATTATGTTCCTTCATTCCTTCCTAGCTTCAGTCCATTGTTGGGGATTCCAGGAGGATTAACAGTTCTCCTTCCCTCAAGGCACCGTCCTGTGCTTCAAGGTGGTCCCTGGCAAGACAGGTGCTAGGGAAATCTGTTACCCTGGCATGGGTTGCTCGGTACCTCCGGGTCCTACATCCCTCCCTCTTGTCTCTTATAAGTCTCTGTGCCTTGGGTTCCTCATCTGTAAAGTGGGGATGATAATACCTACCTCACGGTGGCATTGTAAGGGTTAAATGAGTTAATACGTGACAACCATACCGCCCAGGCACAGCGCTGAGCTGGTGACTATTTGACCATACCTGTGTGCTCTAGGTGGATGTCACCTACATGGGGTAAAGCCTGTGCTCTAGGTGGATGTCACCTACATGGGGGAAGGGCCTAGGACACAAGTGTCAGCAATAATAATACAGTAATAATAGCTGTTGTTTCTTTCATGCAGCTGGAAGTCCATTCAAATCGAATTGCTCTCCTGCCAGTCCCTGTTTTAGTTCATGTTGTTCTGCCCTCCTGGAATGTCCTCCTTCCCCATCTCTGCCCATGATTCCCCACCCTTCTGGGAACCATCCAGGAGCTTACTCCGAGCTGGAAGGGACAAGACATACTCTGAGCCCACGCTGCCCTCCTCCTCCACTCCTTTGGCATCCCTTCTCCATAGTCGCCTTACTTAGTATTTGTGTGGCCCCATGTCTTATCCCTGCCCCGTCCTTTGTTTTTGGAAGGCGGGGCTTACTCATGTTTCTTACTTGTGCCTTGGTTGCACAGCACCCAGGATGGGCTCTGCCTAATATATGTCCTAGCAGAATTTCGCTGAGTGTGAGAGGCAGGCCAGGGAAGTAAGGTTTTCCTTGATCTTAGACCTTGAAGGCTCAGTTTGGGTAGGCAACGAAAGAGAGCCTGAGATAGAGCTAGGGCAAGGCTGACAGATACCTGTCTTGGATTGCTTACCTAGAAGGCCAAGATTCCGTGGAGGATGGGTCCTCTGGAGTGACGGGAGTAAGAATCCAGCCAGAATAGGTTAGTGTGGGCTCTTGGGAATTCATTGCAGAACAGAGAGGCAAAGTCGGTATAGGCAGGAGGTGAATGTAGAAAGGAAATCTGTGTCGAGTGCTGGGGACCTGTGCCGAGGACCCAGGGCCTTTTTGGAGTTCACCCTCCTTCCTCTTGGATTCACCTCCTCCTTTCCTCTCTGCCTAAGCCTGAGGCAGTGCCTGGTGCTTGATCCCGTGGTGGGTCACTCAGGGAAGACTGTGCGCTGGTGTGCTTCACAGTCACAGCCAAGCAGGCCAACTCAGGTCTACTGGACTTCTCTCTACAGCACATTCTGATGCCATTGTCCCCTGGTGCCTCAGGAATTTGAGTGATCCTAGATAGGAAAGCCCTTAGGCTTTCAGCCCTTAGGCACCTGTAAAGGTGAAGAAACTGAAGTTTCTTTGTTGGGAATTTGCATTTTAAAAAGGAGTTGTTGAAATTCAGTGAAGCTTTCTAGTAATGCTGAAACTATAGCACAGTAGGCCCACTTACCCCCCTTCCCCTCAACTCCCCCCCAATAAAATAGAGGTCTGATGTTACCTGGTGGCTTGTATTCTGGAGGATTCTAACAGTACATAGGGCCCAAACAGAGGCTCCAGTACGCTGTTAGAAGAAAGTAGTGGGTGAGGGCAACAATGGAGGAGTCAGGAGACAGAGTTCTCCATTTTGGGTCACTGGGACAAGTTGTGGAGCCACACAAGGTCCCAGTGTTCTAGATGGTAAAATGCCTGCCTCATGTGGTTGTTTGCAGATTCTGGTGAGAAGATGCTTGTGGAGGGGGTTTAAGATCAGCCAGGGCTTGATCATGATGGTGTTGATCTCTTGGGTGCTTTACTGCAAGGACACTTGAGACAGGATGGAGTGTGCCGACTGTTGGCCCCTGACTCTCTGATCCCTCAGTGACTGGTCTTCCAGGGGTTGTGCTCCTGAAAGTCCCACGGACTCAGCAGAAAAGAAGGGAAGAATTGTTGGTGAAATTGCAAGGGAAGTCTGGTGTCCCCAGCCTTTGTCACCTGGAGCTTGGGGGTAGGCTGGCTGGGAGGACCATGAGCTGAGAGGAATGTGAATGAAGGTGGAAAGGAGAAACCCAGAGGGGGTTAGCTGGGGGGCTGGGGGGGGGGCGAGCATGTGGCAGATTAAGCCTGGGACTGGCTCTCTAGGGGGAAAAGTATGTTTATGTGGGGGGGGGGGGGTCAGCTGGCAGTAGCAGATGTGAGCTTGCTGTGGCCACCTAAAAGGTCATGGCTATTTTTAGGAAGTGGGTGACAAGGCATGTTTCTGTTGAACCAACATTGTGAGTACCCACTGTTTGCCCAGCCCTGCGCTGTGCGCATAAAAGCACAGTCCACCCCACCCACCCTAGGTTGTCTGCCTGGATTCCCCAGAGATGTGGCATACTGGATGAGAACCAGGTCTGGAAGGTGGCCAAGATCATGATTGTGAATTCAGTTTTGGACATGGAGCGTCTTGAGATGCCTTTGGGGTACCAAGGAGTCAGGTGTGTCTGGAGCTTAGGAGGACTCTGGGCTAGAGAGACATTTTTGTCTAGATTTATCTGCTATAAAGGGCACGATGAGATTGAGGAACTCACCTTGAATAGCTGAGTAAAGGAGCCTGAGCCCAGGAAGGAGCTAGAAAAACAGCAGTCCATGAGGGGAGAGGAAAAGCAGGACAGTGTCAGATCATAGAAGCCAGGGTGAGTCCACTTCAGTTGGTGGGAGTGACCACGGGTGCCCACTGTTGCTGTGGGAAGTGATAAGGAGGATACGCAGCACGTTAGCTGTGGCTGTTTTGCTGGGAGGCTGGTGGAGAAGCCAGATGGGAATGAATGGGCGGAGGATTTGCAGGAGTGCGGATCAGCTGTGCTGAGTATAGACAAGCTTTGAAGGGAAGGAGAGGCGTTGGGTGATGCAGGAGGAGGCCGTTGGGTGATGCAGGAGGAGGCCGACACCGAGGGGGTGTTTATTTCTGTTTCTCAGATGATCCTCCCATTCCACCCTGAGAAATCAGCAGTGTGGATGGCCGTCAGTCCAGCCCTGCCAATTCCTGTGTCGTATGGACACAGGCACCTGTAAAGGTTTGCTGCTGCTGCTGCTGCTGCTGTTTTTTAAGGATTTTCTTTATGCATTTTAGAGAGCAAGAGAGCAGGGAGAGGGGCAGAGGAAGAGGGAGAAGTAGTCTCTCTGCTGAGCAAGAAGCCTGATGAGAGACTCCATCTGTCCCAGGACCCTGGGATCATGACCTGAGCCAAAGGTAGACGCTTAACCAACTGAGCCCCGCGGGTGCCCCTGTAAAGGTTGGCTTCTCTCACAGAATGGTTTCATGCTGCACCCCTTATTCCGCAGCTGGTGGTTTTGATTAGTTGATCAGGGGCAGTAACCCTGAGTGAGCCGTGTTCTGGGTCGGTAGCCACTGTGGAATGATCTATAGTGCAGGGGGACTGTGGTATATACAGTCTTCCCTTAATTGATGGGTATGGGGACCATTGACTATTTTTATAATTTGAACTAGTGCTGGAATGAGCAACGAGTAGGGCCCTGATAGGGATGGCATCGAATGTATTCATTTATAAGGAAGAGTTGACATTTTTATAATACTAATTTTTGCAAATCAGGGACAGATTACAGGCCTTGTAATACATCTTTAGTAGATATTATGAATGGGATTCTAACTGGATTTGCTAGCCGGATAATAATCTTTTGTATCCTTTCCACTTTTTTTTCCTGCTTCTTGGCCATTAATTCCAGCCTTTATCACTATTCATTCTTTTTTACTTTTGGCTTATTTTGTTGCTCTACTTTTAATCTCTAAATTAGTTCACTTATTTTTTTAGTTTTTTAACTTAAAAAACATGTAAAGTTCAACATTTGTGTGTAACAACCCTAGCTGTTTGGCCTTCGAAAGGCTCGCCTTTCCATTCCTTTATGGCCACCACAGAGATCAGGGATTTTTTTTATTTCTTTAAGTTTATTTATTTATTTAAGTAGTCTGCACCCAACACAGGGCTCAGACTCATGACCCTGAGGTCAACAGTCTCACGTTCTTCTGGCCAGCTGCCCTGCCATGTAGATCTCTTTTGATCCAAGGATGTTTTAGAAGACAGGATCCTAAATTTAACCAGTAACCGGTTTTGTGGGGAGTATGATTACATTTTAATGTCGACTGCTGGTTTTATTGGGTTATGTTTAGTGAATGTGATCCGCAAAATTTTTTCTCCCTGGGCGGTATCCAGATTTTCTCTGTGGCAAGTACATGATCATACTAGAAGCTCTCACGGACAGGAAAGGTTACATATTCCTGGTGGGTCACAGACTGTAAGATGTATCTGTTAACTTGAGCTTGTTTGCCTTTCCTTGCATATTGGTCGGTCAAATTCTGTAAGAGGTCCCCAAAATTCTCGCTATAATCTCCAGTTAAGTCAGGCAGTACTTACCTTCGTTCTCGATGTAGGGACCAGACATCCATGCTTAATGTGTACAGGTTTATGAGGCTGATCTGTGCAGATAGTACTTCGCATCATTTGTTGCTTATTTTAATGCTTTTGGCCTTTGGCCTTCATTGCCACATTATCTGTATATTGGGAGACCATATTGCCAAAGGTCTGGGAGAATCCTTTCTTCTTCAGAGACCAAAAATAAATAAAAAGTGCATTTTGTAAGATAGTAAATGAAAGGCTCAGAAACGCAGAGGCAGGCAGAGGCAGGCATCGGCCCGGGGCTTTACACCAGGACCTGTTTTAGTTCAGGCTTATGCGCAGTATGTCAGTATGTGATCCTCTGGTCTCCCGGACCTGCTTCTCAGCACCCCAGTTGTCATGAAATAATCCGGTCCCAGTGGTCACCAGGATAGCCAGCTTCTTAGGAGGGATGGATAAAATAAGATTTGCCTGCAAGCTCCAGGGACAGGGCCCACACTGCCTCTCTTCTTTTGTGGTTCTTGTCCCTTCCTTTGTGTCCAAAGACAGGGACAGCTCTGACTGGCAGTTACACTGTTCCTTCCTGGTTTGTGACAGCACACAGCCTTTCTCTGTTCCACAAAGGATATGACAAAACCGTCAGTACGCAAAAAAGTCCCAAGGCCAACTTAGGCCACAGCCTGGGTGGCTCAGTTGGTTGAGCTTCCAACTCTTGATTTCAGCTCATGGGATTGAGCCCCACATCAGGCTCCACACTAAGTGTGAGCGTAGAGCCTGCTTGAGATTCTCTCTCTCCCTCTCCTGCTCTGTGCTCACTCTCTCTCAAATAAATAAATCCTTTTTAAAAAAAGGATTTTTTTTTTTTTTAAATATGTCTTTTGTGCTCAGCACATGACCAGGGTGTGGGAGGATGGCAGAAGGCAGTGGCAACAGCAAACCGAATTTGGGGGTTTCTGTCTTTGATAGCAAATTCAGACTGTTCACATACCAGACCGTCTTGATTTTATTCCTTGGATCTTATTTTCTGTTTATTATTTTCTATACCTGGGTGTTACTTCTGTCCTGATTTCTGCTGACTTGGGGAGGTTTCTCATCATCCCTCTTCCCTTGCCTGTCTGCATTACGATTCAGTGTTGGCTGTGGATTAGGAGAGGAACCCCCTCTCTCCTCAGAAATTGGAGGCCGGGGTCCATGTCTGCTCATTGAGGTCATCCTGGCACCAGGCTGCTGGTGTGGAGTTGCCCCCAGCACTCTCTAGGGCTGTGGTTTCTGAATATAAGCGTATCTAAGACTAACTGGGAAAGTTTGTTAAAACACAGATTTCTACTCCCTCCGCCCTGAAGGGCTCTGATTTAGGAGGTCTGGGGTGAGGCCTGGACATCCTCATTTTTGATAGCCACCCCTGCTGTTGCATCCGCGTGGGGACCCTCCCGGAGGGAAGGACCTCCGGGGCCTTCCCTTAACCCTTGTGGTGCAGGGCAGCTGGCTTGCAGGGCCATGCCCTGCCTGGTTGCCAGGGAGGCTTGGAAACTAGTCCTTATTGGAGGCTACCATGTGCCAGGCAACAGTTGTTGTTCTGTGCCACAAGTAAGAGGGGGCAGATGGTCGTAGGGGACAACCAGAAGTTCCTGGGACACCACCCACTGCTGTGTTTAATTTGAAACTCCAGTCTTGCCATCGGCCAAGCTGGTAATCCTTGGTTAGGAAGCGGGAATGGGGGGCGCCTGGGTGGCTCAGGTCATGATCTCAGGGTCCTGGGATCGAGCCCCGCTTCGGGCTCTCTGCTCCGCAGGGAGCCTGCTTCCCTCTCTCTCTCTCTCTGCCTGCCTCTCTGCCTACTTGTGATCTCTGTCTGTCAAATAAATAAAATCTTTAAAAAAAAAAAAAAGGAAGTGGGAATGGCCTGTCACGACCAGAATAGTATGTCGTGATGGTGACAGTGGCGAGCCCATAGGCAGTGCAGGGCATGGCCACCTCCAACCCCGTGGCGGGTACACAGAAGGCCAGCAGCTGCTGCTGCTGCTCGCTGATGAACTGAGGATTCTCGCTCCTTCTAGGCTGCCCCCAAGAGTCCGGTCCCTTCCTCATTTTGTCTTAACATTTCCGAAGCTCCATCCAGCCCTGGGGGCGAGGGGGTTGGCACCCAGAAGGGAGCTGAGTGGAGGGGAGATGGTGTGGGCTGTGAGTGCGTCAGCCCAGAAGCCAAGAGACATGCTTCTGGTCTGTGTTCTGCCTCCAACCCCGTCCTGGGACATCAGGCAGATTATTTCTGCTCTCTGGGCCTCCACTCCCCACCTTAGTAAAATAGGCTGGTTGAAGCCGATGATTTCATGAAGGCCACTGCCAGGTCCAGTATTCTAGGATTCCTGTGTAATCCAATGCCAGGGCACTGGAAATTGACTTTTTATTTCTAGGACGTGTCTTTCAGAACTGGCTTGCTCAAGTTCAGCCTTCCAGTAAGGCTTAAACACTACCCCATTGCTACTTCCCCAGCCTAGCCTGCCTTGTTTGGAGCATCTCTCCGCTGTTTAGCCCCAGTGCCAGCCCTGGGGCAGTCTGAGGTACAGACTGGCTAATGATTGACTTAGGCTCCAGCAAGCCTTTGTTCACGGCCTGTGGGTGGGGAGTTCAATGTTTAACAGCACCTTGTGCAGGCTTTTTGTTCAGTGAGAGGGAAAATACAGTCAGGATTGGTGGGGGTCTGCCTGGGGCGCTCTGGCTTGTTTCTGTGGCACTGTGCCCACGCCCCAGAGAGGCAGATCCCCATGAGGGCGGGACACTGGGACTCTGCATCCCTGTAGAGAATAGGGCCACTTACCTTGCAGAGTTAGGGATGTTCGTACACCCTCAAAACACTTGAAATCCTGCCTTGGAGTGAGAGGGAAGGAGAGAATGTCCTTGAAGTGTCTTCCTCTCTGCCCCCAGAATTCCTGGAGCCTCTGCACCAGAATGTCTGACCAAAGAGGCCATCAGAACAGGTGCCACCCAGGATGTGGAAGAGATGAATCAGGGTCCACTGGTGTCACGTCGTGGTGCCCAGCCCTCTGCTAGCCAGTGGCAGGTGGAGGAGAGACCTGTCCTACAGCCTAGGCTCTGCCTCTTGCACCGAGAGGCCTAAGAAATAGTAATTCTGGCTCTGGCGTCAGTTGGTGTGACTCTGGCTTGCCAAGAATCATCTCTGAGCCCTGTTCCCTTGAGGGGATCTTATCTGTCTTGTAGGAACACTGTGAAGATGAATGAGGCAATATATAATGAGGTAATCCGTGTCTCGACCATAGGTACTGGGAAAAGGGGAGTAACGTTCATTTACTAGAGGATATTAGGCCAAGTGCTGATAAGTTCCAGGAATAGCAGTCATTAGGGGTAGAGAGATCAGGGTGGGCTTCCTGAAGGAGGTGGGGCTCTGTCTTGGCTAAAGGAAGGCCAAAATTGACATAGGCTTAAGGAAGGCGTAAAGGAGCCAAGGAGGGCAGACTGGTTAGAAGGAACCAACTGAACAAAAGTCCTGAAGATAGAAAGTGCCAGGATAACATCCTGACTGTGAACCGCAGTCCTGTTTGGGAACCTGCCGTCAGCTTGCTGTGGCCTAGTGTAACTCTTGGCCCAGGGCCCTTTGGCAGAGCCTAGGATCCCCCCTGCACAGGGGTTGGCCCATGCCTGAGATCGAGATCCGAAAGAGAATCTTCTCTACTGGGAACTATAGGCTCTGATGGGGATCTCTTTCCACTTCAGCAGCACAAGGTTGGCCGGGAACTTTGTCACCCTTAGACGGAAAGGTGCTGGTAAGTGTTATTTGAAGGAGAGGTTTCTTGGGGCTTCTAGGTGAGGTGGGGGGGCCTCTCATGTATCTGGGTTCGAAGGGACTGAGCTTCTCCAAAGCCATTTGAACAGGCGCTCCCTGCTGCCTTCCGTTCTAGCCCTCCCTGCCACCCCCTTCCCCCAGTTCACTGTGAGAGGATCTGTGATGGGCTGTTGGCTTCATAGGGCTCATTGCCTCTTAACTGGAAGGGCCCTGGGTGACATCACCTGTGCCTTTGACTACACATGCAGGTACCTGCAGGGATAGCCCAGCTTGGGACAGTGGGCTGCTGCAGTAGGCACCTGGCTGAAGGGGTGGTCGCTGCCTCCCTAGCTGTGTGCTACCGCAAGGAAATAGGACCTGTGTTGCCAGATCTCCTATTTTTCCATCAAAAAATTTTTTTTAAAAGTCAGGCCCAGCTCTTTTATAGCCGCTCGCCTTCCCCCCCAGGAAATAAATGTGAACTACAGAACCCTCGTGGAGCCCCAGGTTCTGGGCAGCACAAGCCCAGAACCACACACCCCTCATAGGCTCACCCATTTAATAAGTGAGGGAGAAAGATGCCCAGAAGAGCCTTAGGTTGGTCAAGACCCATCAGAGGAGCCAGTTCTCTATACTCTTCTCCCTCCTTCCTCTCCCAGAGGATGTATTTCCTGATTCTCTGCCATAGTCTCCATTCTTCCTAGGAATGGCTCTTAAACCCCTTGTGGATAACTTCCTGCAACTGCTCTGTTGTGTTTATGTCACCAGGCAGAGGGAAAGCCTGGGGCAGGCCAGGACTTTGGTTTTTTCCTCCTCCTTTCCCAGGTAGCCTAGCCCAGCCCTGGGTTCCTCTCTGAGCCCAGAGGTGGAATTACTATGAAGATAATGGAATGTAAGTTTCCACTTCAGGAGACCCTCCACTCCCTGCACCTTATTTGCCAGGGAGGGGTCCTAGCAATGATGTGTATTCATTTTCTGGAAGAAGACCCCCAAAATCATGTGAGCTTCAAGCCCCATAAAACCGGGACTGACCCCTGTAGATGCGGTGACTGGCTGGCATCCTGTCTTTTGGATTGACCTCTTATTTGGGTGGGGGGCAGGAGATCGGGGTCCTGGGCCAGCCCTCTTAGGATCTTGGTCTGTCACCTGGGCACGTCATTTCCTCCTCTCTGGTTGTCAGTTTCCCCATCTGAAATGAGAGCCGGGGTGGCGTGGGTAGGAATGAACTGAGTCATGGCTAGGACTGAGTGAGCTCCGGGCCCCCCGCTGTGCGATCCTGGCAGGTTGGGGTGCGATGGTCCCGCCGGGGTGGAGCACACTGCCAACCTTTTCCCTCCCCAGAGCGTTTGCATTGCTGGCGGGGTGTGTCTGGCCCGGCCACACAGAACCACTCACAGGCCTGAGCCTCACCATGGTGATTCTTGTTGACTGATAAAATACCAGGGAGCAAAGCTTTATGGAGGTTTTATTCCCAGACCTGCAGAAATGGTGAGCACCTGGTCCTTCCTTTTTCGGTTGGAATAGTCAATTTATTCCTTCCTCTTCCCTTGTCAGGGAAAGCCTCCTGTGAGTTACATAGACTTGTGCCTGGGTCTTTTTACAAGGAAAGCAGAGGCTTTTTCAAAGGGAACACCATAGAAGGATTTGGAAGAAAGGAGATTATTGTCTGTGTTAAGTTTTGTATTGTTGCCATAACAAATTACAACAGACTTAGTGGCTTAGAATCACACAACTTATTTTGGTGGTAAAATAACATAACATGGGACACCTGGGTGGCTCACCTGGTTCAGCATCTGCCTTCAGCTCAGGTCATGATCCTGGGGTCCTAGGATCCTGTGCCTGCTGCTCCCCTGCTGCTGCGCTCTCTCTCTGTTAAATAAATAAATAAAATCTTTAAAATATACACATAAAATTTACCATTTTAGCATTTTTTAAAAAGCGTGTAGTTCCAAGGCACTAAGGATGTTGAGACTGTCGTGTGGCCAACAGCGGCTCCCCGGGCTCCCCCCTTCCTCCCTGACCCTGGCTACTACAGTCCTCTCTGTCTGCATTGGGCTGCTCCAGGCACCTCCCGACAGTGGACTCACACGGTGTTTCTCTGTCCATGATGGGCTGAGTTCTCAGCATAACATCCTGTGTTCAGCCCTGCCGAAGCACCTGTTGCAATCTCCTTCCTTTTTAAGGCCGAATAGTATTCTGTTCTGTGTTCTATATCGCGTTTTGTTTATCGTTCCTTTGGGCGGCCAAAGCAAGCGCCCCCAGCAGGGCTCAGGCACCCCCAGTGCCTGGTTGACATCCTCCTTCTTGGCTTACGGGCCGTCCTGGGAGCAGCCCCTCTGCAAAGGTGGTGTCGCCAGGAGTCGTCACCCCCAGGTGGAGGGGTGTCTCAGGGAGACACAAACCTGTGTCTCCTCAGCCTGCACTGCACTTGGAAACACAACCACAGTTTCCTCTTTTTGTGTGTGTGTGGGGGGGGTGTTTCCTTAGGACCTGACCACAACTTGGACTTGTCACTGCCACTCTGTCTGTCACAAGAACCTTGGCATCTGCCAGGACCGAGCCCCAAGGCCTCCTCACGTTCTGGGCTTGGGTGTGAGCCAGTGTTGACACCATGTATGGGTTCACCTTCATTTTCCATTGCTCAGAGATCCCAAATTGGGATTGGCCTGTGACTAAGCGTCGGCCCTTCCGGAAGCCCATTTGGTGGGGTGTCAGAGGGAAGCTCCCATGAACAGGAAGGAGCCAGGTTTGTGAGAGAGCTATGCTGTGGAGGGGTGGGAGGGAGACCACAAGCTGGTGTGTGAAAGTGGTCACTGCTGCCTCGCTGCTCCCCTTCTCAATACCCAAGGACCGGGTCTAGAAAGGCAGCTGGGAGGAAGGAACATGATTTCCATCAGGGTGAGGACCTGGGGTCAGAGTACTGACAGCAGGTACAGGGGCGCAGGAGCTGCTTCCCTGGGTCCCTCCTCACAGGCAGAATCTTCTCCAAGAGGCCTTTTCAGAGGTGCTTCTCTCCCCGCACCTGGCCTCCCCCTGCCCTGTCTGCTTCTTGCTGCTGCTCCTCTGGCCCCTGCCATTCCTGGGGCATGGACTGGGCACCCAGGCACGCAGAAGGGAAAGAAAGAAAGTTTTGCCAGTTTCCTGTTGGTGAATTCCCCCTTGGGGAGACAGGAATATCCAACACAGCCATTCCCAGGACCTGCTCTTCCAGAACTGGGTTTGGTATGGGAGAAGGAACTGGCCAGCAGGATTCTTATCACGTGCTCTACCCCCACCGCTAGCATTACTCCCCAGTTCTCCATTCTCTCCCCACACTGTCTCCAAGTTTCTTAGCCCGAGTATTATCAAGTGGGCTTCTAGTCCTCCTGTTTGCTATTTTGTACTGGAGAAACTGGTATCATGAAAGGTTAAGTGAAATTAGAATATATTTGATATTAAACTGTTGCTATCCCCATTTTACACATGTGGAAAACCGAGGCCCAGAAAGCTTAGGTAACCTGCCCAAGGTCACACACCTAGTAAAGAGCAGGACAGGGATTTGAACCTGTGCGGTCTGGCTTCCGAGTTCATGTTCTTCCCACCAGCCTATCCTGCCGTTGATGAAGTACCCGGGGTCCCAGTGAGGCCTGAGATCCTGATTCCTAATCCCAGGCTAGTCCCTTAACTGGCGCTTTCAGTTTCTGAGATACTGGTGTCCGGGGCAGGTGAGCTCCAGGAGGAAGTAGAGTATAGCATGGGGGTAAAAGTCTGGGGCTTTGGAACCTGGTTTCCTGGGTGTGAGTCTTGGCTCAGTCATTCACTACCTGTAACTGGTGAGTTCTATAATCTCTCCGTACCTCAGTTTCCTTATCTCTTAATAGTGGATCATAATCTCAGTGTTTGTTTTGTAAAGTTGTTGTAAAGTTGAATTCCATGTAAAGCACTTAATAGAGTGCCTAGCACATATTAAAGTAGTTAGTAAATGTTAACTGTTATGATTTCCTAATTAGCTGGAGAAATTTGGGGATAAAGTTAAGCAGTCTCCTTTGTTACAGGACTTCTCAGAGCCTTTTTTTTTTTTTAAAGATTTTATTTATTTATTTGACAGAGAGAGATCACAAGTAGGCAGAGAGGCAGGCAGAGAGAGAGGAGGAAGCAGGCTCCCTGCCGAGCAGAGAGCCCGATGCGGGACTCGATCTCAGGACCCTAAGATCATGACCTGAGCTGAAGGCAGCGGCCCAACCCACTGAGCCACCCAGGCGCCCTTCTCAGAGCCTCTTACCGTGCTATTATGAATGGGCACTTTGGGGAGGAGATGCAGTAGGCAACTTTTTCCAAAGTTTTGGACAACTAATCTCTCTCTCCTTTTAAGTTGCATCCCACTGAGTTCTCAACTTGGAAGATACTAAGCTGGTGTCCAAGAACATAGTTCAGAAAGCACTGAGCTGTAAATCAAGCTGCCTGTTTGTGCTGAGCTGGGGCTGGAGGCCCAGGTTATTGCTGAGCCAGCTCTGAGTGACTGTTATGTGTGTAGAGTTCTGTCTGTGTCTGGCTTCCCTCCTCCCCTGTAGGTGTGGGGAGAGGGAACAGGTGCCAGCCTAGGCACCTGAGGATCCCTGGAACCTCCTGACCATGAGGAATGGCTTTGGCAAACCCTAGTTCAAAGTGAGTGAGCAGAAGTGAGTGCCCCCTCCTCCCCAGGCACTCACTTCTGCCCGGGGAGGAGGGGTCCTACAGTAGGTCCCCTGTGGCAGGAATGGCTGGGAGCACCAGATAAGCCAGCCTAGCTCAGATGGAAGCAGCCCCAGGTGTTGCAGCGTGGCTCTCTTAGGAGAAAGCAGGCAGCGAGTAGAGTTCTACCATGGATGCTCTCCCTAGTGTGTGTATGGTTTGAGTAAACCGTGTCCCTGGTGTATTTTAGCTGCAAAACTAAGGGGGTTGGAAATTAGACAGCCTTCGAGGTCCCTTCCAGTGGGAACATTTGGGTAGTCTGTAAACCTGAGATTGGGGTAAAAACCTAAAGGGGTGTCCCCTTTCAGAGTCCTAAAATACAAAAGGAAGGACGAGCCCTGAGAGGGGGAACCCCCCCAACCCCCCGGGCAAAACCTCCCTTCACACCCATGGGATAGCAAGGTCTGTGGAGAACTGGACCCAGCACTGGGATCCTTTTCCACATGAGATTCTTAGAAGAGGATTGCTTTTTTTGAGAGAGAGAGAAAAGATGCATGAGAGGTGGGGGAGGGGCAGAGGGGGAGAGAATCTTAAGCAGGCTGGTGCTCAGTGTGGAGCCGGACTCGGAGCTCCATCTCATGACCCTGTGGTCCTGACCTGAGCTGAAATCAAGAGTTGGACGTTTAACCGCTCAGCCACCTAGGTGCCCCAAGGAAGTGGATTACTTTAAGTAGATGTTTCTATCTTGCTTTGGGTCTCATTCACACCCCATCTGGGTCATTGCCTCCTTTTGTCCAGCCCAGTGACCCGGGGAAGAATGCCCAGCACTCCCAGGGTGGTGTATGGAGGCCAGGAGCTGCTCAGACTGGCTGAGGGCGAGCAATGCCGGGTAGTAATGTGTCCCATTAATGACCCCCAGTCTGCCCAAACCTAGCCTGGTACGGGAGCGAGGAGAGTTTGCAGATAAGCAAATAAATCTCTTGCTTTAAAAAGGTTGTATACACACATGCACAAACATAAATCATATATATTCACACACATGCAAGTGCATTTATGTGTGTGTGTTTTGGTGGCGCGGGGTCTTGTATTACACATTAGAAACTGCCAGTAGTGAACTTTGGTTAGACCTTTGCTTTTCACTTTTTGGTGCCTTTCTGGTTGTGTGTGAATTTTCCTGCAGTGTGTTCTCATGTTTTTTATTCTTTAATTTTATTTTTTTATTTTTTTAGAGCAGTTTTAGGGTCACAGCAAAATGGTATGGAAAGTACATTACTATCAACACCATCAGTATCCATTGTCAACACCCCTGCCATAGGGGTGTGTGTGTGTTGTGATTGATGAACCTGCATGGACGCATCCAGAGTACATAGTTCACCTTAGGTTCACATCTGGTGTTGTGTGTTCCGTGGGTTTTGACTAATGCACCCACCATTTTAATATCATACAGAATAGTTTCACTGGCCAAAAAAAAAAAATCCTCTGTGCTTTGCCCATTCGTCCCTCCCTCCTCCATAATTCCTGGAAACCACTGATCTTTTTACCACTGGTTTTACCTGTTCCAGACTGTTGAGAGTTGGAAGCAGGCAGTACGCAGTCTTTTCTCATTTGCACTCCAGCTCCCTGCATGTCTTTTTTCCTGGATTGACAGTGCACTTCTTTCTAATACTGAGTAATAGCTCATCATCCTGGCATTTGTCCATTCACCTGCCTAAGGACTTCTTAGTTGCTTTCGCATTTTGACCATTATGAATAAAGGCTCTTATACACATCTGTGTGCACGTTTTGCGTGGACAGTTTTCAGCTCACCGAGGTTAATACCAAGGGCTGCTGGAGCATATGGTGAGAATGTGTTTAGTCTTGTAAGAGGCCGCCGGACTGTGTTCCCGAGGGCCAGTACCATGTTGCATTCCCAGCAGCAATGAACGAGAGTTCCAGTTGCTCCGTGCCCTCACCAGCAGTTGGTGGTGTCACTGGTAGGGACTTTGAGCATTCTGATGAGTGTGCAGTGGTCTCTCATTATTTATTTGCAGTTCCTCTAACGCTGTCTGATGGGGAGCATCTTTTCACGTGCTCGGAAGCCATCCATGTGTTTTCTTCGGGGAGGTGTCCAGGTCTTTTGCCTATTTTTTAAATTAGATTGTTTTCTTACTGATCAGTTTTTAAGAGTTCTTTTTTGGATAACAGTCCTTTATCAGATGTGTCTTTCGTCAACTTTTTCTCCCAGTTGGTGGCTTGGCTTCTTTTTATTTTTAAAAAAGTATCAGCAGAGAATCATCTGAGCTGCATGACTTAAACTCTGTATTTAAATTCTTATATCAAAACAGATTGAGGATTTCATATTAAAAGATGAATATACAGAAGACTGTTCCAGCCCCTAGGCTGCGGAAGGCCAGTGGAGGGGCCATCCCACAACAGCTTCCACCCTAGTCCTGGGCCTGCTTGGTTTGCTGCTGGGCACAGAGGGTTGGGAGGTCTCGCATGGTGCTACCAGGCCTCAGCCTGCTGCACGCTCTGTCCCCACCCAGGTCCCTCGCCGGCCTTCTGGGGAGGACACTTTTGTATCCGGGTGCCACAACAACTGCTACCACCCACCCTTCCTTCCCTTTTATGTGCTGGAAGTCAGGCCAGCTGCCTGCCATGTGGCACACGCTCCCTCCAGTGAGTCCCCGTGTCAGTGTCCTGACCGGAGACCAGAACCACCGCATAATGGGGCATCTGCCCAGCCTGCCAGAGCTGCTGACGGTCAGGAGGAGGAGAGCCTTGGTCAGTGCAGAAGGTGTGATGATACCTGTGGACACCGAAGAGAGAGCCGATCTAGTGGACTATAACTCAGCTGTGTTCCCTGTGGTGGAGAGCAAGTGCTGGATGGGCAGGCGCAGGGAGAGGAAGGTGCGGAGCCCCTCTTAGAAGCCCCACTTGAGCTCACCTGCGAGTGGGGATGGTGCCGGGAATGATTTCACGTGGTACAGCGGGCCCTGCTGGTGGTGGAAGTTACCCAACGACTGGAGGATGAGCGGATTTCTTCATGTTGAGGAAGGGGAAAGCAGGTAGACATTGTGAGTCGGAGAGCTGAGTGCCCGCAGCCCCCAGGTTGGGTAGGCACTGGGGGTGGGGACGTGCACCCTGAGGGTGCCACGGGTCATCCAGCTGCCGGGGCTCTTCTCCTGGCGGTTATCAGGCAGGTAAACCGTGGGGGCTCTGGGCATGGGCTGTGTGTTCGAATCCTAATCGGATGCGGGCCCTCTTGACACCATCGTGAAGTTGTGGGGGAATGTGTAGCATCGTTGTGGTAAGAGTTAGGGACAGGAGTACTGCTTGCGTGGCGGGACCTGCTGCTCTTGGGCTGGGGCGTGGTCGGCCTTGACGGTTCTGGAGTGTTGTCCTTGGCCCCTTTCCTACCAGTTACTTGGAAGAAAGCAAATGTCATGCTTACTGAACAAAGCTGAGCACTAAGATGTTGGACGCTGGAATGTCTGGTCCCTTCGGCGGGCTGAGCAGCACGCAGAAGGCACAGGAGGAGCAGGACAGGATCTGCATCAAGGCTTCTTGGCCATAACACTCTGTGTCTTAACCCAGGGAGGAGGGAGGCGATGATCCAGCCCTGCCCTGTGCTCTTCAGGGACCACAGCTGGGGCCTTGGGTTCTGAAGAGAGCTCCGAGACAGGGAAGGGAATGGTACTGCACACAGGAGATGGTGGGGAGATGAAGCTGCTCTTGGAGGAGGGCCAGTCTGGAGGTGGTCTTTAGAGGACGGCAAGACCCAGGGATGAAGGCTTGCTGCTCGGACGTATGGTCAGACCCGGCTCACTGCCAAAGGACAGCTTTTGACTCTTGCTGGGAAGTCTGCGAAGCCCTCCTGGGAATGCATGCCATCACCCTGGGAGCAGCCTGCCCTGTAGTCCTGTCCCAGGTGGGGAAACATGGGTGGACCCTCTGGGTCTGGGTCCCAGGGTGCGTTTCTGTAGGGCTGCTAACCTCAGCCACTGAGCCGGGCTGCCTGGGCCTGAATAGAGCCTGTGTGAGGTATTCAGATCTTGGAAGAACAGCCGTGGCCTCAAGGGAGCTCAGAAATCGCCACCTGAATGGGGCCTTTTTTTTCAAGTTGTTTTTTTAACAGGCAGTACACGCATGTAGCCAACAAAATGCAAATATGAACAGTAACCTTCATGTCTGTCCCCAGTTTTCCCTTCCAAAGGCAGCCAGTGTCACCAAGCTTCTTGTTTATCGTTCCAGGAATGGGTGTGTGTGTGTGTGTGTGTGTGTGCGCGCGCGCGCGCGCTCACAACCACCGAGTGTGTCTGTTTTACATCTTTTTTTTACAAAATGTTAGCTTAGTAAACACACGGCTTACACCTTGATCAAGAATGGCGATCATTTCATATTCCCAGTTACAGAACCGGCTAACTGTAAAATAGCTATGAGTGTTCGTTGTGCAGATCTGTTCTGATTCCCCGCACCAGCCGCTGCAGAGGGCTAGCTTGGGGGCTGTTATCCCAGAAGGCCCCAGCACACTCCCTGTCCCTGTCACTTCACACATGTGTAAGTGTTCCCCGGGAAATAAATTTCTAGAAGGGGAGTTTCTGGTTCAGACCAGGTCATTTTACATGTTGACATCTCTGTGTTTATAATCGGCGGTTCTCGCCTCTTAGTGTGCATAAAGCCTTCTGATCCTTTTCTGGAATTGCCTGTTTATATCATTTGTGTTTCTGTACTGGTAACTGGGTTTTTTTGTTTTGTTTTGTTTAATTGCAAAACATTTTTCTTAAGTTTGTTATTTCTCTTGTCTTTCTGTTGGTTTCCTTATTTGTTTCCTATTGTGCAGAACTTTAATTTTATGTCTTTGGGTTTCGGGGCCACTTCTTACATTTAAATCTCTGGTCTGGCTGAGATTAGTTTTGGTGTAGGGAACAGGGTGGTACCCAGCTTTTGGCTTGTCTCCCCCCCCCCACCCCCACCCCTGGCTGTGGATGGGGCCTTTTGGCTTCATTCTTCTGGGAGTCGAGAAGGGTGGCAAGGGGTCTTTGGTACCCAAAGACCTTTGGTACAGTCACCTCTAGACAAACTGACCAAAACATCCCCACGCCCATCATCCCTGTGGGCCCCATGGGGACCAGTGGCACCTAAGGAAGCCCTTCAGCCTCCTTGCAGACACCATGTGCAGATCTCCAGTGTAGCTGTGGAGGGCACACAGAATCCTGTAGGTGAATGATGGTGTCTAGAGCAGTGGTTCTCAAAGTGGGGTCCCTGCACCAGCAGCATCACCTGGGAATTAGTTCGAAATGCGGATTCTGGCTCTGCAGACTCAAACTGCAGTGGAGCCCAGCTGTGTGTGTTTAACAAGCCCTTTGGGGTTGTTCTGATGCATACGTTGCAGTTTGAGAGCTAGGTTGGGGCCCAGTGTCCAGGGGGAAGCAGGTCACCTGGGGTCAGCAAGAGTAATGGTTGAGGGGGCCTGCAGATCCCCTGACACCCTTACCTGTCCCTGGACACCGCTGTGGACTTTAGCAGCCACTGAACCACTGACCAGCAACAGGAAGTAGGTTGCATGACAGTCTGAGTGGCTGTGCCCCTCCTGGGCAGTTTAGCTGGCATGGGACATGGCAGAGGGATCCATGTACAGAGGGACTTTGTGAGAGCAGCTGTCCCACCCAGCACCAGCAGGCAAGAGCCCTGGGTTCCAGGGCTTTCTCCTTCCCTACTCCTGATCTGCAAGTCACTTAACTTTCTGAGCTCGTAGGACGTAGGAGGCCACCGTGGACAGCTTGGGGTCTCTAGGCCGGGCCCAGGGGACAGGGGCTCTGGCTGGATGATGATGAAGAGATGGGAAAATAAAGACCAATAGAGCGGGCCCCTGAGAGTGAGACAGTGCTCGCCTCGGGGGTTAGAGAGCAGCTCCACACGCGTGTCAGCAGAGGTGGGAGTGAAGCATGGGGGGGAGGGGTCTGCGGAGAATCGCAGCCACTTACGTGTGGTGAGCCAGCCCTGCAGTGTTGCGTGTGGGCACGGGCGCCAGTCTGCCCCTAGTCGCCGTTTCTAGCTGGGTGCCCCGTAGGTGGAAGGTACATTGGGCTGGCCCAAGTCAGGCCTGACGCAGCCTCTGCTCGTGCAGGGGCCTGGCCTGTGCCTGTTGGGGGATTCGGCAAGACTGGTGGGAGCTCCCCACAGAACCTGAACATGCTTCCCTCTTGCCTTGCAGATTGAACCATGAGCTACCCAGGTTATCCCCCTCCTGCAGGCGGCTACCCACCAGCTGCACCAGGTAAGAAGGTCTGGGGCGGGCAGGGGAGGGAATGCCCTCTCTGCTCAGTGTGCGGGAGCGGACAGGGAGAGAGGAACAGTGCTTTCCAGTCATCTCCTCTCTAACCCAAGGGGGCAGCCAGGATGGGGAGGGGGTTGGAGAAAATCCTGGACCCAAGGACCCAGAAAGGCCTGGACTTGAAACACTTCTGGAAAGCCAAGACGAGGCCAAGACCCAGTTTCTTGCTTTATTAGCTGGTAGCAGCAGGCAGATCTCTTCTTCTCTCTGGGACCCTTTTTCTCTCCTTTGCAAATGGTTTCACGTATCTCTCTTTTACTGGATTGCACCTGAGACTAGTGAGATAGCCAGGTAAAGCCCCTGGCACCCTGTGATCAACCGCAGGGTCCTTCTGCCAGGGGAGGAAGTGGAGGCTGTTGCTATGGATCAGCTGTCTGTGCTGCAGCTCTAGAAGCTACCGGCGGATTGCACTGGGGCTGTACCTGCAGTCAGGCGGCCAAAGCCCGGCCCCACCAAAGCATGTCTCTTCACACTCAGAAATCAGCTTCTCGGGGCGCCTGGGTGGCTCAGTGGGTTAAGCCGCTGCCTTCGGCTCAGGTCATGATCTCAGGGTCCTGGGATCGAGTCCCGCATCGGGCTCTCTGCTGAGTGGAGAGCCTGCTTTCCTCTCTCTCTCTCTCTCTCTGCCTGTCTCTCTGTCTACTTGTGCTCTCTCTCTGTCAAATAAATAAATAAAATCTTTAAAAAAAAAAAAAAGAAATCAGCTTCTCTGGCCCTAGCCTCTCCCAGGTTCCTCCTGAAATGATATTGGGTCCCCATGGTAGGGGAGGAGATGAGGGCATCGTTCCAGACTGGTAACCTGAGCTGCTCTCACCCCACAAGACCAGCGGGCAAGTTCATTTCCCCAGAGCAGAGGCCCTGGAGTCTGAGCACCCATGACCCTGCCGGCCATCTGTGCCCACCCTGCCCTTTCAGCAGGCGAAGAACAGGTCTGGAGCGGGGAGGTGGCGTGGCCACCATCACGTGGCATACTGGGTTGAGCAGGGCCGTTTCCCTCTAAACAAGGCACAGCCCAGGGGTGCCAGCACTGGCCTCATGTTTGGTCCTCGGCCACTAGGGATGCCGCCATGGTGTCCTATGACCGCCACCCCTGCCACGCTGAGTGGCGAAGAGAGGGCAGGCCGGAGATTCCTGACAGGCTCCGTCCTCTGGGGCCTGGAGCCCTAGAAAAGCTGAACTTGAGGCCCTTGGGACCTGTTCACTGCCCTGGTCAGAAAGGCATCTAACGAGCCAGGGGGCCACACAACAGCTGCCAGCCATGGCACGGGAGCCCCGCACAGGCATCAGGTCTCCGTCCTCATCCGGGCAGTTTGAGGCAAACTAATGATCATCCCCGTGTGTCAGCTGAGGAAGCTGAGCTAGAGGGGCTGAGCGCCTCGCCCCAAGGCACACACTGGGTCCCTCTGGGTTCAGGACTTTTTACAGCTGTTCCCCAACTGCCACCACCCCGCCCCCGCCCCGTAGGGATGGTGTCTGTGTTGCGTGACACCCAGCCCTGTCTGCTGCTGCCCTGTCGTCCTGCTCTCCCTTCTTTCACAGACTTGTCACTGCCCACAACCCAGTCAGCAGGACACCCACCCTTCCCTGCCATGCTTTCCCTTCATCGTGGGTTTTCGGTGCTCTCTGAGCTCACCGCTGTCACGGGCTGAGCACAGTGACCCCAAATGACCTGCTTTTATGTCTGTATTCCCTTTCCGTGATGGTGAGCCCAGGGGGGCAGTTCTGTCCTTGGTCCTTCTACCTCTTTAGTCCCATAGAGGTCTTGGGAGGGTTTGCTGATCCCGACCTTCCTCCCTGGAAGGAGGGGCAAGTTCCCTCTTTTCTTCTGGCAGCGGGCTTCATTCAGCTTTCTTGCCTGAGTGTTTTCTGTGGGGTCTGTAGTGCTGTCCTCAAGGCCGTGCTTTGGCCTCCCCTTCTGACGATCTGAGAGCTTGCTGCTCTGCCTTTCCCCGCTGGGGGTGCTGCTGCCAGGCTGCTGAAGGACTTGGTGTTGCTTCTAGGTGGTGGTGCCTGGGGAGGTGCTGGCTACCCCCCACCCAGCATGCCCCCGATCGGGCTGGATAACATGGCCAACTACGCAGGGCAGTTCAACCAGGACTACCTCTCAGGAATGGTGAGTGCAGCCCTCCTGCTGGGGCTGCCCCTCGGCGGGGGGGCGTAGGTGGGCAGGTGGGGGTGTGGGGTTTACACCTGCATGGCCAGAGGGATAAAGGCTGCAGGCTTGTGTGCCTTCAGAGGTATCTGTGTGTGCGCCTGCCTGTGGGCACCAAGTATTGGACTGCATCTTAGAACGAAGAGTTTTCTTCGGGCCTCTCCCTGCTCACGATGTCCCATTTGTAAACTGGGGGGAAGAGGCATGCACTGGGTTGCCTGGTCTCTCGGGTTTCTTTCCTCCCTGAAGTGGATGGGGCAGTGCCTTCACAGAGTATGTGTGGAACACCTTTGTAGGAGCACTGCGTAGGGTCAGGAGGGAGGAGAGCATAGGTATGTGAGTGCCAATGTACACGGGCATGTGTGCGCGCGCATGTGTGTGTACATGTGGATGACTGTTCTGCTCAGGCCCGGGTGCCTGGTAGCAAAAGCTACTTTTATTTGTTAATTGGCTTATAAAAATATGTTTTTATAATCTAAAAACAAATGCTTGCTCGGTGTCAACCATGCAGCCCGTATGCAAGTCTCATTTGTGCCTGGCTTGCTCTAGGCACCAGGAGTATGTGGATACAACAAACAAAAATCTGAGCCCTGAAGCTCCTGGGGAGACAGCCAGTTGCCATAAGTAAACTGTGGGGCGTTAGAGCAGATATGGGTGCCTTGGGCATAAGAGCAGATACAGGGCTCAGGAGTACAGGTACAGGGGAAGGGGGCAGTAGTTCTCAAGCTGGGTGGTCAGGCTGGGCCTTGCTGAGAAGCCAGGGGTGTTGGCCTCTGAGCTCTCAGTGTTGGAGGGCTCAGATCAGGGAAGGACGGATGGTCAGGCTGTGGCCATGCTCTTGGGTGAGCAGCGGGGGCATGGGGTGGGGGCATTCATCTTAGGCTTGCTTTGTGGACTTTCAGGCATCCAACATGTCTGGGACATTCGGAGGAGCCAACGTGCCAAACCTGTACCCTGGGGCCCCTGGGGGTGGTTATCCTCCCATCCCCCCGGGGGGTTTTGGGCAGCCGCCTTCCGCCCAGCAGGCTGTTCCTCCATATGGAATGTATCCACCCCCTGGAGGAAACCCGCCCTCCGGGATGCCTTCCTATCCCCCCTATCCAGGGGCTCCTGTGCCAGGCCAGCCCATGCCGCCCCCTGGCCAGCAGCCCCCGGGGCCCTACCCCGGACAGCCGCCGATGACCTACCCTGGGCAGCCGCCCATGCCACCTCCTGGGCAGCAGCAGCAGCCAGTGCCAAGCTACCCGGGATACCTGGGGTCTGGGAGCGTCACCCCCGCTGTGCCTCCATCCCAGGTGAGTGCCCGCCCTGCATCACCCTTTGTCCAGGCTTGGGCCCCAAAGGCCTGAAACTCGTGGCCCAGTGTCCTCTAACAGCAGGGCTAGGGAGGGCATAGCCCATGGAGAAGGGCTCTGTCCTCCATCTATAACTTCTTGTTTTACCAGACTATTGCTTTCTCACACACACACACACCCCAGTTTATATTCTTAAAGACCTTAGGGAGCTGCCCTATTTTCTCAGAAGTTTGGTTAGATGTTCCATGTGCGAGTTGGATCTGAACATCCCCAGGGTACTCATCATTCCTCCTGTGTCATTTACTGCCTGGGCTCAGTGCTTTGTAGGAACTGCCCGGGCCCCAGGCCTCAAGCCATGTGCCCAGTGAGGCTTAGTCTTCAGTCTCCTGCGGTGCCTCTCAGGCTGGTCTTAGAGGGTTCTTAAAACCTCCTTTGGCTGGGCAAGCTTGCTGGCAGTTCCTCAGGGCTTGCTCTTGGCTCATTTTGGAGACCATTTCGTGTTTGCAGTGCCTAGAATTCATTGTCATGGTTACATGGCCAAACCAGCCAAGCACGGGGCTAGTGGTATGTGCTCGACTACTATTATTAGACGGAGGGTCCCTCTCCTCCCTGCCCCCACAGTCCCCTACCCCTGCCCTGCTCTCCATCTTCCTCTGCCCACCCCCCCATCCCTTCTCCAAGCTTCTCTTTTTAACCTGTTAAAACCAGTGGTGCAGTAGGCCCGGAAGGCAAGCCACCAGGAGACCACTTAGGCAGGAAAATGCGTTTGCTGGGGAGGGCGGCCGTCAGTGTCAGGAAGGAGCCCGGCAGGCAAGCGGGGCTGAGAGCCTGGAGAACAGTGCCCGGAACAGCAGAGGCCAGGACATAGTGAGGCAGGGAGTACTGTGGTAAAGGCCGGACGCCAGCGTTTCTGGAGGGAATACCTTTGCCTTATTTGCACCGAGCTGCTCCGTGGCCTACCCAGACCATGGGAGGAGGGCCCTGAAATGTGCTCCCATGTGCTGTGGCAGCGAGGTTCGCAAGTAACACCTGCCCCACTGGGAAGCCGGAGGACCTGGGAATAAGGCAGATGTTCAGCATCAGGACTCAGCTAGAGACGGGCCTCTAGCATGGGAGCCAGGCAGAAGTCTCAGTACCTGAACTGGAGGGTATCTAATGGTCACAGTAGGCTCCCTCAGTGACTGACTGCAGGCTCCTTCAGGTACCCAGAAAGGTCGCTTTCAGAGTCTGGGCAGGGAAGTCTTGCATTTGGGGGATACGACATCTTCTGTGAGTCTGTTTGTCTGAGCAGTTTGGCAACCGAGGCACCATCACAGATGCTCCTGGCTTTGACCCCTTGCGAGATGCCGAGGTCCTACGGAAAGCTATGAAAGGCTTTGGTGAGTGACCCTGGGTGGCTCGGGTCCTGACAGACCCCCTGACTTGCTAGGTGGCTCTGGGGTGATGTGGGGATGCTGGGAGGAGCTAACCCAGTCCCAGTGGTGGTGGTGGAAGAGGAGGTCGATGTGGGGGTGTGGTGGGGATGCCCAGGAGAACGGGAGGGCCTAGACCGGGGAAGCTTCCAGCTGCAGAGCATGCCCACGACCCCAGCCCTGCCCACATTCGCCTCTTCTCGTCCTAGGGACCGATGAGCAGGCCATCATTGACTGCCTGGGAAGTCGCTCCAACAAACAGCGCCAGCAGATTCTCCTGTCCTTCAAGACTGCTTATGGGAAGGTGAGTGGGGGAAGGCAGTGGGGGGGCGGGTCCCCACTGAACTGAGGCATATCCTCTAGCACAACCCCACTCACCCCTGCTTTTCTTCGGCCGCAGGTGAGCCTAGGTCTCCTGGGTGGGCAATAAGGCCCATTAGGGCATTTTCTGCTGCCCACCTAGCAGGGCCCTCTCGGGTTATGGCATCTTTGTACAACAGAAGGATGCTCTGAAGGAAATCCAGAAGTCCACAGGGCACTGAGGTTTGATGAGAGAGATCTGGGCTCTGGCCCTGGCTCTGCCATGACTCATGGAGACCATGGACAGTATTTCCCTTCGGTTCCCACTGGGCCGGATTTTCCTTCTGGGGACCAGGCTGCTAATCCCAGTCCTCCTCATGACTACCCTGGGAGGTGTAGCTGGGAGGGGAGCTTTGAAGGAAAAGGCTTGCTTGCAGTTCAGCACAAATGCATGGGAACATATTTTCCACTTCTGGGCTTTTTAACCTTAGGTAAACACCAGGTCTGGTGTTCTATCTAGCCCAGTGCTTCTCCAGCCTGAATGAGCCACGGGTCCCCGGGGAAGTGGATTGAATTGCAGGCTCCAGCTCTGCAGGTCCGGGCTGGCTGAGGTTGGGCTGTTCTGCCAGGCCCTGGCTGAGGCAGGCGCTGCTGGGCCTCAGATCTGTGATACTGTCCCTATTAGTCACTGCCTGTGGATTCTCAAAATATGTTTGTTTGTCTCTTTGAATATTCGATCAGGATTTGATCAAAGATCTGAAGTCTGAACTGTCAGGAAACTTTGAGAAGACAATCCTGGCTCTCATGAAAACCCCGGTTCTCTTCGATGTCTATGAGATAAAGGAAGCCATCAAGGTATGTACATGCTTGTGTTTGTGTGTGTGATTATTTGCTTACGTGGACACACAGGCCAGGGAAAGGCCTGGACTGCACAGTGGGGCTGAGCCCATTTATTAGCTGCTGTTGTCGGTGAGGTTCCTGGAGCCTCTCAGGTTAGAATCCCAAGTGCTGTAGAAAGGGTGACTTTTGGTGACTTCCCTAAGAGGCAACACAGGTGTCATTCATTCATCATCAGGGAGCATCTGTGTCTGCCCATCTCAGAAGCACAGTAACAGCTGGGTGGTCGAGCTGGTGGTGACACAGAGATGGGAGCAGGCATATGAGGCCGTAGGTAGGACCATCCTTCATTTAGGACTCTGCCTTAGCAAAAAGCAGAGACACTCTCGAGGGGTTTAAGGGAGACAGAGGTACAGAATCGGTTATGAGGATAGAGGTAAGTGGCCTGGCTTGAGCCAGGACAGGGACCCAAGCAGGATTTCTCTTGTCTCAGCTGCTTCCCGAGTGCCCACTTCGTTCTTCCATCTGCTGGGAGTTAGAGGATCCCTAGGGACCCCACTCTGTTTAACTCTGTTTCAGCCACAGAAACAACAAGCTATCCCTCAGTCCAAATTCCACTAGAGGCCGACTCTGACAGGCCTGCTTAGGGTTTACAGTCTGTCGCCCAGGCCAGTCCCTTGTGGCCATACAGTCCTGTGGCTCCTAAGCCCCATAGCAGGTATCCTGTGGATGGGGCAGGGGCAACTCCCACAGCGGGGGGAAATCCCTGTGAACTGAGCAGGTGTTCCTGAAGGAATCCATCATTTTTCAGAGGCTTGATAGGTACCATGACTCTTCCTGCCCCCCAGAGGAGAGGCAGAGAATTCAGTCTGGAGCCTGGCGGGGGAGAGGCGCCTGCTGAGATCCTCAGGCATGCCCTCTTCTAGGGAGGGGTCAGGAGGCAGGTGGGGACAGCACCCAGGGAGCGGCCCCCAGACCTGTACTGGGCCCAGCCGCTGCCTCTAGCTGGCTTCATGGGGTGGTGGTGGTTGTGGAGTATGGGAAACCACACAGGGCTGGGGTCACCTGTCACTGATGAGCGGTGTGTCCTTAAGCATGTGTAAAATGGGACTGCAGACTTGAGGCATGTGGTGAGTGATGAGCACGGTGGCCAGCAGAAGCTCTTTGCAAGCTCTGAGGCATCGAAGTTGTGCTCATCCTGAAAATAGCTTCCCCCGTACTCTGCTTCCTACGTGACTGGCACTGTTCTAAGTGCTTCTCATGCCTAACATTTAACCCTCAGAGCTCGGAAGGAGGTAGGTATTAGCTGCTCCCATTTAATGCACAAGGATCCTAAGGCACAGAGAGGTGGTCAGAGGCTCCTGATGTCACACAGCTAATGAGCAGCAGGCTTACTATCCAAGCCCGCCCAGCAGCCAGGCTTCCTATGTCCTTTGCCTTCTCCCCACTCCTGACGTGCTCCACTCTCCCGGCCTCGTCAGGGCTGCCTCTTTTAGCTGTCTTCAGATGCTCCACAGTCCAGTCCAGGACTCTCCTCTGTCCACACCTCTGCTCTGGCTTTATACCCATTTTTCAGTTCTGTCTTGTCTCATTCATGAGCTGAACTTGGAATAAGACAGATCTGGGTCCACATTTCAACCCACCATTTATTGTGTGGCCTTGGATAAGTCACTACACCTTTCTGATACTCCGTTTCCTTGTGGGGGAATGAGCGTGGTCCTTCACGTGACCTCTGGGCATCACCATGTCCCTGTCATACTCTGGTATTTTTGTGGGACTGGGGCAGTGGCGGGGAGCTCGGCTGCCTCAGGCCCAACAGCAGCAGCAGCCCCACGGGGGGCGTGGGCCGGTGCTGGCCGCAGTGGCTGTTGGGGTTTGTGCTGTGGGGCATAGGGCACCTGCTGTCTTCCCTGTGTGCGGGTGAGGGAGCTCTAACAAGCTTGTGGTTTGTGTTCTCTGCCACCTCAGGGGGCTGGCACTGATGAAGCCTGCCTGATCGAGATCTTCGCCTCCCGCAGCAACGAGCACATCCAGGAATTAAGCAGAGCCTACAAAACAGGTTAGGCTGGTGCCCTCCCCTCAGTGCTCCACAGACTCCTGCTTTCTGGGCCTTGGCTACACCCTCTCCCTGGGCCTCTTAGACCTTCCTGGCCTTCTTATCACCTCATCTCCTGCCACCCCCAACACGTGGGGCTTTGATCCGAGACCCAGCCCTGCCTGCTGTTTGCGCAGGGGGCAGGTAGCTAAGGTAACCGAGCACTAGTGGGAGGACCTCTTGGGTGTGGTTTGGGCTGAGCCTGACAGAGGCGGGGTCAGCCTGGAGGTCACAGTCCCCTTGTCCCTTGGAGGGCGGTGTGCACCTCCTCGCACCCAGGACTCCCGGGCCCTCCTCTTGCCAGCGTCTGCTGCTGATTGGCTGCTGGGCATGCCTTCCCTGTCTCTCCCTTTCAGAATTCAAAAAGAGCCTGGAGGAGGCCATCCGAAGCGACACGTCCGGGCACTTCCAGCGGCTCCTCATCTCTCTGTCTCAGGTGCCTTTCCCACGACAGAGCTTGGGGCTCAGAGCAGAGAGAGGCGGAAAAGGCTCAGGGACGGGGGAGGCACGCAGCTGCAAGGAGCAGCCTTGACCATGCCTCCTGCTTCCTTTCAGGGAAACCGTGATGAAAGCACCAACGTGGACATGACGGTGGTCCAGAGAGATGCCCAGGTGGGTGTCATGGCCCGGTGCCCCAGCTCAGCTTCCGGCATCAGGGCACACCCCTGCTTTCTTGCTCCCTGAGGGAGGGACTCAGGGGTGGAAAGAGCAACTGATCAGGAGTGGGTCTCAGATGCTGTCAGTCTCAGGTGGGCTCTGCTGCGTATCACCTGTGAGACCTTGGGTGTCCCCTCGCCTCGGTCGGCTTCTGAGACCCACTTCAGCGTGAACCTGGGAGATAGCTGTGACAGGAGTTGGTAGGTCATGGTGAGCGTGGCAGGTTTCATGTGACCTGGTTTTCTTCCTGTGTTCGGTTGCATGTCATTGTGTTTGCAGACAGGCAGACTTTACACTTGCCTCGTAGCTTTTGAAGGTCAGAGCCTAGGAACCAGCTGTCTCATTAATTGTGCAGCCTTAGAATTCTGCTGGTGTCTGCAGCCGGTCATGACCTCAGCTTAAAGGCAAAGGTCTCTCCAGTCCCCTCTGTCAGGTCGTCTGAGTGTCTCTCTAGAGGAGCTTGGGTTTCCCACTGATGAATTGGACCACAGCAGTTGTGGCTAGAGTAGAGTCACAGCTTCTGGTGGGATGGAGCTGGCCAGCCCTCTCTCCCCCTTTGTCGCCCCTGCCAGCCCCAGCCCGGCATTCACCAGGAGCTGCCAGTGGTCTCTTTATCTCTGCTGTCTGTCAGACTGAAGAGGACCTTTGTGGAGGGCTCTATTTTTAGGGCTGGAAAACAGCTGCTCTCTAGTCTGGTCCATTTCCTTTCCACATGGGGAAACCGAGGCTCAGAGAGGCTGACCCTTGTGCCTGGAGGAACCTGGAAGCAGGGACTGGACAAGGGCCCAGACTCCTGGCTTGTCCATGTGTCCTGGCCTCACCCCTGATCCCCTCCTTCAGGGTCTGCCTTAACATCTCCCCTAGCTTGAGACATGTGCTCACATTTCTGGACTCAGGGCTGGGCATCTCCAGGCTCCCAGCTCTAGCCCTTGCCCCAGTGGAAATTTTCCTTTTCTGCTCTCCTGTCTGCTAGATAGGCCTGGCCATTCCCTGGCCGACACAGAAGCTGCCTCACTTTCAAGGTTTTGTGCCCACTTCTCTATCTTCTTAGTTACGGACCTTTTCCTGCCTCACCTTGACTTGTGGGATCTCTGAGCCCCTCCTCCCCTGGACATTGGTGCCTTGAGTTCCCAGAGCCTCTACCTGAGGCCTCTAGAGCACTTCTGGGCCATCTGGCATGAGGGGTTGTGAATCGACAAATATTTGGGTACAAACTTGCAAAAATGTAACAGGCAAGTGCAGATTCTGCCTGTTTGCAAACATTATTATGGTATGGGCAGGGACACCTAGGGACACACAGGGAAAGTGGCTGCCACAAGCAGACCCACACCCACAGTTGCATTCTACTCATTGTGCTATTATTCATTGTTCCTCTTATAGATAGGGAAGCTTCTTATAAAGATTGGGAATTTTATATAGAAATCTGGATTTCTGGCAACTGTGGGTCTGTGCTCCTCTATTATAATAAAGTCTCCAGCAGAAGCGCCTCGGTGGCTCAGCGGGTTAAAGCCTCTGCCTTCGGCTCAGGTCATGATCGCAGGGTCCTGGGATGGAGTCCCACATCGGGCTCTCTGCTCAGTGGGGAGCCTCCTTGCTTTTCCCTCCCTCTCTCTCTGCCTGCCTCTCTGCCTACCTGTGATCTTTGTCTGTCAGATAGATAAATAAATAAATAAATAAATAAATAAATAAATAAATTCTTTAAAAAAAAAGTCTCCAGCAGGTGCTAAGAAGCAGTCGGCCTTCTGCGTGCTTAGCCTTTGTCCCCACCCCACCCACCAGCCTTACAACTGGCCTGCTTCCCTCATTTAAGTTCCCCAGACAACCTTTGGGCTTTCAAGTTCGTGATCCTGAATCTAATCTGAACTTTGCATTTCAGAGGTGAGAAAGTGAGGCTCCAGAAGGATTGCTGGCACACCAGAGCCCCCCAGCAAGTTGGCAGCAGAGCTGGGACTCCAGCCCAGCCCTCGTTCTGTTGTCCCTCTTGTGCTGCTGCTCCCTTGTTGGGGGTTAAAGCTGTCCCTTGTCTGTCCCGGCCTCAGCCGGCCTCAGTTCTCCTGGACCGGAGTGTCCTCCCCCCCACTCCCGCCTCAGAAGCCTGTGTTGCCTGGCGAGATGATGTGTGGATGGTGTCTTGTTCTGTACTGTGCATGGAGCACAGCCAGAGCCTGGCATCCATTTCCTTCCCCGGTGGGCCTGCATGGCTGCCCTAGGTAACCTGGGCCTGGTCTCTGGGGTGAGGCCTGCATTGCATATCTGCCTTTCCCTCTGTGCAGGAGCTGTATGCAGCCGGGGAGAACCGCCTGGGAACAGATGAGTCCAAGTTCAATGCAATTCTGTGCTCCCGGAGCCGGGCCCACCTGGTGGCAGGTAAGGCGGTCTCAGGTCCCAAGGGCCCGATAGATGAGGGCAAACAAGGTATAAAGGGGAGACAGCTAGCGGGAACACTTGGCAAGCCCACTGCATGGGGCTTACTCCTCCCTAAAAGAGCCCCCTGGTGGGACTGGGTGGCTCAGTCATTAAGCTGCTGCCTTTGGCTCAGGTCATGACCCCAGGGTCCTGGGATCAAGTCCTGCATTGGGTTCTCTGCTTGGCGGAAGGCCTGTTTCTCCCTTCCCCATTTTCCCTGCTTGTGTTCCCTCTTTCTCTCTGTCTGTCTGTCATAAAGTAAATAAAAAATCTTAGGAAAAAAAGAGCCCCCTGGTGGTGACATGAAGGGTCTTACCAGTGGGTTTCCAGACTTCCGTGCACTTATGGTTCTGGAGGGAAGCAGAGGAAGAGGTGAGAGAAGTGCAGTCTCCTGCTGGCTGGTGTCTTTATACACCACAGTGTGGAAATTAGAGTTGAGAGAGTCTTTAAGGGCACCTGATGCAATGCAAGCGTGGTATACAAAAATCAGCATAACAATTGATTGTGCATTGTACAAAAGTACATTGTTTACTCATTCATTTGGAACCTATAAGCCAAGCTCTTGCCACAGGCCAGGTTCTGGAGTGGGTGTGGGGAAGCAGCAGGGCACTGCGTTCTGGAATCGCTGCTCTCCTCAGGTTGACATTGTTCTTAACAGAGATAGGGAATGGTGTGGGGGTCGGGGTGGTGCGGGGGTCAGGGATGGTGCTTGGGGTGGTTCTTGCTGAGGTCACAACATTTGAGTTAAAAACATGATAGGGCCGCATGTGCAAAGGCCCTGGGGCAGGGGTGGTGGGACTAAGATTTACAGCCACACATAGCAGCCTGGTGGGGGCCTGAGTGAACACCCAGCCCCCTGTTCTGTGCACGGACTAAGGCCAGAGCTAGAGTTAGCACACGGGTCTCCACTGGGCTATACCTGCCTCTCTAGGAGCCTGGAGTCCCACTGACAGGGGTGCTTAACTTGTCCTTGGGTAGGCTCTGGGGGCCAGACGGGTGTTAGCTCATAGTCTGACTGAGAGCTAAGACAGATACATGGGATGATGGGGAAGGAATGTGGGCATGGACAGGAAGTGAAGGGATTTGAGAACAGAGTGAAATTTCTGTCGGTGTGTGTGGAGGGGTGCTTGTGGGGTGGTAAGGGACGACTCAGGTGAGCCAGGAGCTGACAGGAGTGGGGTGAAGAGCCTGCCTGACTTGAGAGCTGGCGGGAGGGTGCTGGTCAGTGGGGCCACCTAGGGTACTGCAAGCTGAGGGGAGAAGTGGGTCTCGTAAGGCCAGGAGGCCTCCTCACCGCATGCCTGTGTGTGTGTTCTCGGGTAGCCAAAACAAAGTAGCACAGACCGAGTGACTTACGCAATAGATGCTCATTTTCTCACTGTCCTGGGGGCTGGAATTCCAAGACCAAGGTGTCGGGGGGCAGAGGGGAGTTTCTTCTGAGGCCTCTCCTTGGCCTGCAGACGGCTGGCGTCTTGCTGTGTTCTGAAACGCTCTCTCCCCCGTGTTTGCATCCTTGATGTTTCCTTGTGTGTTCAGGTCTCTTCTTCTAAGGACACTGGTCGGATTGGATTAGGGCCCATGCAAAGGGCCTCATTGTAACTTAACCACCTCTTTAAAGGGTGTAGGTACATTCTGAGGTGTAGTGTGGGGGTTAGGACGTCGCCCCATGACTCTGGGGGGACAGAATTCAGTCTGTAACTTGTCCCTTCTCTCTTTCCACTAGTCTTCAACGAGTATCAGCGGATGACCGGCCGAGACATCGAGAAGAGCATCTGCCGGGAGATGTCTGGGGACCTGGAGCAGGGCATGCTGGCCGTGGGTAGGTGTCCCAGGCCCGCCTTGCCGCCGGCCCCCCAGGGCTGTTGTGCGTTGTCTGTTTGCAGGGCGCTCCCCCTTCTCTGACTGCAAGGCGAGCGAACACATGATCCACGATTGCTAAACTCTGGGCTGAAGCGGTGGGAAAGCAGCCTGCTTCCCGGCTCACAGCATGGCCATACCTCCCACAGCCCGGGACAGTCCTGTTTATATTTCAGGCGCAGCTCTGGGGAAGGGAGCTGCTATGTGGGCACCAGTGGGACAGCAGCCAGCTGCTCTCCCGGAGGAAGATGACTCACATCCTGCCAAGTTTCCTCTAAAAATACATCCCTGCAGGCATTTGTCAGATGTTTGTGATGGAAACACGTGGAAAGATTTTTACTTGCAACAGCAGAACAGGCCCTTGCTCAGGAAAGCTGGCTTGGCTCCCAGAACCGCAGAGTGCCCCTTGCTGTGCCCGCACCCAGTGCAGCGGCGTCCAATCCATTCCATGGCCACCCACCTGCCCAGGCCTTGCAGCCTCTCCATGCCCTGGGGGGCTGTCACAATCTGCCTGTCTTTAGCTGTGCTTTCCTTGGAGCCTTCTGGCCAGGGCAGATGGCGAGCCCTCCCCATTTCCTTGTGTGTCCACCGTGACACCGGGATCGTGGCCGGGGACATTAGTGCCACTTGCCCATCCTTCCTCCGTGAGGGTCCCAGCCCCTAGGTTCCCTCACGTGTCAGTATCCCTACTCAGCTCCCTTCACCACACTGTTGCCTGGAAGGAGGTAGAGGTTTGGGTCTGGGCTCTATGTTTCTATTCCAAAGAGCCAGAACCAGGAGCACAGACAACTGAGCCTGGAGGAGAATGAGAAGCGGAAGGTGAAGGTGTCCCCCACGGCCTCGCACAAGGACACTCGTTCTCTCCGTGGCACCTTGGACGGAGAGTTTCTGCAGATGGAGTGATGCTCTGTTTCTCTGTTCTAGTGAAGTGTCTCAAGAATACTCCAGCCTTCTTTGCTGAAAGGCTCAACAAGGCCATGAGGGTACGTGTCTCCCACGTGCAGGGGTCTGGGCGGAGGAAGGGAGGGGGGTGTCTCACCTTCCTCCCCATGACCGGGACCTTGCTTGGGGCAGAAGGCACGAGGAGAGCCAGCCCTCAGCCAGGAGGACAGAGAGGGCCCCCAGGCAGGAAGGTGGCACAGTAAGGAAGCTCATGGCTTACACCCTTGGTGGACTCTCTTCAGGGAATGGGAACGAAGGACCGGACCCTGATTCGCATCATGGTGTCTCGCAGTGAGATCGACCTCCTGGACATCAGAATGGAGTATAAGCGGCTGTACGGCAAGTCGCTGTATCACGACATCTCGGTATGGCCCTCACGGGGACGAGCGGGCTGCCTCCTGTGGACCTCCCTGGCCTCCCCTTTGTCCCCTCGTACCTGCCTGCTCGGAACCCTGGCCACCCGCCTTGGCCCCTGGTGTGCGCAGGCATCCTGCCTGTGGGCTTTGCGCTTGCTCTCCAAACTCTCCTGGTTTGTCCAGTTGCCCCCAGATTCTTAGAAGCTCCTGAGAGCAGGCTGGGTGTTAACCCCGCTGGTGCCCCTGCCCTACCTCTCCAGCACCCCCACTCCTGCTGCTCAGTAAACAGAAGTGGGGGGGAGTCCCTACACCAGCCTTGGAGAAAATGCTGGGCCTCCCCACATTGGTACTCAGTCACCCTGTGAGTCTGTGACCCACTGGTGAGGACTCCCATCCTGAGGTGACAAGTCTTCTGTCACCTGGTCACACGGCAGAGACAGCCCTGGGAGCATGAGAGCACTAGGGCTCTGGGGTCATGCGGCCTGGGGTCCAGTCTGGCTCTTCTCACTTGCTGTGTGGCCTGACCATCCTTCCCGAACCCCAGTTCCATCATCCCCAAGACAGGGATAGCAGTTCAGGAAGTCTGAAGGAGGAGAGGGTCCTGTCAGGCACCTGGTGTGACATGTGTTATGCTTTTGTAACCATGCGCCGGAGCCAGCCTGACAGTAAATTCCTTCTGACCATTAAGTTCTTGAATCCAGAGCCACCACAACCAGCTTGTGACTTCAGGCTCCCTCAGATCTGATGTTGGGCCTGTCACCAAGAACAGCCCATCTCCATTTTTCTGGCTATAACCTGCTGCTTTGGAAAGTAGAGGATCCTTAATTATGCACAAAGTGGCTACCGTGTGCCCATGGGCTCCTGGAAGGAGCCATAGGCCTCACCTTTGGGGAGGGACATGGTAGAAGGAAATGGTCAGACGTTAGCCAGATGCAGGGTGCCTGGTTGGCCGAGTCGGTAGAGTGTGCAACTCTTGATCTTGGGGTCATGAGTTTAAGCCCATGTTGGGCACGGAGCTTACTTTAAAAATAAGTAAGTAAAAAATAAAATTAATATTTAAAATAATTTTTTTTTAAAAAGTTAGCCAAGTGCATTCTGCGCTTCTTCTAATGGGAGTGCAGCAGTGTGAGGTGGAAGAGAGGTCGGTGGGTGCTGGGATGCCCAGGTGACAGTGGTGTGCCCTATGTCATGCTCCAGGGCACGTGTAGTAAGTACCATGTCACATAGAGCCTCAGTCCAGTGCAGTGAAGATGCTGGGGAAAGGTCACCAAGAGTTAGCCCCAAGTGAGGGGTTTGGGTGGGCTGTTTTAAATTTTGCATGTTTATTTTTCAAATTCTGACTTTGATCATCGGGGTGAGTGCACCTGTCTTTTCTCAGCAGGGGCTTGGGGAGGCCAAACCCCATGCTCTGCGCTAGCTTTAGGCCGCCGCAAGGCTGCGTGCGTGAGCCTCTCCCACCCCGGGACCAGCACGGGCTACGGGGTGGGATATGGGGGGGAGTCCCTGCAGCAACACTTGGGGCAGAAGAAAATCAGGAGCTAGGAGGCCAGAACTGGCCACAGTTCGCTAATGTTGTCCTTGTTTCTGTGACCAGGGAGACACTTCGGGGGATTACCAGAAGATTCTGCTGAAGATCTGTGGAGGCAATGACTGAGCTGTAACCAGTGGCTCCCACTTCTGTCCACCTGCCAGTGATAGTGATGCTAGGAAAAGGTCAAAAGAATGTCCATCTGTTTCTAACAAATCCACAAAGGAGCCCCCCAGGTGTACCAGGGCAGCCCGTCCATTGTTAGATCCTTGGCCCGTCCTCCACCTCTGCCCTCCTCTCCTGCTCCGTGTATCATGCTCGTGCTGTAGGACCTGGGTCCCTCTCTCAGGGCGCCTTTTCCTCCCCAGCCCTCACGGCCGCTTGCTGCGAAAGTAGACGTTTTATTTCTTGACCCATGCAGTCAGTCCCTTTAGCTTGTGGCTGAGACTCTTGGCTTCCTATTAGTCATGTAATTTTATATTTTTATTTGGAGACACCTTTTTTTTTTTTTATTAGTCCTTGCCAGGCAGATGCATACAAGTCTCTGCTGCATACACATTTTGAGTGAAAGGCTGCGGGGAGCGCTGTGTCCGCAGCAAGGAGTAAAAGGGAAGACCTTTAACAGTAATCTTAGCGTCTGGTGAGAATGTGTCACCAGCTTTGTTATTGCCAAACTCACTCCGTAGAGTTTTCTTAGGAAAGAGAAAAAAAGAAGAAAAAGGCCAGAAAGTCATCTGTTCATCCTTCCATGCAAAACCAGGAGAACAAAGCCAGCTCCCGGCCAGTGACAGGGTTTCTTGTAATTTGGAATGTGCCTTAAACCTGAATGTTAATAGCCAAAAACTTTCTAAATTAAAGTCAGCCAGCTCTGGAACATTTTGGAAATGTTTCCCTGGTGCCAGCTTGTCGTCTTCTGCCTCATGATTCTGCCTGTAGCTCAGGGTTCTGGCCTTAATAGCCAGTGAAAATTTATACAACTTTAAGTAGAAACTTATGCTCAGGAAACTGTGAGCATAGGTAATTTACGGAGGCCCGGGTTGTAAGTAATGAGAAGGGAGGTTCCTGAAATCCCTGCTCGGGGCCCAGATGCTAGAGGTGTGTGGTGATCAGACGTGGGTGTGGTGTAATCCACACAAGGTTGGAAGAGTGCGGCCCTTCATCCGGGTCCTGAAGAGGCACAGGCAGGAGGGCACATGCATGACTCCTGGGCTAGACCTCTTGGCTGGGTGCCGGAGAGGAGGGTGGGGACAACCCAGAGATGCACAAGACTGGTTCCTCCCTTGAGGGACCCTTTGGTCTCAGAAGGTACTCCTGACTGTGGTCCTGGTGGGCCTTTGGCCCCTTGGTTGGTGGTGGGTAGGAGAGGGTGAGTCCGGAAGGGGTGGAATTTCTAGACATCATTGTTCTGTCCAGAAACCTGGAGCTTGCCTCACTGGCCAGGGTTCTCCACTCACTCCCTTTCTGACCTCCCTTATTGTTGGGAGTTTAGAAAGGAGAGAATTCAGGGACCGAGGTGGGAGATTGAGCCAGCTGGGCCCTGGCAGGGGCCTCAAGGAATGGCCTGTCCCCAGAGTAGGTGTCTGCCTGTAGTGCCCCCCTCACTCTCCCCTGGTCATAGTGAGAGGAGAGGATGGCCCATGGGGCACAGGGCAGCCAGGAGCTAGACCCTAGCCTGCTTCACCTACACCCACCTGCCTGAGCCGGAGAAGTTGCCTTGGGCACCTTCAGTGGTCGGCCCTGCTCTTTGTTTCAGGGAGATGTTGTGTGACATTCCTTCGCCTCCTCTCACCAGAGGTTGCAACCTGGTGTCCAGCAGGCAGTTTCTGACTGTTTGTGCATTTACTTTGGTCGCCAAAGAGTCTTTTCAGACATTTGAATTTATTGCCAACATGTAGGTATTGAGAGATGTTATATTTTTTAAAAAAATCTGAAATTCTGGCTTCTCTTTAAAAACTAAATTCTGGCAACCCTGCAGACCGGGAGCTGCTGGAGCCAGGTCGCAGCTGCCCTCTTGAAGCATACGTTCTGTTTTGCCACAGGCCCTGCCAGTCCCCGTTGCATGTTCCTCTTTGGCCCCAGTAGGGCTTGGAGTTGGGAGACCCCGGCCCACACACTTGGGGACCATCTGTGTTCACCCTGGCCCAGTCTACCCTCTTGGTCATGCCCATGGGACCCAACCCATAATAAGGATAGGCTAGAGGACAGCATGAACTCCGAGTTCTCTCCAGAGCCAAAGGCATGTACTGCCTTCTAAGGTCAGTGGGAGGTTATTAACTCTGTTGGTTATGCTCAGGACCAAGAAGATGGGGAGGGAGACCTTCAGCCTTACAGGACATCTTTCTGGGAGAGGACTGCACTGGGTGGCGGTGGTGGTGGTACTACTGTTTTACGTCCTGGGGTGTTAGTCAAGACCAGTTCTTGCTACACATCTAATACCACTTCCAGAAGTACTAGAGGATGAGATACCAGGGGAATTCAGCCCTGAGTGAATTCTCAGCAGTTGTGGGGCATTGGATGGAACAGTGTGTTGGGGGCAGGACCTGGACTAGGATGATGCAGATGAGTCACTTGTCTTGGTTGTTCTGCTCCCGGCTTGGAGAGAGGGATTTGAAGGATAAACCTCTGTAAATGCCCATGATCAGAGCAACAGCTGGGTGACCCTGCCACGTCTCTCCTCTCACTTTGGCAAGGAGTTAGAGCTCTAGCTTAGGACATAGCCCCTTCTGTTTGCTGCCGGTTCCTCCCTTCCCTGGCTGATAAGTGGAGTCAGACTTGGGAACAGAAACCAAGCTAAATCATCACAGATGTCTTTCCCAGCTCAGTAACAGTTTATATTTTCACCCCGTCAAACCTGAGAGCTCTCTCTGGCTCTCTCTTCCTCTAAGAGACCGGGATGTCATTACTCAGTCCTCTACCTGGCCCCTTATAGAGACCCTCTCAGTTAAAGATGGAGTCAGTGAAGCCCTCAGCTCTATAAGGGACTCCTGGCCCTCAGCCCACACTCCTTGGAAAGCTCTCCTTGGCCCAGCCCTGGTGCCCATTCTGAACCTGGTTCCTTCCAACAGTAAGAGTTGACATTGTCCTGAAGCAGAAAGAGTCTGGGAGTCAAGCTCCTGTCCTGATCTCAGGTCAGCCACTGGTGTGCTCTGTGATCCTGAAAGTGTCCCCTCTTTGGGCCTTTGTTGTCCTTTTGTAAAATGAAAGACTAGATCAGAGCTTCTTGAACTTGAATGTAGTCAGCAAAAATGGTGGAGTAGGGACCTCCAAAAGTGTACCTCCTACACAAAAGCAACAAAAAAGATGGCGAGAACTGTCAGAATCAACTTTATCCAAACTCCAAAAACTAATGGAAAGTCTGCAGCAACCAGACAAATGCTTGAGAAAAAAAAGTCTCCGTGAGAGGGTTTTGTTGCTTTTTCGCACACCCCAGCCCCATCCCCCTTAATCCCCCAGCTCAGCAGCAGCCTCATGAACATCCCACATGCCTGGGTTCTTAGCACTGAAAGGAATAGAATGGATCTTGTTCTCAAGAACTTTGGATATTTTGATCCATCTGGTTGCTCCCCAAAAGACTGGCTCAGATGACTTGTATTCATTTCACCAAATTTGGAACTCTTCTAAGATGGAGGTGGCAGCCTTGGTGGACATTTGAAGGCAAATATATTAGCCACTGATGCCTGGAGGAGGGGATAACAGTTGGAGCAAGCAGGAGATAAGTGGAAAAGTTTAGGGAAGAGAGGCTGGCAATAAGATACTTTGGGGAATAATGGTTTTGGAGAGGTCCCACAAATCCTGGCGATCTAGAAGGCCACCACACGTATGCCCAGGGTTGAGTGCATGCTTAGAAAAAACCTGAGAAGGCTCTGAGTGCTCACCTCTGGCTGACCTGGCTCCACACGACTGGGAAGTGAAGGCTAAGGCAGAGTCAAAGACTGCTTGGCTCCAACACACACACAACACATCAGCAAAGGCTAGGAGATTTTGGGGTGGGGGGGGATTTGGTTTCAGGTTCTTAAGGAAATTTGTTGAATCAATAGTGACCACTAAGCTAACTGAACATAGAGACTTCAATGGCCACACCTCACAAAGAATATAAACTTCAAAAAAATAATCCAGAAAATAAAACTCAGAAAATTCTCTAAACTACATTACAGCAAGCAGCAACAATAAATTCCGGGGAAGGAGAAGACTCGGGTTTCCAGAATTGTCACATTATAATGTACAAAGTGGCTACTTTTCAACAAAAATTATGAGGCATGCAGGGAGGAGTCAAGATGGCAAAGCAGTAGCAGCTGAGATGACATCAGGTAGCAGGAGATCAGCTATATAGTTTATCAAACCATTCTGAACACCTACAAATTCAACAGGAGTTCGAAGAGAAGAAGAGCGGCAATTCTAGAAACAGAAAATTGACCACTTTCTGAAAGGTAGGACCGGCAGATAAGTGAATCCAAAGTGATGGGAAGATAGACTGTAGGGGGAGGGGCCAGCTCCTGGCAAGCGGCAGAGCAACCCAACACAAAATCAGAACTTTTTTAAAAGTCTGTTACACTGAGACACATCACTCCAGAGGCTAAGCCAGGGTGAAGCCCATGCGGGGACAGCATGGTCTCAGGTCCTACGGGGTCACAGAAGGATCAGGGGAGTCAGAGTCGCAGAGCTCACAGGTATTAGAGTGGGGAAGCCCGGTACAGAGACGAAGCCCAGGAGTGAGCTCTCAGCTCAGGGTTACTTTAAATTGTGATCCGTGGCACAGGCCACTGCCCTGTGAGCAGAGACCCCGCAAGATCTGGGTGACACCCCCGGAAGAGCACAGGTTTGGAGGTTTGGAGACTCTAGGCAGGGCTGTGTGCCAGAGACAGAAACGCTTGGTCACAGGCTGGGTGAGCTCGGAGCGCAGCCAGAAGCCAGGGAGACAGGAATGATTGAGCGCTTTTCTCTAAGGGTGCACTGAGGAGTGGGCCCCAAGCTCTTGGCTCCTCTGGGCTGAGATTGGGAGGCTGCCATTTTCATTCCCGTCCTCCAGAACTCTACAGAAAGCGTTCAGGGAACAAAAGCTCCTGAAAGCCATCCCAAGCGGATTACTTAGCCTGTCCCCTGGTAAGGGCAGTGCAATTCTGCCTCTGGCAAAGACACGTGAAAATCACTACAACAGGCACCTATACAAGAAGATCAGCAAGAAATCCAACCAAGACCAAGTTCATGTACCAAGGAAAACAGCGGAGTTCCAGAGGAGGAGAAAGCAAAGCTTCTCTCCATGATTTTCTGGTCTTGTAAAGTTATTTTTTTTTATTTTATTTTTTTCTTAATGCTAATTTTAAAAAATATTTTTACTTTTACCCTTTCCTCTTTTAACGTTTTTTAACTAGTTTATCTTAACAATACCTTCATTTAAAAAAAAAAAGAATCTTTTTTGAACCTTATAGTCATATTTTATCCTTCATTGTATCTAACTTTACTTTTTGTATACACGTAGGGTTGTTTTGTTTTGTTTTTTTTCTAAAAAAATTTGGGATACAGCTTCTTTTAACAGATCAAAATATACCCTAAATCTAGCACAGGGCTTTGTTCTAGTCCAGCCTGAGCAAATTTTCTCCACTTTCTTTTTCTATATTCTCCCAACCAACTTATCAACTCATTTTTTAGAAATTAAAAAAAAATTTTTTTTCATCTTTATAGTCACATTCCATCCCTTCATTGTGTTTACCCTTACATATGTTTTTCATTCTTTAAAATTTTGGGAGGTAGTTTCTTCTAAGAGACCAAAATACTCCCAAAACTAAGTGGGTGACCTATTCAACAGTCTAATATATAAATTCTTTTTTATATTTCTTTCTTTTTCTTTTTTTTTTAATTTTTTTCTGAATTTCTTTTTACCCCCTTTCTTTCCCCCACGATTTGGGGTCTCTTCTGATGTGATTAAAGCACATTTTCCTGGGGTCTTTGCCACCCTTTTAGTGTTTTATTCACTCCTTCATATATTCTTATGTGGATAAAATGACAAGGCAGCAAAACTTGCCACAAAAAAAAGAACAAGAGACAGTACCGAAGGCTAGGGACTTCATCAATATGGACATTGGCAATATGTCAGATCTAGAGTTCAGAATGACAATTTTCAAGGTGCTAGCCGGGCTTGAAAAAGACATGGAAGATATTAGAGAAACTCTGTCTGGAGAAATAAAAGCCCTTTCTGGAGAAATAAAAGAACTAAAATCTAACCAAGTTGAAATAAAAAAAGCTATTAATGAGGTGCAATAAAAAATGGAGGCTCTTACTGCTAGGATAAATGAATCAGAAGAGAGAATTAGTGATATAGAAGACCAAATGACAGAGAATAAAGAAGCTGAGCAAAGGAGAGACAACTACTGGACCACGAGGGGATACTTTGAGAGATAAGTGATACCATAAAACGAAACAACAGAATAATTGGGATTCTAGAAAAAGAAAGAGAGAGGGGAGCAGAAGGTATATTGGAGAGAATTATTGTAGAAAATTATCCTAATATGGCAAAGGGAACAAGCATAAAATCCAGGAGGCACAGAGAACCCCCCCTCAAAATCAGTAACAATAGGTCCACACCCCGTCATCTAATAGTAAAATTTACAAGTCTTAATGACAAAGAGAAAATCCTGAAAGCATCCTGGGATAAGAAGTCTGTAACATACAATGGTAAAAATATTAGATTGGTACCAGACTTACCCACAGAGACCTGGCAGGCCAGAAAGAACTGGCATGATATATTCAGAGCACTAAATGAGAAAAACATGCAGCCAAGAATACTATATCCAGCTAGGCTATCATTGAAAATAGGAGAGAGAAAAAGCTTCCAGGAATAACAAAAACTAAAAGAATTTGTAAACACCAAACCAGCTCTACAGGAAATATTGAAAGGGGTCCTCTAAGCAAAGAGAGTGTCTAAAAGTAGTAGATCAGAAAGGAACAGAGACAATATACAGTAACAGTCACCTTACTGGCAATACAGTGGCATTAAATTCATACTTCTCAATAGTTACTCTGAATGTAAATGAGCTAAATGCCCCCAATCAAAAGGCACAGGGTACCAGAATGGATGAAAAACCAAAACCCATCAATATGCTGTCTACAAGAAACTCATTTTAGATCTAAAGACACCTTCAAATTTAAAGTGGGGGTGGGGTGGAAAACAATTTACCATTCTAATAGATGTGAAAAGAAAGCTGGAGTGGCAATCCTTATATCAGATCAATTGGATTTTAAGCCCAAGACTATAATAAGAGACGAGGAAGGACACTATATCATACTCAAGGTGTCTGTCCAACAAGATCTAACAATTGTAAGTATTTATGCCCCTAAAATGGGAGCAGCCAACTATATAAACCAATTAACAAAATCAAAAAACCTGATGGACAATAATACAATAATAGTAGGGGACTTTAACACTCCCCTCACTGAAATGGACAGTTCATCCAAGCAAAAGATCAACAAGGAAATAAAGGCCTTAAATGACACACTGGACCAGATGGACATCACAGATATATTCAGAACATTCCATCCCAAAGCAACAGAATACACATTCTTCTCTAGTGCACATGAACATTATCCAGAATAGATCACACCCTGGGTCATAAATCAGGTCTCAACCGGTATCAAAAGATTAGAATCATTCCCTGCATATTTTCAGATCACAATGCTCTGACGCTAGAACTCAATCACAAGAGAAAATATGGAAAGAACCCAAATACATGGAGACTAAAGAGCGTCCTTCTAAAGAATGAATGGGTCAACCAGGAAATTAAAGAAGAATTGAAAAAAATTCATGGAAACAAATGATAATGAAAACACAACAGTTCAAAAGCTGTGGGACACAGCAAAGGCAGTCCTGAGAGGAAAATATATAGTGATACAAGCCTTTCTCAAGAAACAAGAAAGGTCTCAAATACACAACCCAACCCTACACCTAAAGGAGCTGGAATTGCTCCTAACCAGAGAGGCAAATAATCTATACTCAGAAAGCTAGAACAACAAAGAAAGCCTAAACCCAGCAGGAGAAGAGAAATCATAAAGATCAGAGCAGAAGTCAATGAAATAGAAACCAAAAAAAAAAAAAACCAAACAAACAAACAAAACAAAAACCAATAGAACAAATTAACGAAACTAGCAGCTAGTTCTTTGAATTAATAAGATTGATAAACCCCTGGCCAGATGGATCAAAAAGAAAAGAGGAAGAACCCCAAATAAATAAAATCATGAATGAAAGAGGAGAGCTCACAACCAAAACCAAAGAAACACAAACAATTATAAGAACATATTATGAGCAACTGTACTCCAGCAAATTTGACAATCTGGAAGAAATGGATGCATTCCTAGAGACATATAAACTACCACACCTAAATCAGGAAGAAATAAAAAACCTCAACAGACCCATAACCAGTAAGGAAATTGAAGCAGTCATCAAAAATCTCCCAACAAACAAGAGCCCAGGGCCAGACGGCTTCCCAGGAGAATTAACATTTAAAGAAGAATTAATTCCTATTCTCCTGAAACTTAAAAAAAAAAAAAGAAGAAGAAGAAGAAGAAGAAGAAGAAATGGAAGGAAAACTTCCAAACTTATTTTATGAGGCCAGCATTACCTTGATCCCCAAACCAGACAAGGATCCCATAAAAAATGAGAATTACAGACCAATATCCTTGATGAACACAGATGCGAAAATTCTCACCAAAATACTAGCCAATAGGATCCAACAGTACATTAAAGGGATTATTTCCCACGACCAAGTGGGATTTATTACAGGGCTGCAAGTTTGGTTCAACATCCACAAATCAATCAATGATACAATACACTAATAAAAGAACAAGAACCATATGATACTCTCAATAGATGCTGAAAAAGCATTTGACAAAGTACAGCATTGTTTCCTGATCAAAAATCTTCAAAGTGGGGGCGCCTGGGTGGCTCAGTGGATTAAGCCGCTGCCTTCGGCTCAGTCATGATCTCAGTGTCCTGGGATCGAGCCCTGCATCCGGCTCTTTGCTCAGCGGGGAGCCTGCTTCTCTCTCTCTCTGCCTGACTCTCTGCCTGCTTGTGATCTCTCTCTCTGTCAAATAAATAAATAAAATCTTTAAAAAAAAAAATCTTCAAAGTGTAGGGATAGAGGGCACATACCTCAATTATCATCAAAGCCATCTATGAAAAACCCACCGCAAATATCATTCTCAATGGAGAAAAACTGAGAGCTTTTCAGCTAAGGTCAGGAACACGGCAGGAATGTCAATTATCACCACTGCTATTCAACATAGTACTATAAGTGCAATCAGACAACAAAAAGAAATGAAAGGCATCCTTATTGGCAAAGAAGAAGTCAAACTATCACTCTTTGCAGAGGATATGATACTATACGTGGAAAACCCAAAAGACTCCACTCCAAATCTACTAGAACTTGTACAGGAATTCAGTAAAGTGTCAGGATATAAAATCAATGCACAGAAATCAGTTGCATTTCTACAGCAACAAGACAGAAGAAAGAGAAATTAAGGAGTCAATCCCATTTACAATTGTACCAAAACCATAAGATACCTAGGAATAAACCTAACCAGAGAGGCAAAGAATCTATACTCAGAAAATTATAAAGTATTCATGAAAGAAATTGAAGAAGACAGAAAAAAATGGAAAAATGTTCTATACTCATGGATTGGGAGAACAAATATTGTGAAGATGTCTATGCTACCGAAAGCAATATACACATTTACTGCAATCCTTACCAAAATCCCATCCATTTTTTTTCAAAGAAATGGAACAAATAACCCTACAATGTATATGGAACAAGAAAAGACCTCAAATAGCCAAAGGAATATTGAAAAAGAAAGCCAAAGTTGGTGGCATCACAATTCCAGATTTCAAGATCTATTACAAAGCTGTCATTATCAAGATAGTATGGTACTAGCACAAAAACAGACACATAGATCAATGGAACAGAATAGAGAGCCCAGAAATAGACCCTCAACTCTATGGTCAACTAATCTTCAACAAAGCAGGAAAGAATGTCCAATGGGAGGAAAAAAAAACAGTCCCTTCAACAAATGGTGTTGGGAAGATTGGACAGCCATATGCAGAAAAATGAAACTGGACCATTTCCTTACACCACATATGAAAATAGACTCAAAATGGATGAAGGCCCTCAATGTGAGAAAGGAATCCATCAAAATCCTTGAGGAGAACATAGGTGGCAACCTCTTCGACCTTAGCCGCAGCAACACCTTCCTAGGAACATCGCCAAATGCAAGGGAAGCAAGGGCAAAAATGAACTATTGGGGCTTCATCAAGATCAAAAGCTTTTGCACAGCAAAGGAAGCAGTTAACAAAACCAAAAGACAACCGACAGAATGGAGAAGATATTTGTAAATGACATATCAGATAAAGGGCTAGTGTCCAAAATCCATAAAGAGCTTGTCAAATTCAACACTCAAAGAACAAATAATCCAATCAAGAAATGGGCAGAGGACAGGAACAGACATTTCTGCAAAGAAGACATGCAAATGGCCAACAGACACATGAAAAAGTGCTCCATATCACTCAGCATCAGGGAAATACAAATCAAAACCACAGTGAGATACCACCTCACAGCAGCCAGAATGGCTAAAATCAACCAGTCAGGAAATGACAGATGCTGGCAAGGATGCAGAGAAAGGGGAACCCTCCTACACTGTTGGTGGGAATGCAAGCTGGTGCAACCACTCTGGAAAACAGCATGGAGTTTCCTCAAAAAGTTGAAAATAGAGCTACCCTACAACCCAGTAATCGCACTATTGGGCATTTACCCTAAAGATACAAATGTAGTGATCTGAAGGGGCACGTGCACCCGAATGTTTATAGCAACAATGTCCACAATAGCCAAACTATGGAAAGAACCAAGATGTCCATCAACAGATGAATGGATAAAGAAGATGTGGTACATATACACAATGGAATACTATGCAGCCATCAAAATAAATGAAATTTTGCCATTTGTGACGACGTGGATGGAACTAGAGGGTATTATGCTTAACGAAATAAGTCAATCGGAGAAACACAACTATCATATGATCTCCCTGATATGAGGAGGGGGAGATGCAACGTGGGGGATTTGGGGGTAGGAAAAGAATAAATGAAACAAGATGGGATAGGGAGACAAACCATAAGAGATTCCTAATCTCCCAAAACAAACTGAGGGTTGCTGGGGGGAGGGTGTTAGGGAGAGGGTGGTGGGGTTATGGACATTGGGGAGAGTATGTGCTATGGTGAGTGCTGTGAAATGTGTAAACCTGGAAACCCACAGACCTGTCCCCCTGGGGCTAACACTACGTTATATGTTAATAAAAATTTTTTTAAATTAAAAAAAAAAAACGAGCTCAGAGGACTTCAAAAAAAAATATGAGGTATGCAAACAACAAAGTATGACTCATACACAGGAACACAAAAAAATCTATGAACAGAAACAGGAAAACCCAGATATTGTGCTTACCAAATGAAGACTTTTTAAATTAACTGTCTTTAAAATACAAATTTCCATTTAGCTCCTTTTTGTAATTCCACAAAAGAAATGAAATCTATAAGAACAGAAGAGATAAAATTTCTGTTATTATAAAAAGGAACCAGATAAAAAATTCTGGAGTTGAAAGGTAAAATGAAAAATTCACTAGAGGGGTTTAAGAGGAAATTGGAGAAGGCAGAAAACATCAACAAACTTCAAGATAGACCAGTTGAGATTTCCCAATCTGAAAAGCAAAAGGAAAACAATGAAGCTAACTCAACAGAACCTAAGAGACCTGTGAGACACCATTAAGTGTGCCAACATGCATGTAATGGGAGTCAGGGGGAAGAGAGAAAGCAGAAATATTTCTGCTTTCGTGTTCAGCCAGGAACAATGGCTGAAAACTTAAAATTTTATGGAAGAAATTAATCTACACATCCATGAATCAATTGTCAAAAGACAAAGAATTCTAAAACCAACGGAGAACTAACTTGTCACATAGATTCTTCAATAAAATTAACATTCTGACTTCTTGTCAGAAACCACACAGAAGGCAGTGGGATGACATATTCGTTTTGCTGAAAGAAAAAAAATAGTGTCAATCAGAATCCTACATCCGGCAAAAGATTCTTGAAAGATGAAGGAGACATGAGGACTTTCCTGGATAAAAAAGGTAAATGGTTTGCTACTAGTAGATCTGTCCTATACGAAACACTAAAGAAAGTCCTTCAAGCTGAAATGAAAGATGCCCAGCAGTAACTCAAATCCATATGAAGAAAGAAAAGACGTGGGTAGAGGTAACTATATATGTAAACATAAACATTAATATTAATATGTTTTTTGATTTGTAGCTCTTTTATTTTATCCTGTATGACAACATAGAGGACAACACAAAACAGTAATTAAAGACAACACCAAACAATAATTATAACTGTTGCTGGGCACAAAATGTATAAGATATAATTTCTTTTTTTTTTTTAAGATTTTACTTATTTATTTCACAGACAGAGATTACAAGCAGGCAGAGAGGCAGGCAGAGAGAGAGGGGGAAACAGGCTCCCCTGCTGAGCAGAGAGCTCGATGTGGGGCTTGATCCCAGGACCCTGGGATCATGACCTGAGCCGAAGGCAGAGGCTTTAACCCCCTGAGCCACCCAGGCGCCCCTAAGATGTAATTTCCGATAACAACAACATAAAGGAAGGTGGTAGAGCTATGTAGGAGCAAAGTTGCTATATAGTCTTGAAATTTGATATTAATTCATAATGGATTATTTTAAATTAAGATGTTAGGGACACCTGGGTGGCTCCGTCAGTTAAACATCCAACTCCTGACTTTGGCTCAGGTCATGATCTCAGGGTCATGGGATTGAGCCCTATGTCAGGCTCCATGCTTAATGCAGAGTCTGCTTAAGATTCTCTGCCCCTCCCTCTGCTCATGCTTGCTCTGTAAATAAATAAGTAAGTAAATAAATAAATAAAATATTTTAAAAAATTAAGATGTTTATTTAATCCCAAGAGATAACTAAAACAGTAAAAGAACTGAGAAGGAAATCAAAATGGTACAGTTGAAACCACCTGCCTCACACAAAATATGGCAATAATGGAATTAAGGAGCCAAAAAGTAAAAGCTTTCGCCTACGATCAGAAATCCGACAAAGATGTTTGCTCTTGCCACTACTACTCAACATTGTTTTGAAAACTTTAGCCAGAGCAATTAGACAAGAAAAGGAAGAAGCATCAAGATTGGAAGTAAAACTTTTGTTCACAGATGACATGACCTTATGTAGAAAATTATAAATCCTATCCACACAAAACTTAGTAGAGCTAATAAATGAATTTGGCAGAGTTGCAGGATATAGGATACACGATCAAAATACAAAAATCAGTTGTGTTTCTATATATTAGCAGTGAACAATCTGAAAGTGAAATTAAGATTCTACTTATAGGGCACCTGGGTGGCTCAGTCGGTTAAGTGTCTGCCTTGGGCTCAGGTCAGGATCACAGGGTCCTGGGATCAAGCCCCATATTAGGTTCCCTACTCAGTGGGGAGTCTGCTTCTCCCTCCCCCTTTCCCCCCTCACCCCTGCTTATGCTCTCTTTCTCTCTCAAATGAATAAATAAAATATTTTAAAAAGATCCTGTTTAAAATAATATCAAAAAGAATAAAATATTTAAGGATAAATTTAAGTTTGTATAAGACTTGTACACTGAAAGAAAATACAAAACAGCCTGTGCTGACGGATTAGAAGACTGAGTATTATTGACATGGCATATACTCTGCAAACTGATCTACAAATTCAATTTAATATCTATAAAAATTCTAGCTACCTTTTTGCAGACTTGGACAAGCTGGTCCTAAAATGCATATGGAATTGCAAGGGACTGGTCTCCAAATAGACAAAAAAAAAAAAAAAAAAAAAAAAAAAAAAGTCTTGGAAAAGAAGAACAAAGTCAGGAATCTCACATTTCTTAATTTCAAAACTTAAGCCACAATACAAAGCTATAGTAATTCAAACTGTGATGCTGGCATAAAGACAGACATATGGATAGGATAGAATTGAGAAACCTAAACATCTGTGCTTAATTGATGTTTGACAAGGGTGCCAGAACCATTTCATGGCGAAGGAATATTCTCTTCAACAAATTATGCAGGGACAACTGAATATCCACGAGCCTAAGATTGAAGTTGGAACCCCACCTCACACCATATACAAAAAGTAATTCAACACAGATCAAAGAACTACATGGAACAGCTAACGCTATAAAATCTTTGAAGAAAAATATTCATGACCTTGGATTTGACAAATGGAGTTTTAGATATGACACCAAAAGCATAAGCAACAACAAAAAAATAAATTGGACTTCATCAAAATTACAACTTTCATATTTCAGGGGATACGCAATAAAGTAAAAAGACAACCTACAGAATGAGAAAATATTTGTAAATCATGTATCTGATAAAACCTTAATATCCACAATACATATAGAACTCTTACCACTCAGCGACAGGAAGAATGCAATTTTTAAAAATGGGCAAAGGACTTGAGTAGACATTTCTCTAAAAAAGACAAATGGCCAAGAAACACAAGAAACACCGCTCCTCCTCCTTAGGCAAATGCCACTTAAAACCACGATGAGCTACCACTTCACACCTAGTACGATGGTTATAATAAAAAAGATGGTGAAGATGCGGAAAAATTGAAACCTTTATATACACTGTTAGTGGGAGTGAAAAATGGTACAGCCGCTGTGCAAAAGCCGTTTGGTGGTTCTTTAGAAATTTAAACAAAGAGTCACTATTTGACTCAGCAATTCCATCGTTAGTCAGAGACCCAAGAGAAATGAAAGCGCCTATGCAAAAATTTGTACATAAATGTTCATAGCATTATTCATAATAGCCAGAACGTGCAAACAATCCAGATGTCCATCAACTGATGCATGAGTAAGAGTGGGGTGTCCATACGATGGGGTGTTCCTCAGCGGTCAGAGGGAACGGAGTACGGATACACACTACAGTCTGGATGAGACCTGAAAACACGGTGCTCAGTGGGAAAAAACTTGGACAAAGGCTGCACGTTGAATGATTCCATTTATATGAAATGTCCAGAATAGGCAAGTCCATAGAGAGAGAAATATTAGTGGCTTCCGAGGGATGGTGGGAGGAGGAATGGGAAGTGACTGCATACAGGTACAGGGTTTCTTTGGGGGATGATGAAAGTGTTCTGGAATTAGCGTACAGCCACGTGAAGCCACTGAATTTGTACAATTCAAAAATGATTAAAATTTTGAAATTTATGTTGTGTGCATTTTACCTCAGTAGACAACTTAAAAATCGCACACAAATTTGCACACATATCCTCTGGGGATCTTTCGCGGACATGTAGATTCTGATGCGGAAGGTCTGGCTGGGCCCCCAGTCCTGCATTTCTGACAGGCTCCCAGGTGATCTCACTGCTCCTGTTTTGAGTAGGGAGGCTGCTCGGAGGGCCCCTGCGCTATTCTGGGCCTCAGGGGCTTCATCTTTGAACCAATTCCTGCCCTGTCTGCCCCTATAAGTAAGGAGAGCAGGAGCACTGACCGCCTGAGGTCTCCCCGGTCTGAGCCCGCAGGAGGACATGGGCCCCAGGGCCTGGGAGTAGATGGAGAAGGCACCGTGGCTATAGGGGTCACTGTCAGCAGACACAGGGGAGACCAAGGGAGGAGCTTTTATTTTGCACTGAGCTGATGAAGGCAGGCCAGAAAGCACAGCTCTGTACTCAGAGGAGAGCTGCCACATGTGTGTCACTTCCAGCTGCTGGGCAGCTCAGGCTCGGGGACTCCAAAGCGATCTGAAAGAGAGGGGGCAGCTCAGGAGTGCGGCAGGCCCCCTGCCCTCCCCTCCCCTCCCTTCCCAGTCCCCGGAACTCCTGTGCCAGGAACACAGGGCATGGGGAGGGAGCAGGGGGCAACCCCCTCTGACACCCCATCAGAGGGGTCTGTGGTGACCCAGGATGGGGTCTTTGCAAGGGACCTGAGAGGAGTGCAGGAGCTTTGAGCCCGGCGAATGGCCTGGGGGGTGGGGAGGCAGGAACTCTGCATCCAGGACAGTGCTCCGTGGGCCCCATGTGAACTGCGCCAGCTCTCCCAAAAGCCCTGACCAAGGTGCCAGGCTGCAACGCCCCCAGGCAGGACGGAGGGCAGAGAACAGGCAGGGAGAGTTGGGGGATGCCTCCCCACTCCGCTCAGAAGGCGCCAAGCCCTCTCCTGGTTTGTCCAGGCCACATCCCCAGCCCAAGCTGCCCTCTGCTGCCCCAGCTGCTCACCATCTCCGAGGAGGTCGGGGGTGGGGCCAGAGGGCCCTGGGGGAAGGTTCCAGGCCAGCGCCTCCAGCTGGCCCAGCAAGCTTTTCAGTTCCGTCTCCAGGTGCTCCACCGTCTTCTCCACCGTCTAGAACAAGAGAGATGGCAGCAGGGCGTGCAGGGAGCACAAGAGTGGTGCCAAGTCTTGCTTCTTTGGCCACATCCTCAGAGACACCTGGCAGCCCAATGGGGCGCAGCGGGGAGAGAACTGAGTGCTGGGGGACCCAAGTCTTCCTTGTTCAGGCTCTGGCCCTGGTGGCCTCTCCGTTCCCCAGATGTTAGAATCCCAGGGCTTCACTCTCTAAGGCGGCTCCTGGCCCTGGCAGGAGTCAATACACTCAATCACACAGGTGTGGCGCAGAGCAACCCTGGGATTCTCTTTTCCCTTTCTGGACTTGACCGGGAGAGCACATTCTTTTTGTCACCCCGCCCTCTGGTGGCCATTCTGCCAAATGACAGGTTTGGGATTTGAAACGTTCTTTAGTCAGGCATCCTAACTTCTTCCTGAGTGAACCCCCTTAGCAGTCTGGTGAAACCTACAGACCCCTTCTCAGAATAACACTTCAATTGAAAAAAATAAAGCATGTAGGATTTCCTAGGACACCAATTGCATTAAAGTTAAGTACTAAAAGTACTTAAGTACTAAAAGTTAAATCTTTGATGTAAAAACGTATGTATTTATTAACTCATGAAATAACATAATCTAACATCAGGTCTAGCAACTACTGTAATTTTGACATACAGTCTAGGATGAATAATAAATAGGTTGATATATTCACAACTATAATGGGATAAAATTATCTGTGATTTCTATTGAGAACAAAGTCACTGTACTGGTAAATACATTTACAGTTTGTTGTCTGTACTTATAATGAATGAAATGCTAAATTTCAGTTAAAGGTTTGAGAAAATAAAGTGTAGATCTTTTCCCACACAAGTCATGGACCCGGTGTTACAGACCATGGCTGAGTGACAAAACACGGTGACTGAATGTCCACCAGCTCATTGTGCAAGGACATGATCTCGAGCTGGGTGGAAGCAAGGCCCGTGGGGAGGCAGGGTCTGTAAAGGGCTGGTGAGCCTAACAGCCCAGGGAAGGAGGCAGATGCTTCACATGGAGGCCAGGGAGCAGGACTGGCCTGGATTTCCCTCATTTTCCAAAGCAAGATTCTCCTGAGCCCTAGAAAGCTACCAGTCTGGTAGGTGGTCCCGAAACTGCCTGTCCTCCCAAACCACCCTGGTTACCTCCTCTATGACGTCTAAACGGTCGTGGACAGCCATGTGTCTGTCACACCCTGTGTTCCAGGCCGGTTCTCCACGGGAGGGCACAAAGGGCTCAGCAGCTGTGGGAAAACAAGCCTCGTCACCATATCCTAGAACACCAGAGACCCCTGCCAAGCACTGGGCTCCATGAGGTGGGTCCTGAAAACAGTCACAAAAAGGAGCAAAGGAAGCCCGAGTGTGGGTCAGGGTATGAGGATGGGGTGCCCCAATCACTCACTTGTCTCTATGGCCCTGGTCCCCTCCCATGCCCAGGTGGGCTTCTTGAAGGAGGTGTTGCCTGAACTCTGTAAGGTAAGGAAGGGAGGAAAGGTCCCAGCCAGACAGAATGGCACGTGCAAAGAGAGAAAGGCATAAAATGGCAGTTTCATGCCCAAACCCTCACGGGGCTGGAGTGGCTGGAAAGTACAAGTTGAACGGGAGGAGGAGGAGGAGCATGGACACAAAGCCAGATGCCCCAATAAACAAACCATGATGCTTATTTGGGGTTTATTTCAACCGAAGAGTCACACGGTCATATATGAATTTTGTAAATACAGAGAATGGATTGGAGGGGTTTGTCTTTGAAGGCAGAGAGTTATTGCAGTAGTCAGTGTGGGAAGTGTGGAAGTGAGGCAGGGCAGTAGGAATAGAGAGGATGAGGAGATATTTTAGCCATCGCCTTGACATTGGTGACTAGTCAGTCACATCGAACATTTGATGAGTAGTTACCGTGGACCACATAGTACGCTAAACCAATGTGCGAACTCAACCAAACTTCACAACAACCCAGTTACGATCCCCAGCTGAAGCACAGAGGGGTGCAGCGCTATGGGCAGTGCCACACAGCAAGTCTGGAAAACCTGAGGTTCATCCTGTTCACCTCTTGGTTCATCCCTTTTCTCCCTTACGTTAGTTCCTCCTTGGTTCTTCCGGCACCAACCAGCCCTCACACCGGAAGTCTCAGGGACCGGCTTCTGGGCTCAGGTTTCAGTGTAAGTGGCCCCAAGATGGCTATGGGGCATCAGAGTTGGCTGGAACCTTGGAGAGCCCTGACACTCTGGAAGGAGGCTACTGTCTCCAAAACGTAGCGAAGTGAAGAGTTTCGCTGAGGACGAGGTGGTCAGCGAGGGCTGAAGCAGCAGAGAAGTCTAGTGAGGTAAGGATGGAAAGACAGAGTGAGGAGAAAATCACTGCTAAATCCCACCCCAGCATTGTTCACAGAGCAGCGGAGGCAAAGCAAAGTCTAGATGCTATAGGACCAGGAGGGAAAGAGAGGTCCAAGGGCAGAAACCTGGATCCTGGGAAACATTTTCCTGAAGCCTTTCTGTGAAGTAAGGGAGATCAGATAACATGGTGTACAGAATGTTTCTTGCTGTTACTGTTCTTTGAAGAAACAACCATGCTGATAGCCTGAAGGGCAGGAGCACTGAGGAGCGGATGGGCTGGGAGCCCAGCAGTGGTGGGGGCGGCGGGGGCAGCACTTGGGAGGCAGAGAGGGGGCCCGCAGAAGTGGTAAAGGCAGACAGACCTCTCCTCAAAGGGCCAAGACGCAGACTGAGTTCTCACCTGTTCGTTTCTCCTTAGTCCGTGAAGTGAGAAGGGAACAGTCTGCTGGAAATTCACGTTGACTTATGAAAGAGGAAGCTAGTTGTGAAGTTTTCGGGGATTCTGTGAGGGGGCTATTAAACACAGCCGTGAAAATGGGAGGCACGGTGACCGGCAAATGACTTCTTTTTGTCTTTGTCTTTGTTTTTGAGAGCCACTTTATCTGCAGGCCACTGGGGAGGGGGCTCGAACACAGAGAGGGCTTCAAAAGGAGGTGGGGAGGAGGAGGAAGCCCATGCCGAAGGACCCCACACTCCAGGGGGACATTTGGAAAGACCAGTCCCCCCAGATAGCCGCCCTGGGTACAGAGTGGCCAGGACAGGGGGGGCTGGATGGAGCAGAAGCCCGGGGGTCTGCAGAGATCATGTGGGGAGATCAAGGGAGAAAAGGATTGAGGATTTTGCCAGCAAGGAGTTAAGAGGATGAGCTCTAGCTTGGATAATGAAGGAAAGGGGGCCAACAAGAACGCCCATAAATTAGGAGAAATGGAGGAGCTGACAGGACTGGAGGTCTTAGTAGGATGACGGAGTAACAGAAGGAATGAGTGGTGACAGACGTTGCCGTTTCAGCTCTGAGAAGTGGAACAGCTTCCGGGTGACAATACCAAGGTTGCAGTCATGGATGTGGGCGTCTGAGGCAGACTGGGGGCAAGGGTTATTGGACTTTATCTAGGCGCAAAACTTGTAACTGTAAGACCCTGGTGTTGGCTGGGCTGCCCAAGGAGACATACAGAGTCGCCCAGAAGACTGGCCGTTCTTGAGGTAGGGACAGCGACGGTGAGCCATTTTGCTGGTGATGAACGCGTAACTCTGGGACGTTGAATGAGTTGCCCAAGGTCACGCGGTCCGCAAATGACTGGACCCCAAGCCCCCTGGCCCTCTCCTGACCCCACCTCGGCAAGCTGGCCTCCCAGAGCTCTGCCAGAGTGCCCCCCACCCCCCCACCCCCCGTCCTGAGATGTTCCAGCTCCAACTCTATCTGGATCCCAGATCTTCCACGAAGGGGAGTGAACCAAGAGCAGAGACCAAACATGCTTCCGCTCTGAGCATCCTTTATGGAGATCAATTGGTTTCTCTAGTTTCCTTTTCATAATTTCCTTCCACTAAATTTCAAAAAGCTTCTTCAAAAAGACAAATGGTCTTGTTGACTTTGGAGAGGGGGATGGACATGACATGGTACTTTGGTTATTTTTTTCATCTATGTGTGGCTGGAGTGAGCACTGATTTTTTTTTTTTTTTTTTAAGGAGCCTTTTAGAGATCCATACAGAAGTTTCTAGAGATGAAATCCTAGCATATCTTGGAGTCACTTCAAAATACTCCAGCCTGGGAGTGGGAGGAGACATGGGTGGCCACACAAGATTGGCCCAGATTGATAACTGTTGAAACTGAGTGACGGGGACACGAGAGTTCACGCCACTCCTCTCTCAACTCTTGTATATCTGGATTGAAATGTTCCATAATAAAAGCCAGTTGTCTGATGGGGTTGTTAGCAAAAAGCAGAAGCCATCGTGGGCTGCATGCGTGGATGGGAAAGTTCAGGATGAGGGCGAGGGTGGCCTGAGGGACCCCACCTGGAGGGTTGTGCTCCGTTCTGGGCCTTGGAGAGGCTGAAGCAGGGCTAGAGGCGGCCGCGATGAAGGGACGCAGAAGCTTGACTCATGTGTCTCAGCTGGAGAACCGGGGAGCCCAGCCAAGAGAGGAGGGACTTGCTAGGAGCTGGAGGAGCTGCTCTCACCCACAAGGAGGGCTGTCCGTGAAAAGGGGGTCTGCGCCTTGGGGGTCTGGGTCCACAGACGCCCTCCACAGGCTCTGCCCGCGGGCCCCTGCCACATCTCTCCCCGGAGCTTCGCCTGCCCTCTCCCAGACCCAGCTCGGGCCGGGAGGAAACAGTCTGACCTGGCTGGCCAAGTGTGAGGCTCTGCCAGGCCTGTAAGTCATGAACAACATGAGTCCACTCCCCTCCGTTGGCCTGAAACATCCTGTTTTCTACATGTCGGCAATGAGGTCTAACTTGGCTCCAAAACCCCTCCAGGGAGAAGGATTGGCCAAGGTTGCTCTCCACATCACACAGCACTAATCCCTCACATCTGGACAGAGCTGAGGCCTGAGCCCCGCCGCACAAGTGTCCGTGAGCTCATCGGTGAGAGAAAGCTGGGCCGGGGCCCTCACCGCAAGGCCGCCGCTGCGGCTCCCTCGGCCATGCCGGCCCTCACCCCACCACTGACCTCACTGTGCGAGGGCTGAAAACTCCCCGGGGGACCCTGTTCTCACCCTGCCTGGCCGGAATTGGCGTGGGCCTGTGGGAAACTTTCCTCTCCTCCGGAGCCTTTGCTGCCTCCTTCCTAACCCGGGGTGGGGAGGCCCAAGGCCCTCCCTCCTGCCCCTGTAGTTCACTCAGGCTGTGGTTCTATCTTTCAGGGTCTGCTGAGAGGCCTCATAAATTAGCTACAAGGACAGAACGGGCGTGAGTCAAGGACAAGTTCTTTCTTGGACCAGAAGTTCCCACAAGTCACGAGCTGGATGTTCCCTGTCTTTGAGCGCCTCAGAAGGAAGGCCCGGGGTAATGCCTGCTTCACGGGGTTGTTGGGTTGCTTGAGAGCGGGGAAGGCTGCAGGGTGGCGGTGTTCCTGCTCAAACAGCCAAGCTGTGGTTCCCCGTGTTCCCTCCCTTCCTGTGCTCCCGCCTGCCCTGCCCCGGCCAGTTGGGAAAGGGACCTTCTTGGAGGCCTGGTTGTTTTCCCTGGCCTGCCTCCCACTTGGGGCCTATGTGCACCCTGGATGGTGGCCATGGGTAGAACACAGAGCTCTGGTGAGAGCAGGCTGCGGTGGAGGCCAGAGGCCCCGCGAGGCGCTGGGCTCACTCAGCCAGTTAAAGACACATGGCCACCGGGTCCCCATCCTCTGAGGCGGGAAGTACGGCCTCTCCCACATACAGCATAGAAGACCTTTTGTGTCTAGGACTTAAACACTAAGAAATCACGTACAACTCAAATGACTTCTGTGATGACACGTAATTTCTCAGAGGCAACCCTGTACATTGCCATGGTTCCTGAGTCATTGAAGACATACTCTGCTTTGACCAGCAATGTTTGTCACTCACGGGTTAACTGTATTTGGCCACATTCAATGTAATAGAATAATAAAATTTACCACATCAATATTTGTATCAAAATTTATGATTCACTTAAAACCATTGGTGGTTTTTAAACTTTTTTTTTTTTTTTTAAGCCGAATACTACTTGCAAACAATTACATGAAGAACTCCAGTAATGTGCAACTGCTCCGGCTAAGTCGAGAGAGAGAACCTCGAGCCCCCAACAAAGAGCTCAGATTCTGAGGCACGTCTGGATTTGGTTTGGGGACAGACATGTCCTCCTGTTCTCCTTGGATCTGAGTCTTGCTGGTCCCTCTGAGAGCACATCAGTGTCATTCCAGTACATTTAGTATCTGATTACGGCAGGCAAGCTAGGCTACTACCCCAAAGGGCACCCTGAACTTTACAAGAGGTGTTTTTTTTTTTTTTCCTCATGTATGAGTTCAGAGGTAAACTGCAAAAGCCCACAAGGCAGGGAAGGTCTAAGAAGCCATCCAGAATAAAGCTCTCTCTGCACACTCTGAAAAGCGCACCAAGGCTGGGTGTCAGAGACGCAGTCCAACTCTGGGCTTACTGACAGGGCTCTTTGCCTCCCCTGCAGAGAGTGAGGGATCTTCCCTGCTAGGTCTACTTTGCAGGATTGCTGTGCTGATTCAAGGAAATCGTGCACTTGAAGATGCCTTGCAATTGCCAAGTGACATGCAAAGGCCCTGGGGGGCATCCACCAGGGTAGCAGAAGATGGAGCAAGGCAAGAATTAATCCCCAGGGCTCTGCCTCTCCACATGCAGCCAGCGCTCTGCTGGATCACTTCGACCAGCTCTCACGATGGAAAGGCATCTATTCTAGGAATAGATGAAGATCCTCTACAAGGATCCAAGGGACGTTTGGGAGGAATTCTCCAAAAAGGACACAGAGGGCTCAGTGCTGACCTGCCTCTCTGCACTCTCTTAGAAGCCAGTCCCACTCACCGGACTCTGTTTCTTCACCTTTACAACGGGCAGAACCATACTTCGCACTGGAAGCTACTATGGATTAGTGATCGCTCACGATGCACCAAGCTTTCTGCTGAGTGCTTACGTACAGTATCTCATCAGATTCTGTCAAGAGCTTAGAACTCTTACCTCCCTTTCTTACAGATTAGAAAACCAAAGATCAAAGAGATTGAATAACATGCTGGAAGTTACATAGCTAGTAAGCAGGAGGCACAGGATGTGTATCCTACCTGCCTCATTCCGCCTATACTGCACACGTGAGTATACTGTGCAGTGATGTGAGCTTTTGTAAGTTAAGGGCCTCCTATCTTGGGGTCTCAGCTGCCTCCTCTGCAACAGGGAGAAACTGAGCATGTCTGACTCCACATTGCTTCCATTTCTCTGCCGCTGTGACCTACAGCTTAGAAACTTCTGCTTTGCCCTGCACGTGGGAATGTTAGTCATTAAAGAAATTTTGCTACAACTGAGATTTACAAAAACTGCTCTCTTACCCGAAACCTATCTCACTGGAGGAGGTACAAAAGTGCATACAGAGTTGACTATGTTAAGATTTACAGGAACAACATGACCAGATTCTTACACACAAATATCAACTGAGCAGGGACAAAGAAGTTACATGACCTTTTCCTTTCCTTATTCTTTTCTTTCCTTTTTTTCTTTTTTTGGGGGGAGGGGAGGGTGGGTAAGATTTATTTATTTATTTTAGATACAGGGAGAGAGTTGGTGAGGAGGGGCAGAGGGCACGAGAGAAAGAATCTCAGGCAGACTCCCTGCTGAGGGCAGAGCTCAACCCCAGGACCCCGAGATCACTACCTGAGCCGAAATCAAGAGTCAGACATTAAACCGAGCCACCCACGCGCCGCGACATGACCTTTTTCAGTGTCTCCAGACATCAGTCATCTTATGACTCCAATCTCCTCCCACTTCCCCCTGTTCCTAACATAAAAGAAGCTCGACTCTGGTGCTCAGAGAGGTGGTTCTCTGGGACAATCGATAGTCCACTGTCTCCTGGGTTTGCTGGCTTTCCAAATAAAGTCGCTTTCCTACCCCAACTTCTTGCCTCTCAACTTACTGGCCTGTCATTCGGCGAGCAAACAAACTTGGACACAGTTACAAGTTGAGGGGCTGGACAGGTAGGGGGCCAAGGGGACCTGGCCCTTTGCAGGTCCAAATGCGTGCCTCTGACTGAACTGTCTTTGAGTGGTTTGCTCCCACAATATCCATTTGTGTCAAAAGAAATGCTATGATTCTCACAACAGCCCTTCAGCATCTTCCTCTTTTGCTCAAAGCGGAAAGCAGAATTCCAATGGAGGACAGATGGCCATGGGGGCTTGGGGCAGGGGTGGACAGTGAGAGCATGCCCAAAGGGCCTCAAGGCATGGGTGACAATTAATGAAAGGGCCAGGCTCTAGGACCTTAAATTCCTCTGATGGGAAAACAAGAAAGGAACTCAGCAGAAACCTTAAAAGAGCTCTGTAAGTATAACAAGCAATTTGTTTCCATCAATACATAAAGAGTTTTTACAGATCAATATGAAAAACCCCAGTACCACAACTGAGAAGCCTAAGACAATTCACAAGAATTGTAGAAATGACCAATACATTTAAAAGAAAAAGTCCAACCTCAGTAGTAATCAAAGAAGTGCAAGTTAAAGCAATAAACTGTCTTAATATATTCTTGCATAACAGCAGATGTTTCTAGATCTAACTACCATTTTATAGACAATACAGGGGAGAGAAGAACATTTAGAGGACTCCTGGCAGATACAATCAGCTGAAATCTAATGTGGAGAACTTTATAGGACAAAAAACCCAGTTGTTTCCATAAACACATTTTGAGGAAAAGAGGGGGGAAGAGAAATTACCTATTAAAAGAAACTAACTGACGTATCAGCCAAAAGCAATGTGTGTACCTTATTTGGATAAAACAAAACCAAATGTAACAACATGACACAATTAGGGACATTTAAGCAGGGATCAGATATTTGATGATATAAGAAATTACTGTCCAGGGGAACCTGGGTGGCTTAGTCCGTTGAGCGTCTGACGCTTAATTTCGGTTTAGGTCGTGGTCTCGGGATTGAGCCCTGCATCAGGCTCTATGCTCAGTGCACATCTGCTTGAGAATCTCTCCCTCTCCCTCTGCTCCCCCTCCTGCTCACTCTCAAATAAATAAATAAATCTTTAAAAAACGAAAATATCGGGGCGCCTGGGTGGGTCAGTCATTAAGCCTCTGTCTTCAGCTCAGGTCATGATCCCAGGGTCCTGGGATCAAGCCCCACATCGGGCTCTCTACTCAGCAGGAAGCCTGCTTTCTCCTCTCTCACTCCCCCTGCTTGTGTTCCCTCTCTTGCCATGTCTCTTTCTCACTGTCAAATAAATAAATAAAATCTTGGGAAAAAAAAAAGAAATTATCGTCCATTTTTTAGGGTGTGATAATGGTATTGCAGTTATGTTTATGAAAAGATTATCTTTGGGATGCCTGATGGAGTCGGTTTGGAGAGCATCTGACTCTCGATCTTGGGGTTGTGAGTTTGAGCCCCACACAGGTATACAGATTACTTAAAGAAATAAAACTTTAAAAATAAATAAATAAATAAATAAAACTTAGAGAAAAAGATTACTCAAGGAAATATTTAAAAGATTACTTAAGAGGAAATCTTTATGGATGAAAATATATGATGCCTGGAATTTCCTTTAAGATTACTGGAGGAAGGAGAGAGAATGCGAGTGACAAAGGACCGTCCATGAAACAATATTGCTGAAGTGGGGCGGTCGGTACATGGGGGTTCACCGTTCTGTTCTGTCTTTACCTCCAGGGATTTCATAATCAAAAGTTAAGAGAAACAATAGTTAAGTTGTCCAAAGTCCGAAAGATTCCACACAAAAATGTGTGAACTCAGGTTGAGATTACATTAATACTTTCCCCCTTTTAAAAAAAAATCTGTAGCAAGGAGCGGGCATCATCAGAAAGGAAGTCGTGTTTGAAAAGGGTTTTAAATTGAAGTGTATATACCGACCACGACTAAGGAGGCCCCAGAAAGTCCACCACTTGTGGGTGGCAGCCAGCTCCTCCCTCTCGGGGAGCACAGACTGGGCTTTGTGCCCTGGGCTCCCGGAGGAGGGGCCGGGGGAGGAAAGGGGGGAGAAGGACCTGCACCGTGGCCTCTGTGCTGAGCACAGTCCCAGCCACTCTTTGCACAGGAGGAGGCTGTGGGTCCTCCGTAATTAACAGGTGGGAAAACTGAGGCTCAGAGAGATCAGTGAAGCCGAGGGGACAAAAACGGGAGCCAACATGTGCTGAATTCCATGCTGGGGACTTCTTTCGTTCCGTTCCTGCAGCCCCCTCTGTAGGGTGGTTACCATTTTCCCCAACTCACGGAGAAGGAGACAGTATCCCGGAGGGAAGGCACATTCCCTCACCCAAGAAACTCTGCCAGGGGCTGCCCAGGATCTGCACTGGCCTCCACCCTGCCCCTGGGTGCTGACTCCCACAGAGGGCCGTGCCCAGAAAGGACAGGGACAGGAGGCATCTGTCCTAGCACAGGGCACTTCACCTGTGTGACTCACATCCTCTGGCTCCGGGCTGATGGGTGAGCAGCCTGATAGGGGGCAAGGGCCCCCCTGAGTGGTTAGGAGGCCTGGATGCCTGGTGAGGCCTCTGGCTTGGCTCTGCCAGGAGACCTGAGCCTTCCTCTCACCGGTACTGCTGGGAGGAGCCCCAGCCCCGCTGGCTGAGGGCTGCATGGTGGGAGTGGGGCTTGTAAACCGTGAAGTACCAGCCATGTGCAGGGTCTTGGGGTGGTGCGTGAGCATCTGGCTGTAAGAAGTCTCTCGCCAGCCCCCCATCTGGGCCTCACCTAAGAAGGTGAGAGCTGACGGTGCCAGGCAAGGCCCACCCGAGGGGTACAGGGGTGGAGCACCAGAGAGCCTCTCCCTCCTGCACCCTAAGCTCTCCAGCCCCCTATCACTCAAGGCAGCTCAGGCCCTCAGGGAAGAGCTCCGGAAGCAGGAGGACTGACCTGCTCACCCAGACCTCAGAGCCTTCTCGGGCCAGAGGGGAGGTGAAGCCGTGGCCCTTCTCCCGGGGCCGTCTGCCTGCCCGCGGGCCATGCTGGGCCAGGTCTGGGTCATCGCCTGCCGGAACTCCGCTCCAAGGCAGTGCCCATAACCCAGGCCTGGGTGCCTCTGTAGGCACTCGGAGGCAGCTGGCCCCGGGGGTGCTGGGGGGATGTGTGCCCAACCTGCAGACTTAACCCTGCGATCCTTGCCTCCTCTCTCGCCTCGGGCCTCGAGTCTCTCCACTCATTCTCTACCTTTCGGTCGGCTCTCATGTCTCTTTTCAACCCTCCCTCCCGGGCCGATCCCCGCTTCTACAACTCTCTGCTCTCCCGCCGGCTCGGTTCCACCCCTGCCCCCCTACCCCGGGCCCCGGCCCCACTCACCGGCAGCGCCGAGCAGAGCGAGCCCGGCCAGCGCGCAGAGCAGGGGCCGCATGCTGCCGGCCGGCCGAGCGCAGCGCAGCGTCTCCCCGCCGCCGCGCCCCCGGGCCCGCGCCGACCCGCCCGCAGGAAATGCTCGCCTCCCGAGCCAAGATTCCTGGGCGGCTCCGGGCTCTCCGGCTCGCGCGATCCGCCCCCTCCGGAGACCCCGCGGGGCGGAGGGGCCGGCGTGCCAGCCTGGGCGCCTCTCCAGCCGCCTCCCCCGCCACGCCCCGGGGCGCGGGAGAGCGGTAGGGGGCGTGGGCTGGGCTCTGGGCCGCCGCTCCCAGCCCCAGGGGCTCAGAAGCCCATTTCACAGACCCGGACACTGAAGTCCTCCACTCGCAGCGCTGGCCCACGAACCTGCACCCCGAGGACACCGAGTGTGGAAGCTTTTCTCCGTCCACCGACGGACAGGTCATTAATTCCATCGGACGGTGTCTGGCCCTGAGAGAGGGACGCAGGGGTGGTGTCTGACTTTTACAGAAACTTCTTTTCTGCTAATGGGGTCCCAGCAATGTTAAAAGATACTAAAAAAAAAAAAAAAAGGAAAATCGTGACTTTTATTCAGATATAAAATGAGTATATGCTCAAGATTTTCTTTAGCTCACTGATCACGAGGGAACCAGAAAGAAGTGACAACCAGTCGGAAGAACAGACACACATCTGGAACATTGGCAAGGAAGGGCGGAGGTGAAGCTGGCTTCTTACACAGACACACACACACACAAGCTGGCTTCTTACACACACACAGACACACACACACACACATACACACCGTAACTGAACCTGTAACAGGAATCATTTGAATATCTGTACATGAGAATTATTTTAATTGCTCTCTACAATTTACACACTTGTAAAATGGCTTGAAGGCTAGGAAAGACCCAGAGCCCCAATCTGAATCATGGGGTGCCTGGGTGGCTCAGTCAGTTAAGCCTCTGCCTTCCACTGAGGTCATGACCCTGGAGGAGAGCCTGCTTCTCCCTCCCTCTCTGCCCGCAGCTCCCCCTGCTTGTGCTCTCCCTCTGTCAAATAAATAAATTTTTTAAAAATCCTTAAAAAAGTCAGAATCACAGTGCTCAGCAAATAGTTAAGCTCTGTACTAGATAGTGTTAGATAAAGCCTGGAGGAGGAAGCAGAGAAGTAATTCTCAACATCGCCTATGTCTGCCTCCAGGGGTTAACGGTCTAGAAGTGTGGTCAGATTAATAAACCGCAGCTCAGCTTTGATGATTTACTTCCACACAGACAACCTCTCTGGTCTTCACTGCAACTCTGTGAAGGGTGCCTCCTATATCCCTCCTGTAGATCAGGACACGGAAGCTCTGAGATGTTAAGAACCTTGCCCATAGTCACGTAGCTGGTAAATGCGGAGGCTGGATGTGAATCCAGTTCTCCCACCTCTGCGTGCCAGCCCTTCCATAAGGATAGATTTACACTTGGTCCCTGAGGGCCGGATTTTCTTTCCGCATCTAAGCAAACCCAGAATAAGAGGTGGGTGAGTTTTTCAGTGAACTTCACATCTCCATGTCCCCTCCAGTTTAGAACACAATTGTTGAACACTACCCCACGCAAAATGTGCAAAAAGAAATAATAAGTTAACTGTTAGTGTAAACAAAAACTGGAAGCTACAGCCATACCTTCTGCGCTGCAGAGTTCTGAGTGGCTGGCTTCACCCCTCTCATCCACTAGTGCAGACCCTTATCCACCAGGCATCCCCAACCGGGGCTCCCTGGAACCCTTGCAGGTGCAGGCCACCTCACCGCCTTCTGGGTTCCTGCCTATGGCTGTGCAGTTGCCCTCTACAGCCACCACCCTAGCCAGGGACTGTCACTCCTCACTTCCTCCTCCAGAGAATAGCCACAGGCACCGAGATTCCTGGGCTTACCTAGCGGACCTGGATCTAAAACTCTCCTGGGGATAAATAAGGAGGCCCAGAGAATCAGCTCAGAAAGACATTTTTTAGAATGGCAACAATGTCTCACACTCAGTAGAACACTCCTCAGTAGCTCAGCCAGGTGAGAAGTTGTCAAAGAAAAACTGAACCCACAGGGATTCTTAATATTTTTTATCTGCAAAGAAAACTACACATACGCTATACTTTCTCGTGGTTGTAGAGTCACGAAGGAATAAAGCATGCGGAGTAAAGCCTGAAACTCCTCCCTTTCACCAGTCCCCCAGCCCTGGGCCCAGCTAGTCCAGTCCAGCTCCCCCAGCGTGGCGGACTTCCAGTTCCTGGTCTACGCATTTTCGCCCACTAATATATATACGTGGGATGGAATAATAGGTATTTTGGGGATTTTCTTTCTCATTCATATTCATCTTAAGCATGATATTTAATGTTGAAGGTCATTCTGTTAGTACACATAAATTCACGCCATTCCTTTGAGGAGTTGCCACGTATCTCATGAATGGACACACCAGTATCTGTCCAGACAATCCTCTGTTGATGGTTTGCTTCCTTTTCCCCCCAATAGAAAGCGGCTTCAATGGAAATCCTTTTGTATATATCTCTATGTACGTCACACACTCATGTGTTTCTGAAAGCTGGATTCCTAAAAAGAATTGTCGAGGCAGAGGGAGTTTGACATTTTGGTGGATATGCCAAAAACTCTTACTGACCTCCAAGGGAGGAGATAGGCACTGAGTCCTGCTCCCCACCCCACACCCCCCACACCCCAGGGGTGGGGTGCAGGGGTTGCCCCACTGAATTCCCTCCTAATTAATGTTGGAGCCGTGCTGCAGGGGGCGCCATTGACATAAAATACTTCTGGAGGGGGGCGCCAAAGCCCCAGATGTTCCAGCCAGGCACATTCTCCAACGCTGGATATTTATTTCTTTAAAATTTGAAAATTTGAAGACGAAAATTGTGACCTTGTTTTCATTACATCCTATATATTATGAATGAAGTTGAGCTTTATTTGCTTAGTCAAATATTTTTTTCTCTTTTCCCTCCTTTTACATATTCTGATTATTAATCCCGTGCATGTGATGTGTGTTGGCAATGTTTCCTTCCATTCTTCCTCTGTCTTTAACTTTCTTTGTGGTGTCTTTCATCATAAAGACGTTTTAGATATTGAGGTAGCCAAGTCTCTCAGTCTGTTCTTTTATGGCTTCTGGGTTTTACAACTTGTTTATGATTCTCACATCAAGACTACAAAAATATTTTCCAATATTTTTGCCAACTAGCATAGAGCATTTCTTAAGGTATAATCTGACCCATCTAGAATTTTTATGTGGTTGCAAAGAAAGATTCAAACTTAATTTTTTTTTTCCCCACATGGGCATCTAAATATCCTAACACACCTTCTTGCATAGCCACTAATCTGACTATAAAATAAGAGAGCTATTCATTCCCAAGTAGAGTTCCGGAAAAATCTCTAGCCATCATGTCTGTCATAAGGTCAAAGAAGGAAAAATAAAAGAACCTTATCATTTCAACAAGTACTGAAACACTATTATTTGATGAAATTAAACAGCTATCCCAGACTAAAACACAACAACAAATTCTGAGAGGTAGAAATAAAGGAAGTAAAGGGACATTTCCTTAACAGGTTAGCCACGTTTGCTTCACATGAGCAGTTCACACATACCCAAGGGAGAGAGGGGAGGAGTTCCCTGTTAGGCTAGGGATAAGGTAAAGACGAAACCACGGGGCACCTGGGTGGCTCGGTCGATTTAGCGTTGGACTCTTGGTCTCAGCTCAGATCTTGATCTCAGGGTTGTGAGTTCAAACCCTGCACTGAGCTCCATGCAATGGAAAAAAAAAAAAAAAAGACCCAACTGTAGTCACTATTTATGCGCAGTGTGATCCATGCAATGAAGCACAAATGAAGAGGTATTCTGAAGGCGACAAAGCTTGCTAATAGTCGAAGGGTCCATTGCTTTCTTAGAAAATCCAGCAGAAGCAGGACGATGTGAGTTACTGCGTGAACTGGCTGGACCGAGATGGGTGTCTGGAAATCAGTTTAGTTCCACATACCAACAGAAATCAGCCAAAACACGCACAGGAAAACTTCTGGGCTACATGATATTACACAGTTTGTTAATATCCTCCTTCCAACATTCTCTGGAAATGATAAAAAATGATTAAAAATGGGGTAAATTGGCATCAGTGCCAGGAACTAGGGAAACACGTGGACCCTATGCCAGGCCTCAAGGCAAGTTGGAGGTCAGCTGGGCAAATGACAATGTGTGTCATTGTGTCTTCTTACTCTGTTACTTGCTGACCTCCTTGGAACCTGGTCTTAAGCAAAGGCTGTCCATGGGTTTTCTCATTTAATCCTTGTGCCAATAAACCTATATGGTGCGTATGCTTACCTCCATTTTTCTAATAAGATATGCTTGGTCAAGGTCAGAGTGGGGCCGACCCCGGGTCAGAAGCCAGGTAGATCTGATTCTAAAATCCATGCTTTTAAGTCATATCAGGCCTCTTGACTCTCAGGCCCCACGCCAGTAAGTAGGTAGTTAGAAGTCTAGGTGGAGGTGAGTAAAGGGCAAATGGGGGGGGGGGCGTTTGGGGGTTCAGAGGGGCAAGTTCTTGGTAATTGGGGGGAAACACCCATGGCATCCCATGCAAGTGAAGGACTGTAACTTGCAGAGTCTTTTCATTCAAGATTTCCCATCAACCTGGCCCTTTGTGTCACGATCCTCAAAGTGAGGAGAGAAGTTAAGAGGTGACCCAAGGTCACACAGGTCCCATGTAGAAATGTGGGCATTTGCTCCCAGGGAGCCCTCGCTTCCGCAGACCACGTTGCAGAATGCATGGGCTTCCTACTGTGATGTGTTGTGGGGGAGGAAGGGAGGGGAGCTGGGCAGATGCTTGCTCTCCTAGCGCACACCCAAGGCAAGGGGCCAAGGGACACAGGAAATGGGGGCTGGCCATCTCTCAGCCCAGTGGAAAGGGCCTCAGTGGCTACAAGTGTTGGAGCTGGGTTACACAAAGCCTCCTTGTCTCTGCACAGGCCAGGTGTGGTCCAGGAGAGTGCTCTGGGCTGGGTGAGCCGGGCCACATCCTCTCCACATAGTTGGAGGGGGCTGCTAGCCCAGCGGCACGGAAGCCAAGGTGAGAGGAAGCGAAGCAATGAGATAGGGACGTGGATGTCTCCGTCGCAGGGCAGAAAGCGGTGGGGGGTGGGGGTGGTGCCTGGGTGGCTCAGTGGGTTTGCGGCTTGGGTCATGATCTCAGGGTCCTAGGATCAAGTCCCCCATGGAGCTCTTTGCTCAGCAGGGAGCCTGCTTCCCTCTCTCTCTCTGCCTGCCTTTCTGCCTACTTGTGATCTCTCTCAGTCAAATAAATAAAATCTTTAAAAAAAAAATTTTTTTTTTGTTTTGTTTTTAGTTCTGCTCCCTTTCTTGCATGCAGTCCTGAATCTTCCCAGATAGGAGATGTAAGGACATGGTAAAATTGCTGAGTATAGGGAGATAAATGGGGGTGGGGAGAAGTTGAATATTAACAATGATGATATCAATAATCACAGCCCGGGAGCTGACCTGCACTGACTCCAACTGTATTCTCTTAATCCTAGTGGAGAAAGGCTGTGAGCTGTAACTGAAAGATCATGCAAATTGGTATTGACCTTTATCAACTCCATTCTGCCCCCGCCCAAGCTGCACGCTGAGGTCTAGACTTACCTGGGTTCAGGGCCCGGACCCTTGATCCAGGTCCAGCTGAGGGTGTAGGGTGGGAAGGGATTATTTTAGGCCCACCCAGCTAGAAGGGTGGGGAGGTGTAGGAAAAGGAATTGACTTGCCCAAGGCTACCCCTTGCTGGGATGGGCCAGGTTACCTCAGTAAAGGTCAATGTCAGTTACTGATCTTTCAGGTGCCTTGTAGATGTTCTCAAGGAGGACTAGGGAAAGAACTAAACTCTAATGCCCCAGGCTACCATTTTTGTAATGAATTGTAATGATCAGGGCTTCTGTTTTATGCATTATTAAAAGATACTTTTTTTTTTTAAAGATTTTATTTATTTATTTGACAGAGATTACAAGTAGGCAGAGGGGCAGGCAGAGAGAGAGGAGGAAGCAGGCTCCCTGCTGAGCAGAGAGCCCACTGCGGGGCTCGATCCCAGGACCCTGAGATCATGACCTGAGCCGAAAGCAGAGGCTTTAACCCACTGAGCCACCCAGGCATCCCTAAAAGATACTTTTTTACAAAAGATTTTATTTATTTGACAGAGAGAGACATTGAGTAGGAACACAAGAAGGGGGAGTGGGAGAGAGAGAAGCAGGCTTCCCTAGGAGCAGGGAGCCCAACGCAGGTCTCGATCCCAGCACCCTGGGACCATGACCTGAGCCAAAGGCAGATGCTTAATGACTGAGCCACCCAAGCGCCCCTACATTTTTTTTTTTTTAAAGGGGAAATGGTGTCTCACTAACAGGTATAACACAAACATGTTCAAGATTTCATTTCACTGATTCAATAAGGGAACAAGGCTGATTATAATTGGTTCAAAGGAGAAGTTTAAAAGCACAAGTGTATAGAAGTAAAAGAATACTGAAACAAATGCATGAATGAAAGCAAAACCAGCTTCTTCCAGAGTGGGAACTTCTTCTCGTCAGGACAGAATGTGAACATCTAGAGACAAGAATTACATTTCATTGCTATCAGTCACCTCCATTTTATAAAATTGCAAAACAGCAATTCTTGGAATCAAAACCAACATGCAGAACAGGGTGTTACAGGCAATGCATAGTTTTCCACTGAAAGAAAATTTCCTACGGTTTCCTCCCCTTCCCATCAAAAACAATTCATCTCTTCCCACGTAACCGTCCATAGTATCACATCAAACACATCTAATTGTTTCTGGCACCTCTCTTTTTATAAGGCGAAGTAACAAATCTCTCGTGATCTTCCTTGGGCTTTCTGGGAGGTCTCGGATATCCTTACGATTTCACTTTGTTTTACATTTAGGATTGATTTGAGGAAGGCCAGAATCCAGGAGGAGTTTGAAACACTACTAAGGTAGGCTCATGGGCACCTGACAAGTAATATTTGTCTACCTACTTGAAAATGACACTAAAGAAAATGACATAACTGTAAAGCACTGTAGCTCTCTCCTAAGCAAGAAACCTGGTTTTCTTAAATAATAGAAGTCATAATAAAATCAACGTAAAAGTCATATAATTATTCTGATAAAACTTGGAGTCTCTGCTCTCTAGGAAGATCACATGGGGAAAAAAATAATGCTTTATATCATGGGCAACAATAAAACAGGAAACCAAGAAAACGGGGCCATCAACATTAAGCAAATTTTTCTAATATTTTAAACACATTTCATAGTGTCTCCGACTCAGGCGTTTTAAACCAAGGCAAACAAAATTCATTTTAAGTCTTTCATTACGCTCTTTCATATTTTACAATACACTGACGCTTTAGGATTGATCTCAGAGGACCCATGAGGTCAGAACTAATTTTGTAACACTGCTAAGATGCTATTAACTTGCAACACATTCATTTTTGCTATTTTCAAATGAATTACTAAATAAGGATTAACCTTTTTTTTTTTCAGTTTCAGTTTCCAAGACAATAAATATCACTAGCTATAACCCACAAAAAAGGCCGGTGGGTGTCCTCAGTATCCTTGAAGAATACAAGGGAGTGTCACCAAACAAGCAAACCAAAAACAAACAAACAACCCCCCCCAAACCAATGTAAATATTGCTCTTTTAGGAAAAAACTACTCTTTTCCTGGTAAAACAGAAGCATACACGATTGCATTCCTCTAAAACTATTGCTCTTAAGCATAGAGTCAGTCATGCTCATTGATTATAACTTTTAAGCAAAGCAGCTTCTGTTTCGCAGAGAAAACCAGAGGTTGGAATACTCGTGAAGGTCCACTGTCCCCCATTAGCATTGTAGCAGACAAACGGAATTCACAAGGACACAAATACAATTTTCTGCCACCACATGCATGGCCTATAGTACAGTTTTTCCAAGTGGCAAAAATGAATACATTCATTAAAAGACACAAAGATATAGGCTATCTGTAGCATATAGAAAAAGAAGCAAAAGTATATAGAATTATGCTTAGGATGCACGTCTCGGTATCCCATTTTGCTTAGAAATAATCTACATATCCAGTGAACAGACACTAATCAAATCAATCAGTGCAAGGTTTTAAGTTGCCTAAAGATCCTAGAAATTATTTTCAAGACAATACACTACAAAATATAACTCTGAAAATAAAATTCATCAGCCTAACAATATAATTTTTGTTAAACACGGATTTGCACTTACGAATTTAAACATGTAAGACAGTGCTAGCTTATTTGATGAGTAAATATATGTAAGTTTAAGAAAAAGCACACACAAGCAGAATAAAAATCCATGCTCCTGTATACATATCAAGAGTTATTTTTTATTCATATATAAGCAAATAAACATGCATACATTGTTTCATTACCAATGTTAGCATATTTGTACACTTTATTTCCACTTACTTTTTAGAGATCTATTTCAGCACATAAAAGAACTTTTTTCTTTTACAGCTGCATAAGATTTTATTATATCCTATCACAAATAATGCTGCAGTGAAAAACCCTGTCCACACATTATTTGCATGTATCAGAATATATCTGTATTTCGGGTTTCTGAGACTATATGCATTGCCATTTTGTTTGATAATGCCAAACTGATTTACAGAAGTGACTCCAGCATACACTCACATCAGCAGCGTGTAAAAGTGCCTTTTCCTCACACAAGCTCCCATGAGTATATTATAAAACTCTTAGATATCTTCCTCAATATCATAGATGGGAAACTATTTTCTGAGGCTAATTTTAACCTGAATTTCTTTTATTATGAGTGAGGTTGAGTATCTTTTAAAATATCTAGAACTGTAGTGCCTGGGTGGCTCAGTTGGTTGAACATCTGACTCTTGGTTTTGGCTCAGGTCAGGATCTCAGGGTCCAGAGATCAAGATCCACGGTGGGCTCCCAGCTCAGTGCAGAGTTTGCTTGTCCCTTTCCCTCTGCTCCTCCCCCAACCCATGCATGATCTCTTTCTTTCTCTGTCTCAAATAAATAAATAGTCCTTTAAAAAAAAATCCAGAGCCATTTGTATTTCCTTTTCTGTGACCTAGGTAGCCATATCATTTACTCCTTTTTCTATTGTGTTGTAAAGCTTTTTCTTTTTTTTCTTTTTTTTTTTAAAGATTTTATTTATTTATTTGACAGAGAGAAATTACAAGTACACTGAGAGGCAGGCAGAGAGAGAGAGAGAAGGAAGCAGGCTCCCTGCTGAGCAGAGAGCCCGATGCGGGACTTGATCCCAGGACCCTGAGATCATGACCTGAGCCGAAGGCAGCGGCTTAACCCACTGAGCCACCCAGGTGCCCCTGTAAAGCTTTTTCTTATTGAATTGTGGGAGTTCTTTATATATTAAGGAAGTTCACCTTTGTCTATGATATGAACTGCACATGTTTATCCCAGTTTCATGATTGTTTTTTCAGTCTGCTTATGGTAATTTTAACATAGAATTTAGAAATTCTACATAATACAATTTACCACTATTTCTATTTAATATCTTTTTATGACTTTTGTGTGTGTGTTTTTTAAAGTTCCCATATATTTATTTGACAGACAGAGATCACAAGTAGGCAGAGAGGCAGGCAGAGAGAGAGGAGGAAGCAGGCTCCCTGACAAGCAGAGAGCCTGTTTCGGGGCTCGATCCCAGGATGCTGGGATCACGACCTGAGCTGAAGGCAGAGGCTTTAACCCACTGAGCCACCCAGGCGCCCGACTTTTGTGTTTTATATCATAATTAGACAAACCTTTCCCACTCCAAGCCTTTAAAAAACTACACCAGAGTGTGCTCTTTGTCAGGTTTCCCCATGGCATACCATGGTTGGGCCCATAAAGGGTGGAAGGTGAGGTGCAGCCCATCAACCTCATCTTCAGATACTTGCAAAATAGATCTCGGATTCAGGTGTGGCTTTACAAGCAAGTAAATGTTCAGATAGAGGACCATACCATTGGTTTTGATGAATATATGAACTTCGTATTAGATGATGCAGAAGAGATTCATTCCAAAAACAAAGTCGAGAAACAACTGGGTCGGATCATGCTAAAAGAGGTAATACTACCCTGCTTGAAAGTATCTCCAACTAGAAATGATGGATGAAGTGAGAGATTCTCAAGAAGGCAAACAGGGTTTTTCTTTGGGGTTGTCCTTAGTTGGAAGTATAGTTCGAAAACACTCGTTCATATTGTTTTGATTACCTTTGTGTTATTATCAGATGACAGCAAATGTTGTGGGGTTGTTTTTATTTAAAAAAAAAACACGCACATAGATTCTTTTTTTTTTCTAATTCTTCATGGTTTCTTTTTTTTTTTTTTTTACATTGGAATCTTGAGGTAAATGTGATTACCTAATCTTGTATTTTTTCAGATGACTATCTAGTTTCCCCAGTGACATTAATTGAACAACACTTGTTTCCTTTACTGATTTAAAAGGTCATCTTCAGGATATATCAAACTCCTCTATAAACTTCGATATGTTTCTGGATTTCCTATTCTGTTTATCTGATATGTTGTTAATTTGTGAGCCTGCTTTTCATTACTGAAACTTTGTAATGTATTGTAATATCTGATAGGGACAGTTACTCTTCCTCTTCTCTTCTAGATTTTCCCCTGATTCTTCTTGACTTTATTTTCCTATAGGAACTTTAGAATCAGCTCTTCTGATTATCAAAAGTTCCCATTTGTATTTCCTTTGTAGCTTATTAAATTTATAGAATAATTTAGGGGAAATTGACATCTCCAGGATCTTGATTCTTCCTACTCAAGAGCATAGAACATCTTTGCATTTGTTCCAGTCTTCTTTTGTGTCCCCCATAGCATTCCCAAGTGTTCTTCAGGGAGACAGCATCAGTTAGCTTTCACTTTATAATAAACCATCTCCACACTTAATGATGATTTTTTTTTTCTTTCTTTCTTTCTTTCTTTCTTTCTTTCTTTCTTTCTTTGACACAGAGAGAGATCACAAGTAGATGGAGAGGCAGGCAGAGAGAGAGAAAGAGAGGGAAGCAGGCTCCCCGCTGGGCAGAGAGCCCGATGCGGGACTCGATCCCAGGACCCTGAGATCATGACCTGAGCCGAAGGCGTGGCTTAACCCACTGAGCCACCCAGGCGCCCCTTAATGATGGTTTAAACATCAAATATTCTTGAGCTCATGATTCTGCTGTTTACCAGTGTAGGCTGGGCTCAGCTGAGTGGTTCTTCCGTTGGTCTCTGCTGAGCTCAGGTGGACTAACTTATGAACCTGTGAGCTGCTGTGGGACAGCTGGCACTAGCAGGTGATGATGGCCTTGTTTGGGAGGATTAGAATAGCCTTCAGAAGGTCAATTTGGGCTTTCTGCATGGTGTCTCATGCACATTGAGATTTGGGATTAGCTCTTTGAAATTATATGCAAAGTTGCATGTACATGTAGGGGTGGGAATGTGTGTGTACTCAGGGCATAGCTTCCATGCTTTTATCAAATCCTAAAAGGGGTCCTCGATCCAAAAGGGACTGAGTACCAAAGGCTGTGATCCTCTTGCTGCAGAATTGAGATAAAGGTTTTTGTTCTCCCTTTGCAACAGTGGAAAGCATCCTCCAACCCTGGGTTCCTAAGTAATCCATTCTATGTCACCGTGAGCTGCTGGGGGGATGCTCCCATTCTGCCCATCCTCAGAATGAAGGAGGGAGCCTTTCCTCCCACCCTCTGGGCAGAAGTCTCATCCTTTCCAGCTCGGATGGGTCTAGTACTGACCCATTGCTCAGATTTAGTTCTCCCGATGGCTCTGCCTTTATATCAGATTGTAAGTCTCATATTCTGTTGGCAGGAATGTAGATTTGTACATTCGTGGAGGTCCATGTGCCAATGTCGACAGCAATGTTAAATGTGCACATTAACTCTGCAATTCTACTTCCAGGAATCTAGTCCTTAGAAAATGAAACAAACGTCCAAAAATGGTATATGGTATTCTAAGGAAATGTTTCAATGAATGAACTCTATCTACATATGCCAGCATGGAATCACATCCAAGACTTACTTTTGCAAAAAGAAAGCATCTTGGGAGAGCAAAGGGGGGACTGAGCCCTGTCTCCCTAAACTCTGAGAGTTCCCTGGTTCACAGAGCAATGGAGAACAGGGCTTCGGCCCTGGCTTTGGGGCACTGGGCACAGTCCCTGGGCTTGAAGGGCAGGTGACACCAGTTGGGGGTGATGCTGACAAAGTCTCTAAGTTCATCTGAGGGTGAGGAGGGACATGCAGCAGGTGCCAGAGATCAGGGCACAGACACCCAGACCTACTAATGCCCCCTTCACCAAAACATTTCCCGTGAGGGAGTCCCATCACCATCCCCATTTTACAAATGGGATTAAGAAGGGATAAAAAACCTGCCCAAGGTCTCTGTGGACTGCAAAGCCTGCTCTTGACTGTGGATGTGCTCCAGGCTCCTGAAGGGCACTTACTAAAGGGCTGGTCCTTAAGCCAGCTTGTGACCTAAAGTTACACAGGCCTTGGGCACTCTTTAAATCATAATGAAATTGAGAATTTTGTACCCCAAATTTGAAAACCACTGAACTAAGAGAACATAAAAAGGAAGGAAGGAAGGAAGGAAAGGAGGGAGGGAAACAAGAAGGAAGAAGAGAGTATAGGCAAGAATCTTTGCCCTGGAATAATTCTGCTTTTAACTCAGTTCCCTAGGACTGAAAGGGTAGATGAGGGGAGAATTTTAAACTGTTCCTACCCATCACAGATTTTTTTTTTTATGAAACTTTATGAAATTTTTATTCCCTTATGAGCCTAAAATATATTGAGGAATTTGTGTGTTGTGAAGCTTAAATGGGAGAGCGGGTCACAGGTTTCCAAATGAGGTATAAATGTAGTTTGTAGACTTAGTGTTCCAGCGATGGCTGTCCCCTCAGGGCTGCCGGTGAGCAGGAAGTCCCAGCCCCAGCAGGTAAGGACTAGGGAGAATTCTGGTGGCCTGATGGCTGGGGCCAAAGCATGGTAGGCAGGAATATGTCATTGTGGGTCATTCTTAGTAAGGAGATTTGCCTCAAAGCAGAAATGGTGATTCAGGCTCAGTAAGAGAGGTGATTTGGTTGTAAGGGAGCAAGATTAGGTAAGAATTTTTACAATAGGCAGAAACTGAACTTTAAATAATTACCAGGCTGGTGAATCCCCAGGTTGCTGTGGTTGATCCGTGCGCCCTCATGAGAAAATATGTCTCTTTGGATCTCAGAACAGAGGGACTGTCAGTGACGTATGTGAGCCCCCACAGTAACCTGCTTCCCTAAAAACAAAATCAAACAAAACGTCAAGCACTGGCCTGGAAGGCAGGACACAAGGCAGCTGGTTTCCCAGCTCTGCATCTTACTTGCTGTGTGAATCTGGATCGTTAGCTCACCGTCAGGGCATTATCTTCCCCTCTGTGAAGGAAGGTGGTGGGTGCGAGGGGCCCAGACCATCTGAGGTTCCCAGCATGATGGTCGCTCCTTCCTGCTCTCCGCCACAGCAAGGCCTGGGAAAGCAGCCTTGTTGGCAAGCCCGCCGTCCCCATTCCACCCCACTCCAGCGGGAGGCACTGCATCACCTCACACTCACAACCCAGGCTGGGGAAGGCATGCCTATCCCAGCAGCCACAGAGGCTGAAGGCAAAATGAGGGGTGGCGGTTAAGATGCGGGGGAGTCAGAGCCACGTGTTTTCGCCATGTCGGCTCTGCCTCTTTCTAGACGTGAGATCTCTGGGAAGCAACTTGCGATCTCTGGTCTGAGTGTCCTCTGCAAAATGGGAATGCTAATAATACCCGAGATAAGATATGTGTAATGCTTGGAACAGTGCTGGGCACATGTTACCTAACCAATAATAATTAATATTATTATTATTGTTTTTATTACTCAAAGTTAAATCTTAATTTCCTACCTAATGTAGGAATTCTCTCTAGGGCCATACCAGACAAGGGGCTATTCTTACTCTTCTTGAATACTACCATTGATGGGGAACTCACTGCTTATCCAAGTAAATTGTTCCACTACTGAATAGTGCTTCTGGAATTTTAAGGAATTTTAAAGCTGGAAACTTATAAGTCATCCAGTTTAATCATCTCAAGAGGAAACCCAGGTTCTAGAGATGAAATGATTTGTTCAGTATAGTAATTTGGCAGCTGCTACCCTCTTCTGCCTTCTGGACTTACCAACTCCATTTTCCTTAGTGCATCTGAGAGCCTTGGTGTCGAATCCACCAGTGCCTCCCACCCTCCCCAAAGAACGATTCCTGGAGGCCCCAGGCTCTCTGTTTGCGCAGCCTCTTCAGATCCCAGGCAATATTAAAGGCTCACTGATCCCAGGATAAGAATTATTTTGGAACTAAATGATGAAGGCCAAGTTGTCCTTGCTACATTCTGCAAGACAATCCCCTCCCCCTGCCTCAGTATCACAGAGATGATTCCGCTTCGCTCTATTCCTGGGGACACCCTTTTGGTTGCCCTGCCCCCTCTAGCCCCAGTGGTCTCTTAATCTCCACCTTGATCCTGCTTGAAGATGCCTGGTCTCTGGCTCACAGGCCACGAAGGCCAGTGTCCATTTACCTCCCTGCTCCCCCTGCTCCCCTGGTCTGGGTGTCCTGATTACGGCTGACCTGTTTGGGGTTGTCTCCCAGGGCCTTCCAGCCAGTCCTTGGTCAGACTCACGTTCAGATGGAAATGTCTTTCCTACTCGATGCCATTGCAAAGAGATATTTCAAATGGATCGCTTGCTTGAAGTACAGATGGAAAATTTCCAGCTAAGGAATTAGATGGTGGAGTCCATTTTGAATATGTATTTCATGGAGCCGTATACTTCACTGTGAACAGATTAACACCAAGGAATGATTTTATGCTACGTTTACGTCGGTCATCCAGAAACAAAGGGCCATGAACGCGCATTACAAGCATAGGCTTCGGACTTGGAGGGATCCAGGCTTGATTCCCGGTTCTGTCACGCCCTTGCTCTGTTAGAGAGCTACACAATTTCATTAGGTCCCAGTTTGCTAACTGGGAAAATGGGAGCAGCGCCTACTTCCTAAGGGTTAGTGAGGTTTAAAGGAAAGAATGCAAGCAAGGCTCTAAACACAATTCCTGGCTCTCAGGAAGAGTTCAATGAACATTTGCTCTTATTATTATCAAGATAGAAGCCATTCTGTGAGATCCCCGCAGTTTCAAAGGATATCATGGGACCCCTTAAGGAATTTAGGCCTGTAGCCAACAGTGTGTTTTGCAACAGGCGTGACAGGCCACCAGGACAACACTAGTGACACACAGAACACTGAATTCCATAATATATTTATTTTCAGTTTCCTAGGAAATGTTCTGTAATACCCAGAGCATAAGCCTAGCAAGCCCGCCAAGAGTGAAAGGTTGGTCAATGCTATAAATGCCCCCATTCCTTCCACATATGCAACATATTATTGCTGCATCTTCCATCAATGGCAAGAAAACCCCTAGGTCTGCAGAGTGTTCGCAGTGTTTGTACATTGCTATGGGGACAGTATCAAAGGCAGGCACTCATCCCATAGGCAGGATGTGGGGGTTTAGGGCAGCTAACGGGGATGGAAATAATTCTCTTTATGCACCATTCTTGGACAATATGTGTAAAATATTTGGGCAGTGAGGCATGCTGTTGACTGACATGCTGTTGACTGACTGACACAGACAAGACTTTGGACCTTTCACCCAACAGTGCTGGCAGGCAGCTTTGTTGAAATACGGAGGATTCAGGGACCTAGGTCTGCCCTCAAATTGGCTGGTTGACACTGGTGGTCACTTTGCCTCACAAGCACTCAGTTTCTCCTTAATGTGAGATGAGTGGGGTGTCCCGCTGAAAATTTTGGCAGCTCCTTCCAGCATTCTTTATGAGTGGACTTCAAGCATAATTTCGGCTCATATCCTGTGTCGTTTAATGCCATTCTAAATTGAGCAAAATTAAGGTAGATTTTTGGAGGCATCCAAGTTGAGCTCTGCTAGTTGGCCAGCCTGGACTTTCTTTTTCTGTTGTTACCTGTCTTATTCACAGACAGATAGGTTCCAGCTGCTTCTCACACTGCATCGGAGACAGTTTTTTCCCCCTTCCAAGGGAGCAATGTGGAATGTTAGCAATTCAGCTCTTGTTGGCAAATTGTTAGACAGTAAATGAAAATCAGATTAAGTTACCAAACTCACACTGTCCTTGAAGTCCTTCTCAAGAAGCCAGATTTTAGTGGTAATTGACATATTGCAACATGATTGGGTCTTTAAGTCCTAATATTTCACAATATGATTAATTAACATTAAAGATACTTGCTCACAAAACAACAATGGACATTTTGCAAGAATGGGGATCATGACCTGAGACGAAGGCAGAGGCTTTAACCCACTGAGCCACCCAGGTGCCCCAAGGAGCATTTTCTTTATCAGATCTTGTCTTTTTTTGGATGATTTCATTTCCCAGGAGTAAGAAAGTTAAAGTAAATTAATCCAACTTGGGGTTTTTCTGAGGTTATATCAGGGGAACAGTTTCATTTCATTGAGATTTTAGAGGACTCTAGAGGCTTAGAAAGTGGAAAGTTTTTCAAAATTTTGTTCTTAGCTCGATATACCACTTTCCCAGGGATGGGCCCCCCAAATCCTATGTCAGGTGTTTTGTGAAAGAGCCTTGGCCCGTTTTTGTCTGGAAAATCTACTCCAAGGTGGGTATCTATTGGCAGAACTGACACCTAAGGAAAAGGCAAAATAAAAATATGTATTTACTTTCATTTGCAAAATTACACACAGGAGGGCTATATCAAAATTAATGATGTCTGTTATGGGTAAGGGTAAATAAAAAGGTAAATAAAGGGTAGATAAAGAATAAATAAGATTGAATTTTCCCTGTTGCCTTCTTTTTTCTTAGAATATCCTTAAAAAAGTATATTTGTGGATATATAATAATAATGTAATAAATATATATTATACTTTTGTATTTTTCAGTATATTTATTAGTAATCTGTATTTATGAGTCCTTTTCCTGTCCCTTTGATATGCTTAGAAACCTTATATAAAAGCTAACTAAGCCTCTCTTTTTCTTCTTAGAGAGGGTCTCATGGTGCAGTGTAGACTAATGACTAGTGCTGTGGGGTTGCTTGAGGCCTAGGGAATGCTTCTCTATATTATAGATGATATTACCCTCATTTATAGTAACATCAAGATTTCAAATTTTAGTGGCAATTTTCATTAACTAATTTCTGTTTACTAGGAACATCTCGTGCAATAGCTTTGTACAAAGAAAAAGTGAAAAGTCCTTTTGTTAGAGAAAAGCTAGATCTGAGTAGTGGAAGGAACATCCCTGAAGCTGAATCCCAAGTCCTTGAAGGGGAATGAAGCTGAAGGCAGGGGCGGTGATTTAAAAAAATGCTACACATTTTAAGCCTGGGAGCTCAGGCCTTGAGCTCCTGACCTTGTGGTTTCCAAGACCTTGGGCTTGATAGATCAGGAGCCACAGGTGCAGAACATGCGCTCTCCTCTTCCATTTCTGCCCCAAGGTAACCCCTAGACTCATTATGATACACTTGCATTGCGGGTACAGCCCTGCTCCCCCAGGAGAAAGCCTCCCCAGACCATTCTGGAACCAAGCTTGCAGGGTCAAAAACTTCCCCACCCAACTATGGGAGGAGTTTCCCAAAAGACTGGAAGCAGCCTCCTATAGAGACCACCCCACTGTACTTCACAGCTCTTTGCAGCCCAGATAGACCCAGTAATATCCAATTTCAAAACAACTTCAAGGAACCCGCCTGCTCTCCCACCTTGAGAGCACACTTTGCTGTAATAAACTGCTTTGTGCTTGCTACTATCCCACTGGTTGTCTTTATTGGAGCATGGAAACCCATGTAAATCTTTTCATGGGGCATCCAAGGACTGAAATCTCCATGCATATAATGCAGACTCTCCCACCCATGACACTGTCATGAACATTTCCTTGAATAGCATTAGGGTGCCAAACGCATTTTCCCTAATCCACCTTCAGGATTCACTACAAACAAAAATGAGGCAAATGAATATATTCAATCCTATTAAGAAAGTTTAGAAGCCACCTTAAAATGTTTATAGAAATTACAAATACGGTGCGGGGGAGGGCACTTGGATGGCTCAGTCTGTTACACATCTGCCTTCAGCTCAGGTCATGATCCCAGGGTCCTGGAATCGAGTATCACACTGGGCTCCTTGCTCAGCAGGGAGCCTGCTTCTTCCTCTGCCTGCTGCTCCCCCTGCTTGTGCTCTCTCGCTCTGACAAAATTATTAAGAAGAAATTTCAAATACAGTATTTTGGGTAGGATCTTCAAGCATCCACTGTGGGATCAGGATAGATTCTTCGTCATAGAGAAGTGTGAAATAATTATAGTTTCTCACTGCCCAACATTCCCAATTTGATGTGGATACTCTGACTTGTAGAGAGGTCTCATATGTTTATAAATTTATTACTTGGCTACCCTACTAGCAACTTTTTGCCTGTGCCAAAAAGGGAATGAGATAACTGACATTTATGCTGAACTAAGAACTTTGATTAACAAGGCTCCAGAAAGGGCCCAGACAGAGATGAAAAATGTGACCACACATTTCTATCAAAGGCAGTTTCTCCAACTTCTCTTTTGTCTTTTCAGACCCTCCACGTAAATATGTAGGGCTCTCAGGGGCACCTGGGTGGCTCAGTGGATTAAGCCGCTGCCTTCAGCTCAGGTCATGATCTCAGGGTCCTGGGATCGAGCCCCGCATCGTGGCTCTCTGCTCAGCGGGGAGCCTACTTCCCCTCTCTCTCTCTGCCAAACTCTGCCTACTTTTGATCTCTGTCAAATAAATAAATAAAATCTTTAAGAAAAAAATATGTAGGGCTCTCAGATGGCAAGTTGTTTTGTTCAAGAACCTCTTTATGTATCTGAAATATGACCTCTTAAGTCCAAGCCTTGTTTTAAAACCTTGGCTTAAAAGTCATGTTTAGACGTGGCTCGCATGGGGTCCTGAACAAGCGGGATGTTTATAAGGAAACACTGCACACTAGCCTATTGCCATTGAAGTGCTGAGGTCATTAGTCATGGGTTTTTCCATCGGTCTTTTCTTTTTTGTTCTTCCAAACTATACCTGCTCCTGACATCTCCAGGGTAGGGGCAGGAGGTAAGAAAACAGTTTAATTTGTCTGCCTTCCTAAGTTGCTTCCACTGAGATGACTCTGGCCTTTTCTCATTTGAACTCAACAAGGATGTTTCTCCCACATTCCCATTACAGCTTCAGTACGAAGACAACGTCTCCATTTCTGTTCATTTTTTGCTTCACAGACTTAACGTCTACACTCCTGGGCTGCAAAAGATGGACTCCAGCTGGAGTCTGGACTCTGTGTGATGACTTACTTCACCTCGATGTGATGCAGTTTATGGGCCTATAAAACGACCCTCACCATTTGCTCATTAAGATTCTTTTTTGCTGTAAGCCATGATAATACCCCAAATGAGGTGATAGGATTTTATACTTCTGGCATTTAAAAAGTAAAAGTACTGCTCTCACTTGCTGCATGGATTTATCAGGTGCTCAACAAATAAAAATGAAAACGAAAGGAGGACAAATGCTGCAATGAAAGGAGACAGTGTGCGCGGAGTGAAGTGGGCTCGGGGCAGCTCTCTAAGCATAACGAGGGTCACATGCTCTACAGTGAGGGCATGCTACCTTATCAATAAAAAACGTCTTGATATCTGAACTGTACAAACAGTTCCATAATAGAGTCTACTTAGAAAAAAGCAGAATCAAGGGACAGTATAACAAAATGGACATACAAAAAAAGCATTTGAATAGAGAAGACAATTCACAGCAATTTATTCAAGTTAATTCATTTCACTCAATAATCTGCCATAGTGTTGCTGTCACCATTCATTCATATTACTGTCATTATTGTTTCTTTTTCAAGAGGACCATGCTTTTAAAAACTCTGTTGGATTTCCATGATGTTTAACTCGATGGCTAAAAATTTTCTTCTTAGGGCACCTGGGTGGCTCAGTGGGTTAAGTGTCTGCCTTTGTCTCAGGTCATGATCCCAGGGTCCTGGGATTAAGCCCTGTATTGGGCTCCCTGCTCAGCAGGGAGCCTGCTTCTCCCTCTCCCACTCCCCCTGCTTCTGCTCTGTCAAATAACTAAAATCTTTAAAAAAATTTTTTTTTCCTCTACCAAAAGGCAATCCCTTCATGACAAGAGAAACAGGAAAAACTGTAATTTAGTTGTAGAAAGTCATCTCCCCCAAAAGCAATTCATAGTCCAGAATGTTTCAGGGTTGTACTTTTACTTGGGGTCTCTTTTGGCGGCAAAGGGCTCTCATAAATGTTTGCTTAAAATAGAAAATGTGCCCTACTGCATCATAGAAGGAAAATACGGTCTAGTCCCTACAGAACTAGGGACTGCCTAGGTGGTCCTCCAAGAAACAACCCTAGTGGCTCCTAGGTGACAGAGTCATCCTGCCAAGATCAGGGAACAGAGTCAGTGACCCTCCTGCCCTGACCAGTCAATAGTTAAAAAGGTCTACTCAGGTGAATGGGAGAGGTAGTCACTAGCTTCCAGTTTGAATTTCTAGCTCAGGAACATCTGTGTTTGAGTAAGGCAGAGCTGGAGGGAGAGGCTACAGAGATTGGAGAAAATGACTAAGAATAGGCAAGTGTGAAAAAGACACAGGTTTCCTACCAGGGACCCTGAGAAAGGGGGCACCACCAGTCAAGGGCAGTCCTGTGCTTTTCTATGAGAAGAGAATACACCAAGTAGGTTCTATAGTTTTCATAGAACAACTGGAATGATAGTGAACAAACGGAAAGTTAATGCAGTTTTCGGTCTGTGGTTCAGAAAACACTGACAGAACACCTGTGTGTAAGGCAATGGGACAGGTGCTGAAAAAAAAAAAAAAATCAAGCTAAGATGTGATCCTGACTGGAAGGAGTCATCTAGCAGTGGCTATCAGACCCCTGCACACCACAGAGTGCTGTGTCCTCAGGGCCATGCAGAGGGAAGGATGGCTTCTGGCTAGCTCGATCAGGGAAGGCATTTCCAATCCTTTCCTCTAGGTACCCAGTGTGTCCTCTGTGCCTCCAGGTTACTGCTGGGCCTGGCTCATGCCACGCACTTGCTTATCTTCCTTATCTTTCTTGGTGTGTGAGAAATGGAAGTTTGAGAGGATAAGATCCTGCTTCCTAGGTGCCTAGTGTGTGTGGAATTGACGTGCTGTGGAAATGTCACTCTGTTTTGGTTCAGAAAGGTGGAAAAAAATGGGAGAAAGGAGAGCTAAGATGTGGCAGTCTGGGTATGGTGTCTTGGTCAGAAGGTGGGAGCAAAGTTATACCAAGAAGCCGTTTTAATACAAGCTTAAACCAGATGACACAAGGAGCACGAACACGACTAGGAACCTCAAGAGGGTAGCTGGAAGCCCTTGGCCAAACAGGTGAGTCTACAGAACTGGAAAGTTTAAATCCTTTCCTATCATTTAGTCACGCTTGACCAGAGCATATGAAAGAATAATGAATGATTAGAGGGTCTTAAATTTCTGGAAAAGTAGGAAGATAAGTAACTCAGCATCCCCCTCCTCACCCCAAAACAGTGAAGCTGAACGTCAATAGTGTAAAGAAAGCTTTTGAATATCTTCTTTAAGTCTGTTTCTGGCGTTTTGGTCTGTAAGCTATCAAGATGGAGAGAGATGCTATCCCGAAGAGGAAAGTTTGTAGGAACCAGAGTAGTTGAGCCCGACCATCTGTGATGCCTTTGGACCTTAAAAAAAACAAAACAAAACAAAACAAAAAGAACTTAGCCACCAGAATTTTAATGTTGCAGTTTCATAAGGATTACTGTTTACCATTAAAAAAAAAAAAAAGTATTCCTTCTATGTACTTTCATTAGGTTTATTTTGCCATTCTCCTCCAGCTTCTAAACTTGCACGGTTTGTTTTCATTTTTCTTGTGCTTTTAGGATGTGCATTTAGCAGTGTGGCTACTGCCTAGGGTACGGTATTATTAAACCATTTCTCATGAGATTCTGAAGAGCAAAAAGTAAAAAAGCTTCAGAACCAGGATGGCTTTAGAGGAAGTGTCTTGAAGGTAGAGCCAATGTAAATTCTAGCTTGTCAACAACTAGCTGTGACGCTGGGAAAGTCACTCATTCTCTCTCAGAATCTGTTTCCTCCTCTGAAACACAGGAGTATCGGTGCTCAGTCAGTTAAGTGTCTGCCTTCAGCTCAGATCATGATCCCAGAGTCCTGGGATTGAGTTCCTCGTCAGGCTCCCCATTCAGCTGGGAGTCTGCTTCTCCCCTTCCCTGCCCTTGTGCTCTTTCAAATAAATAAATAAAAATCTTAAAAGAAAAAGAAAGAAAAATAGGAATGTCAGTATTTATCTCAGCAAGTTTTGAGATGATTTATGAAATAACATACACAAATACTTAGTAAAAGGCTGGCACGTAGTAATAATAAACACCTGTTGTAGTCATTCAAGCTAAACCACTTAAAACAAAGCTCAAAAGAAAATGACCCAACTATAGTGAATGGCTTGCTAGTCTCATCTGTATATAAAGTCTCATGTGGATGACTTCTAATTTAAAACAAAATTTTAAAACAATGCATGCAGAAATGATACAATTTTCTGTACTAACAGATTAAAGGAGAAAAATCATATGATCATACTGATAAATGCAAAAGCATTTGAAAAATGCTTCTGTTCTGAATATAAGTTCTCAGCAAAATCAGAAACATGATGGAACTTCCTTATGCTGACAGAGGTGGTCTGCATGACCCTAGAAAAAACACAAGGCAAAATGTTGAAAGCTTTTCCTTTAATCAGCAACAACGGAAGGGCCATGATGTATGAGAAATTCATGTTCTTATAGTATTACTTATAATAATAAAAATGAGAGACCTAAAAGTCTGTGGGGGGGGGTGGATTTGTGAAATGCACTAAGGCATCATAGAATACTGCGCACCAAGAAAATGAATGAGGTAAACTCACTGGTCCAGATATGGAGAAAGAGGGCTTCCTGCTCAGCAGGGAGCCTGCTTCCCCCTCTCCCTCTGCTGCTCCCCATGCTTGTGCTCTCTTGCTCTCTCTGAGGAAGGAAGGAAGGAAGGAATGAAGGGAGGAAGGAAGGAAGAAAAGAGGGAGGGAGGGAAAAACTCCCCCTAATCAGAGATCCAGAGAGGAAACAGCCCATGGCAGGTTGGAGGAGGCATCTATCTGAAGGAACCATCAAGGGAACTACAGAAGGGGGATCTCTAATGATGGCTGGCTTCTCAAAACTCCACCAGGACCCTTAGAGAAAAAAAAAAGCCACCACCGGGTATGCAACATCCATAGCTCCCAGCTGCCTGACCCTGTCTCCCCTAACTGCTCCCACCCCAGCGGGCCACAAGCTGCTGTTTCTAGCGAATAGAAAAAAGAGGGGGCCTGAGAGAGAAGCTACCAACTATACTCTCTTCCCCACAGCAGGCTCCTGAGTCCCAGCTGGATGAGAAAAGACAAGGTGACTTACATACCAGTTTATGCTTTTAATAAATAGACTGGACTGACTGGAGGATATCCAATAGTGACTGGCAATACCAGTAACTGGGCTAGGTAGGCAGACAACAACCCACAGGGTGAGAGGACCTGGAGAGGGAGCAAAGCTGCTTTCTGCTCCTCTCCTAGGGAGATAAACAGGAAGATAGAGTAACATCATTTCTTAAAAGCACTTAGCAAGTGTCTGGCATAGTGTGCACTCAAAAAAATATTACTTTTATTATAAAAACATGGTTGTTCTGAAGTATCTAATTTATTTGAGAGAGAGAGAGGGCATGAGAGGGGAGAAGGTCAGAGGGTGAAGCAGACTCCCCATGGAGCTGGGAGCCCAATGCAGGACTCGATCCAGGACTCTGGGATCATGACCGGAGCCAAAGGTAGTTGCTCAATCAACTGAGTCACCCAGGCCAGGTGCCCTGTTCTGAAGTATCTTATCTCTCCCTTTTAGAAGCAATACAACCGTTATAGAGGTCACAGTTCATCTTGACCAGAAGTTAACTGCAAAGTAATAGGCATTACTATAACCACCTCTTCATGTCGCTAGACTGTCTGCACAGGCTTACATGAAGTACTAATGTCAAGAGAATCTTTCCTAGGACCCTCACAAAGTATTAACCTATATTGGCACCTGCAAACAGGGTTGAGCTGGGAGGCTTTTCTAACTTGCAGTGCATCCCAGAGTTATTTGTGAAGCTGGGAAAAAATGACAGATTCCCATTTCAGAGGCAAGGCCTCCCCAATCAGGATCTCTGGGTCTGGACACCAGACATGTCTATTTCAAAAACTGACTCACCTACTCAGGTGAGTCAGTTGTGAAACTAGGATTGAGAATCACTGGCCTACGTCAATACACTGGCTCTTTTTCAAACTAGAAGGTAACCTCCAAATCTTTTGCTATAGTTGGAGAATATACAGAGAATTTCGTTTTTAATGAGGAAAAAATAATCTAAATTAAGTAGTTAATTAACTAACACAAACAAAATGAATCCATTCATTAAACAGTTACAGAGTACTCCTTCCGGGCTAGGCTCAGTATTAGGTGTGGAGATTCAACTCTACCCTGAGAACGCTCTCGGCCTACAAACGCATGAATTATTTAAATGTGGCTACTCTCAGCTTTTATTAGATACCAAGAGAAAAACGATAAAGAGCTATTAAAAACACCTACTTGCACAAAACCATGGCGTACAGGGACTCTCCCACGTGAATCAGCCAGGCAAGCCAATACCTGAAACAAAGTCAGCCTAGTTTAAGGTGATGGTTATCTGCTGAGAAATCTAACACAGAAACCTCAAAAAGGTGCCTTAATGTGAACCAGTAACACTCTCACATAACTTAAGGCAAGTGTAGGCCTTCTAGATCTACAGCACGACTGAGCTGCAGAGTCCACATCCCATTTCCAGAGCCCTCTTACCCATTGTGCAGGAAGGAATGATGATGGTCCACCAAGTACTGAGTGAAGAGGCCCAAGGGCCCGAGGCTCTGATAAGGGATACTCTGGGGCCAGAAAACAACCCACTGCAAGAGAACCAGAAACACAAAATACCTATTAAGTCACTTAAATTGGCAAATGTTTACTTCCAAGAGACTATGAAATAATCCTGATTCTACAAGAAGAAACTAGAGATGAAAATCTCTGAACTAAGTCATCTGTGCTTCCATTCTCCACTTCTGCAGTTTTCTAAAAGCTATTCCAGGGGGAGATTTATGGGGAGGAAGCTATATGATTATCAGACTCAGTGCCCAGGCTAGATGACTTCTTTTTTTTAGATTTTATTTATTTATCAGGGGCAGGGGGAGCGAGCACAGGCAGACAGAATGGCAGGCAGAGGCAGAGGGAGAAGCAGGCTCCCTGCTGAGCAAGGAGCCCGATGTGGGACTGGATCCCAGGACCCTGGGATCATGACCTGAGCTGAAGGCAGCTGCTTAACCAACTGAGCCACCCAGGCGTCCCAGGCTAGATGACTTCTATACTTAGTGAATTCCACCCAAAATATTATTTTATACAGATTGTTAATAAACTTTAGGTTTCTGTGCCCTGGATAGTTTCTTCATCGCAGAAGCTATGGCTAATTTAATTTCGAATCCTTTTTCCTTCTTTCACTTCTGCATCTAAACCTGGGAATGAGGGCACCTGGGTGGCTCGGTGGGTTAAGCCTCTGCCTTCGGCTCAGGTCATGATCTCAGGGTCCTGGGATAGAGGCCCACATGGGGCTCTCTGCTCAGCAGGGAGCCTGCTTCCTCCTGTCTCTCTGCCTGCTTGTGACCTCTCTGTCAAATAAATAAATAAATAATCTTTAAAACAAATAAATAAAAAATAAAACTGGGAATGATCCACTTCACAGAGTTGGAAAATAAGAGCTTCAAGCTTGTGAAGTGCTAATAGCAAATACTTAATCACATTAGTTTTTGTCATCTGAGCAACTTTCCCTTAGTCTCTATATTGTCATCTCTGCCAGCTGAGGTATTTCTGAGAATTAAGTGCCAACAGGTCCAAAATTTATTGTCCCATTCAGATCTCAGCCAAGAGCTGCACTCCTTCTCCCATTATGTCTTACGCATCGCAAATTTAAAGAAAGCATAAAATACCACTGCATCCTCCAAAACCAAAAGGAATGGAATGGGCAGCACCTGCCAGCTCCATAATATCCTAAATTGAATGCTATCCAGTGTTCCGTAATATCCCAATAATGCCAGCTCCATGGTATCCCAATTTGCAGTCCCCAAAGCTTAACTCCATCTATTTTCTAGTCAGGAACACAGAATCGTGGGACAGAAACGCACCTCTGAAACACTTGAGTTCAACACCATTTTACGGGTGAGGACATCAGAGCCAAGGTGAGCAGATCTGACAGCAACCACCACTGTGGACGCGACAACACATTTCTAAGCCCCAGTGTCCAGGATCTCCTGGTCAAGATCTCAACAGATGAGCCTCCCTTCCCTTAGCTCACGTCCCCAACTTGGTTCCCAACCTACTTTTCCCGGTGTCTTCCCTAGCATCCTTTAAACGAACTCTGTCAGCCGGACAAAAGTCGCTTCTCCTCTCCGCAGAGATCCCGTCTTCTTCATTCCCCATCGACGCCCGGACACTGACAAACGCCCTATCCCTCCTTCAGCTCTAACCGCGTTTTCCAAACAATCCCAACTGCCTCGACACTCCGCTTCGGAAGCCCGATCCTGCCCGACCCGGCCCACGGCAGCCTGTCAGCGTGACTTCCCCCTCGCTCAACGCCGCTCTCTCCCGGTAGAGTCGTCGTGACCGCGGAGGGACGAGGACGCCAAGGAGAGGACGCGAGAGCAAAACCATCCCGCGAGCCCACCGACCTCCCGCCCACGCTAGTCACCGAGGCCACGGCCGGGGGCGCAGACGCAAGCGCAAGACCGCGCCCCTAGGGCGCCTCTCGCCCTGCGAGGGCCCGGCGGGCCGAAAGGGATGCGCCGCCCCAGCCGCACGCCTCACCGCGAAATAGCCCAGTGCCAGGACGGTGACCAGCGAAGGCAAACGTCTCGCCGGACGGAAGTAGGCGGCGGCAGGCCTGCCGACCTCGGACCTCGTCACCACCATCTTGAAAGACCTACTGAGTCTTGGGATGGGGAGCAGTGCCCGCCCCCACTCCCTTACCGAGAAAGCCTGAACAACTGGTTTCGCGGGACGGCGGCCAGAGGCGGAACGCGCGGACGAGCGCGCCGGCGTCTTCTTCCCGGGCCTGGCCCCGTCTCCCCCCGGGGCTCCGGGCGCGCAGAGCCGGATTGCGCCTGCGCGACCCCTCGGCCGGCGGACGCGGGTCCCACGCCGCGGGGACCGCTCGCTGCTCTCGGCCTGCGCTCCGCCGGAGCTGCCCTTACCGTGTAATACCCGAAGGAGAGGGTGATGACGGTGAACCAGAACAGACTGCCTCTCTGGAAGTACGCCTTACCGCCCGCCGCCGTCCCCATTGTTGCGGCACATCCCCGAGAACGCGAGACTGGGCGCTCCGCGGCGCGGGGGTGGGGCAGGCGGGCGGGGCTCGGGCGGGCGCTCCTCCCCGCCCCCCGCTCCCGGCTCCCACCTCCTTCCCCGGACCCTAAGACCCTAGCGGGTTCGGGAACGGCGGCAGCGGGGCTCGCTGGGCTCGGCCGGCCGGACTGGGAGACATCGCCCCCCCGCCCCTCTGTGAGTGGCACTTTCCCGCGGTTAGGAGAAAGGTGTTGGAATAGATGATGTTTCGGCCTCCAATAACCGCGAGTCCTCGAGAAGTGATGCTCTGCCTCTCCGTTCATGAAGATGTGTGGAACCGCACTGCGCAGGACTTAGGAGCAGGGGCTGTGGGACAGACGACCCGGGTCTAAGTCCTAGCTCTGCTACACATTTTGGGCCTAAGCGTACATGTCAGTCACTGTTAATAAGTGTAATGTCAGTCACTGTTAATAAAAATTAAACAGTAATTTGAAAGATCGAATTGGCTTTAGAGGATTCATGAATGGGGCAGCAACCATTTAGCAAGTAGAAGGGAGCTCTGCTGAGCTGTGGAAAGGGAAAGTGTGTGTGTGTGTGTGTGTGTGTTTTAATAAAGGCAGAGGATATAAGAAAAGGAATTTATTAGCAAAGATTGCGTTGTTTTAGGGATTGTCGCCCAGCTGAAGGGTAAGAGGGATTACGTCCTGGTGTTGCCCAAGAAATTCCCTTGATTGGTTAAAGGTAACATAAGGGGAGGGGAGGGGAGGGGAGAATGAAACTGCAGTTCGCTTAAGTATTAAGTCTTGATATGGGGCCTTAGTTTCTCCATCTGTAAAATGGGGATGTATCCCATCCGTTCCTACCTCAGCGCTTTTGGTGATTAAACAAGTCAATACCTATAATAACAGCACTCACAAAAGTGTCTGGCCTATAGTATTTTCTGAGTTTTGGTTGTAATTACTGAACCTTTCTGTCAGTCCCTGTGCTAAATACTGTAGCATCTATGTGAGCCGGGAGGCATATCAAACCCAAGTGTGCTCTGATTAGGCTTCATGAAAAAAATGCTGTTTCTCTTGGACCTTAAAAGCAGGTAGAAACAATAGCTGATTAAAAAAAAAAAAAAAATAGGTAGGGGCGCCTGGGTGGCTCAGTTGGTTAAGCCGCTGCCTTCGGCTCAGGTCATGATCTCAGGGTCCTGGGATCGAGTCCCGCATCGGGCTCTCTGCTCGGCAGGGAGTCTGCTTCCTCCTCTCTCTCTCTGCCTGCCTCTCTGCCTACTTGTGATCTCTCTCTGTCAAATAAATAAATAAAAAACCTTTAAAAAAAATAGGTAGTATTTACTGAGTGCTTACTATGCCGGAAAAATTGTTCTAAGTACTGTATTTAGAAGGATTAGCTCGTTTAGGGCGCCTGGGTGGCTCAGTGAATTAAGCCTCTGCCTTTGGCTTGGGTCATGATCTCAGGGTCCTGGGATTGAGCCCTGCATTGGGCTCTCTGCTCAGCAGGGAGCCTGCTTCCCACCCCCCCACCCCCCCACCCCCGCTTCTGCCTGCCACTGCCTACTTGTGAGCTCTGCCTGTCAAATAAATAAATAAAATCTTAAAAAAAAAAAAAGAAAAAGATTAGCTTGTTTAATTATGAAAACAAGTCTACGTGGTAAATTATTGCCCTTTATATGAAAGAAGAGGAAACAGCACAGAGAAATGTCAGAAGTCATGTAAGTGGAATACTGGAAATCAAGTGACAGTGGAGTGTTCTGGCACTCTTCAGGACCATGGTGTGGAATGGATCAGGTGTGGAGTATTTCCACAACCTTTAAAAAAAGATTTTATTTATTTATTTGACAGAGAGAGTCAGCGAGAGAGGGAACGCAAGCAGGGGTAGTGGGAGAGGGAGAAGCAGGCCTCCCACTGAGCAGGGAGCCCGACCTGGGTCTCAATCCCAAGACCCTAATGAACTGAGCCAAAGGCAGATGCTTAACGACTGAGACACTGACATGGGAATGTTCTTGAAAGACCCGCGGATTCCCTTACCCAAGAATCCAACACTGCCACTGGATGCAATCAGCAAGAGGTTCTTTATTGTTACGCAGGCGCCTGCGGGTGGTCAGCGCGCGCCTGCGGGTGGTCAGCAGCTCCTGCTAGCTGAGCACACCCGGCTGGGGTGGTGCCGGGTTTTTATAGACAGGTACAAACAAGTTTTGGGTGGGGTGCAACTGATTGGTTGACAGTTAGAACTTTTGAAAAAGGCATACGTGGAGTTTGCTGATTGGCTTTGGGGACCCGCGCGCGTGGAAGAGAGAGGTGGGAAGGGGGAACAGGCTGATTGGTTCTGAGGGCCCGCGTGCGGGAGGAGAGAGGTGGGAAGGGGGAACAAGAAGGGGGAAGGTAGGAATGCCATCATGGTGTCCCTATTATTTCTATAAGCCAAGCAGTTACAGAAGGGCAAGAGAGCAATTAATCACGCAATTAATAACCTAATCTACGCCTAAAAGCCAGCGGTTCACAGAAAAGCAAACAAGCGGTTAGTTATCCTATCTATCTTCTAGGGGAGGGGACTTTCCAGGGCAGGGGTCTTTCATTCTCTTTCCTCATTTTTTTTTTTTTTATGAGAGTGTGTTGGGTGCTATTTTTTATGGAATGAATTCCAGAATAGGTGAGACAGTCCATTTCCCAGATAAACTGCAATGCCTGTATTTGGGTTACCAATCCTAAACAGTTTTTCTTAGTCCTAATTTCTTCCCATCACGCCACCTTCATGGTTCTCTCCTTTCACAGCTTTTCTTTTACTTCTTGTCCCCTTGATACAGACTTTTTTGTATGACCTTCTCCCTGTGTTTATAGAACCTTTGCAATTCAATTTTAGCCTCCATCTGGATGACTAAAACTATGTCTCCAGGCTTAGCCTCCCTCCCTCCACTTGCCTGCTGGTCATCTCTACAAGGTGTCACACACACTCCAAAGACAACTCCACTGTTATCCTCAGAGTCAGTCCTCACCAAGGCTCCCCTGATCATGTTAATATTGAGTTCCTTCTTCCAGGAACCCTGACCCCCAACTCCCGCCTTTGGTTGCCCTCATATCTAGTCGGCTGCCAAGAGTTCCGTTGATTAACATCACTTCTTATCCTTTGGATTAAACCATAGCTTAATTTCTGCCCTCCTTGAGCCATTCCCTCCTATGTTCTCCTGATGTGGGAAACAAGGCAGAAGAGAAATTATAAAATCTCCTCATTACTTAGAACCCATGGATGAGTGCTTGAAATAGGCAGAGTGACATTCCTCTAGGGACTCAGCTGCCTTCACGTTGATCCTTCACTAAGAGCAAAAGGTAATCTTAGACCGACCTCCAGGATTTTGTGAGTCTACTTGAACATACAAAAATTCCTTTGGAAATTTTTATATCCCAGCCTCCCAAGATACAGGTTAACAATCATCCTGTAAGCTTAGGGCCCACTGATATACATCTGAAGGGTCTCCTGATAGAGTTTTTACTAAATAGTAATAAACAACCTTTTCCTAACTAACTAGCCCCTTCAGGGTCCTTGGAGGCTTGTGTTGTCCCTGACCACCTCCCAGCTTGAAAGTATATAACGAGCCACCCTCTTGACCCCACTGCAGCTCTTTCTGCCCAAGGGTCCTGTCCCCATGCTTTAATAAAACTGCATTTTGCACCAAACATGTCTTAAGAATTCTTTCTTGGGGGGCGCCTGGGTGGCTCAGTGGGTTAAAGCCTCTGCCTTCAGCTCAGGTCATGTTCCCGGGGTCCTGGGATCGAGCCCTGCATCGGCCTCTCTGCTCAGCGGGGAGCCTGCTTCCTCCTCTCCCTCTTTGCCTGCCTCTTCGTCTACTTGTGATCTCTATCTGTCAAATAAAGAAATAAAATTTAAAAAAAAAAAAAGAATTCTTTTTTGGCCATCAGCTCCAGACCCCAACCATTTTCTACACCACTACCATTTCTACCCACATGTGATCTCTATCAAATTTGACTTACAGTTCTCTACGAAGTACAGTTCTCACCATCATGTGCACAAAAGGAATCCAGATGAAGTTACCAGGAGATCAGCAGTCAGATGTGAGTTGTTAATGTCAATCCATAAAGAACCCATAGTCAACTGGAGATGTCAGCTGGAGATTCAAAATGATTTTGTCCTTGGGTGCCTGGGTGGCTCAGTGGGTTAAAGCTTCTGCCTTAAGCTCAGGTCATGATCCCAAGATCCTGGGATGCAACTCTGCCATCTGGCTCTCCGCTCAGTAAGCCTGCTCCCCACCGCCCTCCCCCCACCGCCTGCCTGTCTGCGTGCTTATGATCTCTGCCTGTCAAATAAATAAATAAAATCTTTAAAAAAAAAAACTATGAAAAAGACAAATATTTCTTTAAAAAAAGAAAGGACTTTGTCTTTTCTAATTCAGCCTCTTCACATGAGACACAAGTAGCTAAAGTTTTCATCCTCCGTTTGTCCTATGTTGCCATCCCCTCTGGGTTGACAAAGAAATATCTCACCCTTTCCAGTGTCTCTCTCTCTTTGAATGGGTTCGGACCTACACATTGAAGATAAGAAAATATGGGGAAGGAAACTTCTTAGAAAAATATTAAAATTAAAAACTATAAAGGGAAAGATAAAAATTTTAACTGCATCTAAATTAAAAACGTCATTTTTATGAATGGCATCATAAATTTGAAAGACTTGGAAGAAGCAATGCTTCAATATATATCATCAATAAACGAGTCAAGGGCATGAATCAGATATCCTTAAAAGAGAAAACTCCACTGGCCAAGAAACATGAAAAGATGCTCAACCTTTGTGGCAAGTAGGATGTGCAAAATGAAGCCCAAATAAGATACTATTTTTTCCCATAAGACTGGCTTACCACGTATTAAGACACACTATAAAGAACTATAATAATCTAAAACATCTGATATTTAAAACCCAAATCAAATAAGTCAATGGAAAATGATACTTCAGAGATAGATCTGACATATATCAAACCATTTACTTTATGTTAAAGATAACATTTAAAATTAAGGAAGAAAAAAATGAACTAGTCCTTAAATTATGATGACTGGGGAATTATGATCTACTTGGGGATTTTTTTTTTTTTAACTCTATTCTCCTCCCTACACAAATATACAATGACGGCAGGATCATGAAGTACAGAGATAATAGTACCCCCGGGGGAGTGCTGATGAGATGGGTGAGCAGGGGATGATAAAGGCCCCCCACCCCCCCTAGGATCACAATCAGGAGGGGAATCCAAACAAACGTCCAGGATCAGATAGAGCATTGTGTGTCCTGAGAATTAGAAGCAATTTGTTGTTGTTGCAAGAAGGAACAATGTGAAGGGGAGGCTGGAAAGGCAGGTAGGGTCCCTGAATGTCATTAGGTGTCAAACTGAGGACTTTAGTCCCTTTGGCAAGATGAGTCAGTGAAGATTTTTTTTTTTTTTTTTAATCTGTGGAGTGAAAATGGTATACGTTGGATGGAGGTAAAATTGGAAGCAGGGGAAGCAGGAAAGTTGAAAGATAGATAAAGTAGTAGTATGGGGATGGAGAAAGTGTTCCATCATTCATTCACATAGTAAATATTTCTGAGGACCCTTCTGGTGTCAAGCACAGTGCTAGGCCCTGGATACAACGGTGAACAAGGCAAATGCAGTCCAAGTGGGGACGGTGTAGTTCTCGGACAACAGGCAAATCAATAAAGACTTAACTCCCGGCGGCCGCATAACTTAATCTTTTAACACCAACTGACCATTTGCCTTAAACTTTGATATCCTACAGTCAGGGGTGGCAAACAGAGAAGTCCTCAGGCCATGAAATTAACAAATGAATGAAGCGGGCAGTTAACAGGTAGGGTGTGGTGAAGGTAAGGGGGGGGTAGAAGGGTATGTTTGACCTGCGTACAGCTCTTCAGAGGATGCTGTCAATTGCTGTTGATTAGATTTTGTGCAGGATCTTGGCCTATGGGACCCTGAGTCTTCTATTTTTTTTTTTTTCAAATAATTATTTTTGATTTTTACTCTTTCGGTGTTTAAAAAAAATTTTTTTTATTATTTATTATCTCTTTATTTATTTATTTTTAAAAATTCCATTTTAGGTTTATAGAAGAGCCCAGCAGAGTTTCTCATATTCACCCCCATCCCCCACCCTCCTACATAGTTCCCTTATTATTAATATCTTACAACTGTATGGTCCATTCATTAGAATTAATGAATTAATATTGATGCTTTTTTAAAATTTAAATTCAACTAATTAACATGTAATATGGGGCGCCTGGGTGGTTCAGTGGGTTAAGCCTCTGCCTTTTTCTCAGGTCAGGATCTCAGGATCCTGAGATCGAGCCCTGCATTGGGCTCTCTGCTTGGCAGGGAGCCTGCTTCCTCCCCTCTTTCTCTGCCTGCCTCTCTGCCTACTTGTGATCTCTCTCTGTGAAATAAATAAATAAAATCTCGGGACGCCTGGGTGGCTCAGTTGGTTAAGCAGCTGCCTTCAGCTCAGGTCATGATCCCAGCGTCCTGGGATCGAGTCCCACATTGGGCTCCTTGCTCAGCAGGGAGCCTGCTTCTCCCTCTGCCTCTGCCTGCCATTCTGTCTGCCTGTGCTCGCTCTCTCCCTCTCTCTGATAAATAAATAAAATCTTTAAAAATAAATAAATAAATAAATAAATAAAATCTTAAAAAAAAATTAATACGTAATATATTGTTGGTTTCAGAAGTAGAGGTCAGTGATTCATCAGTCCTACATAATACCCCATGCTCATCACAAGGACTCTGATTTTTTTTTTTTATATGTGCTTGGGAAGTGGTTAGTTTAAAGGTGGCATAAAGTAAAAATTCAATAAATGTTTCCTGGTTAGTCTTCTTATTGTTTTTACACATCAGTCAGCTAAGTGCTGGGTTATGAGAGGAAGAGGAGAGCAAATGGCTAAGACTCAGTTTGAGAAAATTCAGTTCACTGATTGGGCAATTTACATAAAGTAAACAAGACTCAAAATGCTCAAAGCCAATTTGCTGAATCATCAGTTTGCCAAATTCACCAAGTTTATGGACTGTGGTTTTAATACTTAAATAAGGAGCTTTTTTTTTTAAATAAGATTTTATTTATTTATTTGAGAGGGAGAGAGAGAAATCACAAGCAGGGGCAAGGGTAGAGGGAGAAGAAGACTCCCCGCTGAGCAGGGGACCTGACCCGGGACTCCATTCCAGGACTCCATTCCAGGACTCGGGGATCATGACCTGAACTGAAGGCAGGCGTTTAACCCACTAAACCACCCTGGAGTCTTGCAAACCTTTATTTTTTATTCCACAAATCCAGGTGTTGATTTCCAGGGCTAGTTAGCCTTTGCAGGTATCCTCACACCTGTGTAAATAATTTTACTCTTTCTTATGAATACTGGGGCACGTTGTATACAATTTACAGAGATCAAGTTCTCATGAGCAGCCAATATTTCAGTATGGGGAAGGGGATAGAAGGAAGTGAAAATACCCAATAATCTCACTTTGAGCACATACATTGAGAAAGAAAAAGAAAAGAGTATCACCTAAGCGCAAATGTAATGTCTATGTAAAAGTGAAAACAAAACAAAACAAACAAACTAAAAACAAAGAAAAAATGACCTAGACCTGGATATAATGAATACATTGTTGCTGATGTCCGCAAAGAAGACTGTGGCACAGAGTAGGGGTTCAGAAATCTGTATGGAGTAAATGAATGAATGAAATACTCTGTTTCACATATCTGTGTAGAGGGAAAATCTTGCATCTTTGGTGTAAGCACACTGAGGACTCACCATATTTTGGGGACATTTAAGTTTAACTTTTTTTAAAAAAGATTGATTTTAGAAAGAGAAAGAACACAGGAGAAGGGGCAGAGGGAGAGAGGGGATTTCCAAGAGACACCCTCCTGAGCAGAAAGCCAGATGTGGGGCTCCATCTCAAGACCCATGAGATCATGACTTAAGCCAAAATCAAGAGTTGGATGCTCAACAGATTAAGACACCCAGGTGCCGTGCCCTTGGTTATTTTCTTTTAAAGTTGCCTGAAACTTACTTTTGTAGCTCGGGAGGCAGATCTCTAGGCCAGAAAGGCAGAGCGTATCCCAGTGGCTGGAAGTGACCTCACTTGGTTGGAGCTAAGAGTTTGCAGGAGGCCACGGAGTCTTTAAGACCAGGCTGAGAGAAGTAGTGGCCAGGTCATGAAACTCCCTGTTAGGCATTCTGGTAAGTTCTAACACTGCCTTGCTGGTGATAATTATGAGTTAAGTACTAAAAGTTCACCTGAATGCTGGTTTTCTGAGCACAGAGACTGGATATGTGCAAGTTCACAGCCATATCATAGACCTCCATGCAGAGCACCTGCTATGTGTTGGGCTTTTACTGTTTTGCGATATTTTTAAAAAGTTCAAAGGACTCCGTAGCTATCCCTAGAGGTGAAGCTTATTATAAAGAATTGGAAGCAAGAGAGTTTTCAGCAAAAAGAAAAAAAAAAGTTTGGCCAATAATGTTTGATGACTTAAGGAGGAAGATTAACCATAAGATTGGGCAAGGTAAGGGTTGGCTTGTTGAACTTTGCCAGTGACATCCAAAAAAAGTGGGAGCAGAGGCCAGATGGACTGGAGGTGAGAAAGAATGTAAGTCGAGTCATATGAGGAAGTAAGGTGTCTGGTAAAAATGCTTTTGGGGTGGGGCACCACCCCTTTTGGGTGGCCAAGTCGGTTAAGCGGCTGCCTTCAGCTTGGGTCATGATCCTGGGGTCCTGGGACTGAGCCGCATATCAGGCTCCGGGCTAGACCAAGAGCCTGCTTCTCCCTTTCCCTCTACCTGCTGATCTGCCTACTTGTGCCCTCTATCTCTCTGTCAAACAAATAACTAAAATCTTAAAAAAAAAAAAAAAAAAAAAAAGCTTCTGGGAAGTAGCTTCAGGGAGGGGACACCTGTGAATGCAAGGTTCTGAGAAAAAATATAAAACAAAAAACAATGTGGAACTGAACTTGATGAATTACTGGGAATAAAAAATAAATAAAATAAGAAGTCCAGAAAAATCAGTTTAGGTACAACCTTATTTTGGTTTGCTCTGTTCTCATAGTCTCCAGACTCCTCCAACCCTTCCTGCTCCCCACGTAGTCCCCTCAACCACCTCAGAGCACCCGCTTACTGCCCCAACAGACTAGGGGAGCTATCAAAGCCAGCAGAGGACCAATCTACAGCCATAACTCGCTGACATGACCTCCCATGATTTCATCTGCCCTTCAAGTCTGTTGGTTCTCATGCTTTCTTTGCTTTGGGTGGTGAGGCATGATCTACTTTGGGATCAAGTCAGAAACATTGGGCTCCAGTTCTATCTCAGCCATTAACACACCCAATTAATGCCTTTTTTTTTTTTAACTAAACTCTGAGCAGAACTGCTGATTGTGAGGCTTGAACTCATGACCCTAAGATCGAGAGTGTCATGTTCTATGGACTGAGCCAACTGCGCGCCCCTTAATGTGCCCAATTAAAACGCTTACTATTATCTACTTTATGTTTCTCTAGGCATTTCCCTATTTTTAGAGTTTGACCTCTCTGTGCTTCAGGTTCCTCATATGTATATTGGGTATAAGTAATATCTATAAACAGTGGGCTCTACAATTTAAGTTAATGTATGAAAAATCTGTGTTCTTTGGGCCTGCCATGTAAATTTAAATAGCAGATTGGTTAAATAGACAGGGGTCCATGGGGGCCCCTCTGAATTTTGACAGAAGAATCTGAAACAGCTGTCAAACAGACCTTGCGTTGCCCACACCTAGATCATAAAAAACTTTCTCCCATATATTTGGGAAAGTTGTACAGTTGTGCAGAAAATGCCAGTGGCCTGCAGGTTCCTCATCTGTAAAATGGAGGTTTCTGTTATCTCAAAGGACTGTCTTGGGATTAAGAGGAATTAGCAAATGCTCTAACGCCCATAATCCTTATTCAGCATTGATCTCTGGTCTCTCCTGTCTCCAATCTTGCCCTCCTCAGGGTTAGATCAAGCACTGTGGATCATCTGTGAACCATACGAAGCTTCTGTCCTCACGTAGCCAGCACTCTGTCACATAATTGGGTGATAGTGACAACCAAGAGGTCAGAGGTCAGACTGCCCCTGACTGTCAGAGGCTCACCCTGGGGTCTAAACTTCTCTTTGCCCCCAGTGTTCCTCAGGTCTAAGCGGGGGTGGGGGGTGGGGGGATGGTGAGGGGGGGTGGGGGGTGGGGGTGGAATAAGGCCTATTTTGTCAGGGTATTATGGGGATTAAATAAAATTAGCTTCAGTTGGTGCTTTAAAGAACGGAAATCAGGTTTTGAAAAGGCCGATTTGGGGATGTGATCAAGAGGCGTGTCCGGGGCGGGGCTGTGTTGTAAGGTGGGTCTAGGGTGGGCACGTCAGGGGTTTATTAACGCGGCTCCGGCGCTCCAGTCACTTTATCATTCGGAAAGGCTCCCGACTAGAGGCTGGAGGAGGCTCCCAGTGGTGAGTTTCTCTGGGGGGAGGCAGCCTTCTGATGTTCTAGTGTGTTGTGGGGCTTTGAGCTTTCCTTTTTTCACAGTGCAGGCCTAGAGGCTGGGGACAGCTCCTGTCACTGATGTGACTGTGGTGCTCTGCGCTAGATTCGGGTGTGGGACATTCTGAGATGCTTGGGTATTTAAAGATAAAACTTCGGTCACATAAAAGGGATTTCTTGTCAATTATATCTCAACAAAACTTGGGGGGGGGGGAGATTTAGGGAAAAAAAGACCCAACCTTAATCAATAACAGACAATAAGGAACTGGTCTTGGAGAAAGATTTCTTATATTTTAGGTGTACAGAAGTATTTCAGGGTGGAACAGTATGTTTAGGCTTCACTTCGGAATAAGGAGGGGCTGTTGAGACCAGTGGAAGGGGTAGTTTCGTGAGATGAGATAGGCCGTGTTGCTAGATCGCAGAGTTGAGTGACGGGATCGCCGGGTTCTTCAGACTCTTCTCTCTTAATTTTCATGTATGGTGAAAAGTTAATGGGATAAAGAGTTTAAAAAATGGCCTAAGTCCAAAGAGCTATCCTGGAAGAAAATGAAGTGGCACTGGGATTTTAGTTTTTCCTACTTCACAAAGAAAGCATCTGATATTCTGTGAAGTTCAGAAATCATTGGGAACTTTGCAAGCTTGGGATGTAGGAGAGACTTGATTGACCTTCCTGTTCTTTGAGAAAGTAGCTTCAGAAAATATGGGGATCTTGACTTTGATTTCTTTTTCTAGATGAACACTTAACAGGAGGCGAGAAGGCTCTGTGTTCTGTTCAGCTGCACCTTGTGTCTTTTGCGTGGTACTCTAGTGAGTGACGTGTGAGTCATCTGTCAGAGGCCTCTCAGATACCCACTGGTGGATCCAGGAGTCCACGGGTCCCATCATCATCTCTGTCTCAGAGGCAAAACTGCATCAGAGTGATCCCGAAGGCTGTGGTGGCCCAGCTGCAGTGCCGGTAGGATGTGGAGCCTTCCATGAAACTGCTGTAGAAATGGCCCTCAGCCCAGCGTCAGGAGAGCAGCCAAAGATGCAGAGTGTGGCCTGGGAGGACGGTAGCCTTCAGCCCTGCCCCGTGAGCCATCAGCCTCAGAGCACAGGTAGGTGGACTCCAGAGCCCTGCTTCTAAGGGTCTGTGATGATACAAAAAAAGTCTGCTTACTTGCTACTTTTACTGAGTTTTTATTTTTTGCTAATTTTTTTAAAAAAGATTTTATTTATTTATGTGAGAGAGGAGAGAGAGCAGAGACTATGAGAGGGGAGAGGGTCAGAGGGAGAAGCAGGCTCGGACTCTGGGATCATGACCAGAGCCGAAGGCAGTCACTTAACCAACTGAGCCACCCAGGTGACCCTGAGTTTTTATTTTTAATGAATGTGCCCATTTGCCTTTCAGAGACGCTGGGAAGTCTTTAAATAGATTGGTGGTGAGCGGCAGGGGGTAGGGAATGTGGTCAAACCTCAAACCAGATCTACCCCTATCCACTGCCCCCAGTCTTGGCCATCTCCAGATGGTCTCCCTAACCAAAGGCCCTGAGTACCATTTTGCCGTGGAACAGAGTGCTCTCTTGGTCCGTTGTTAGTGTTGTGTGTTCCTAAACCCTGCAGAACTTGGAGTCTCACACCAGAGGCTCAGGCGGAAGATTATGGATGTGAGAGTGATCCTGCTGTGACATTTCTTACCCCACTGATCACCAGGCTTGATTCTTGGCTGATCTGGATGCCAGGCCTGTGCCCCTTCCTCCCTTAAACACTCATCTGCCTCCCTCCCTAAGCTGCGCATTCCTTTGGAGGGGTCAGCCTTCCCCAATGGAGGAGGACCCTTCTTCGGTGAAGGCTGTACCAGTAGGTGGGCTCCCCTGCTAGTAGCTCCGAACAAGCCCTCAAACTGGAGATCCTTGACTCTCGTCTCAAGGGCAGTGGGGTAGGAAAGTGATGGGAGATTTTAAAAAGAGTGCTTCCTTTTACTTTACACCAGCTTCCTCCTCCCAGCAGCCGTGGATCAAAGATTTAAATAAAATTTCGGAGCTCAACTATTTTGTTTATATTTCCCATGAAGGAAATTGCCCTTTGGGCTTAGGCTAACTTGGACCGGGTTAATGTGGGAATCCATCTTGCTCCTTATCATCCGAGGCCCTGGGGTTTGCGGAGCCCAGCCTGTGTGTCTGCTGTGAAAGCCAGATTCAACCTTCAGCCTTTGCCTCTTTTTGCTCATGCTCTTGGGCAACACCCTTACTGTCTTCCAACTTCTGTTACTTCCCGAGGTAAAAGAGGTGCATAATAACTTCCCTAGCACCCTAAATAGGAATTATGACACCGGGAGCAAATAATTCTTGGGAGAGCACTATCTCAAGGGGTGAAATGATACGCTCATCATCACCCAAAACCAGGAAAGTTTTGGTCCAGAGAGATGGATTTTATGAAAAACGAGAAATGAGGGCTTCTTTCCCTGATTCCTTCTGGCCCTTTCTGTTGATTTGTAGGATTGGGCTCAGCACAGAGGAAATGAACAACATTGCTGGGGGTTCATTAGCTTCCAGGTTTTGCAGGGGTCACTCCGTACTGCCCTCCTTTTAATACTCTTCTGAGGAAACACAGGAAACAGGAAGAAAATTACCATCATTAGTAGTGTTTTCAAGACCTGCTTTGTTCCCTGGATTTTTTTTTTTTTCTATAGCCTCCACTCTAGTCTTCACTCCCACAAGTGGAAGTGTCTGCGTGTTACACCCGGGCTGTGAGTTGTTCTCCCTGGACGATGCCCTCCCTGCAGACAGACTCTGCATCTGTCTCTTCACTTGCACAGCAGGGAGGGGCTCTTAACAAAGAAGGTTGGATTTGGAAATTCCAGGGTAATTTTTCAATTTAAGCCATCCGTGGCCTTTGTAGGCCTTCTTGGGATTATTTCAGACCAGGTTAGGGAAGCCTGGGGCTTTTTTGACATCTGCTGTGTTGATAGGGATGGAGACTCAGGGCTAGGAATCAGCCTCCAGAATGCTCTGTTGTGGCCTTCCTTCCTCTCCTGCTTCCAGTCAGTTAACATCTTTGGCTCTGGGTAATGGGTGTTCTGGAATTCAACATGGTCGCACCATTCCCCTATAGTCTATATGAGTTTCTGGAAGAAAAGGGCCAACAGTTATGGTGTTCTTAATATGAGCCGGGATTTATTCAAAATGCTTTGGATGAATTGTACATCTAATTTTTTCTTCATGGCTCCATGCTATAGATCTGCTTACGCCCTGTGACGTGGAGGTATGGGGACACAAAAGAGGTCCAGTAACTCATCCAGGAGCAGTTAGGAAGGACTTGAGTACCCTAGGGCCTCAAGTATTTGGAAGTGTGTGGGGGTAGTTTTTTGTTCTCTGACTAGAGGGAGCCACTGGCAACCTTGTAGGTGGGAGACAGTGCTTCCATGAGGCAGGGTAGGAGTCCCTTTTTCAGAAAGCATTGATCCCAAATGCCAGGGGCTTCTCTGAGAATTAGCCTTGGTCTTTTTTTTTTTTTTTAATAATTAAAAAAAAAAAGTTTTATTAACATACAATGTATTATTAGCCCCAGGGGTACAGGTCTGTGAATCACCAGGTTTACACACTTCACAGTAGCATAGCATACTCACCATAGCACATACCCTCCCCAATGTCCATAACCCCACCACCCTCTCCCTACTCCCCCCACCCCACCCCAACCCTCAGTTTGTTTTGTGAGATTAAGAGTCTCTTATGGTTTTTCTCCCTCCCGATCCCATCTTGTTTCATTTATTCTTTTCCTACCCCCAAACCCCCCACATTGCATCTCCACTTCCTCATATCAGGGAGATCATATGATAATTGTCTTTCTCTGATTGACTTATTATTTTTTTAAAGATTTTATTTATTTATTTGACAGAGCACAAGTAGGCAGAGAGGCAGGCAGAGAGAGAGAGAGAGAGAGAGGAGGAAGCAGGCCCCCCGCTGAGCAGAGAACCTGATATGGGGCTCGATCCCAGGACCCCGGGGTTAAGGACCCGAACTGAAGGCAGAGGCTTTAACCCACTGAGCCACCCAGGCGCCCCTCTGATTGACTTACTTCACTGAGCATAATACCCTCTAGTTCCATCCATGTCATCGCAAATTAGCCTTGCTCTTAATAATACATGTGCCATGTTTTCACCTGGGAAAGAAACAATGAAGGTGAGAAGGAAGAAAAAGAACTTTCTTGTGAGTTCAGGAATTCAGAAGCATAAACTGGGTCTGGTAGAAAGTAGAAACTGTGCTCAACAGTTTAAAGGGCACATATTGTGGGGCGCCTGGCTGGCTCAGTTGTTTAAGCCTCTGGCTCTTGAGTTTGGCTCAGGTCATGACCTCAGAGTCCTGAGAACCAGCCCTGCCTTGGGCTCCCTGCTCAGTGGGGAGTCTACTTGTCTCCCATTCCCTCTGCCCTCCCCCTGCTCACTCAGCGCACACTCTCTCTTAAATAAATAAATCCTTTAAAAAAATGAAAGACACATGTTGGGCAGAGACAAACTATGATGAAAGTTTTCTTTTAAGGGTTTGATTTGTGCTTCTCTAGTGATTAGTAAAATTAAACATCTTTTCATATGCCTGTAGCCATTTGTGTATCTTTGAAGAAATATTTATTCAAGTCCTTTGCCCTTTTAAATCACATTTGTTTTAATCTTGAGTTGTAGGAGTTATTTATGTATGCTGGATATTAACCCTTTATTAGATATGATCTGCAGATATTTCCTCCCATTCCTTAGGTTATCTTTTCAATCTGTTGACTATCTTTTGATACATAATTTAAATTTTTGATGGAGTCTGATTTTTTTTTTCCTCTTGTTGCCTGTGCTTCTGATGTCCTAACAAATGATTGCCAAATCCAATGTCATGAGATTTTGCCCCTGTTTTCTCCTAGGAGTTTTCTATTTTAGTTCTGTTGGGGTGCTTGATCTGTTTTTGAATGTTTGTATATGATGTAAGGTAAGAGTCCCAAGTTCGATTTTTTTGGCAGGTGGATATCCAATTTCCCAACCCCATTTGTTGAGGAGACTATCCCTTCCCCTTGAATGGTCTGGGCACCCTTGTCAAAAACTGTTTCACCATATATGTGAGGTTTATTTTTGGGCTCTCTATTCGATTCCACTGGTCTACCTCTCCATCTTTATGTCTGTACCACACTTCTTATTACTCTAGCTTCGTGGTAAATTCTGAAATCAGAAGGTGTGAGATCTCCAAATTGCTCTTTTTCAAGGCTGTTTTGGCTATTCAGGGTCTGAGATTCCAAATGAATCTTAGAATGAATTTTTCTATTTCCACAAAAAAAAAAATACTATTGGAGAGGGGTTGATGCTTTGAATCTGTATATCCACTTTGGATAGGAGCACCTGGAAGGTTCTGTCGGGTAAGCATCTGCCTTTAGCTTGGGTCATGATTCCCAGGGTCCTGGGATCGAGCCCCAAATAGGGCTCTCTGCTCAGTGGGGAGCCTGCTTCTCCCTCTGCCACTCCCCCTTGCTGGTGCTCTTGTGTTCTCTATCAAATAAATACATAAAACCTTTTAAAAAAATCACTTTGGATAGTACAGACATTTTACCAGTAGTTAGGTGTCCAATCCATGAACATAGATATACCTGTTTGTTGTATCTTGTTTCATTTGCTTCAGCAGTGTTTCTCAGTCTCAGTAAGTTGTGTTTCCAGAAGTCTATCCATGTCTTCTAGGTTATCCAATTTGTTGGTGTAAACATTTGTTCATGGTATTCTCTTACAGACATTTTTATTTTCATGACATTGATTGTAGTGGCCTCATTTCTGAGTTTATTTTTTTTCCTTGGTTAATCTAGGGAAACATTTATCAACTTTGTTGATCCTTTCAAAAGAAAAACAACTGTTTTGTTGCTTTTCAATTTTTTTTTTTCTATTTCATTATCTCTGCTCTCATCTTCATTAGATCCTTTATCTTCTGAGTTTGGATTTAGTTCTTCTAGTCTCTTGAGGTATAAAGCTAGATTGTTCATTTCAGATCTTTTTAAATGTGCTTGTTTAGAACTGTAAACTTCTCTTTTAGCAATGCTATCATTGCATCCCATAAATTTTGGTGTTACATTTTTCATTTGTCTTAAGATATTTTCTCATTTCACTGTGGCTTCTTTAACCCTTTGGTTGTTTGAATTTATTGATTAGTTTTCAGATTTGTGGGTTTTCCAGTTTACGTTCTGAGATTGATTTCTAGTTTCATTCCATTATGATTGGGAGTGGGGAGGAGTGTGATTCCAATGTTACTGAATTTAAGACTTATTTTGTTGTCTGACATTGTGGTCCAGAGAATGCTATTTGTGTGCTTGAGAAGGACGTATGTTCTGCTGTTAGATAGAGTGTTCTGGATTGTCATGTCCCACTAGCTTATAGTGGTGTTCAAGACCCCTGTTTCTTTGTTGTCCTTTTGTTTGGTTGTTTTATCCGTTATTGAAACTGGGACATCGAAGTCTGTTGTTATCGTGTTTCCTGTTTCTTCCTTCAATTTTTGTCAATGGTCACTACATATATTTGGAAGTTCTGAGGTTTGGTTCATAAATATTGAAAATTGTTTTAGCTCCTTGGTGAATTGACCCTTTATCATTTTATAATGTCCTCCATGTCTCTGAACAGTTTTCAACGAAGTGTACCAACATGGAAATGCAGATTTCCTATTTAATCTTTGTTTTCCTTCCCCCACCCCACCCCCATACATCTACATTGTGGGTAGATTATTATATCACACCCATTATTGCATGGGTGTGAGCTGACTTATTTTGTATTTCTTCAGTTACTAATGAGGCTGAACATTTTCTCATCTATCTTTTCCCCTATAGTGTGTGACTCTTGGGCTAAAGAAACTCTTCCATATCCTGGCTCAAAGATAAGCATTTAACTCATTAGCAATCTTATAGATAGGTATGAGGTGCGGCTTTACTTTCTAAAAATTTTATTTTATGAATCGTTAGTTAGTGAATGATCCTTTTTTCCCCCTCTAGATACCATCAGTATTCCCCCAATGCTTTTGTTTTCCATTTATAGGCTTTTCAGGATTCCCGAACGTAGATCATAACAAAGTAAAAGAAACAACAGGGAGAAGAATAAACAGAAAACCAAGACGTAAATTCACTAAGGATGAATTGTGCCTACTTAATCACGTATTTGAAGAAACTCCTTACCCTGATTTTATCATTCGAAAAAAACTGGCTGAACAACTGTGTTGTCAAATATATGCGATTGATGTAAGTAAAATTTTCAAAGTTTTTGTAGACAATATGGGGAATGCAAGAAATTAAGAAAAAGCTTAATAGTATTTCATCACATGGGACAAAGTATTGACATTTGGGTCACTTTTCTTATTCATCTCAGTGTGGGTATGAATATGTTCTCCATTTCCTGGAAAAATCTGACACTGGTGAGGCAAGTTTGGAAGCAGAAACCAGTCAAGAACATATTGCAATTATCTCAAATCAGGAGGACAATGGTGGTTTGGACCAGGCCATTGGTTGTAGTACAGACAAGATGGAAAGACTCATGATTGTTTGCTAAGAGAGTTCTGCATTCTGTCTCATAGCGTATGCAATAAAGAGGGCTCCAAAATGTTGGCTTAAGCAAATTGAAGATTGAAGTTGCATTTAATATAGGGAAGGCCCAGGAATGGAGGTTTTATGACAGACAGAAGCACTAGGAGTTTCACTATAGGCACACGATGTTTGGTTTGCCAATTAAACCTCCAGAGATGGGAAGTGAACAGTTGGGACATACAGGTCTGAAGTGCAGGAGAAAGGACTTGATAGGGTCCCCCCAACTGGCACAATACCTCACAGCTTTATTTATTTATTTTATTTTATTTTTATTTTTTTTACAGTTTTAGACCTCACAGCTTTAGTGGTTGCTTCACAACTATTTGTTGCATGAGCCAATATCCTTTATAAGTTTTATTTATTTAAGTAGGCTCTACACCCAACATGGGGCTCAAAAACTCAGGACTCCCACCTCAAGAGTCACGTGCTCATCTGACTGAGCCTGCCATGTGCCCCATCATGAACCAAATCTCAGCTACAATTTTGGAAACCATTGGTGAATCATCAGCTGTATGAAATTATTAGAATTGTGATATTTTTATACACACAATTATCATATTTCTCTTCCATTATTGTCCATAAATCACTTGATTGATTGGTTGCTCGACAACAGGAAGACCTAAGTAGCTTTGAAGGATACAAAGTACAGGCAAATATAATGGAGTAATGATGTTCAACTGTAAAAGTTTCATGAACTAGAAACATTGTGAGGAAAATACAAACCAGCGATTCCATACAAATAAGTAGAAAATCTGAATAAGTAATAACCAGGAAAGAACCGGGTGGTCAGATACATAAACATTCTTAGGCCATGTTTTCCTCTTTTCTTTCTTTTTTTTTTTTTTTAATATTGTGTTTTTACATTTCTGGATCCATGACTTGGGTTTCTCAAGTTCAAACTATCTTTTTGGTTTTTTTAAAAGATTTTATTTATTTATTTGACAGAGATCACAAGTAGGCAGAGAGGCAGGCAGAGAGAGAGAGAGGAGGAAACAGGCTCCCTGCCGAGCAGAGAGCCCGATGTGGGGCTCTATCCCAGGACCCTGAGATCATAGGGCAGAGGCTTTAACTCACTGAGTCACCCAGGTGCTCTCAAACTGCTTTTTAATCTTTATTTTAAAAATGTATTCATTGTCCATACTTGGCTGAGGGATAGTTTTATAAGAGGATTCATAATAGGAAGTTCACACATGAGTGTTCAAATTAGAATTGGGTGCACACGCTTAGAGAGAAATGTCTGTGATGTGATCTGGAAGCAAACATGGCTTGGGGGAGGATCTTAGGAAGCTGTTACATTAGAGGAAGTGAGCACACTTGCTTTTTGGTTGAGTCTTCATGAGATGATCTTCTAATTGGCCCTATGACATCTGACAAACTGACTCTTGCAACTCTGCTTTCTGTAAAATTATCAATGTTGGGCAGTTGCCAGAATGAGTGTTTGGAGGTGTCAGATTCACTGCGCATAGAGTTTTGTTTTAAGCAATCATCACGAGTGAATCGGAGATCCTTCCAGCTTCAGTGCTACTAATGGCCTCAAGCATTCCTGAACTTGGAGACAGAAGGGATTCCGGAGTGTGCAAATGGCCAAAGGCCCCCCTCAGACACTGTTACCCATGCTACAGGACTAACTGACCTACCACAACCATGGCTTATTAGAATGGATTGTCTCAGAAAGCATTGCATCATTTCCAACCCACCCCCACAAAGTCCTAGGGATGATGGTTGGCGTGTATAACTTACTTTAGGGAGGAAAAAAAAAAAGAGACTGGAAGTCCTAAGTAGAATACATAAGGTCACATCAAGTACACAGTCAAGTTATGAGACAAGCTCTTGCCTATGTGTAGCCTCAGAAAACAAATTTCGAAACACGATTTAGAACATGTGGAGTCATGAGTTCATTCTGGTGTGGCAGCTTGAGTAAAAGTAAGTTGTATGGTGGCAGCACTTGGGTGGCTTGGTTAAGCATTCGACTCTTGGTCTCAGCTCAGGTCTTGATCTCAGAGTCCAGAGTTTGAGCTGCACATGGGGCTCCACCCCTGGGCATGGAGCCTACTTGAAAAGCAAAACCAAAAAACCAAAAAAAACCCCAAAACACTTGTGGTGTGGGGAAAATTCAGTGTGCTTGGGGAACAGCTGGGAGTGAGTTCTGTCTAAAGGCAGAGGAGGCTGCCAACAGGTTGGGGGCGGATTTGGAAAGGTTTGCACGGACAGGAGTGAGGTGGTTGGGCATTTGGAACTATGCTGCATGGCTTCATCACCACAAGTGCAGCCCAGGAAAGAAGGCCTTTATTTCCTACCTCTCACTTAAGGTCAGGAGGAGAGTCACTGACGAGACACTGAGATGAGGCCGAACTATGATCTCTCCCACCTTATGGAAATGCACCGTGCAATGATACCAGATAAGCCAACCTGATAAATCATGAGTTTCTTTTCTCTTTAGAACTGGTTCCAGAACAGAAGAGCCCGCCTGCCTCTGAAAGAGAGACAGAGAATATCCGCTGCTAGGAAACTGCATGCGTTCCCTATCCAGGGTCATTCACATGGAAGCCTCCAGAACCCCCAGGCAGAGTCTCCCATCGGGGCCCTGGAGCAGACCTGCTCCTCTACCCTGAAGGCTCTTCTAGGAGGCACGGACTATTTCTCTCCTGAGACACAATGGGTTCCCAGTCAACAAGATGGTTCGGGGGACACTGGGGTCCCAGGCATTAAAAAAGAACTGAGCTGTGCTTCGGAGTATCCGGATGACACAGGGAGCAGATTGTATCCCAATTTTTCATCTTACAGCTACGGATCAGTGATCTGTCTTCAACCTTCTGCTTCCATGCAGTATTTTGAGAAGCATGAGCCCAGCACTGGGCAGAGCTGGAACTCGAGGGCCTCCATTCTGCCACAAGTTCATAGTCAGCAAGAGGAGAGGTGGCAGCAGCAGCAGGCCTGCTGTCCTTACCCACTGTATCAAGGTCAGCAGCAGAATGGCTACTTGCTATCCTCTACAGCAGCCTTGGCTTCAGAGGAATCAAGACACATTGTGTTCCAGGATCAGCTGATTGTGCATCTGAATCCTGGGGATTCGGGGCAGCAGGTGCCCTTCCTTCAGTCACAACAGCAGGGCGGAGGTTTTCAAACCAGTAGTGGTCAGGTCTCTGCTAACACACAGTGAGCAGGAGAAGGCAGCAGCTTTGGGCTGATGGGTCTGCAAAGGTCCACCACTGGGACCAAGGATGTGGCTCCAGAAAATGGTTCTAAGCTTCAGAAAAGAACAGCCATAGGTCATCATCCCGTGGTCATCCATCCACACAGCAGCCCAAGGCAAAGGCCTCTCTAGAGCCTGAGCCTAAGCCCTGTGTTCAGGGTAGCTCCATGAGCTTGATGGTCCTCCTAGTAGGGTGGCAGTGTCCCCCAGGGCTCAGCCCCTGGCTGTGCAGTTCATAGTGCCTTGGAGAAAAGCTGGACTAGAGTCTGGAGTAGAAAACCAGCCAACAGGGAGAACACAGGTGTCAATGAGCAACAGTTTGGGCTTCAGTAAAAAGAGGCTCTTAACACAGCATCTGCCCTAGATATCGTTCCCTCCCCCCACCTCAGAGACAAGATAGCCTTCAAGAATTATGAGGATACAAAGAACCCTCCCCTGCACTTTGCTGGGGCGGGGAGGGTTGTGGGAGTGGAGGTTGCCGTTGGGTTAGCCTGCAAGGCTGCTGCAGCACATCTCTCTACTCACAGAAGCAGGGCAGCAGCCACATGTCTTTGCTGGAGCCCTGACTACAAAGGCCATCCCAACAATGTCAGCTTGGTCAACGAGGAGGCAGCCCCTCAGGTGAGACCAATTGAGGGAGGCACTGGAAGCAGAGCTCTGAAGAGCCCCAGGGTGATCCTGTACCCTAGCTGGCAGGCAGCCCTCACTGGTCCTCTTGGCCGAGAGCTGCTGCCTGGGAATTGATTTAGAGTGTGGATGGGCACCAACAAGATCTCACAAGATCTGAGAGTACCCAGTTGAGTATTTAAAAGCTGTGTTGTTAAACCAGTGTTTTTGAGGACTAGCCTGGTCTCTGTGAACTTCCAACTTTGAAATGTTTTTCATAATTTTGAGCATTAGGGTACAGAATCATTTCTCAAACATTTTGGAGCATTTGCTGTCAGTCTCCTATGCTTTCCCCTACACTGTGTAATGTGTTTTAACGTATTTTAGATTTTTAACCCAAATCCTGTCCTATTAATTGCAGAATAAAGCATGTCTCCTACGTCTTTTTCAAGGCAATCCGACATGCAGATCTATTTCATTTTGCAAATATCTCCCATCTGTTACTACAGATCAGACTGAGAGTAGGTGGGGAATTAGCAGCTGTGATGAGTATGATTTGCATAGTCACTTTGCACAGCCACTAGGAAATATTCCTAGTTAATATTCCTATTGAAGTTGTAGATGTTTGGCAAGTCTGCTACAGGATGTATCCTTTAAAGAAACTTGCATGTACTTACACAACATAGCCCCCGAATAAATATCACATAAAGTAATAATCCTGCACAATTCAAAATAATAGACCAGAACTGTCTAGTTGAGAGTTCTGGTATACAGTGTTCAGTGAAAAATCAAGTTGCCTAATTTTTATAGCATGATGTTTATAAAAATGAAATAAGAGCTTCATCAATAAATAGCATTGGTTATTCTTGGGTACACATATAAGCAGCAAGAACAAAAACATGGGCTAGGTTTATATTCACTGAATCATGGAGAGTTGCAATAGGCGAGGAGGAAAATACCTTTTATATTATGATGCATAGCCTATATATACTGAGTTACAGCCAGGGGTAGCGTCATTGTCTACATTTCCCATTTCACACTCAGTATGATATTTACTATATTATGTATTATCAGTTTCTGCCAAAGGAATCCATTTACTTCTGATTGGCTCAGTTTATTTCCTCCTGTACAGATTTTGAAAATTTCAATTCCCTTTTTTCATTGATTACCACAATATAGTTTCTAATCCTGTAACCTGTTCATGTAGGGATTTAGATAGATTTTTCTTATATTAAAAGAATGTTTGGGACACCTGGGTGGCTCAGTGGGTTGAGGCCTCTGCCTTCAGCTCAGGTCATGATCCCAGGGTCCTGGGATCGAGTCCCGCATCGGGCTCTCTGCTCAGCAGGGAGCCTGCTTCCTCCTCTCTCTGCCTGCCTCTCTGCCTCCTTGTGATTTATGTCTATCAAATAAATAAATAAATCTTAAAAAAAAAAAAGAATGTTTGTGTTCTTGGAATAACCCAGTTAGGTTATGAGGTATCCTTATGTATTTCTGGATTAAAGATGCTAATTTTTTTTTTGGTTGCTAATATTTTTAGTAAGATCATGACATCTGTTCATGAAGGAGAAGGCCTCTAATAATTTTCTTTAGTGACACTATCTTTAGGGGTTTGGATCATGTTAAGATAGCTCTGGAATGATTTATGTAGGCCACCACTCATCATTTAAAATCTTGTGTAAAAAGTTATCCCTTTATTAAATGAATTTCCTAATGAATCAGTTTGGTCTGATGTTTTCTTTATCAGGAGAGTTTGGTCTACTAATTGTATGTTTAAATGATTATAGGACAACCATTTCTCCTTGAGCTATTTTTGGCAAGTTAAATTTCCCCCTCAATATCCATCTCACCTGAATTTTCAAATTTATTGCCATAAAGTCATTGGAAACATCCTCTTTATGCGTAGAGCATAAGTAGTAGAGTAATGTATTTTGCATTTTGCAGTTCAAATTTGTACTTTTATTTTTCTTCTTTGTCAGAGGTTTGGAAAAACCCAGGTAGTATGTATGGAGCTTGTATTTCCCTGTGGACAGGACTTCCCCAGGCCAAGGAGGGTGCCAGGAGTCGGGTCTGGGTGGGTGGACGTCCCTGTGGACCAGCTCAGAGGAGCCTCTCGATTCAGCCTTGAGCGGTGAATCCTGCTCCCCGCAGGGCTATCAAAAGGCACCTGCTCCCTTGAGGTCCCCGCCGCCCTTCTCAGACTCCCACGTGCGTGCATCCATGTGTGTGCCCTTGCGACAAAGGCGTCCAGCCAGGAGCTGGTGCAAGTTTGGGGTCAGACTCCAGGCTGGGGCTTGTGGGGCTTTCTTCTGCAAGAACACTCCATCCAGCCGGTGTGTGGAGTGTAGCACGGGGACTCAACAAGGGAGTCCTGTCCCTCTCTCACTGCTGTGCCTGAGAGATGGGGACCAGAAGTGTCAAGTTCTGGCTCTGGGTCAGGTCCAGGTCCCTGGAGTTGTCAGGTGCCTCCTGTGAACACCTGTTGAAGTGGGGCGGAGACTTGGGTGCCAGAAGCCACTGTTTTGCCTCTGGAGCAGGAACTGGATTTTCTGGTTTATGATCTAGCTGGATCTTAGACTTGGGGGAAGAAGGTCAGAGCATCCTTTAGGTTTGGCGGGAGAGTTGGGACTCACCCCCCAGACCTGGGTAAGAACCCACCAGCCATACTGCCGTTCAACAACAGATCTCCTTGGGAGGGTAAACAATTTATTTATGAATGTTTTTCACATTTTCTGCAAAGAATGCTTAGAATAGGATTAAGTCCTGTGTCAGGCTCCCTGCTTAGTGGAGAGCCTGCTAAATCCCTCTGCCCCTCACCTAGCTTGTGCTCTCTCTTTCTCTCTCTCTCTCTACCTCCCTCTCTCTCTCTCTCTTTCTCCCTCACTCTGTCAAATAAATAAATAGATGAAATCTTAAAAAAAAAAAAAAAGCAAAGGCAGTTTCATTTAAAAAAAGAAGAAGTATAGGCTTTACAAGAAATGGTATTCGAAGACCTTAGACATCTTCATGGAAAAGAATCAAGGAGACAGCTGTCTCACACTCTATACAAAACTTAAATTATTTCAGTTGGCAAATATCAGATCCATTTTCATAACCTGTAGAACTCCTTCTACATGTATGTTGCAAATCTGGGAAGGTGACTAGTGATCCTAAGAGCTCCCATCTCTGACAAATCCTGAGAATCACATAAGGGAAACAGAATCATCCTGGGAAATGATTTAAAAATAAAACTAATGGCATGGTATCAATGTTGTCAAATTGTTATATAGAACCTTTTCAGACACATTTGTACCACACGTGTGTCTGTTTTGATTTCCAGATAATTAATGAACGTACAGTTCATATTAGGCACAATAACTTATGCTGGTTGTACTTCGATGATAAATACTGGGGTTGGAATAGTCTGACCCTTGTGTTTTAGTGTCTAATAGGTACCTAGACATGCTATGAAGGATATCCATTGCATGGCTGTTTGTAGTAGTGTGACACTGGTGTGTTTGCAGATATAAGCTATGAATTAGATCTGTGTGTCCTGACCTCATTCTAACACCTTCCAGTGCAAAAAAGAGAAAGCGAAAGGCTGAAAAGTTGTACAATGGAGCAGAATGCAATTTGATAACACAATGAAGTAATATTTTTTCAAGGATATTTTTGTTGTACAAAAGTAGAACCACACACACCCTGCTATACACCAACATAGTCTAGAAACGATCACTTCAAAAGAAAGGAGAAAATAGAAAATAAGGATAATTTTAAAAATTGAGATAAAATTGACATGTAACGTTGTGTAAGTTTAAGTGTACAACACATGGAGTTGATACATTTATACTGCGGTGTGACTGCGTTGTCACATTAGCTCATACCTCATCACGTCACATCATTGGCATTTCCTCTAGTAGTGGGAGCAGCTGAAATGGAATCTCTTAGCAAGCGGAGTGTTTGCAGTGGAGCTGTGTTGTCTGTGGTCTCTGTACTCTATTAGTTCGCCAGGACTTATGCATCTATTAGTTTCAGACGTGGATCCTTACGCCCCATCTGTCCTGTCCCCCTGCGGTGGCGGGCCAGTTTATATTGCCACCAAGGGTGCACGAGGGTCCCGCCAACCATGTTATTGTTTCCCTGAGTTCACTGAGTTGTGTTCTCTTGAATCTCATGGAGTTAATTAAAATAATTATTAACAAAAAAAAATTTCAGATAACTTAAAGCTCTCCATTTCTTTGGGGTCAGTTACTTGACAATTACGGTGATGTGGTGGCATCATGTTTCCTTGCATTTCGTGTCTCTGCTGGTTTTGCATTGATGGCTCTGCACAGTCATGTCCTTCGGCCTTTTCAGACTGGTTTCTGTGGGGAAAAACTTCCACCCGGAGGTGGTTCTGTGGATGCTGGTGGGATGCAGTGTCTCTGGCTCCTGGGAGGGCATGGTGGTGGCTTCACCAGTGGCATTTGCTGTTGGACAGATAGAAGAAATCTCCTGGGGCTGACATTGCAGAGGTCATGCAGGTGACCTTGGTAAGTAATGTTGCTGGGGTCCTCAGAGGTGAAGGCTTCTTGGGTTCTCCTGCTCTTTTATCTGCAGGGTGAAGTGGCTTCGGCTGGTGGGGCTGGGGGGAAGGCAGCAGCATTGGCCCGGGCCTGACGAGCTGCAGTCATGGCTTGGACCTAGGGGGTAGAGTACCCTGGCAGCACAGCCTGGGGATGGTAGGTCAAAGTCTCAAATCTGGCCCCAAGGGGTAGTCATGAGTCGGCGGCAGTATGCTCTGATGGTAGAGGTGGTTCACTAAAGCCAAGTTTGGGGACCTGGAATCAGAGCGGTAACAGTTCAAAACCATGAGTCGACACGTGGGTAGGACGCAGCAGTGGCCACACAGGAAGGCAAGGACAGTTCAGAGCCATGTTCTGGGACTCTGGCCCCAACCAGCAATAAGGAGTCAGGGCCATGAGCGGGGACCTGAGGAGTTGGGCTCAGTGCTGGCAGTGCTCTCAGGCAGTGATGGTCCAGAGTCGTCACCTGGGGTTCTGCAGGCTCAGGGCAGTGGCATTGCTCCTAGGTGATGACCTGTCAGGGCGGCAACCTGAGTGCATCATGGAGCTCAGGGGAACAGTGGCAATGATGAGTCGGAGCCATGACCCAGGACCCAGGGGAAAGGGCTCAGGGCAACAGCTGGCCAGTCCTCAGAATGACAGTTCAGAGCTGCAACCTGAGATCCAGTGGGTGGGTGCAGGCCAGAGGCTGCTCCTGTCTGAGGGGCTGTGGTATTTTGATCCCGGAGAGTGGGGCACAGTGGCAACTGGGACTTCTGGGAGCAAGCCTCACCCCAAGTGACAGCCCCAGCATGTGGAAGTAGACACAGTGGCGGGGACTCAGGCCGTTCCACCAGCTGGGAGCAGCACTGCAGCAGACTGTGAAATACCTGGGTAGCAAAGCCTGCACGTGTCCACAGCAGTGAGGCTCTCCGGGGTTCTCCTGCTCTCTTTCTCCCCCTGCAATGACACTCCTCTTAGGGGATCCCTTGTGGTTCCAAGCTGCTCTTGACTGGCGAATAGGAAGATACAGGTTAATGCACTTCCCATAGTCTTCAATGTGGCTCTTTTCAACTTTTGAGGTCTCCAGGCCTTTGGCTGCTTTTTAAAGTCCAGAGCTTTCTCTGAGCTATTTTTGGGGACATTTATTTATTTTTATTTTTCCTCATTTTATTTATTAAAATAAAGAAAAATTTTAGTTCCAGTATAATTAACATGCAGAATTATATTAGTTTCAGGTGATTAATATACATTCAGATGTACAATCTTATACATTACTCAGTGCACATCATGATAAGTGTGCTCTTAGCTCCCTTTTACGAATCATGTCACCCATCCCCCACCCACCAACCGTCTGGGAACCACCAATTTGTTCTCTATAGTTAAAAATCTGTCTTTTGTTTGTCTCTTGTTTCCTTTGTTTTGTTTCTTAAATTCCACATATGAATGAAATCATATGGCACTTGTCTTTCTCCAACTGACTTATCTCAGTTTTTTTTTTTTAAGATTTTATTTATTTATTTGACAGACAGGGATCACAAGTAGGCAGAGAGGCAGGCAGAGAGAGAGGGAGAAGCAGGCTCTCTCTCTCTCAGCAGAGAGCCTGATGTGGGGCTGGATCCTTGGACCCTGGAATCATGACCTGAACAGAACGCAGAGGCTTTAACCCACTGAGCCACCCAGGTGCCTCTCAGTTAGTTATTTTATTAAAAATGTTGTTGCTGTTGTTGGGGGAGAGATGCACATTGAGACTTCCTAGTTCACTATCTTGCTGATGTCCTCCTCTACCTTTTTTGGTTCATTTCTTCTTATGGGAGTTTTAGCGCATGGTGTCTTTAAAGAAATTTGTCAGCTTCATCTAGGTTATCAGATTTGTAGGCAGAGGTTAAATTTTTAAATTTTTAAATTTAATTAATTTATTTTAAAATATTTTATGTATTAATATTAATTTATTAATAAATTTATTTTTAATAAATTATTTTATTTTAAATTAAATTTATTAGCTAAATTAATTGATTAATTATTAATTTATTTTTAAATATTTTATTTATTTACTTGGCAGAGAGAGAGAGAGAGAACAAGCAGAGGGGAGTGGGAGAGACAGAGGCAGGCTTCCCACTGAGCTGAGGTGCTTGATCCCAGGACCCTGGGATCATGACCTGAGAGCTGAAGGCAGAAGCTTAACCGACTGAGCCACCCAGGTGCCCCCGTAGGCCGATATTTTTTTAAAAGTATTCCTTTATTAGCTTTCAAGTTATCCTCTAGCTCAGAGATACTGTTTTTGGTCTACCAAAAAGCATTGATCAAAAGCATTCTTCATTTCCATTATAGTTTTTTCATCAGTAGCATTTATTTTTGGTTCTTTCTAGTTATTCCCTGTCTCTGTTTACTTCACCCATCTGTTCTGGCATGCTATCTACTATATCAGTTAGAGTCCTTATAATATTAATCACAGCTGTTTTAAAGTCTGGGTTTGATATTCCGATATCCCTGTCAAGTCTGGTTTTGATGCTTACTCTGTCTCTTCAAATTGTGTTTTCTCTCTTTCTTTTGTTGTATGTCTTGTAATTTTTCCCAGCTTTATTGAGATGTAATTGACATACAACATTGTGTAAATTTATAGTGTACAATGTGATGATTCTATATATATATATTCATTGGGAAACGATTATCAGAATACAGTTAGTTAACACATCCATCACCTCATGTAATTACCATTTTTTTTGTGGTGAGAACATTTAAGATACTGTTTTAGCAAATTTCATGTATACAATACAGTATTATTGTAGTCAGCATGCTGTATATTAGATACCTAGAACATACTCACCTTATAACTGAAATTTATTCCTTTTGATGGATATCTCCTCATTGCCCCCAAGCCCACCACCGACTCCAGTCCTGGGCAACTACCAATCTCCTCTCTCTTTCCATGAGTTCATCTTTTTAAGATTCCACAAAAAGAACATAAAATATGTAAGTTTTTCTTGGTAGCCAGGCATCGTGTGCTGGGTAAAAGGAATTGCTTTACTAGACTTTTAGTAATATGGTAGTGAGGTGTGGGCCAAGGGGAAGCATTCTATCGTTCTATGATTAGGACTTAATCTTTTAATTTTATTTTAATAAACATATAATGTATTATTAGCCCCAAGGGTACAGGTCTGTGAATCGCCAGGTTTCCACACTTCACAGCACTCACCATAGTACATACCCTTCCCAATGTCCACAACCCCACCACCCTCTCCCAATCCCCCGACCCCCAGCAATCTTCAGTTTGTTTTGTGAATCTCTTGTTTCAAGAGTCTCTTATGGTTTGTCTCCCTTCCAATCCCATCTTGTTTCATTTATTCTTTTTCTACCCCCCAAGCCTCCCACGTTGCATCTCCACTTCCTCATATCAGGGAGATCATTTGATAGTTGTCTTTCTCCAATTGACTTATTTCGCTAAGCATAATACTCTCTAGTTCCATCCCCGTTGTAGGACTTAATCTTTTTATAAGACTATGCCTCTGGACTGTGGGATTCACAATTGTTTCTTGGATTCTTTTGTCTATTGTAGGTGGGAGAAGATGGGTAGGCTTCTCTCACATGGAGGGCTAGAGCTGGCGGAAGTTAGGTGTTCACCTCTTACCAGGTCAGGTTCAGTTCTGATAGGATCTCAGCAGGCTAAGTCTGATTAACTAGTTCTTCCTGAGTGTAAGTTTTGTTAAGAAGAACAGGATACTCTGTTGTATTTAAAAAATGGTTTCTTTTGTCCTCCTCCTGGCAGAAGCACAAGGTAATTTGTCTATAATATTTATTGTCAGAATTTCGTCAAGCTTCCAGAGATAAGTCTCATGATACTGTGGTGCCCCTCAACAAAATACCAGCAAACCCGGTTGAACAACATATTAAAAGGATCATATGCCACAATCAGTTGAGATTTATTCTTGGGATGCAAGGATGGTTCAACGTACCAATTCAGTAAGTGTCATGTAGTATACTAACAGAATTAAGAAAAAAAATCAAATGATCATCTCAATAAATGCATTTGACAAAAATTTAACAATAATTGTTTTTGTGGGTTTTTTGACAATACATGTTACCCTTGAAAAAATACAACATCATTTCATGATAAAGACTCTCAACAAATTATATGTAGAAGGAATTTACCTCAACATAATAAAGACCGTATATGACAAGCCCACAGTTTACATCATACCTAAGAATGAAAGGCTGCCCCCAAGCATTAATTGGACAGAACTGCTAGAATGGTGTAGCTATCAGAGGACAAATAGCCCAAATCCCATACTGAAATATTTTGAATGGCAAGATCAACATGGAAGTGGAAATAATCTGCATTTATCCAGTTTTCAAAGAGATACCTGGAAAAAGCACAATTATATCAGAGAGGCTGTGTTCCAACTGCTAACGAATATCTCAAAGCAACTTTCTAGGGGAAAATTCAGAGATCAGGATATTGTATTCAATGTTATAATATCAATATGCCTTTGACTATGGGGACCTCAGTTTGAGGGCATACAGGGAAGAACAATATTTCTTTCTCTTTATGCTCATGTTCCAGGTGACAGAGATAGCATTTACTGAAATCCTAGTAATAAAAGTATTCTGTGGCAACATGTGGTGATTGGTGGGTTGAGTGGTGCTGGGTTCATTTGAATTGATGTTGAGGAGAGAATGTCCAGGAAGCAGTGTGGGATGACATTTACTCTGCAATGGTGCTCTCCAATGTATTCATTGCTTCCAAGTTTCCACTTGTGTTTAAAGCTTCTTTTCTGATAATATCTGCAGTAATCAGTCTAGAGAACTGATGTACATTTGTGCACAATGCCCAGGACATAACAGCAGATCCACAGATATTGGTGTCTTTATCATCGAAGCCTTATCATGAGTTATGAGATTTTCCGTAGAAAACACCCAGAAATGCATCCCTAGACTGATTCCAGGATTAAGGAAGCAATGATAGCGTTTCATTGTTTGTCAACAATTATGTTGTGGACCATTGTTTCAAAGTTAGGTATTGGGTTCCCAATAGCTTCCTTGTTAAGAGTTGACTCTAAATGCAGAGAGGGGAAAATGGAATGAATCTGTGTCCTGTCGGGTGTATTGTTCATTACTTACTGCCTCACAGTTTCTAGAGATCTTATCAGAGAAGACTTTGAACAAAACACACTTCCTATTTTGTAATCCTATCACCAGGAGGAGATAATGCAGGTGGAGGGAAGACATGCAGACATTTACAAAACCAAAGGTTATAGATGAGGAGGGAGAGGAAGAAGCATCAGGACACCTATTCATTGGTTAAACTGTGAGGGAGGATACAGTGGGTTAGATCAAAGTATCGATCAAAGATTTTCTATCTGAGAAGCAAAATTCAAGTGTATATTATGTGACTAGAGGCTGGTGTTCTGAGCAGATGGGATTAAGTTTTGAGGCCTCAATATCTTCTACAGGGAGGATGAGGTCTTGACCTGGTGCAGATAATTCTCTTAACAATTTGTCAGGTGAGTTTAATTTTATAGGGAGGCTATTTGTCTTAATGGCTTTGCTGAGGCCACACGACTTCTGGTAACGAGCGCAAGGAAGTAGCCAGCGCTTAATACATTATTTTTCTCACATTAGTGAAAGTCAGTGCATATTTTTGGAGCTATCATGCATATGAGTAGCATACACTTAGCCTGAAAAAGTCTTTGCCCTCATAGATGAAGACTTTGAAGAATGCTTTTAGGTCAGATGATTTCTTTTTTTAAATGTACTCAAACATTCAATAATCACGTAGTCACCCTTGGGCATATTTGTACATTAAAGTGGTTGGTGTCACAACATCTCTGCCACAAATGCTTTTCCATGAGCTCAGAAAGGGAAAAAAAAAGCTGGAAATTCATGATACTATTTTTTTTTTTTTTTTTAACGCAGCAGTGTTTTAGGGAGTTGGCTCATAGTAGCTCTTGAGAACATATTCAGGAATTTTGCAATTCCGTTGTTAAACCATTTGCAGTTTAAAATCATGGAAATCAGCAAACACTACCAGTGAGTACTTTTTACTTCAAAGAGCTGGTTTACCAGTACACCACTGGATCTGAGTGTCTGGCAATCAAAAATCATAGTCTATAAATAAAGATGAACAAATCCTGGTCTTTGAATTGTGACTTACGTGCTGTCATGCTGGAAACAAGGAGGCTTAGGAGTTAAGTGATCTGCTGACTGTGGTCCGTAATCATTCACCGTAAAGTAGGCATCTTCAAAACGCTTTTCATTTGCCTTTTGCAAATTCTCACATAATAATTCTTTGTAGAATCAAGTATCAGTGACATGTTAGGCATTTAAATGAATTAATAAACGTTGTTCTATCAGATGTACATATGTTCTATCTCATGTTTTCTGCTTCTGTTTGAAAAGGAAGGGTAACGCCAGTCAATTTAGTCATCTCCTCATTGAGGATATTTTTATTTCTTCCTTTTTCAAGGTTTGCATCCCACCTGCGTGTGGGGGAGAGGCGGCCAACTTCTTCAGGTGGGTCACTTCCATCTTGGCTCCCACACGGAATGAAAAGACCTCCCATCTCTCCTTGAGGCTCACCGTCATGATGTTCTCCTCTTCCCCGTATGCGTCCTCTCCGTTTTTCATCATTTATTTGCCTTCTAGTTTTCTTTTTTCTCTCATTCTTTTTCTTCCTTGCTTTCTCTTCTTTCCACATTGCATATCTTGTCTTCATCGCTTTCAGGCTTCCTTTTCTCACCCACATCTCTCCATCGTCTTCTGGGTTTTTTTAAATTTTGATTTTTCCGATTTTATCCCACAGTCGCTCCTCCTTATGAGGTGTCACGGCACAATGTTAGGAGAGCTGAATCTGGAGTCCGGGCTTCCTGGGCTGAATCTCAGCTCTGTCCCTTTACTAGATGGATGACCTTGGGATTATGTTTGGACCACCCGCGTTTCCACGTCCTCACCTTTACGTAAAGTGGGAACAAAAACAGCAACTTTCTCTTGAAGATTCAACGAATTATCACAGGTAAGTTGTTTAGGAGTCTGCATGGCCCATAAAGGGGCCTACTAATTTAATATTCTACTATTAATATTCTCGCTGCTTTCCATCCTTTACCTGTAGCTCACTTTCACTCGGCACCTGTCGTTTTCATGAGTGGCTCTCTTTTCCTTTGTCAATAGCCTGTGTGGTCTTGTCATCACAGCTTTGTTTCCACTTGTGTTTTCTTTCTTTCTTTCTTTCTTTCTTTCTTTCTTTCTTTCTTTCTTTCTTTCTTTCTTCCTTCCTTCCTTCCTTCCTTCCTTCCTTTCTTTTCTTTCTTTCTTCCTTAGTAGGCTCCACACCCAGCATGGAGCCCAATGCAGGGCTTGAACTCACAATCTTGAGATGGAGACCAGAGCTGAGATCAAGAGTGGGACGCTTAGCCAACCCAAACACTCAGGTGCCCCTTCTTCCACTCATTTTGCTGTTTTAGCTCATTTCTGTCTTTTCCTGTGCTCAGAAAACTTTCCAGTTATAATTTCCTTTCAATTCTCTCAATTCTTTACCTCTCTTTTCTTTTCTTCTTTTTTTTTTTTTTTAAAGATTTTATTTCTGCTTCTGTTTGAAAAGGAAGGGTAACGCCAGTCAATTTAGTTGACAGACAATTTATTTGACAGACAGAGATCACAGGTACGCGGAGAGTCAGGCAGAGAGAGATGGGGGGGAAGCAGGCTCCCCGATGAGCAGAGAGGCAGATGCAGGGCTCGATCCCAGGACCCTGAGATGGTGACCTGAGCTGAAGGTGGAGGCTCAACCTACTGAGCCACCCAGGTGCCCCTACCTCTCTTTTCTTTAAGGCCTTTGCATTCATTTAATTCATCATTGGGATGTGGTCTCGTCTAGTTTTTCCATTTATTCTGTTTCCTTTACCACCTCTTCTTTTATTGTTGTTTGTCTGTCTCTTCGTCATCTAGTCATTTGGCTTGGTGACCTTTACAGCTCACAGATTTTCACATTTCTCTCTTGCTTTTACATTTCCTTTCTACTCTCTACTTTGATGTCTTCTCCCTTTATGATTTTATAATGTGATATATAATCTCTTATTTTGTTTTGTTGATTTTTCATACCTTTGTAGTGTTTTTTACATTTTCTTCTTCCTCTCCTCCTCTCGTTTATTTACCTTGCAATCTGTTTATGTATGACTTAATTCTAGCCTTTTTATTTCCCTCAAATATATGTTTTCTTCTTATTTATCATTTACTATATTTTTTTCCCTAAACTTCTCTCTCTCTCTCAAAAGATTTTACTTATTTATTTGAGAGAAAGAAAGAGCTCACCAGCAAGGAGAGCGGCAGGTAGAGGGAGAGGGAGAAGCAGGCTCCCTGCTGAGCAGAGAGCCTGATGCAGGGCTCGATCCCAGGACCCCAGGATCATGACCTGAGCCAAAGGCAGAGGCTTAACCCACTGAACCACACAGGCATCCTGCTTTCTTTCTTTTTTTTTTCTCTTTAAGATTTTATTTTATTTTTATTTTTTTTAAAGATTTTATTTATTTATTTGACAGAGATCACAAGTAGGCAGAGATGCAGGCAGAGAGAGAGAGAGGGAAGCAGACTCCCTACTTAGCCAAGAGTCAGATGTGGGACTCGATCCCAGGACCCTGAGATCATGACCTGAGCTGAAGGGAGTGGCTTAACCCACTGAGCCACACAGGCGCCCCTAAGATTTTATTTTTAAGTAAGCTCTACACCCAGCACGGGGCTCAAACTCACAACCCCAAGATCAAGAGTCACATGCTCTACCAAATGGGCCAGCCAGGCGTCCCTTATATGCCTCCTTTCAAGCACACTGCCTTCATCAGCCCAGGACTCTAGGAATGTGTGTGTACCTCTACACATTAATACACAGTCTGTTCCCTCAAACCCATTCCCCAAATCCTCTTCTTTCTTGCATAGTCATTTACAGGTTTGTGCTTAATATGCATGAATTGTTGGGTGATGTTCTGTTCTGATTCTGATCTTGGCACCCAGTGCTATTTTTTCAGATCTCTGCATGTTAATGATTTAAATCTAAATGATTCTTAGTAACTTTTGCTTTATTTTTTTTCATTTTCCTCACTCACATTTATATCCACCTTATATCTTAATTGGTGAATACTTTTGTATGTTTCCCCATAAAGCTGTCTATGCTATTTATCATCAGGCAAAAAGCTGAGGTGTCAGAGGGCATTTACATGTTCAATTCAATAACGTTTCCAAATTATACTCTGGCATTAACATACTTGTTTACCGCATCACCAATAGTGTCTGGCATTTTCTATTCTCCTACATCTTCACCAGCCCTTGAGATGATCCGGTTGATATCTTTAGTCAGCATCATGGTGAAGTACAGCATCTTCCTGGTCCTCTGATACGCATTTTTGTAATTGCTAGTGAAGTCAAGTGTATTTTCAAAGGCTATCTAACCGTTGGGTATCCCCTTCTGTAAATTATTGTTCCAGAAATTGTCCAAATGTCTTTTGGGGTCCCTGTCTTTCTCTTGTGGTTTTTAAGGAGGTTTTGACGTATATAAGAGACATGAATAACACATTTCCAGTTGTATACATTGCAAATATTATCTCTGACTATGTCTCCTGTTTTTTGTTTTCTGTTGCATAACTTTATTGGATTTGGTGTGGGATATATTACATGCATGTATACACACATATACATATAAAATACATACAAATGTATGTATGTGTATATACATCTCTATACACACTAATAAATTCCAGATGAAATCAAGTTGTTACTAAATGATTAATAAAAATCTTGAAAGCAAACTTTTTTTTAAAAGATTTTTATTTTTTTTATTTATTTGACAGAGATCACAAGTAGGCAGAGAGGCAGGCAGAGAGAGAGGAAGGGAAACAAACTCCCCGCTGAGCAGAGAGCCCGCTGTGGGGCTCGATCCCGGGGCTCTGGGATCATGACCCGAGCTGAAGGCAGAGGCTTAACCCACTGAGCCACCCAGGCGCCCCTTGAAAGCAAATCTTAAAAGTTGGAGGACAATTTTTTTATCTTAAAATAAACAGAAGAAGCACCCAAGGACAAAATAATTTTGTGTATGGTAAATTAGATTCCTCACTAAATTAGAAAAAACATAGGACCACAACTAAATGGCAACATACAACTTGAGAAACATTTACTGACTGCCTAAAATTTAATGTCAGCCAAAAGAAGCATGTTCAGATCATTAAGAATCCCACTTTGAATTAATAACTTAACAAAAGATGCAAGGTAGATCAAGTTTATTTTAAATGTTCAACATATTACAAAATTAATCAAGTCAAAATTACAACAGCAAGGTGATGTTAATTTCTTTCTCCAAAACTGGTAAAGATGATTAAAATTATTACATTTTTTGCTGGTTTTGTTAACGATAGTTAGATATGACAATTTGTTAGAGATGAAGATTTATTTTGGTATAACTTTTCTGGAAATAATTTTGCAGTTATTTCCTATTGTACATAAAGCTCTGTTCCTAAAGAGCAGAGAGGTATTTCTAGGAAGAAAAATGTGGAAGTAACAAATATGAAAATGCTTTCAGAAATTGTTAAATATTAGAATACAATAAATAATATTATTAAATATTATGATAATTAAAATTATGCTCACAAAATACTGTGGCTTACATGGTAAATGCTTATGTTATGCTATCAGTTGCAAACATGATGCCAAGTTCTGTATACATTATCAATCCTTTAAAAATTATAATGTAAAAAACCTCAGTAAAGCATATCAAATGTGTAACTAAGTGTGTTTATCTCTACATGTTTGTGATTATGGATATTTTAAAACATTGCATTATAATTCTTTTTCCCAAATTTCTGCAATTATAAGTCTTCTGAAGACACTCCTATCTTTTAAGCATAACATACTTAACACTATCTTCAACCATGAATTTTTGCTCTTCTCTGTAGCCTACTTTCTTGAGGAAGCAAGTGAAATTGTGTGATACTTACAGATGAAATTCTTACTATTTTATAATCTGTCTCTGTAGTAATCTCATAAATGCCAAAAAGAATATTTCACTATGTTCCATATAGTGTTTCAAAAAATCTTGAAAGCAAACTTTTTTTTTAAAGATTTTAATTTTTTTTATTTATTTGACAGAGATCACAAGTAGGCAGAGAGGCAGGCAGAGAGAGAGGAAGGGAAACAAACTCCCCGCTGAGCAGAGAGCCTGCTGTGGGGCTCGATCCCGGGGCTAGTTTTTTCTTTTGCCCCCAGTAGAATTTTCCAGTGTTATTTTATTTTCTGTGTACCAAATGATTTTATCAATTGATTTCTAATTCTACTTCTCGGTACTGGGCTTCTTGGTATTTGAGCTTTGCTGGGCATTGTTTCTAATTCTAACAAAGACACAAAAGATGTTTTTGAGTAAGGGGATCTTTTTTTTTTTTTAAAATAAAGATTTTATTTATTTATTTGACAGACAGAGATCACAAGTAGGCAGAGAGGCAGGCAAAGAGAGGAAGAGAGGCAGGCTCCCTGCTGGGCAGAGAGTCTGATGCAGGGCTCAATCCCAGGATCATGACCTGAGCCGAAGGCAGAGGCTTTAACCCACTGAGCCACCCAGGCACCCCTGAGTAAGGTGATCTTTAGAATTTTGTTCCTTTCTCACTGTTGCTCATGGTATATGTTTGCATTTCCCTAATCGACACATGTCAGAAGACCACAGATAATATTCTCACCCATCTGACTCTTCGTAATATGATGTCATAATTTCTAGAGACATCCCAGAATGCTGTTTTCTTTCGGAATTAAGTATTTTCTGGATGGTGTTGGATGTAAAGCAGTGATATTCACTTACAGAGTTGCACATGGATTTTCCTTTTAAATTATTATTGCTGTTGTTGTTGTTTAAAATTGATTTAGTGTTATATTGCCAGATTTTGACTTACATTTATTATGTCAAAAAGAAAGCATAATTTTTTTAAAAGATCTTATTTATTTGAGAGAGAGAGAGAGCATGAGTTGGCAGGAGGGGAAGAGGGAGAGGGAGAAGCAGACTCCCCACTGATCAGGAAGCCTGATGTGGGGCTCGATCCCAGGACCTGGAGCCAAAAAGGCAGATGCTTTAACCAACTGAGCCACTCACGTGCCCCAAAGAAGGCATAATCTTTAATTTCACATTACAGATGAGGAAATTTAGGCTTACAGAGACTGAGTAAATTGACTGAATAATATTGCCAGGTCTTGACAACTGACTATACTCTTAGTCTCTGCTCTATCACTGAAAATGTCATATACATAAGGAGACAAATTATACACCTGGACCCATTAAACATAAGGAATAAAATAAAAGCAGTAAAGTAATAGCATAATTCCAGAAAATAGATTACTTGTACAAGCCCTGAAGATGAATTACTCAACTTTTTAGATTTAGGATTATTTGAGGTTTTCACTTCGGAGTCAGTTATGTTGCTGTGAAACAAGAAACAAGTTCTCCTATTTCAATAATGAGAAAACACAGAATTCCAAAGAATAAATATTTGCAGTCATTAACAATTGGTTACTTTGGTTCTCTTTTGGAGTCCAGTTCCTCTTTGAAAAATATTAGTAAATTCTTTTTCAATGCTTTTTGTGTGTTTGTTTCTTTTTTTAAATTTAAATTCAATTAACATGTAATGTTATTTGTTTCAGAGGTAGAGGTCAGTGATTCCAGTCTCATGTAACACCCAGTGCTCATTACGTCACGTGCCCTCCTTAATGTCCATCACCCAGTTTCCACATCCTCCCACTTACCTTCCCTCCAGCAGTCCTTAGTTTGTTTCCTATGCTTAAGAGTCTCTTAGGGTTTCTCTTTCTCTCTGATTTCATCTTGTTTTACTTTAAGCTCTCTCTCCCTATGATCATGTTTTGTTTCTTAAATTCCACATATCAGTGAGATTATACGGTAATTGTCTTTCTCTGATTGACATATTTCACTTAGCGTAACATAACATTGTTGCAAATGACAAAATGTCTTTTTTTTTTTTTGGCTGAGTCATATTCCATTGTATGTGTACACAACATCTTCTTTATCTATTCATCTGCCAATGGACATCTAGGCTCTTTCCATAGTTTGGCTATTGTGGACATTGCTGCTATAAACATTTGGGTGCATGTGCCCCTTCAGGTCACTACATTTGTAGCTTTAGGTTAAATACCCAGTAGTGCGATTGCTGGGTCATAGGGTAGCTCTATTTTCAACGTTTTGAGGAACCTCCATACTGTTTTCCAGAGTGGCTGCACCAGCTTGCATTCCCACCAACAGTGTAAGAGGGTTCCTCTTTCTCTGAATCCTCGGCAACATCTATCATTTCCAAACTTGTTAATTTTAGCCATTCTGACTGGGATGAGCTGGTATCTCACTGTGGTTTTGATTTGCATTTTCCCAACAATTTGTGACGTTGAGCATCTTTTCATGTGCTTGTTGGTCATCTGTACTTACTTCATCTTTGGAAAAATGTCTATTCAGATCCTCTGCCCATTTTTTAATTGGATTGTTGGGTTTTTATGTTAGTGAGTTGTAGGAGTTCTTTATTTATTTTGGATATTAACCCCTTATTTGGATACATCATATACAAATATCCTTTCCCATTCAGTCAGTTGTCTTAATTTTGTGGATGGTTTCTCTCTCTATGCAGAAGCTTTTTAGTTTGATGTAGTCCCAATTGTTGATTTTTGCTTTTGTTGCCCTTGATTTGGAGTCACATCACAACAATAGCAGCAACCAAAACCTAGAGCTGAAGAATACACTAGCTGATCTGAAAAATTCAAGAGAGATTCAACAAAAGACTTGACCAAGCAGAGGAATAGATCAGTGAACTTGAAGGTGGAGCTTTTGAAATTAGCCAGTCAGAGAAGGAAAAAAAATGTGGGGCTCTATCCCAGGACCCTGGGATCATGACCTGAGCTGAAGGCAGAGGCTTTAACCCACTGAGCCACCCAGGCGCCCCTGAATTGAGTCATTTTAGATTCTACAATATACAAGGGGATCCCACAGGGAACATCCAAGTACAGGAAGGAGTTGGCACCATCAATGCAATGGCCAAAGGAGAAGCTTGGAGACACAGGTCCCCTGGTAGGTGGAACTAGGCAGAGAATAAGTTGCAAGAGATAAAGCCACAAGAATCTAGAAGCAAGCAGAGATTGCCTTTTTTTTTTTCTTTAAGATTTTATTTATTTATTTGACAGACAGAGATCACGAGTAGGCAGAGAGGCAGGCAGAGAGAGAGGAAGGGAAGCAGGCTCCCCACTGAGCAGAGAGCCCGATGTGGGGCTCAATCCCAGGACCCTGGGATTATGACCTGAGCTGAAGGCAGAGGCTTTCACCCACTGAGTCACCCAGGTGCCCCAGAGATTGCCTTTGATAGCAAAGGCAAGAGGGTGGGCAACTGTCTTACAGTGATTGGAAGTTAGATTCCCCTTGGGGAGGACTGCAGTGGCATATCATCTGCTCAGGGGTCCAAACTAGGCACCTGAGTAATGCACAGGGCAAACTTCAGCTAAAAAGGTGGGAGATGAGGGCAAGGAAGTTAAGGGAAGGCCAGCCCATAAAAGGCAAGAAGGGGTCTCTCTGAGATTTAAAGCAGGAAGTAAAAGACGACCCACCATGTGGCAGTTCCCCCAGCCACTGCCCCCCCCACCCCCAGGCTGCAGCCTTTACAGTTCCTCCACTTGCCCCGCCCCTGCCCGGATATGCCAAGGAGCTCCCTGCTCTTTCCCAATATCTGGGCAGTAATGTTGAGGTGAAGGAGGAAGAGAAGTGGGCACAGCAGGTTCTGGACCTTGGAATCGGCGGATGCAAGTCGCACTGGCAAGAGGGTAGATCATTGTGCAACTTGCCAGTCTTCTCTGGAGCTCAGATTTTTGGACATCTGTAAAATACAGACACTGATGATGCCGTATCACTCACGTGGGGCTTCAGGGGGTTCCCGGTGAGATCACAGCCTGAGAGTGCTCTATATACTCTAGGGAGATACGCGTGTATTGTTATGAATGTCAGTGGCAGGTTTCCAGAAACCAGGTGGAGGTGAGAGTGAGTCAACAAGGAAGAAATTGCCCCACTTGGTGGGAAGAGCTCTTAGCAGAACGGGGCTGGGCTGCTCAGGTTACGAGACAGGCATAAATAGCCGGTGCCTGCCAAGGAAAGCCTAGTTGGCCTGGAGATCGTGGAGGCCCAGAAGAAGCAACTGTGAGTGTTTCTGTCCTTTCCCGCCTTTTGGTTTTCCCAATGCCTGGTGAATATCTCCTTGCCCATATGGCTGCTTTATCCCACTGGGGCTGTGGAGGCAGGGTCTTGGATGCTGTTCTGGTCTAGAAGGTGTGATGCGTGGGGGGCAGAGTGGGGTAGTGAGGGGTGTTCTTCTGCCCCTCACTGCTCCCTAAGTTCTCTGGGCTGGGGGAGGGTGGATCACTTGGCTGTCATCCAGTCGGACCCCAGACACCACTGTCTGGAAGCCCCAGTGGAAAAAGCAATTTCAACTTCTGTCTTAGTTCCACCCCATTGCTGATTTCCTCAGGAAGAAGGGTCGTAGAGGAGAAAAACAGAGCAGGCCTTCCAGGGCCCGGGTTCTAAGCCCATCCACGTACCCGCTGCCTGTGGGACATGGACATTCATGCTTCTCTCTTAGACTCAAATGTTTACTTTAAAAAATAGACTTACTGGACTAGGTCACTAATTTTCCAACCAATTTTCAGAGGAGTCATTTTTCTCAATAAAATCTGAATCTGAAAGCTTGGCATTTACACTCTGGGTCGAGGCGCCTGTGGCTTGGCTCACGCCCCCTGTTGCCCCCGCTAAAATGCCTCTTCTGAATTGTAAGTCTGAAAACCTGTGAGTGAGCTCTCTCCGAGGCCCCTTCCTGCTACCGTGGACCATGCGGCCTTCTGTGGCATCTTGAGCAGCCGGGAAGAATGCCTGTTGCTTTTTGTTCTTCCCCAGATTTGGGGTGCAGAGCCCCAGAGCCGAGGTAACTGCAGACCAGCGGCCGATGCCCTTGTTCCAGCCTGGGTCCTTGGGCGCTCATGCCTGAGCTTCTGCCCAAGGCCTGGTGACCCCCTCCTTCTTTGCACATGTCCCTCGGGCTTTGTTCCGAGCCTCTGCCACTCCCACAGGCTCTTTCCCTGCTCATAACATTACAGTTTCTGTCTGAGAGAGGTAAAAGCCCAGGACTGCAGGTGACTCAGGCCCTGTACCTGCCCAGGTCTCACTTAGTCCCCAGGTCCCAGTCAGGGGGTAACTGGATGCCCCATGGGACATCTGCTGTTTCTTATCCCCAAACTAGCCTTCCCTAGACTGAACCCATCTCACACGTCCCCTCCCGCCACGAGGCCTTTCTTTCAAATTCTCTTAGGTCACCCAAGCAGAATGCAACTTGTCCCAGGGGCTCTCCAGCTGCTAATTTAGTATCTCTGAGAACTTTCACCGAGTTCTCTATGGGAATTTCCTTACGGAGACAGTGTCTAGTCCAGGGATGGCAAATCACCTGGAAAAGAAGCAACCACGTACACTCCTGTGCTCAGGAGAGACATCACTAAGCATCCAGGACTCTGACTCCTTTTTAGAACAGCACTGCCGATGACACGAATGCTAGTCCATCCAAGAAAGCAAATGAGAGGAAATGGGTTTGCCTGGTCAGAGCTAAGCCATCCACCTTAATAGTAGGCAGGGAGAAGGAGGTACAGCAAGGGGAAAGGTCATTTCTAGAACTACCCAGTGAATCTTTCCCGATGGGACATATGGCTTCAGTGAGGAATTCTACATCCTAGCCCCTGTGCCAATGGCAGTGTCCAAGGGAAGACCTGAGAGAGGACAACATGGGGCATGTGATAGGTGGATACTGCAGTCAACCCATGTCCTGGGTTCCGTCTGGGTAACTCATGCTCTCCCAGGCCAGACCAAATGCTCACCTGGGCTTTACATGGCTTTGGAAACCCTGTTGTTCTCAGCTCCATAGGATGGGTGGAGGTAGAAAGGTGCTTCTCCTGACTTTCAGGAGCTGGACCAAGCCCTAACCTATGTCCTAAGACCAAGAGCATGTCCTTTCTCTTTCTGTTCATCTGCCTAGGCCATGCTTCTCCTCCCTCTCTCCGTGATGATGCTGCTCACACGGCCCCTGAGCTCCCTGGGAGCAGAAATGAAGACCTATTCCCAGAGAACAGCGGCCAGCACCTGCACCCTGGTCATGTGTAGCCCCATGGAGAATGGCCTGCCCGGTCGTGATGGACGGGATGGGAGAGAGGGCCCCCGGGGCGAGAAGGGGGATCCAGGTAGAGCTGCGGCCATGGGCTTGTCCTGGTGGAAAGGGGTGGGCATTGGAATTGTAACCAGCCGGGAACGTTGGATGCGCCGCTGAGGAAGGCTCAGAGGCAGACTTCTTCCTCCCCAGGGGTGGGTTTCCCTAAGATGTTTGGTCTTTCTAAAACACTGCGTTACCAGTCGAAAACTGACCAGCTGTTCTGAGCCCCAGGTGCCTCCCTCCACAACCAGCTGCCCTGACTCCTCCCCTGGAGTCTTCTGAGTCCTTCCACCCCAAGAATGAGGAAATAGTGGGGACCTGGAATTTGTGGTTCTCCAGAACCTGGTCCCAGGGATTAGCAGTTTTTTGTCCAGATTAAATGGTGTCTGTGAGCGGTGTGAAATATTTTTAATACTGCATGGAGAATGGGAAAGAAGAAGTTTCGGTGGCCCCAGACTCAGGTCTGATCGGAAGGATTTGCCCTAGTACATTACAGAGAAAATGGAAGGAAGCTCACATTTCTTTGTCCAGCCTTGTGCTCGGGCATTCCCTGAGTAATTCATTTAACCCTACCAAAGATTTCACAAGGAACTCTATTTGGCTGAGAACACTGTGATGCAGAAAGGCCAAATGATACCCATTGTGGTGGGGGGAAGACACAGGCTTGTGCATCAGACAGATCTGGGCTACAGAGCTAGCTCCATCTCCACAGCAGGGACCCAGCCTGGGACAAGCCAGTGTCCCCAAGTCTCAGTTTGCTCATCTATAAGTGGGAATAATATCAACTGCATAGTAACAACTGAGCCAAGGCTTCGCTTTTTATTAAGTTCTCAGAATCAAGGTGCATCTTCCTGCTGGACCGGTCAGGTGAATTCTCATGAGGTTCCCAAAGGTACTGATTATTAAGGGAATTATCCAAGAAGTACTTCCCTCTAGGGGAGGATCTGGGTCTTGGTGGCAAGGTGTCAGAGTTCAGTGAACCAGTAACTAGGACAAGGGACCCGCAGGCGCTGGGCTAGGGCAATGGTGGGATCCACGGAGGTCTTTATCTTTCAGGAGTTTGCATTTTGGTTGGAGAGGAGGGAAACTAACAACATTTAAGCTGGAAAGAATGGATAACATTCCCAAACTTTGTAGGGTAAGGGATGAGTGAGTATCTCTGTGTATCTGTCTATCCTTTGCAGACAAAGTTCCTCCCAACATGAATGATCTGGTGCTTGGGGAAGCCCCCTGGAAGGGAACTTAGAAGAAGGTGTCAGCATCTTAGAGAATCCCTCTCCAGCTCTCAGAGGGGCCCTGAATTAAATCCTAGAGAGCCCTTTTCTATGGTCACCCTGTGACCCTGCAGCATCCAGTGTGTCTGAGCTCTCTCCGTTTTGTGCAGATGGCTTCCCTTCCCACCCTACCCCCTGCCCCCATGCACATTCCGAGCGAGCCTGGCCTCGGGTCGGTGCTTGGAGAGAGAACTGTACCCAGTTGGGCCAGGAGACTAGGCTGCAGTCTGGCTCCTGGACTGCAGACACACTAGACACTCAACCACGATGGGTCTGAGAATTTCCTAGAGAGCTTGGAGCACCTCAGAATCCCGACCCCAGTTCATCTGGCTGGGGCCAGTGTCTGCACTTAGGACCAGGTCCCCTGCAGATGCTGATGCATAGGGTTCCAGCTAGGCCAGAGAGAAGAAAGCCTTGAGCAGAGGTGGAGCGTGGAGCAGGGTCACTGTGCTAATGCCTCGGGCATATCATAAAGGGTCAGTAAGACCCCACCCTGTTTTGGGGGCTGTATTTCCAGGGACAGTCCCCTTATTCCTCAGCATCTCCAAGATCCCTGCCCAGAAGGATTCAGCAAGAGAGTCCCTCCATGGGCATGCATCTCCCTCGAATAAAGCCACACACCCTCTGCAGCCCACAAGGACGTTCCGCCCTGCCTACTCCTCTGACCTTGCCTCCTTCTACTCTGGCCACTGGCTCCTGGCAGATCCCTAACCACACTCACCACCCCCAGCCCTTCTCCCACCTACTCGGGACCCTCTCACTGCTCTCCCCATAGCCGTCCCTGTGGGTCACTCACCTTCCTCCTGACTTTCCTCACAGACCACCTTCTCCATGAGTCTGTCCCTGACCACCCTACTTGGAAGACACCACGCCCCTTCCGACACTCTCTGTGCTTTATTTTTCCTCTGTGGCACTTATTCTGATCTAATAAACCCTAGGTTTATTACCTAGGTTTATTACCTAGGTTTATTACCTAGGTTTATTATAAACCCTAGGTTTATCTAACTAGGTTTATTAAACCTATCTAACTAGATGTTTATTATAAACCCTAGGTTTATCTAATAAACCTAGGTTTATTACCGATGTGGTACATTTTAACTTTTAGGATCTGTTTC